>NC_140024.1:26541435-26878935 GCF_964263955.1 Coregonus lavaretus | reverse complement strand
AGGCAGTCTAAATAACGATTTTAATGTGTTTTACCCCAATGCAATGTGTAGACTGTGTCCTGCTTCTGCTACTGCAATATCCTTAATTACAACAGACAGAGAAGGTTGTAGCTTACATCCTAAATTAGCCTACAAAATATACAGTATATATACAGTGCCTTCAGAAAGTATTCACATCCCTTTATTATTTTCCACATTTTGTTGTGTTACAGCCTGAATTTTAAATTGATTAAATTGAGATTTTGTGTCACTGGCCAACACACAATACCCCATAATGTCAAAGTGGAATTATGCTTTTAGAAATGTTTACAAATAAATAAATACATGAAAAGCTGAAATGTCTTGAGTAAATAAGTATTCAACCCCTTTGTTATGGCAAGCCTAAATAAGTTCAGGAGTAAAAATGTGCTGAAGAAGTCACATAATATATTGCATGGACTCACTCTGTGTGCAATAATAGTGTTTAACATGATTTCTGAATGACTACCTCCTCTCTGTACCCCACACATACAATTATCTATCTGTAAGGTCCCTCAGTCGAGCAGTGAATTTCAAACACAGATTTGCCTCGCAAAGAAGGGCTCCTATTGGTAGATGGGTAAAAAAAAAGCAGACATTGAATATCCCTTTGAGCAGATACAGGCGTCCTTCATAACTCAGTTGCCGGAGAGGAAGGAAACCGCTTAGGGATTTCACCATGAGGCCAATGGTGACTTTAAAACAGTTAGAGTTTAATAGCTGTGATTGGAGAAAACTGAGGATGGATCAACAACATTGTAGTTACTCCACCAATACTAACCTAAATGACAGAGTGAAAAGAAGAAAGCCAGTACAGAATACAAATATTCCAAAACATGCATCCTGTTTGCAATGAGGCACTAAAGTAATATTGCAAAATAATTGGCAAAGTACATTTATGTCCTGAATACAAAGTGTTATGTTTGGGGCAAATCCAACACAACACATCACTGAGTACCACTCTTCATATTTTCAAGCACAGTGGTGGTGGTGGCTGCATCATGTTATGGGCTTGCTTGTCATAGGCAGGGACTAGGGAGTTTTTTAGGATAAAAAGAAACAGAATAGAGCTAAGCACAGGCAAAATCCTAGAAGACACTGGGAGACAAATTCACCTTTCAGCAGGACAATAGCCTAAAACACAAGGCCAAATATACACTGGAGTTGCTTACCAAGACGACATTGAATGTTCCTGAGTGGCCTAGTTACAGATTTCACTTAAATTGGCTTGAAAATCTATGGCAAGACTTGAAACTGGCTGTCTATCAATGATCAACAACCTACTTGACAGAGCTTGAATAATTTTTTAATAATAATGTGCAAATATTGTACAACCCAGGTGTGCGAAGCTCTTAGAGACTTACCCAGAAAGACTCACAGCTGTAATCACTGCCAAAGGTGATTCTAGCATGTATTGACTCAGGGGTGTGAATACTTCTGTAAATTAAATATATTTGTATTTAATTTTCAATTAATTTGCAAGAATTTCTAAAAACATGTTTTCACTTTGTCATTATGGTGTATTATGTGTAGATGGGTTAGAAAAAGCAACAATTTAAACCATTTTGAATATCAGGCTGTAAAACAACAAAATGTGCAATAAGTCAAAGGGGTATGAATTCTTTCTGAAGGCACTGTATATATTATGTATGAGGCAGAGATGTAAGCTACATCATCACGTAGATGAAATTGGTTGCGGGTCCAGAAGAGGGTAAGAGTAAAGTGAAGGGAGGGGGAGGGGGAAGGGGAGGGGTCAGCGCAGCAGCTACAGTGGCTTGTGAAAGTATTCACCCCCCTTGGCATTTTTCCTATTTTGTTGCCTTACAACCTGGAATTAAAATGGATTTTGGGGGGTTTGTATCATTTGATTTACACAACATGCCTACCACTTTGAAGATGCAAAATATTTTTTCTTGTGAATCAAACAAGAAATAAGACAAAAAAACAGAAAACTTGAGCGTGCATAACTATTCACCCACCACATGATGCTGCCACCACCATGCTTCACTGTGGGGATGGTGTTCTCGGGGTGATGAGAGGTGTTGGGTTTGTGCCAGACATAGCGTTTTCCTTAATGGCCAAAAAGCTCAAATTTGGTCTCATCTGACCAGAGTACCTTCTTCCATATTTTCCATTTTTTAGTTTGGGGAGTCTCCCACATGCCTTTTGGCGAACACCAAACGTGTTTGCTTATTTTTTTCTTTAAGCAATGGATTTTTTCTGGCCACTCTTCCGTAAAGCCCAGCTCTGTGGAGTGTATGGCTTAAAGTGGTCCTATGGACAGATTTTCCAATCTCCGCTGTGGAGCTTTTCAGCTCCTTCAGGGTTATCTTTGGTCTCTTTGTTGCCTCTCTGATTAATGCCCTCCTTGCCTGGTCCATGAGTTTTGTTGGGCGGCCCTCTCTTGGCAGGTTTGTTGTGGTGCCATATTCTTTCAATTTTTTTTATAATGGATTTAATGGTGCTCCGTGGGATGTTCAAAGTTTCTGATATTTTTTTATAACCCAACCCTGATCTGTACTTCTCCACAACTTTGTCCCTGACCTGTTTGGAGAGCTCCTTGGTCTTCATGGTGCTGCTTGCTTGGTGGTGCCCCTTGCTTAGTGGTGTTGCAGACTCTGGGGCCTTTCAGAACAGGTGTATATATACTGAGATCATGTGACACTTAGATTGCACACAGGTGGACTTTATTTAACTAATTATGTGACTTCTGAAGGTAACTGGTTGCACCAGATCTTATTTAGGGGCTTCATAGCAAAGGGGGTGAATACATATGCACGCACCACTTTTCCGTTATGTATTTTTGAGAATTTTTAAAACAAGTTATTTTTTTCATTTCACTTCACTAATTTGGACTATTTTGTGTATGTCCATTACATGAAATCCAAATAAAAATCCATTTAAATTACAGGTTGTAATGCAACAAAATAGGAAAAACGCCAAGGGGGATGAATGCTTTTGCAAATGGCACTGTACTTAAAAAAAATTGTCTGTTAAGGAACACATGCACAGAACATGATTCAGTTCTTTAGCTCTGGGGGGCGGGACGGGGGCAAAATGGGGTGGTTACCTTCGGTCGCGCTGCCTCGGCCTTAATTCTATTTCTATAATATATTGTCCCTTCTCAGTTTGGTATGAATGCTCTGCTGCTGGCAGCCTGGTTCGGTCGCCTGAAGATCCTACAGATCCTCGTGGCCGCTGGAGCAAAGCTCAACTGTGAAAACAAAGTAAGTCATTTCAATTAATTACCTGAATTGACCAAATTCAATGGAACGGATCCTAACTCTAATGATGCAAAAACGCTGATTGGACTACATCATGCAATTTCCTTAATGGTTTTTGAGGGTTTCAATTGTGTCTAATTGTAACTAGTTATAGCTTATGGAATTCAGGCAAACAATATGCTGTTTGTATTCACTCCTATTCACACACAAAAAAGCCAACTTAACCAATTGCTTAATCAGCGTTACTCTGTGAGTTGATTGGACTTCATAAGGACAAGAGGTTGAGCCAATGTGTTAAAGTTTGTTTACTCAACAAACACTGCTCGAAGTTAGCTGAATTTGAACACGCTTGTTGAGTAAAATTTAAAAAATCATGTTTGCTCAAAACCACACCCATCATCTTTATATTTCCCAGCAGGTTGATTTTCAGAATTGTTTGTTTCAATACCAGTTTTTTCATGTACATTGATTTGATGATTAATCTAATGCTACACAAAGATAAATAACATATAATTTTCTGAACTAATCCTATCTGTTAGTAGTTGGACTTATTGCACCAGTTACTAAGATGGCTGTTCCAGTTTAGATGATTTAGGTCTCATTAATCAAACTTCCCTACCCCGGCAGTCAATTTTGGATATCCTTACTCTGGATGGATTCCAATAAAAATTACACATCACTTTGCAAGCCAGCATAATGTGTTTTGCAGGGTTGATGTGGCCTGTAAACCAGGAGTGTCAGACCAGTGTGTTAGGGTGTAACTACCCTCAAAGAATGATACATATGATACAGTGAGTTTAATTTGAAAACATTAGGAACACCTATCTAATATTGAGTTGCACCCCATTTAACCCTCAGAACAGCCTAAATTCGTCGCGGCATGGACTCTACAAAGTGTTCCACAGGGATGATGGCCCATGTTTCCCATAGTTGTGTCAAGTTGGCTGGATGTCCATTGGGTGGTGGACCATTCTTGATATACACAGGAAATTGTTGTGTGAAAAACCCTGCAGTGCTGCAGTTTTTGACACAATCAAACTGGTGCGCCTGCCACCTACTACCATGCCCCGTTCAAAGGCACTTAAATATTCTGAATGGTACTCATACACAATCCATGTCTCAATTGTCTCGAGGCTTAAAAGTCTTTCTTTAACCTGTCTCCTCCCCTGATTTAAGTGGATATAACAAGTGACATCAATAAGAGATCACAGCTTTCACCTGGATTCACCTGGTTAGTCTATGTCATTGAAACAGCAGTGACATAGACAGTGTTCCTAATGTTTTGTACACTCAGTGTATATTCACTTGGTGAAGGTGACAGGACTGAAAGCCATTGAATGCAACAACCATGTCTCTGTCGCTAACAAATACAGCCATGGATGGTAACTACAATTCACTCAAAGGGCACACTGGGAATATGCAAATAAGGTATAATATATTCTCAATTTGAATTGTATGTTCACTCAATCTAAAACACGCAATTCAACTTGAGAATGTATGTTGGTTCAGCTAATATGCCCAAATGAAATCGTATTGCATCTGGTTGCCTTGTTATTTTAAGCTGAATCAACAAATCATTTTTTACAGTGTGTAACAATGAACTTGCAGTTGAACTTCTGGTTAACACTTAAAGGTGCAATATGCAGTTTTGTGTGCGACCCGACCAAATTATAGATTTGTCATTCTCATTGAAACCAAGTCTGAAAAGCGGTAGTTCCTTTCTATTTGTGTCAGTGTTTTGAGGTGGATGTGGTGTTGGAGTCAGGCGCAGGACACAGAAGCTTAGTCCACACAGACTTTACTTGTCAGCAAATGACAAATACAAAATAAAGGGCCTCAAACAACGGAGGCGAGCGATACGCAAAACAATGCGTAAAACACTAAACATAAGCGATGCGCAAACAGTGCGTCAAACACTTAATAACAAGAATGCAAAATCCAAAACCCCAACGGACAGGCGTACAACAACACACAACTACAAACAAAACCAAAGGAAACTTACATTTACATTTTAGTCATTTAGCAGACGCTCTTATCCAGAGCGACTTACAGTTAGTGAATACATTTTTTTTTTTTATACTGGCCCACCGTGGGAATCGAACCCACAACCCTGGCGTTGCAAACGCCATGCTCTATCAAATGAGCTACATCCCTGCCGGCCATTCCCTCCCCTACCCTGGACGACGCTGGGCCAATTGTGCGCCGCCCATGAGTCTCCTGGTCGCGGCCGGCGGCGACAGAGCCTGGATTCGAACCAGGAACTCTAGTGGCACAGTTAGCACTGCGATGCAGTGCCTTAGACCACTGCGCCACTCAGAAACTTATAGGTGACATAATCAGGACAGGATAAGACACAGGTGCACCAAACAGACAAAACCAAACAAACACAGAGAACATCCAACGGTAGCAGCTAGTACTCGGGAGACGACGAACGCCGAAGCCTGCCCGAACAAGGAGGAGGAGCAGCCTCGGCGGAATCCGTGACAATTTGCTTCCTGTTTTGTCACGCCCTGACTCATGGGACTCTTGTACACTGCTCAAGAAAATAAAGGGAACACTAAAATAACACATCCTAGATCTGAATGAATGAAATAATCTTATTAAATACTTTTTTCTTTACATAGTTGAATGTGCTGACAACAAAATCACACAAAAATTATCAATGGAAATCAAATTTATCAACCCATGGAGGTCTGGATTTGGCGTCACCCTCACAATTAAAGTGGAAAACCACACTACAGGCTGATCCAACTTTGATGTAATGTCCTTAAAACAAGTCAAAATGAGGCTCAGTAGTGTGTGTTGTCTCCACGTGCCTGTATGACCTCCCTACAACGCCTGGGCATGCTCCTGATGAGGTGTCTCCTGAGGGATCTCCTCCCAGACCTGGACTAAAGCATCCGCCAACTCCTGGACAGTCTGTGGTGCAACGTGGCGTTGGTGGATGGAGCGAGACATGATGTCCCAGATGTGCTCAATTGGATTCAGGTCTGGGGAACGGGCGGGCCAGTCCATAGCATCAATGCCTTCCTCTTGCAGGAACTGCTGACACACTCCAGCCACATGAGGTCTAGCATTGTCTTGCATTAGGAGGAACCCAGGGCCAACCGCACCAGCATATGGTCTCACAAGGGGTCTGAGGATCTCATCTCGGTACCTAATGGCAGTCAGGCTACCTCTGGCGAGCACATGGAGGGCTGTGCGGCCCCCCAAAGAAATGCCACCCCACACCATGACTGACCCACCGCCAAACCGGTCATGCTGGAGGATGTTGCAGGCAGCAGAACGTTCTCCACGGCGTCTCCAGACTCTGTTACGTCTGTCACATGTGCTCAGTGTGAACCTGCTTTCATCTGTGAAGAGCACAGGGCGCCAGTGGCGAATTTGCCAATCTTGGTGTTCTCTGGCAAATGCCAAACGTCCTGCATGGTGTTGGGCTGTAAGCACAACCCCCACCTGTGGACGTCGGGCCCTCATACCACCCTCATGGAGTCTGTTTCTGACCGTTTGAGCAGACACATGCACATTTGTGGCCTGCTGGAGGTCATTTTGCAGGGCTCTGGCAGTGCTCTTCCTGCTCCTCCTTGCACAAAGGCGGAGGTAGCAGTCCTGCTGCTGGGTTGTTTCCCTCCCACGGCCTCCTCCACGTCTCCTGATGTACTGGCCTGTCTCCTGGTAGCGCCTCCATGCTCTGGACACTACGCTGACAGACACAGCAAACCTTCTTGCCACAGCTCGCATTGATGTGCCATCCTGGATGAGCTGCACTACCTGAGCCACTTGTGTGGGTTGTAGACTCCGTCTCATGCTACCACTAGAGTGAAAGCACCGCCAGCATTCAAAAGTGACCAAAACATCAGCCAGGAAGCATAGGAACTGAGAAGTGGTCTGTGGTCACCACCTGCAAAACCAGTCCTTTATTGGGGGTGTCTTGCTAATTGCCTATAATTTCCACCTGTTGTCTATTCCATTTGCACAACAGCATGTGAAATGTATTGTCAATCAGTGTTGCTTCCTACGTGGACAGTTTGATTTCACAGAAGTGTGATTGACTTGGAGTTACATTGTGTTGTTTAAGTGTTCCCTTTATTTTTTGGAGCAGTGTATGTTGAGTCAGGGTGTGGATATTCTATGTTAGTATTTCTATGTTGCATTCTAGGTGTTGTAGTTCTGTGTTTGGCCGGGTGTGATTCCCAATCAGAGACAGCTGTCGCTCGTTGTCTCTGATTTTGGATCATACTTAGGCAGCCTATTGGCACTCATTAGTGGTGGGATCTTGTTCCGTGTTAGAGGCGTGTATTTGTGTTTAGCCTGAGGACTTCACGTTACGTTGTTTTTGTTTCGTGTGTTTATTCTTTATAATAAACATGTATGCATTTCACGCTGCGCCTTGGTCTGACCCGTCCTTACACGAACGTGACATGTTTCTTGTTTTGCATCTCTTTACTTGGTTTTGTACACCAGCTTCAAACAGCTGAAAATACAATGTTTTATTTATTTTTATTTTTTAAACAGGGAGTCACCATTGAGACCGGGTCTCTTTCACAAGGGAGCCCTGCATATACAATTCATAAGATGAAATCGAATCAAAATCAGATCCAGTGTAAAACAAACTAAAATACATCACAACACAAATATTCAAGAAAAACTGTTACATTCCTCAGTATGAAGGTCCACAATCAATATTTTCAATTGCCCGAGCGGCACCAGAACATCCTATTGTAATGTATTTTGTAGTTGAGTGAGGTGCTTTAATGTCAGAGTGGTGTGTGTAGGTGAGTGGAAGGAATCAAGCGCAGGACCCAGGATGACTTCAACCGTCTTTAGTAATGTTCCCAAAGCAACGAGACCAAGGAGTAGCCAACCCAACCGGGTGGCGCACACAATTACGCACAAAACACACAGTGCGTCAAAACAAGAAAAGCGCACGCAGTGCGAGCTCTCGGGAAAACACAACGAGAGAATAATACGAACTTCACAGAGGCAGGCTGACAATGAACAATCACGCATAACACCTGACCCAAACACACGAACTAAATAAGGGGAACAATTAAGACACAAATAAGGGACAGGTGTTATGAACAGACAAAACCAAAAGAACATGAAACATAGAACGGTGGCAGCTAGTACTCCGGAGACGACGACCGCCGAAGCCTGCCCGAACAAGGAAGAGGAGCAGCCTCGGCCGAAACCGTGACAGTACCCCCCCCTTGACGCGCGGCTCCAGCCGTGCGCCGACCCGGAGCTCGGGGACGACCCGGACGACGCGGAGCAGGGCGCGCAGGATGACCCCGATGGAAATCGGTCAGTAGGGACTGGTCTAATACGTCCCTCCTTGGCACCCAGCACCGCTCCTCCGGGCCGTACCCCTCCCACTCCACGAGATATTGAAGACCCCCCATCCGGCGTCTCGAGTCCAGGATGGACCTCACGGTGTACGCCGGAGCCCCCTCGATGTCCAACGGGGGCGGAGGAGTCTCCTCAATCTCAAAGTCCTGGAGTGGACCAGCTACCACCGGCCTGAGGAGAGACACATGGAACGAGGGGTTAATATTTTTGTAATCAACAGGTAGTTCTAACCTATAACTCACCTCGTTCAATCTCCTCAGGACTTTAAATGGCCCCACAAACCGCCGACCCAGCTTCCGGCAGGGCAGGCGGAGGGGCAGGTTTCTGGTTGAGAGCCAGACTCGATCTCCAGGTGCGTACACTGGCCCCTCACTGCGGTGTAGGTCGGCGCTCGTCTTCTGTCGACGTATGGCACGCTGCAGATGGACGTGTGCAGCGTCCCACGTCTCCTCCGAGCGCCGCCCCCACTCATCCACAGCGGGGGCCTCGATCTGGCTCTCATGCCATGGTGCCAGAACCGGCTGGTACCCTAACACACACTGAAAAGGGGTTAGTTGGGTGGAGGAGTGGCGAAGAGAGTTCTGTGCCATCTCGGCCCAGGGCACATATCTTGCCCACTCCTCCGGCCGGCCCTGACAGTATGACCTCAGAAACCTACCCACATCCTGGTTGACACGTTCAACCTGCCCATTACTCTCCGGGTGGTACCCCGAGGTAAGGCTTACCGAAACCCCCAACCGTTCCATAAATGCTCTCCACACTCTAGAGGTGAACTGGGAGCCTCGGTCAGACACTATATCCTCGGGTACCCCGTAATGCCGGAAGACATGGGTGAACAGAGCCTCAGCGGTCTGTAGGGCAGTGGGTAGACCCGGCATGGGAAGGAGACGACAGGCCTTTGAGAACCGATCCACAACGACCAGGATGGTAGTATTCCCCTGTGAGGGGGGAAGGTCGGTAACAAAATCCACCGAGAGGTGGGACCAGGGTCGTTGTGGAATAGGCAGGGGTTGTAACTTACCCCTGGGCAAATGTATGGGTGCCTTACACTGGGCACACACCGAACAGGAGGAGACATAAATCCTCACATCCCTAGCTAACGTTGGCCACCAGTACTTCGTGCTAAGGCAGTGCACTGTCCGGCCGATACCCGGATGGCCAGAGGAGGGGGACGTATGAGCCCAACAAATGAGGCGATCGCGTACCTCGAGCGGAACGTACGTCCGACCCACAGGACACTGTGGAGGACTCGGGTCGGTGCGTAACGCCCGCTCGATCTCACCATCAACCTCCCACACCACCGGAGCAACCAGACAAGACTCCGGTAGTATGGGCGTGGACTCAACTGACCTCTCCTCTGCGTCATACCGCCGAGACAGAGCATCTGCCTTCCCGTTCTGGGACCCAGGGATGTATGTGATCTTAAACACAAACCGGGCTAGGAACATAGTCCAGCGAGCCTGGCGAGGATTCAGTCTCCTAGCTGCCCGGATGTACTCCAGGTTACGATGGTCAGTTAGAATGAGGAAAGGGTGTTGAGCCCCCTCGAGCCAATGCCTCCACACCTTTAGGGCCTGTACCACGGCTAACAGCTCCCTGTCTCCTACGTCATAATTCCGCTCCGCCGGACTGAGCTTCTTAGAGTAGAACGCACAGGGACGGAGTTTAGGTGGAGTGCCAGAACGCTGGGAAAGAACGGCCCCTATCCCGGCTTCTGACGCGTCCACCTCTACTTGGAACGGTAAAGAGGGATCCGGATGCGCCAACACCGGCGCCGAGGTAAACAGGTCCTTTAGTCTCCCAAATGCCCTGTCCGCCTCAGCTGACCACCGCAAGCGCACCGGACCCCCCTTTAACAGAGACGTTATGGGAGCTGCCACCTGTCCAAAACCCCGGATAAACCTCCGGTAATAATTCGCAAAACCCAAGAACCGTTGCACCTCCTTCACAGTGGTTGGGGTCTGCCAATTACGCACAGCTGACACCCGGTCTACCTCCATCTTCACCCCTGACGCAGATAACTGGTAACCCAGAAAGGAGACCGACTTCTGGAAAAACAGACATTTCTCTGCCTTGACATATAGGTCATGCTCCAACAGCCTCCTCAATACTCGGCGCACCAGGGCTACATGCTCAGCACGGGTAGGACTATACACCAGAATGTCGTCGATGTACACCACTACTCCCTGTCCCTGCATGTCCCGGAAAATCTCATCGACGAAGGATTGGAAGACTGAGGGAGCATTCATCAACCCATATGGCATGACTAGATACTCGTAGTGTCCGGAAGTCGTGCTAAACGCTGTCTTCCATTCATCGCCCTCTCGAATGCGTACCAAGTTATATGCGCTCCTAAGATCCAATTTTGTAAAGAACCGCGCACCGTGCAGTGACTCCGTCATAGTCGCAATCAGAGGAAGTGGATAGCTGTACTTCACTGTGATCTGATTGAGACCGCGGTAATCAATACACGGGCGCAGACCTCCATCCTTTTTCTTCACAAAAAAGAAACTTGAGGAAGCGGGTGAAACGGAGGCCCGTATGTATCCCTGTCTAAGAGACTCAGAGATGTATGTCTCCATAGCCTTTCTCTCCTCTTGAGACAAGGGATACACATGGCTCCGAGGGAGAGCTGCTCCTGACTGGAGATCTATCGCACAATCCCCCCGTCTATGAGGCGGCAGCTGCGCCGCCCTGGTCTTACTGAACGCCAGTGCCAAATCCTCATACTCGGGGGGAATCTGCAGTGCTGGCATTAGATTCGGACTCTCCACCGAGGTCGCCCCTATGGAAACACCCAGACACCGCCCCTCACATTGAGCAGACCACCCTTTAAGAGCTTTCTCTCGCCACCTAATAATAGGGTCATGAGTCATCAACCAGGGAAGACCCAGCACTACCGGATACGCAGGAGAGTCAATCAGATAGAGCTGAATTCTCTCCTCATGACCCTCCTGCGCCGTCATCTGAATGGGTGCTGTGACTTCCCTAATCAACCCAGACCCTAACGGACGGCTATCTAGGGCATGGACGGGGAAAGGCTTATCCACTGGAAGGAGGGGAATCCCTAACTCTATACAGAACTGGCGATCTACAAAATTCCCAGCTGCGCCTGAATCTACCAGCGCCTTATGCTGGGAACGAGGTGCAACCTGTGGGAAACAAACAGGCAAGGTTAGGTGCACGACAGAAAGCTCTGGGTAAGCAGGGCGCCTACTCACCTGGGGGGACCCCCCAATGCGTGACCTGCCATCTCCCTCACTGGAGGACCCGCCCCAACACCTAGCCGTGGTGTGCCCTCCACGACCACAGTTGGTGCAAGGGCCGGGTCCCCTCGGGCTCCTCCTCCTCCGTTCCCTAGCGCCAGCACCTCCGAGCTCCATAGGGCTCGGCTCGGAGGTGCTGGAGAGTGGAATGGGCGAACCCCCCCCTCCGGGACGCCCACGGGTGGCGAGCAGGGTATCCAGCCGGATGGCCATGTCGACCAGCTGGTCGAACGTCAACGACGTGTCCCTGCACGCCAACTCTCGCTGGACGTCTTCCCGGAGGCTGCAGCGGAAATGGTCGATATGGGCCCGCTCATTCCACCCTGCATCAGCCGCTAGGGTCCGAAACTCTAAGGCAAAGTCCTGGGCGCTCCTCATCCCCTGTCGGAGGTAGAATAGACGTTCCCCCGCCGCCTTCCCTTCCGGTGGATGATCGAACACAGCACGGAAGCGGCGGGAGAACTCCGCATAGTTCGTGGTAGCGGCGTCCATTCTCCTCCACTCGGCGTTGGCCCACTCCAACGCCTTGCCGGTGAGACAGGAGATGAGGGCTGAGACGCTCTCGTGTCCCGAGGGCGCCGGGTGTACGGTGGCGAGGTAGAGCTCCACCTGCAGCAGGAATCCTTGACACCCGGCAGTGGAGCCGTCGTACGCCCTCGGGAGCGAGAGCCGAATCCCACTAGGTTCCGGAGATGAGACAGGGGGGCTGACCGATGGGGCTGGTTCGGTTCGTGGAGGTGTGGGAACCCCGCTGGTCTCCCATCGGTGCAGAGTATTCATCACTCCCTCCAGGGCGTGACAGACCTGATTGATGCGGTCCTCCTGACCACGAAGACGTTCTGCCATCTCGGCTGTCGGCGTGGTCGCTCCTGCTGATTCCATGATTGATGCGTGATTCTGTCAGAGTGGTGTGTGTAGGTGAGTGGAAGGAATCAAGCGCAGGACCCAGGATGACTTCAACCGTCTTTAGTAATGTTCCCAAAGCAACGAGACCAAGGAGTAGCCAACCCAACCGGGTGGCGCACACAATTACGCACAAAACACACAGTGCGTCAAAACAAGAAAAGCGCACGCAGTGCGAGCTCTCGGGAAAACACAACGAGAGAATAATACGAACTTCACAGAGGCAGGCTGACAATGAACAATCACGCATAACACCTGACCCAAACACACGAACTAAATAAGGGGAACAATTAAGACACAAATAAGGGACAGGTGTTATGAACAGACAAAACCAAAAGAACATGAAACATAGAACGGTGGCAGCTAGTACTCCGGAGACGACGACCGCCGAAGCCTGCCCGAACAAGGAAGAGGAGCAGCCTCGGCCGAAACCGTGACATTTAAACTAAAAGCGGATTTACCTAGTTCGGTGGAGACCCGAGGAACCTCAAAAGTTAACCAACCCTGTGAACGGGTTTGGTATCTCATGTTTTTATACTTTAACAACAAAGTTAGGTAAGTTGGAAGCTTGTGTTGGAAAGCTTTGTAAACAAAAAGGGAGTAATGAAGTGATCTATGGGACTTTAATGAGGACCAGCCAACCTTTTGATACAGGATGCAGTGATGAGTATTAAAACTGTCACCTGTGATAAAGCAAAGGGTGCTATGGTAGACAGCATCCACAGGTTTAAGAGTAGTGGCTGCTGCATTCTGGTAAATGGTGTCTCCATAGTCCAGAACTGGCAAGAAAGTTGACTGTACAATCTGCTTGTTTTGTCACGCAAACTGAATTTAGGCAAACATTTTAGATTTTTTGCAATTTCTGCATATTGGACCTTTAAAGCTTGCAAACATAATGGTCTATAACTTATTTCATTTGTCTTATTATAATAATTGACTGACTTACTTGACTTAAGCCCTTGGCTCCTATGAGGAGAATAGGCCATTGACGAATGTCCTCCATCTCACTTGGTTCGGGGCAAGTTTTTCCCGATCACACCAGTCGAGGCCACTTTCAGTCACTTCTGTCTTATAATTTATTTTTGTATTATAATAAGACTTCAAATATGTTATGTATCTCTCTGTCAGAATGGGCTGAGCCTGCTGCACTGTGCCGCCCAGCGGGGTCATAGCAGAGTGCTGGAGTTCATCATGGAGGACCTAGTAGAGGACGTACTGCTGGACAGGGTGGACAAGGTGACTGCCCCACACCACATGACCTGTTCTTTACTAGCACGTTTTCTGCACTTTCCCAGTTCTTTCAAAGACCTTTCTTAGCAAATTCCTTGAACTTCTTGGATTTTCCTAGGATTGCTTTCCTTTCCCAGGACTTTCCCAGTACTGTCCTTGGGCTTTACAGGATTTACAAGGAAAATTGATGATGACACAATGAAATAAATCTTGTTTACTTTAAGAATTTGATTAATGCAGTGTCTCCACCGTCTGTGCACAATAGATACCTTGAGGGTTTACTATGCTATCTATTATTTGTACTGTGCCATGTTTAGATGTATTTACTACTTGTAGTTAAGGATGTCAAACTTGCCCGTAGCATATTGGCTGGAGTACATCAGTGACATCACTTTCCCTGGAAAAAAAAGAAGAAAAGCCAACTGTCGCTTACAGAGTGACAGACTAGTCCCTTGCTCTGCTGGCTAAAACGGTTGGCTTGTGTGTTTGCAGGAGGTTGTGAGTTGGAGCCCTGCTTGGGGCAGAACAGAAGGCTCTCTGTTTTTCCAAACGTTCTACATCCTGTCATTACTTTCATACTGCCATTTTGTCATTACTGTCATACTATAATTTGGTCATACAGTCATGTGTCATTCTGTGATAGTGTCATTTGGTCATACTGTGATGTTGTCATTACTGTCATTACTGTTACTGTCTTCTTATTGTTAATCCCTCACTCCCTGTCTTACTGTCAGTCTGGGAAGACAGCGTTTCACCTGGCTGCAGAACATGGACAACTAGAGGTGGTGGAGTTCCTCATCGGTATGGGCTGCACTCATGGCCTCAAGGATAAGGTAGGTTCAGACGTTGACACAAGTGCACACACACACCCACACAGACACTCACCCACACACACACATGCACACACACACACACACACACACACACAAACACACACTTATAGGCGAAAACATGATTAGGCTAGTGTTACAATAGCGAGAGAGTAAACATGAACTTTAATCACCTTTGGAAAACGTGTTCACATTTCTTTTCAAGTGTGTGTGTGTGTGTGTGTGTGTGTGTGTGTAACTAAGATGTTATCATGTAAATATAACATGATGTCCTTGATGTGTTTTTATATGTCGTGTAGGATGAAAACATGGCCATGCATCTAGCAGCCAAGCACGGACACAAAGAGGTCCTGCAGAAGATAGTGGAGACAGGAGTGGACATTGACGAGAGAAACATAGTGAGTAAAGAACATATTGTCACTGTGGTGTGGTGTAGGGTTCAAAGCAGCCCAGAAACTATATTTTATATTCCATACATTTTAGCTGTCGGGGTTCCTGCTTCACTTCATAGGGGTAATGTGGAGAGAAAAAAGTTTACTATTAATTTATGTTTTGCTTTTAAACCTTTATTTTGCCAGGAAATAACAAAATCTATTTTACTATAATAACAACTAGGGTTAGTGCTACTTGTTGTATTTTATATTGTTGATTATTCCCTATTCTGTTGATAGAATGTAAAGCTGATGGAGGCCTGTTGTGACATGATATGTGGTTCTCCAGGACGGACTGACAGCTCTGCACCTGTCCTCTGATGGAGGTCACTATGAATGTGTCAAGCTACTGCTGGAAGCCTGCTGTAACGTCAATGCGCTGACAAACGTAAGGGTCAACTTTCAATTAACTATAACTTGTAAAGGCTTTATAGAGCATTCATCTATACTGTATATTCAGGGGTGCACATAACTTTTTCAGTGAGTTACTCAGGTGAGTACCAGCAGATGGTGTTTGGTACTCACCATATATGTAGCGTGGTCATAATAAGTGCAGTCTTCTTCACTGTCCTCCTCAGTGCCGCCACCACTGTCCTCCTCAGTGCTGCCATCACTGTCCTCCTCAGTGCCGCCACCACTGTCCTCCTCAGTGCCACCACCACTGTCCTCCTCAGTGCTGCCATCACTGTCCTCCTCAGTGCTGCCACCACTGTCCTCCTCAGTGCCACCACCACTGTCCTCTGCTTCAGCTTCCTGCATGGTAGATGATGAAGACGCTGCAGATGCACCTCCCTGTCCTTGGTTGAGCCTCCGATTAGCTGTCTCCATCCACAGGTCAACAGCAGGCTTTGGGTCAAATGTCTCTGTGGTCTGCTTTGACAGGTGAATGTGCATCAGTGCTGAGTGACGAGCATGTGACAGACAAGATCTGTACTTGGTTTTTATAATGTTGAGATGTGAGAATCCCCTCTCACAAGCTGCACTGCTTAAAGGCAGTGTAAGAGACAGCTTAACCACCTTGTTGATGTTGGAATAAGCATCTGGGTTACTTGTACTTACTATTTGGACCAAGTCATACACAGAAGAGGCTCCCAGGCGTTTTCCTGCCTGCTTTAAGCGCATCCATTCTGTCACAGTGGTATCTTTGTCAAGTTGCAAGGTGGCCTCATATTTCTTGAGAATGCTGCAAACTGTTGTGTTTCCAAAACTGTGGAGGTCTTGCATTTCCTGAGGCCATGTTGAAGGATCAAATACTAAGAAATGATCACATGACTTGAGGGAGTCATATCTGATTTCAAACTCTTCAATTAACCCCCTGAGTATTGTCTCTGTCAGCATCAGCATTGGAAACAGTGTGTGCCCTATGGCTTTCACCATCAAGCAGAAGTGTGAACTGTCCAATGGCCACCATGAGTTCATCCTTACATTCTCCAATGGTCAGCTTTTCCTTCTGAAACCTAATGGATGTGGTGTTCAAAATGTTGCAAATGTCAAGCATGTTTGACAGAAAGCACTGAAAACGCTCTGTGCAGATATGCTGCAAGTCACTGTTATCACTCGTAACCAGTTGCATTTTAATGGCTGGCAATAGTCTTGATATTTTTAACAGTGTTTCATGCCTCCATGCAGACCATCTGATATTATGAAACTTACCCAGTTTCACAAAGGAGATCCCATTTTCTTCACATAGCTTATTCAGTGCAGCAGTTTTTTTTGCTCCACCTTTTTGTAAATAAAACTGCAGCAGCTTGACCACAGAGCGATTAAATGTCTCACAGTAAGGAACGTTGCGATCAGCTGATTTCGCGCAATTCTCCAGTGTGTGTGCGGTGCACAGAATGTGCACAAGGGAGTCTCCAACCGCAGCAAGTTGCCGGAGTTTTGGCACAACGCCGTTGTAGATACCCACATTGACAGCAGCAGTCTGTGCACACAGCGACCAACTTTGTTGTCCAGTCATCCAAGCCTGTGTCCTGGAAAAGTCTCACAAGTCCGTCTGTTATGGCCTGTGCGGTTCGGTCAGCACCCAATTCAATCAGTCCAATAAAGTACGAAGTAAACTCTCCGTTGCTGGACACAGACATACTGTAAACGATTTCCTGCTCAGTTTTTGTGATGTCCTCAGATCCATCAAAAAGCAGCCCCCAAAATTCAGCAGACTGCAACTTGGCTCGTAACTCCCCGCTGATGGTGTGAGCGATGCTCTGCATGATCCGTGTGCCCTCTTCACGTGAATGATATGCACCTCCGACATTTACTTCTAGCCGCTTCAGTAAAGGAACATCCTCAGAATAGGAAGACATGGGACGTGCGTGTTTAGCTTTATGGAAGGCGAGGAGAAAAATATTAAACAGAGCTTGCCGCTGTTCTTCATTCAGCTTGTCTCGCCATCTGGCAAGTGGGCGACTGGACATTTATTCTCGGCTAGCTTGTTTAGCAATGGCTTGCGCTACATTCGTGTGCTCCTTGCTCTTTTCATGTTTGTCAAATAAAGGATGGTTGAAATTCTTTGAGCCTTTATAAAATGCACCTGTTTTGTCTGCTAGATGTGGATTTGAGTGGCAAATCTTGCACCACATTTCAGTGCGCTCATCGTTAGCTTCAAGCCACTGCACATCTTGGAGCCACTTTTCCGAAAAAAGTATTTTCTTCGGCTCTGGCTCCAGTTGGCGTTTCTTTGTAGGTGGCGAAACGCCAAAGAAGCTGCTTAATGTCTGTTGCTTTTTGGACATCCCTGACAGTAGTTGACAAGCAACATGTCATGTGTAAGGTTAGATGAGAAGATCGGTCAAGTACGCAAAGGCGCGTAGTAACACAAGTGGCATTACGCATTCCTGATTTTTGTCGCGCTTGCGTACCTGCGTACCAGTTATGTGCACCCCTGTGTATATTCATATAGCTGTAAACGTATGGACAGAGGACCACATAGAAGCGGGTGCTTCCTATGCACTGACTGGGACATTCTCTTCCAAGACAATGATGTTAAAACTCTTGCTGAGACAAGTGTTGATGATTATGAATAATCTCTAAAGCATCTACTTGTCACGACTTCCTCCGAAGCTGCCTCCTCTCCTTGTTCGGGCAGGCTTCGGCGTTCGTCGTCACCAGCCTTCTAGCCACTGCCGCTCCTCATCTCATCATTCCATTTGTTTTGTCTTGTTTATTACACACACCTGGTTCATATCCCCTCATCAGTACCTGTATAAGTGTTCCCTCTGCCCCCTTGTCTTTGTGTGTGATTGTTGATTGTGGAGGTTAGATTAGCTCGGTGGAGCTCTTTGTATTTTGTATCGCCGGGATATTTCACCCGTGTGCCTTGTTGTTTCCCAGTGCGCCTGATTTCCGCACTGGAATGTTTGACGCATTGCTGCTTACCGCTGTGTTTTCGGAATAAACCTTATATTCTGTGATTTACCCTCCTGCGCCTGACTCCTTCAAAATCCCTCACCACACTACTGAACAATAAATTAACTCAACATGCAACAATTTGAACTATTTTACTGAGTTACAGTTCATATAAGGAAATCAGTCAATTGAAATCAATTAATTTGGCCCTAATCTATGGATTTCACATGACTTGGCAGGGGCGCAGCCATGGGTGAGCCTGGGAGGGCATAGGCCAACCCACTTGGGAGCCAGGCCCAGCAAATCAGAATGAGTTTTTCCCCACAAGGTATTTATTACAGACAGAAATACTCCTCAGTTTCATCAGCAGTCTGGGTGGCTGTTCTCAGACGATCCCGCAGGTGAAGAAGCCGGATGTGGAGGTCCTGGGCTGGCGTGGTTACACATGGTCTGCAGTTGTGAGGCTGGTTTGACGTACTGCCAAATTCTCTAAAACAACGTTGGAGGTGGCTTATGGTAGAGAAAGGAACATAAAATATCTGGCAACAGCTCTGGTGGACATTCTTGCAGTCAACATGCCAATTGCACGCTCCTTCAAAACTTGAGACATCTGTGGCATTCTGTTGTGTGACAAAACTGCACATTTTAGAATGGCCTTTTATTGTCCCCATCACAAGGTGCACCTGTATAATGATCATGTTGTTTAATCAGCTTATTGATATGCCACACCTGTCAGGTGGATGGATTATCTTGGCAAAGGAGAAATGCTCACTAACAGGGATGTAAACAAATGTGTGCACAACATTTGAGAGAAATAAGCTTTTTGTGTGTATGGAACATTTCGGGGAGCTTCATTTCAGCTCATGAAACATGGGACCAACACTTCACATGTTGCGTTTATATTTTTGTTCAGTATAGATATGCCTTATAAAGGGTTTATAAATGCATTGTTACAACTTTAAAATTGTAATTCATTTAAAGTGGGACCCGATTATCAGATTTACATTGAAGACTGAATCTGATATGGGTAGATAGATAGATAATTGGGTAGCTAGATAATAACTGATCATATTTCTATAGCACTTTTCATTACAGGTTTAATGTCAAAGTGCCACCTAATGTGTGAGACTGAGAGGTACGTTAGTGAGTCTGAACTGTGACCTGTCCCACTATGTTGTTGTCTGTGCAGAATAATATGAATGCCCTCCACTACGTGGCCCAGCATGGCTTTGAGAGAGAGGCCAGTCTGCTGCTGGAGGCAGGCATCAACACAGACACTGTGGATGGCGTGAGTACGCAAGCCAACCTTCAACCATACAGACTACACTAGTTTGTGCATCGGTTAGCTCCTCTTTAGGAATAATGGGTAGCACTTATTAGAACTTGGTTAGCTCCACGTTAGGAATAATGGGTAGCATTTAATGCAACTTGGTTAGCTCCTCTTTCAAATGACAATAGTGAACAGCCAGGTGTTTTAGTTAAGCCCAACAGCTCAGAATACACCAGTAGGGTTCAGCATCTGCACCATGTCCTCTTCTACACTTTTTCCAACTCAGAGAATTGGTGCCATATTTGTTTGTTTAATTCAGTGTATGTCCTATATTAACGTTTTCCCTTTTCAGTAAAAGTGTTTTTTCTTTCTTTGTGGGCAGTCCTACTCCTCTGATATGTTTGTTGTAATGGATATAGAGAGTCAATAAAAAGGTGTTCTGAAATAATGGTGGGTTAGTTTTAAACCCATTCTGCAGCAGTATTGTCCTGGAGGCAGCGGCTTCGACCGCCAGATCACCCCAAGACACTAAATGTGTTTTTTCAGTGCCTCAGTGCAGAATAGGTTCTCTCTATAGATATTTGATTTAGTGTGTGTCTGAAACAGGACCACAATCTACAGTACAACAGGCCTTTTCCTTCCACGTACCACTAATCAAAAGAGACCCATCGCACTCTCCCAGAAGCTTGGCTGGTGCGTAAAACCCGCAAATTCAGACAAACAAAAAGGTGTAATGGGTTCGCACTGAAGAAGGCTGTAAAGCTGAAACGTCTGTGTACGCTATCCCTGATGCAGTGAAAATTATAAAAAATATTGAGTAATGAAGTAAGCTTTATGCACCATCTTTTTGAGTGCGAACCCATTACACCTCTTTGTTCCTCCCATGTACCACTCCTTTGGAACTCCCTCACTGACAATCTCAGAGCTGCTCAGAATGTTGGTGCATTTAAAGCAAGCCTTAAGAATCATCTCTATCAGCTGGACTAGCCTCGTTCCTAAAGCAGGCCTTAAGAGTCATCTCTATCGGCTGGACAAGCTTCGTTCCTAAAGCAGGCCTTAAGAATCATCTCTATCGGCTGGACAAGCTTCGTTCCTAAAGCAGGCCTTAAGAGTAATCTCTATTGGCTGGACTAGCCTCGTTCCTAAAGCAGGCCTTAAGAGTCATCTCTATTGGCTGGACTAGCCTCATTCCTAAAGCAGGCCTTAAGAGTCATCTCTATCGGCTAGACAAGCTTCGTTCCTAAAGCAGGCCTTAAGAGTCATCTCTATCGGCTGGACAAGCTTCGTTCCTAAAGCAGGCCTTAAGAGTCATCTCTATCGGCTGGACAAGCTTCGTTCCTAAAGCAGGCCTTAAGAGTCATCTCTATTGGCTGGACTAGCCTCATTCCTAAAGCAGGCCTTAAGACACATCTCTATCAGCTGGACTAGCCTCGTTCCTAAAGCAGGCCTTAAGAGTCATCTCTATTGGCTGGACTAGCCTCATTCCTAAAGCAGGCCTTAAGACACATCTCTATCGGCTGGACTAGCCTCGTTCCTAAAGCAGGCCTTAAGACTCAGTCATCTCTATTGGCTGGACTAGCCTCGTTCCTAAAGCAGGCCTTAAGACTCATCTCTATCAGCTGGACTAGCCTCGTTCCTAAAGCAGGCCTTAAGACTCATCTCTATTGGCTGGACTAGCCTCGTTCCTAAAGCAGGCCTTAAGACTGATCTCTATCAAGTGGACTAGCCTCGTTCCTAAAGCAGGCCTTAAGACTCATCTCTATCGGCTGGACTAGCCTCGTTCCTAAAGCAGGCCTTAAGACACATCTCTATCGGCTGGACTAGCCTCGTTCCTAGATTCCTATTGTTGTTTTCATGATATTGTTATATATTTTTTAATGTCTTGTTCGTTATATTTAAAAATATATATATTTTACTGTATTTCCTAGTTTATATATTTTATTTTATGCACTTTGAGATAATTCTTGCATAATGAAAAGCACTTTACAAATGTAATACATTATTATTATTATTTACGTGGCATCTGTTGTATGTGGTAACCATCAATGTGTTTCTAATTTTACCTTGTGTTTTGAACAGCAACACACATCCCCTCTTCACATCGCCGTGCTCAACAATCACACCGAGGTAGTACGGCTGCTAATAGACGCTGAATGTGACCTGGACATATCTGACAATGTGAGTAATGTTTCCGCTCTCTATGGGCGTTACGTAATCACCTTACTGTATGTAAACATTCTATGCAATGCATTCAATGATTTGTTAGGCCAACGGTGCATCGTGTACCTTAAAGTGTCTGTATCGATTGTGAGTCATCGTGTTGCGTGATAGCCCATCATGAGTTGGCTGTGATCTGTGTTTGACGTTGTTTACATTAGCACTGAGGTAAAGGCCACAGAACAGTAGGCTCCTGTACAGTGATAAGGGCCTGGTCCAACCTCTGTTGGCTTTAGTTTAAGGGTACGCTGATAGCAGAAACTACTGTCTGCAAGTCTGAGTAGTCAGCTGATAGGGTCTGAACACTTTACTGTATCATAAAACTTGTAACACTTTACTGCCATAACACTTGTAACACTACAGTATACTGCCATAACACTTGTAACACTCCAGTATACTGCCGTAACACTTGTAACACTCCAGTATACTGATGTAACACTCCAGTATACTGCCGTAACACTTATAACACTCCAGTATACTGCCGTAACACTTGTAAAACTTGTAACACTCCAGTATACTGCCGTAACACTTGTAACACTCCAGTATACTGCCATAACACTTGTAACACTACAGTATATTGCCATAACACTTGTAACACTACAGTATACTGCCATAACACTTTTAACACTACAGTATACTGCCGTAACACTTGTAACACTACAGTATACTGCCATAACACTTGTAACACTACAGTATACTGCCGTAACACTTGTAACACTACAGTATACTGCCGTAACACTTGTAACACTCCAGTATACTGCCGTAACACTTGTAACACTCCAGTATACTGATGTAACACTCCAGTATACTGCTGTAACACTTGTAACACTCCAGTATACTGCCATAACACTTGTAACACTACAGTATACTGCCATAACACTTGTAACACTACAGTATACTGCCATAACACTTGTAACACTACAGTATACTGCCATAACACTTGTAACACTACAGTATACTGCCATAACACTTTTAACACTACAGTATACTGCCGTAACACTTGTAACACTACAGTATACTGCCGTAACACTTGTAACACTACAGTGTCGTGACGTGACTTTAAACATTAATCTGAGGACTGTAATCTCTAATTAACTAACTATGTTTAATTGTTACCCGATTTAAATTATAATGTAACAATTAACTCATTAGCATTTGGGGCACCATGGGAGCAGTTGTTTAAAGAGTTACCATCTCCTGAATTAAACTCTAAAAGGTCTCTACCTATCACATCAATAAACAGTCAACTTATTAATGATAACCTCGTATCATATCATCATTCTGAACGTCGTATCCTCCTTGCATCTGCAAAAACCCGAGCCTTACTTATGATTCAGTGCTACACAAATTAGTTTAATTATTTATTTACTAGCTAACTAAATAATAACACAGGATAAACACACACACGGTATAGGTTATTGACTAGAAACTTAATACGATGGAAACAGGTCCCTAGCGGACTGACACAATATGATGGCTTGTTACAAAAGAGATGGGGGGGGGGGGCAGAGAGGGACAGAGACATAATACGTTGGTACATTTGGCTGGACTCTGTAGCTCAGCTGGTAGAGCACGGCGCTTGTAACGCCAAGGTAGTGGGTTCGATCCCCGGGACCACCCATACACAAAAAAAATAAAAATAAAAAAAAAATAAATGTATGCACGCATGACTGTAAGTCGCTTTGGATAAAAGCGTCTGCTAAATGGCATATTATATTTATTATTATTATATTATACATTTAGAAACGACTCTCACAGTAATCATATACTTTGCACACGAACCGCCGCCCATTTGGAGTAAGAAATCATGAATGTATTTACGTGTAAATGTCTTGGTTTTTTGTGTATTTCTGTCGGAACCAGGCCTTCTTGGAAAAGGGGTTGGTTGGGCCTTTCCGCGGCACGCTTGTAAGGCTGTGATTGTCCACAAGGGGTCACAATGTCCTTCTTCTTAGTTGTCCGGTCTCCAATGACTTGTCATGTAGTCCTGAACAGAACTACAGAATTGATTCTACTTCCATTCACTCTGGAAGATTATTCTTTGAAAATAGGCTAGCCAGCCGTGTCGATGGTCCCCAGTGGGGTGATGAGAGTAGTGTAGTATACGATGGTTTGAAGAGAGTAGTAGAATGGTCCCACTTAAATTCGCTTTTCTAGATACTTTGCTCAGGACAGCTAATCAGCCGTACCAGTGATTATCAGGGAGGGGAGTTTTCTTCTCCACCTCGTGTTACAATTCAGAGTTCGAACCACTTTAGACGTGAGCTGCAGCTCGATGTCTTTCTGGTCTGCTTGTTAATTTCTTTACCAAACCTTAATGCACTCTGGTCGAAATGGCCGGTTCAGTCAGGCTGACACTCTCTCTGACCTCACTCATGGCATGGCTACTTACTGTGCAAAGTTTATAGGAGACAAATTATCTCTTATGGCCCCTAAAATCACATTCCTATCTTAACAAAAATACTTTTATAATTTTTCATATTTAATTCACAACACATTGGATGGACACTTCACACATATAGTGTGCATACTTTTCAAGTTACAGTATTTCCTCTATAACATTTTTAATGACATCACAAAATAACAACAATATGACATTAGTTTTCTATAGACCGCCTCTGACCATTCCCCACGTATTCTGTTAGGAATATTGTTCCAGTATTCAGCATGTTAAAGTTTCAGCGGGGAAAGTGTCTGGAGACAAAGCACATTCATTTATGACCCTGGATCTCCTCTGTTTGATTTACAACAGATGTCAAAACCCCCCTAACCAATTTCCTCCACCCCCCCTCTTATGTATAACATGACTGTCTATGTTGCACATTTTGTGTTGCACACTATGCCTTATAACCACATAATTATGTTCATACCTGTCAGCCTTCATAAAATTGCTTGTTACTGATCATTTTCTATTTTTCTTTCTCTCTTTCTCTGTCTCACTCTCTCGTTCTCTCTTTCTTTCTTTCTCCCTCTCTCTTTCTCTGTCTCCCCCCCTTTCCTCTCTCCCTCCCTCCTTACAGAGGCTCCAGACAGCCCTGCACATCACAGCAGAGCATGGCAGACAGGATGTCGCTGAAATGATCCTCCTAGCTGGGGTTAACCTCAAACTACTGGATAAGGTATTTGATTTCAAATCAAATTTCAAATTGTATTTGTCACATACGCCGAATACAACAGGTGTAGACCTTACAGTGAAAAGCTTACTTACAAGCCCTTAACCAACAATGCAGTTTTAAGAAAGAATACCAAAAATAATCACCAAAAATACAATATAAAATAATACGAAATAAAAGTAACAAATAATTAAAGAGCAGCAGTAAAAATAACAATAGCGAGGCATGTGAGGGAGAAAAGTATTTGATCCGCTGCTGATTTTGTACGTTTTCCCACTGACAAAGAAATGATCAGTCTATAATTTTAATGGTAGGTTTATTTGAACAGTGAGAGACAGAATTACAACAAAAAAATCCAGAAAAAACGCATGTCAAAAATGTTATAAATTGATTTGCCTTTTAATGAGGGAAATAAGTATTTGACCCCCTCTCAATCAGAAAGATTTCTGGCTCCCAGGTGTCTTTTATACAGGTAACGAGTTGAGATTAGGAGCACACTCATAAAGGGAGTGTTCCTAATCTCAGCTTGTTACCTGTATAAAAGACACCTGTCCACAGAAGCAATCAATCAATCAGATTCCAAACTCTCCACCATGGCCAAGACAAAAGAGCTCTCCAAGGATGTCAGGGACAAGATTGTAGACCTACACAAGGCTGGAATGGGCTACAAGACCATCGCCAAGCAGCTTGGTGAGAAGGTGACAACAGTTGGTGCGATTATTCGCAAATGGAAGAAACACAAAATAACTGTCAATCTCCCTCGGCCTGGGGCTCCATGCAAGATCTCACCTCGTGGAGTTGCAATGATCATGAGAACGTGAGGAATCAGCCCAGAACTACACATGAGGATCGTATCAATGATCTCAAGGCAGCTGGGACCATAGTCACCAAGAAAACAATTGGTAACACACTACGCCGTGAAGGACTGAAATCCTGCAGCGCCCGCAAGGTCCCCCTGCTCAAGAAAGCACATATACAGGGCCGTCTGAAGTTTGCCAATGAACATCTGAATGATTCAGAGGAGAACTGGGTGAAAGTGTTGTGGTCAGATGAGACCAAAATCGAGCTCTTTGGCATCAACTCAACTTGCCGTGTTTGGAGGAGGAGGAATGCTGCCTATGACCCCAAGAACGCCATCCCCACCGTCAAACATGGAGGTGGAAACATTATGCTTTGGGGGTGTTTTTCTGCTAAGGGGACAGGACAACTTAACCGCATCAAAGGGACGATGGACGGGGCCAAGTACCGTCAAATCCTGGGTGAGAACCTCCTTCCCTCAGCCAGGGCATTGAAAATGGGTCGTGGATGGGTATTCCAGCATGACAATGACCCAAAACACACGACCAAGGCAACAAAGGAGTGGCTCAAGAAGAAGCACATTAAGGTCCTGGAGTGGCCTAGCCAGTCTCCAGACCTTAATCCCATAGAAAATCTGTGGAGGGAGCTGAAGGTTCGAGTTGCCAAACGTCAGCCTCGAAACCTTAATGACTTGGAGAAGATCTGCAAAGAGGAGTGGAACAAAATCCCTCCTGAGATGTGTGCAAACCTGGTGGCCAACTACAAGAAACGTCTGACCTCTGTGATTGCCAACAAGGGTTTTGCCACCTAGTACTAAGTCATGTTTTGCAGAGGGGTCAAATACTTATTTCCCTCATTAAAATGAGGATCTGAGGACCCATGCCAAATCTTTTCAGTCTCCTGAGGGGGAATAGGTTTTGTCGTGCCCCCTTCACGACTGTCTTGGTGTGCTTGGACCATGTTAGTTTGTTGGTGATGTGGACACCAAGGAACTTGAAGCTCTCAACCTGCTCCACTACAGCCCTGTTGATAAGAATGGGGGTGTGCTCGGGTCGTCTTCTTTTTCCTGTAGTCCACAATCATCTCCTTTGTCTTGATCACGTTGAGGGAGAGGTTGTTATCCTGGCACCACACGGCCAGGTCTCTGACCTCCTCCCTATAGGCTGTCTCGTCGTTGTCGGTGATCAGGCCTACCACTGTTGTGTCAATGGCAAACTTAATGATGGTGTTGGAGTCGTGCCTGGCCATGCATTCATGAGTGAACAAGGAGTACAGGAGGGGACTGAGCACGCACCCCTGCTCAGTCCCCTCCATCTAATTTTAAAGGGTAATTCATTTTTTTCAAGTTTGATCTTGTTTTTTATTTACCTTTAGAAGTGAAGCGATCCATTAAAACATGGCGGAGCAAACATGAACGCCGGTGTGTGGGAGTTGTAATGGATTGTTAATAAGGTCTGCAAGCGTTTTCTTTTATAAAATGTTTTGGGATAAAAACCTCTTGAAATGTTTCTTCTAATTTCCAATGTGGTTGGACAACTCATTAAGTGTATCAATCACTGAAGATATGGTATCTAAATGGTATCAATGCAGATAAAGTGTTCCACTTACAGTCACACTTGCAATAAAGATTAGATAAGGTCAACTTTATTTTCCTTGAGGGTAAAATTGCATTAGACACAATGTTGTGTATTAAAATAACTAATCTCAAACATTTAACATCAGTCTTCCCAACACACTTAAACACACTTTCTAAGAAAGCTTCTATGTTCAAATCGCATCAGTCTGGCACAGCAGACGCTTCCTCCTGCGTGCAAGTGCCCTGAGACTAGGTTAACATCTCATGGGCTCTAATTTCTTTGCAGCTTGTGTAGTATGGGACCAGCCAGTGTCTCACTGGTTTAATGAAATCATTTCACCTTATTCCCCTTAGTGTGTGTTAAAGGGCTCAAGCATTTTGGAATGCCAATCTGAAGACTATGCCAGGATCCTGTTAATCAGGGCACATCAGAGAAAAACATTTTGCAACAGAAAACAATAACAAGCATTTGTTATTGGACACATTTAGGTAGTACCTCTCATTTCACTGTTTCCCTGTTTTTATTTAGTGCTAATGAACAGGACCCAGGACCCAGGTGGTGTACTGTATGTCATATTGAATCCAGTGTTGTGGCTGTGTGTTGGTACTCTCAGCAGGGGAAGACTTCTCTGGAGGTGGCAGCCAGAGGAAACCATGTAATCTTAGTGGACATGATTATCAAAGCAGACCGGTTTTACAAGTGGGAAAAGGTAGGTTAACTTTTAAACCCAAATGTAAATATATTTCCATCATTGAACTGCAAGGTAGCGCCTGCAGCTCTACATTGTGCTTGTTGAGATCGACTGCTTTCGGGCTTCGCAGCGCACCAGATCATCACGATTCCGGGATGAGTGTTTTAGCAATGCAGTCAATCTCAAACACAAACCCTTTCTTTGTGTACCAGGACAACGTGATCAGCGATGGTGATTCGTGGCTAGGGAAGCAGCTGAGCTTTAAGCAGGACCACCAGGTTGAGACCCAGCACCTGCGCTCTGTCATTTGGAGGCTGGCCACCAAGTACCTGTCCCGCGGGGAGTGGAAGACCCTCGCCCAGCACTGGGGCTTCACGGATGCACACATCCGCGCCATAGAGCAGCAATGGACAGGTGAGGCATCGGCTTGGTCTAGAATTAACCCCCAGCCAATAGCCCGTTGGACATTTACATTTTAGTCATTTAGCAGACGCTCTTATCCAGAGTGACTTACAGTAGTTTGCAGACCTGAAGCAATCACATAGGTGTAATGAAATTGTGATTTCTCCATCTAGCTTTCTATCTGATTTTAAGGGAGCTTCCTTACATTTATATGATTCCTTCAGATCTGCAAACACCAAAGACATAGAGCCTAAGGAGTAAGGAGTTAGCAACCTGGGTTGGCAGATAGCCTTTAGGTTAGAGAGGCTGACCAATAGCCAGAGGGTTGCTGGTTCAACCTAGAGGGTTAATTGACAGATCCCAGGTACCATCTCCTGCCATTGTGCCCTTGAGCAAGGCACTTAAGCCCAGAACTGTCCTTATTATAGCCCACGTATTTTATATGATAACTCTCTTATGACATTCACATACTGTATGTTAGGTACAAAGAGCTTCAAGGAGCATGGGCACCGTATGTTGCTGATCTGGCTGCATGGAGTAGTCATCGCAGGGGAGAACCCAATCAAAGGCCTGTATGAGGGACTGGCGGGGATCTCCAGGACCGACCTAGCTGGTGAGTCAATGGAAAGGGAGACGAGAGTCAACACCCATCAGGGATTTCGAACCCGAGCACCAGGGGCTATCTTTAGTAGAAACAATGGGCGAAAAGCATTTTAAAAAAATCTAAAACAACAATGGATATTCTTATTGGACTGTACTGGCCAATCATTGTCTCTCATTTCATGCCTACTGAACGCTCTCCAGCTTCCCTCTAGACCACACTGCTGTCTAGCCTTGGGGAGGTAGTTGTCCAAAAGCTTAATGAGCATATTGTGCAGTGGTGTAAAGTAACTAAGTAAAAATACTTTGACGTACTACTTAAACTACTGTATCTTTTGGTATGTGTTTCATTAGTCCATTGTCGATATAGTCCTAAAATGTATTGCATGTCAGCAATCAAGTTTTCAAGATATATAACTTTCAAAATACAGAAGGTAAGATGCATTTTGTATCATATGATGCTGCGTTTTGCATCAAATGATGCAAATGCATCATACTGGCTGTATTTCTGTATTTTGAAAGGGTATTTGTACTTTACTTTATTATTTATATTGTTGACAACTTTTACTTTTACTCCAATATAGTCCTAAAGAAAATATGTACTTTTTACTCCCATACATTTGCCCTGTCACCTAAAAGTACTAGTCACATTTCTACTGCTCAGGCAGGACAGCAATATATTCCAATTCACGTACCAATATAATGCATTTTCATCTGTACTGCCTCTTTTCTGCGTTTGTAAATTATGTCTAAGTTTTGGAGTGTGCCCCTGGCTGTCCGTAAAAACAAGAAAATTGTACCGTCTGGTTTGCTTAATATAAGGAATTTTATGGATAGAATTTACTTTAACTTTTACTCAAGTATGACAATTTAGTACTTTTTCCACCACTGGTATTGTGGTTATTAATTACATAAGTACATCACATTCACAGTAAAAGCTGGTTTGACCATCTTTGATAATCTCTACCAGTAATGGTCCGTAGCCCGTAGTTCAATTTAAATGAACAGAGAAGTTTCCTTTTTCTTTTTCAACAGAAAGCATCAGACAGAAGGCAAATGCAGACACAAGCTCTCCCAAGAAATGCACCGCCATGTGAACAAGTCCATCCTGAAACACACTGCAGGAATAAATGGCATTCCAGGGTTCAAAACTAAAAATAGTGGCTGCAACAAAGTTAATACACTGAACAAACATGTAAAGGCAACATGTAAAGGGTTGGTCCCATGTTTCATGAGCTGAAATAAAAGATCCCCGAAATTTTGCATAAGCACAAAAACCTTATTTATCTCTAATGTTGTGCACAAAATTGTTTACATTCCTGTTAGTGAGCAATTCTCCTTTGCCAAGATAATCCATCCACCTGACAGGCGTGGCATATCAATAAGCTGATTAAACAGCATGATCATTACACAGGTGCACCTTGTGCTGGGTACACTAAAAGGCCACTCTAAAATGTGCAGATCTGTCACACAACACAATGCCACAGATGTCTCAAGTTTTGAGGGAGCGTGCAATTGGCATGCTGACTGCAGGAATGTCGTTTTAGAAAATTTGGCAGTACATCCAACCAGCCTCACAACCACAGACGACATGTATGGCGTTGTGTGGGCGAGCGGTTTGCTGATGTCAACGTTGTGAACAGTGTGCCCCATGGTGGCGGTGGGGTTACGGTATGGGCAGGCATAAGCTACAGACTACGAACACAATTGCATTTTATCAATGGCAATTTGAATGCACAGAGATACCGTGACGAGATCCTGAGGCCCATTGTCGTGCCATTCATCCGCCACCATCATCTCATGTTTCAGCATGATAATGCACAGCCCCATGTCGCAAGGATCTGTACACAATGTGTGGAAGCTGAAAATGTCCCAGTTCTTCCATGGCCTGCATACTCCTCAGACATGTCACCCATTGAGCATGTTTGGGATGCTCTGGATCGACGTGTATGACAGTGTGTTCCAGTTCCCGCCAATATCCAGCAATTTCGCACATCCATTGAAGAGGAGTGGGACAACATTCCACAGCCTTATCAACTCTATGCGCAGGAGATTTGTCGCGCTGCATGAGGCAAATGGTGGTCAAACCAGATACTGACTGGTTTTCTGATCCAAGGTATCTGTGACCAACAGATGCATATCTGTATTCCCAGTCATGTGAAATCCATAGATTATGACCTAATGAATTCATTTCAATTGACTGATTTCCTTATATGAACTGTAATTCAGTAAAATCTTTGAAATTGTTCCATGTTGCATTCATATATTCGTTCAGTATAAAAATTATTTAATGCTTATGGAGCGCCCATGTAAATATATCTAATATGTTATGAGAGTGCCCAGCAACCTGTAATTCGAACCCTGGATCAGTCAAGGATCCACTGTTTGTCTGTCATACAGAGAACTGTAGCTGTCAGTGTAAATAAAAAAATCTAAAAACGGGATATCTGTTAGCATAGCTAAAGTAGCATGGCTAAAGTTCAACTGAATGAAATGGGGGGGGTGGGGGGGGTTATTGGATTGCATGCACTGTAAATGTATGCACTCACTTAACTGTAAGTCGCTCTGGATAAGAGCGTCTGCTAAAATGTACTGAGCCATCATACTTCCATATTCAAGGCAAGGGCTACCTATGGAGGCACCATGCATGTAAGACCACTTGTTGTTTAGCCGAAAAGGCAAAGAGGGCATTCTTTACTATGGCACATAAAATAATAAATTAACAATTATATTTTTCATGCCTGAAAATAAAAAAAGATTCTACGTCTGTCATATAATGTTTTCATCCCTGAGAAGTAAAACACTACATCTGCCATATTAATAGAATGTTTTTTTAATGTTTTACTAGTGATAGACTATGTTTTATACTGCTTTCGGCTGTATTAGGAAGTATTCCACATTACTCACTTCTGTACCGGACTGTAATGCCAACTCAGTCTACTAAATTACAACTCTTCATGACAATGCAGCACAATAACTCAAATAGGTGGTGGTTCTACCACATGGTACATTTTTACAATGAAATGCAACACATAGTGTAAAGATCAGTTTTTAACAAATGCTCAACTGTTTTCTATTTTCTTGTATTGATGGATAATGCACTGGAATGGACTGTTATGTAGTTGATCACTGGTTGGCTTGTACAATTAAACAATTGATGATCAACAACTGTGATGAGGTATATATTTGTTAATTGACTGTCTATATAGAAACATTTAAGTGAAACGTTCTTTGAAAAATATATATTTTAAGGGTCTTTTGAAGATTTATTGACATGTATTAAAACAGATGAGACAGATGACAGGGATATAGTGAAGAGTGAGTGATGGAACAGGTGTTCAAACTGCTGCCTCCAGCATCATACAGTATGTGGTCCAGGAGGCAGCAGCACTACCACTAGACCAACCCCCAGCATCATACAGTATGTGGTCCAGGAGGCAGCAGCACTACCACTAGACCAACCTCCAGCATCATACAGTATGTGGTCCAGGAGGCAGCAGCACTACCACTAGACCAACCCCCAGCATCATACAGTATGTGGTCCAGGAGGCAGCAGCACTACCACTAGACCAACCCCCAGCATCATACAGTATGTGGTCCAGGAGGCAGCAGCACCACCACTAGACCAACCCCCAGCATTATGGAAAATGTTCTATGAACATGACATCTTGTGCATAATGCATTTATTGTGCTTTATATAATTATATCACAAATATGATGAAGGCATTCATAAACAGCTTATAACTCCTTTATGACAACCTATATAAATGAATACAAAGTTGGTTGAAATAACACTAAAACAGCACATGGCAGGGCATGTTTTCAAGAAGGCTTTATTAAATTACAAATGAAATATATAACATTATACATCATTTAATTTCTTCCTACTAACATCCTCAGCTGTATATCTGTAATCAGTGCATGGGTTTTCTAGCTTACCAAGTATCGCCACAGTTGGCAGAGTTAACCATAAACATAGAAGGAAAAACATGGAATTCAAAAAGTGCAACAATTAAATGCATGATATTTATATCACATAAGGCAAAAGGTTCATAACATGGCATCGTACGGCGTTTCTTCTCTCAAAGCAATGTAGCCAATTACGCTCTATTTACAGTGATAATTAAAATATATATATTTTTTACTGTAAAGTAAAAATAGTATCAGTTCAACTTGTGGATTGATTGTATTCAATATCGTAGAAAAAAACAAGATCGGAGATCAGGTGAAGAGATGACCTTGTTTAACGAGTGGTTCCATAGATCCGTGCGTGACCAATCGTGGCGACTGGGTGATGGTGCTTGAGATTATAGAACTACAGAAATAGAATCTAGTCATTATATTTCTATGGTTGAGATTTTCTCGGCTGTTTTGCTGGTCAGGGAAACGTAGTTCCCATAGTTCTGCCCCACAGAATCAGCCAATCCGATTCTATGGTTATGGCCTGTTGGTCAGAGCTGGGAGAGAGGAGAGGCTACTGGGTAATGTAGTCTCGTCATTGGTCGTCGGTGCTATTCACCAGGTGGCTCTTCTGCACCTCCAGCTCCTCGGCGCTCACCATGTCCGAGTTGATGGCGGCGTACCGCGTCCCGTGGAACTGCCGCAAGTGAATCTGAGCAGAGGGATCGAGACAGAGAGAACATTATCAGAAATAGTCCATATGAAGTTACTTGCAGGAAGACTCATACGACCATCCGTACAGAATGTAAGCTTGAGATAGATAGTTACCAATTGTGCTGACTTCTTTGAGGTAAGTATAGTTACTACTGTAGTTAGTTAATACCAAGTACTAGCTGAAATTTTGGCTGCATCCCCAAACACCAGATAGACAACAATCTTGAAAAGCACCACTAAACATAGTCAAACAAACACTTGACACTAGGGATTAACACCAGTAACTGGGATCCCGGGACCCGAAGCCCGTTGAGCTGAAGCCCGAGCCCAGGCCTGGTTTGACATCACAGAAATTAAATGAGCCCAAACTCGAAGAAAGAAAAAAGCCTGATTTCTACAAAACAGTAGGCTATATTGATTTAAACTGGTGTTGAGAACAACACGGTGGAGGCGGGCGGCAGCGGAGTGAGGAGACGAGGAAACAGCCATTGGGCCTAGAAAAAGCGCAAAGAGAGGAAAACTCACCTTAGTTATGATCTACTGAATGATGAAAACACTAGAATAAAGTTGCCTGTATGTAACACATTCTTGCTCATACTGAAACTCCCAAAGTTATATCCAACTGTTATACTAATTTAAAGCAATAGTCGTGTGTGGTCACCTAGATTATACATTTCAGCACTGTTTTGATTGGGACAGCGCCATCACGCTGCTTTGAGACAAGCGTGGGGGACTCATCTAGATAAATCAATCAGTCGTATTTGTTTTCACTGAATCTCCGTTTGGATATTTGGTAACAATTAGGCTGGGGAAATGTTAGCGCTACTGGTCAGCTTTATTCTAGTTTGTTCATATAATTAGCTGATCAGAAAAATATTGCTAGCATGTTATACAACTGGATTTTGCTCTTCAGCCTGTCCTACTCTCCACCAAAAGCCTGTGACTGATAATCAATCAATGTGATTTTGCTTCACTGAATCTCTATCTGTATATTTGGCTGGACAAGTGGAAGTGGTAGGTAATTCATTAATTTGCTCATTTATCACTGATCGGAAACATTTAGTACGCAATAATGTATTGTAAATAAAGTGTATTATTGATCTATTGACTCACGTAGTAGCCTTATATAGAGCATAGGCTATTTTCCTAATCATCCCAATCCCACTGAAACCCAACTCCTGTCTCGCATGAAAATTCCTAACTTTATAACGTAACCCATAGGTTGCATTATTAAAACGTCTCGCCTACGCATATCAAAATTCCACTATAACATTTCCCCTGCTTCTCTGCACTGTCTCCTATTGCTGCCCATATGAGAGCTTCGTGATCAACAAACGGTATGAGAGTAGAACAGTTTGACACCATCATCATCAGCTGAGCCTGAGATATCCAAGATAAACGTACTAAAGCGCTCATGGAGAACAAGAGTGGTGAGGTAATACCACAGCTTCCTCTACAAGCTAACCCAACCAGCCGCATCTGTGCTACAAAATAGGTTTTGAGCACTGACATCACTTCACTTTCTTATTAATTTCTGTTCCTAATACAATGTAAGGGGAAAATCACATTAAATATATATCCCCTGACATTAAATAGTGTCATATTTATAATTTCAGTCTCGTGGTTTAAATGGTACAGTTAGTATGACTAATGAAAAATGTCCACCTAAAAATAACTGGAAATAGAAATGATCCTTGAAACGAGACTAACCCCATCAGTCCTCTGTTGTACTATCTCACTATAAGCATTTAGACCTGATGTACTCACTCAAGGTAGAAGAAGGCCCTAACCACAGTTCTAGAATCAGATGACCCAACCCCTAATCCAAACCATTGAACATACAAAAACTCTGATCCTGGACAGGTCTTTACGGGCGACTTCTACCAACTAATGTGCTCACCTGTATATATAGGTTGACCTCAGCACTCCTACACAGGTAGGGGAAGTTTCCACCAGTTTTGAGGTGAGCCCGTCTGGCATTTGGATACAGCTTATACATTTCCTCTTTCGCCTCGTGTGACAAGGCACTCTGGTCGAACACCTTTAAACCAAATGAAACGTGCGGCACACACATACACAGTCACATACACACACACACACACACACACACACACACACACACACACACACACACAGTCACATACATATGCATAAGCAAAGAACAATCTCCAGGTTACAGATCCAATGACCCACCCACAACCCACAAAACAGCCAATCCTTACTGATATGTAAAGTGAGATGTACAGTAAACAACAACAATATTTGCAAGAATGAAAATGAAATGAAAATAAAGAGCAGTTCCTCCTACATCTATAATGGTGACAGCCAGGTCCTTTATCTTGTGAGGCTCCACGTAGGAGTTCTGACAGTTGAGTGTTAGTCTGGAGGCTAGCTCACCCTGGTTCAGGCTCTCCAGCTAGGAGGGGGAGCGAGACAGAGACAGACAGAGAGAGAGACAGAGAGAGACAGAGAGAGCAAAAGAGGTGGTGAGAGAGAGAGCAAAAGAGGAAGCGGTGGTGAGAGAGAGGGGTGATGAGAGAGAGGGATGGTGAGAGAGAGGGAGAGAGCGAGAGAGAAAGGGGTGGTGAGAGAGAGCGAGAGAGAAAGGGGTGGTGAGAGAGAGAGAGAGAGAGAGAGAGAGAGAGAGAGAAAGAGAGAGAGAAAGAGAGAGAGAAAGAGAGAAAGAGAGACAACAGACACAGCTGTGTTAGCCAATTCAGAGAGAAATTAGATGAGATAACCCTTTTCCTGCACCTGGCATGTGAACACACAATTCCTCCCTCTACGTTTTCTCAGAATCAGCCAGCTATCAGATATCCCTACTGACTCACATGTACACCCGAGGATTCCAGTCATCAGCTGACCAGGGCTGTGTTCATTAGGCACACTTATTTTCGCTTCCTGCTGCAACGCTTTTTTATAACATGCCTTAATGAACACAACCCTGCTCATATATGATTCTGAAGTACAAACATCTAGTTGGGGTGATGGAGAGGTACTGTATTTAAAGGGGCAATTTATGATCGGTAAATCCATTTTTTAAACTTTTTAATTAATGACATTACGCCCATTGATTCCTGAAGAATATAACTTAAACTAAGCTCATGAGGCATTTCTAACTGTCATACCTCATCAGAACCCAAAATATGCATCTCTGCTGTGAATTTGAGAGTGGTTATATTTCTCTAGACCATCGCTCAGCTGTTTACCAAAACAGGGGCAGGGTATCCTTTGTTGTCATTAACTTGCAGATTGCCCCTTTAATGGAGGTCTGGAACTTACTCTGTCGACCATGAAGTCGATTGCGTCGGCCATCTTGGGGTCGACAGGTCCTTTAGCGAAGTTCCCCAGGACAATCTTCTTCAACATGAAGGCGGGCAACATCCAAAAACTGGAAGGCAAGAAGAAACATGGCGTCCCTGTTTAAATGACTCAGAACAGGAAACTACATGTAGAGAATAGACAGGGTTTCTGTGTCTCAAAGCTAAATGGTAAGGCTAGACTGGCAAACATGTAACTTTCATGAACTACGGAGGCCTACACGTTACACATTTTACATTTGTAATGACAGACCATAAAAAAGGCTGTTTTGCATTTTGACAAACACCTGGGTCACATTCAGCAGGGTACAACATTGTGGAGCGTTCCGAAATAAATATATTATGAAGAACTAACATGCCTTTCTGACATGTAGAGAAAGGAATCGTGTCAGCTCTATTCATGACATTTCTATCTGCACCACTCCACAACGTTTGTCCACTGAACAGGACCCTGTTCTTCCTCCACAGCACGGTAATGGTAAAACAGGGTCTTACTCATTAGGCACCAAACGGAACAAAACAGACAAACAGGGCGGGACAACCTGGTGGTGTGTCTTAATGAATTCAACCCAGGACAGTACCTGTTGGCTGTCAATGTCTGGTTGAAGATGGAGGTGTCACTGAAGGAGTTGCACAGGATCAGAGAGTGGACTCTGGGAGATTTGTGTGTGTGCTCGGCAAACTTCTGGGCCAGGAACCCCCCCAGAGAAGCACCAAATAGATGGACCTATAACAATAGAAATAGTCTAACACTTTACTTAAAGCCTTAATGGATTATGATGCACTTATAATGCATTGTTAGGCATGTCATTAGCATGTAAGAGTCCCTTATGTCTCAAAGATCATGACAATATTGAACATTTGCTACATAGAGAGACATGTATTAGTTTGACATGGAAAGAAAGCAATGTAAGCGCAGGGAAGTGGGAAAGTGGGAATGACAGACCTTATCCAGTTGCAAGTGATCGAGAAGCTTCCGGAATCCATCACAGAACTCCAAGAGATCCCAGTACACAGGATACTGCAGCTAAGAGAGAAAACAGTGTCATTTTCATAAACCTTCACTTGTAGAATATATCGAGTCTAGGAACCCCTGGGGCTAGTTTTTTAAAAACATTTAATCCAGATCGAAATGATCCTGTGTTGGGTAAACTTCTTCCTCTTCAGATGTGTTCTAGCCTTGTTTTTGCATACAGTCCTAAGACAAAACGGAACCAAATCTCTAACAGCTTCAAAAGCACTAGATAAACCTAGCAGCTACATAGAAGGAACCAGAATCAATTCAATGCCACTCAGTGTGATGTTAATGTCATGACATTCAATGGTGCCTGGGTAAAACAAAAATCACTTGGAATATAGCCTAGTTGAAGACTTACATTCCTACATAAGAATAGACTTGTATTGTACCCTGGCTGGTCTAGAGGTAAAGCCTCCAGCACAGGTCTTTAGTATCGGCATGGGATGGAATCCAGCCTACAGCCCTTAGACACAACCTACCTCTATCTTTCCTCATTGGCATTCTCTCTCACTATATGTTCAATACAAATCTAAAAACACATTTTTTAAGAACCTATAGCCTAATTAAAACTATATACCATCTTCATAAAGATGCTTATAAAAGCATTAAGACTTAATTACACTCCTCAGGTCTGACGTCTTACTGTTATATTAGTTCTATTAACTGTGTAGGTCAAAGATCAAAATACCAGCATTCCTTAGATGTGGTCTTTCATCCATTACTGTTCAATTCTAAATTCTCACCACACAGTCCCAATACAGTTTTGCCAAAGTTCTTTAAATACAGTTGAAGTTGGAAGTTTACATACACTTAGGTTGGAGTCATTAAAACTAGTTTTTCAACCACTCCACAAATTTCTTGTTAACAAACTGTAGTTTTGGCAAGTCGGTTAGGACATCTGCTTTGTGCATGACACAAGTAATTTTTCCAACAATTGTTTACAGACAGATTATTTCATTTATAATTCACTGTATCACAATTCCAGTGGGTCAGAAGTTTACATACACTAAATTGACTGTATCTTTAAACTGCTTGGAAAATTCAGAAAATGATGTCATGGCTTTAGAAGCTTCTGATAGGCTAATTGACATCATTTGAGTCAATTGGAGGTGTCCCTGTGGATGTATTTCAAGGCCTACCTTCAAACTCAGTGCGTATTTGCTTGACATCATGGGAAAATCTAAAGAAATCAGCCAATAATTGTAGACCTCCACAGGTCTGGTTCATCCTTGGGAGCAATTTCCAAACGCCTGAAGGTACCACGTTCATCTGTACAAATACAAATAGTACGCAAGTATAAACACCATGGGACCACACAGCCGTCATACCGCTCAGGAAGGAGACGCGTTCTGTCTCCTAGAGATGAACGTACTTTGGTGCGAAAAGTGCAAATCAATCCCAGAACAACAGCAAAGGACATTGTGAAGATGCTGGAGGAAACAGGTACAAAAGTGTAATATAAAGAAGCCACTGCTCCAAAACCGCCATAAAAAAGCCATACTATGGTTTGCAACTGCACATGGGGACAAAGATCGTACTTTTTGGAGAAATGTCCTCTGGTCTGATTAAACAAAAATATAATTTTTTGGCCATAATGACCATCGTTATGTTTGGAGGAAAAAGGGGGTTGCTTGCAAGCCGAAGAACACCATCCCAACCGTGAAGCACAGGGGTGGCAGCATCATGCTGTGGGGGTGCTTTGCTGCAGGAGGGACTGGTGCACTTCACAAAATAGATGGCATCATGAGGAAGGAAAATTATGTGGATTTATTGAAGCAACATCTCAAGACATCAGTCAGGAAGTTAAAGCTTGGTCGCAAATGGGTCTTCCAAATGGACAATGACCCCAAGCATACTTCCAAAGTTGTGGCAAAATGGCTTAAGGACAAAAAAGTCAAGGTATTGGAGTGGCCATCACAAAGCCCTGACCTCAATCCTATAGAAAATGTGTGGGCAGAACTGAAAAGGCGTGTGCGAGCACAGAGGCCTACAAACCTGACTCAGTTACACCAGCTCTGTCAGGAGGAATGGGACAAAATGTAGTGTGGGAAGCTTGTGGAAGGCTACCCGAAACGTTTCAACCAAGTTAAACAATTTAAAGGCAATGCTACCAAATACTAATTGAGTGTATGTAAACTTCTGACCCACTGGGAATGTGATGAAAGACATGAAAGCTTAAATAAATAATTCTCTCTACTATTATTCTGACATTTCACATCCTTAAAATAAAGTGGTGATCCTAACTGACCTAAGACAGGGAAATTTTACTAGGATTAAATGTCAGGAATTGTGAAAAACTGAGTTTAAATGTATTTGGCTAAGGTGTACGTAAACTTCCGACTTCAACTGTACATTTTAATTTCAATTCCAAAAACTGACAATGGCCTAACAGACAAAATGTTTACTTTACACTGGTTGCCGCTACACTGAATAAATAAGCATAAAATAACCTGTAGAGTGGACCCAGTCTAGTGTATCTAATATTCCAAAATAAATACCTTGGTCATTTGACTGTGGATGATGAATATCTTAATGAATTGAAGATACTACAAGCCATAAAGGTGTTCTTTCACAGTGACTCACTGAGATGACTCTGTACCCCCAGCCTGTCAGGGCTAAGACCTGCTGGAAGAACACCTCCGCTGTCCCACTCACAGGGGGAAAGAATATGATGGGACACCTGATGTTCTTTGGGCCTGCATCATACAAGGACCACACCTTGCTGTCATCGTCGTCCACTATAATCTAGAGAAACGATACAGAGAGGTGAAACATGAATGTACTACCCATAAATGCACAACATTCCATACACGTAATATTAGAGCAAATTCTATAACAATGAACTGTGTTTCTAGATGGGATCACGTGAATGAAAGGGATATTTAAGAAGACTGGTGTTGGAATCGTCAATGTCAACAAACGGAAGATATATAGTATAACTGTAAAATTAAATATGACTGTTTTACGTTCATACTGGCTATGACGATGGCCAGCAACTGAATCAACTGTAGTGATAAAGCTAGCTAGGCTATTGTGGAATGCGATATGGTGTTTTTGCTTACTTTCTTCAGTGGCACTGTGCTTCTGAACCAGTTGTAATCAGGAGATATTCTTATCTCCTCCATTTCTGTGGAAACAAGAAGAAGGCTAGTATGTAGCTAGTAGGCTGGTATTAGGATCCTCCTGTAAAAGGAAGGAAGTAATATTATTCTGAAACTGATTAGCCATCCTTCAGCGTGTGTTTGTTTAACAGTAAACTAGCTGACACATCAACATTCTCACTGCCTCATTCATAGACGCTAACTGCCTTTAGCTCCTATTGACGATATTATCTACTGGCCGGGGAGATTTGATGAGAACCGTTTGATTTAAATCGGCTAATAGTTTATCGCATGTCTCTGTCTGACTAGCTAACGTTAGCCATCCTAGCTAGTCACCACTCGTGACGAATACTTACGATGTAACGTTAGCTAACGACCATACGGTTTTTCTCTCACAAAGTTATTACCTGCAAACCGATGATTAATGATAAAAACAAGAATATGTACAATACAGAGGGTCAATATTACCGTGTTTGCTTTGGATTTCATTCACTGTTTAGGTCCACTTTTATCCACGGATTAGCAACATTTTATTTCTCGTTCCGAACAAGTCATATGACATTACTTGCATGCAGTTCCGTGATGCTCAGGGGCGTGTTTCAACATTTTTAAATTACTTATTTCCTCTCCTCGTCTCCTTTCCTACACGATTATTCATCTCCTAAAACCACATACTTCTGTTAAAAGCCTAAAACCTTAGTTTATAGATTAGAGAAAGTATGGGACCAGTGTATCCAGTTTTTTCACCTAGATATTACAATAGGACATGGTGTGTGCCCTTTTTAGGCCCATATATCTATAGATAGTAGTCAATGGGCCAGACCAAAAGTTTGTCCACTTTGGGGGGGCAAAGGTTTGATGGCATTAAATTGTTCCCCACAGGCCCCGCTTTCTATGTTTTTCACACCTTTATATATATTGTTGTATGGGAGTCTATGCAATAGAATGTTCGCAGGCTGATAAAGGAATGTTGAGACCAGTGGCGGCTCCTGAAAAAATTCTCAGGAGGGGCAATTTTTCTGATGATTTAGGTGACCTACACACATTTTAAAAAAGATATGTCCAGCAACAACATGAAGACAGGGGCAGCATATAAGTCAATACCAGAAGCATTTATTGACTGATCTGGGGAGATGGATTCCAGTTTCTGTGACAGATTATAAATAATCTCTGATGCCTTTGTTATATTAGCTTTTGGTTGAATGTACTGTCGTAGTAAATATATAATGTTATAGCTTGGTCTGACTAAAATCTTGTGCATGACCCATTTTGTGTTGGGCGTTTGTTTTCAATCAATGCTGTTCCTATCCTATAACAATGGACAAAAGAGTCCTATCTTGTCAGCCTTGTCAGCAGGTGGCCAAGGACAACACCCACGCCATAGGTCTCTCAGTTCTTCCAACTCACGAGTTCTTGCTCTGAGGACACACACACACACACACACACACATCATCACTGATAACACACACACACACACACACATCATCACTGTTAAACACACACACACACACACACAAAAATCCCCTCTCTTTAGGCGGAACATTTGAAGACAGAGAACCCGACTCAGAGCCAATGCAACAGTGGAGGGGACCTCGCCCAACTCATCAGGACCAATCAGAAGATCAGAACTACTAGATTCAACCTACATCATTTATTGTATAAAATGTCTGCACACAATGTTTTCGGGGCTCTCTTCTCCCTAAGAGTTTGACGAAAGAGTCCGTGCACGCGATTCCAGATATCTTTACCTCTGAATAAACTGCCTTTATTATACCATATCCACCCTGTCCAAAGTCTCTACTTGGTCTCAGTTCTCCAGTAAACTTGTGATTATCAACAGTACACAACGGTAACAAACAATTGGGGGAACTCACGGATGACACAAGTTCAACAGAAAGCAGTTCAATGTCGGGGTACAGAGTCGCTCTCTTACCAGGATCGCGGTCCGCTCTGACCAGGGTGAAGCCGGCCGGCTCCACTTCTCTGTCCGGGACTCTGTCATCCAGCCAAGTCTCCCAGCTGTATTGGGATTCCGCTGCCAGCAGCGTTTTCATTATTTAGTCCGTTCGTAGCGGGTATGTACACGATCAACAAGATCAGTCCAAAACCAACCACTGGAAATCCATGGTTGGCAGAATGTTTGTAAACTAAGTCTACAAATTAAAAACATAAAATAACGCCACACTGCAGGTCGCAACAGAGACGCTGCTAGCCGCTATTGTCTTAGTTACGTTCATGGTTACGTCACGTATGACGAAAGCGCGTAAGTGCAAGCCCACAGACACCCATAGAGAATGTATTGAGAGCTTTGAAATTTGAAAAAAATAGATTTTACATGACAGGCTATGAGAGACTTCTGGGCGATTTTCAACCTGACTGAAATCGCCCCAAAAACGGGCGGGGCCATTTGAAGCACGACTTTAGCCTGATTTGACATTTAGTGGCAGTCAGATCAGATTACAACACTGATAACCGTGATATAATTGATTAGAAAAAAAATCCCTTCCTTTTCCCGTTTGGCATTGCGTCGCCCATATCGCCCTATTGAACAAGCCGTCCCTGGTTGAGACAAGTTGGAATGTTTACATGCTCATTGAAAATGACTGTATCTAACAAACAATGGAACACTCTATTGGGTGGATCGCTATGTATGTACTCACTAACTGTAAGTCGCTCTGGATAAGAGCGTCTGCTAAATAATAATAAAATAAAAAATAAATAAAAATTAGTGAGTCCGCCAGATCAGAGGCAGTAGGGATGACCAGGGATGTTCTCTTGATAAGTGTGTGAATTAGACCATTTTCCTGTCCTGCTAAGCATTCAAAATGTAACGAGTACTTTTGGGTGTCAGGGAGTAAAAAGTACATCATTTTCTTTAGGAATGTAGGAATAAAGTTGTCAAAAATATAAATAGTTAAGTAAAGTACAAATGCCCTAAACAATGACAACCCTCCCGTTGTCGTAGGGTCAAAATGACCCGCCACTGTGTTGAACCAACTTTATTTAATTTTTATATTTTTGGCTCACAAATGATCCAAAAAATATAAAAATTAAATAAAGTTGGTTCAACACAGTGGCGGGTCATTTTGACCCTAGGACAACGGGAGGGTTAAGTAGTACATCACTGTGAATGACACACATACACAATCCATGTCTCAATTGTCTCAAGGCTTAAAAATCCTTCTTTAACTCCCCTTCATCTACACTGATTGAAGTGGTTTTAGCTTACATAAATAAGGGATCATAGCTTTCACCTGGATTCACCTGGTCAGTGTATGTCATGAAAAGAGCATGTGTTTCTAATGTTTTGAACACTCAGTGTATAGCAATGCTTATGCTAAGATGAAAGGTGTGCTCTGTCATTTGTTGAGTTGTCCCAGCAAGTTAACACAAAGATTTAGTTAAACACAAATTATCCCTAAAAAGGAACATTGGTGATTACAATCTCTTCTGTCCCTGACCATCATGATCTTAAAATTATGCTCCAACCTTCAACCTTACCAGTTGTAAATGAAATATGTTACCTAATCATTTTGTAGCCATTAGTTCAGTGGCTGGTTGACAAATAAAATATACATTATTCAATTGGTGATTAGAAAAAATTTAACAGTACAGGGTATACTCAATGTACACCCACGACTGTGTGGCCACACATAAAGTTTGCAACAACAACATTAAGTTTGCTGACAACACGACAGTGGTGAGCCTGATCGTTAACGGCGACGAGACAGAATACAGGGAGGAGGTTAGAAACAGCTTCTCCCTCAACGTTAGCAAAAACAAAGGAGCTGATGGTGGACCACAGGAAACAGGGGGAGGAGCATGCCCCTATTGTCATCGACAGGGCTGCAGGGAGAGGGTCAATATCTTAAAGTTCCTCGGTGTGTAAATCACAGAGAACCTGACATGGTCCAATCACACCACCACCGTGTTGAAAAAGGTGCAGCAGCGCCTCTTCAACCCCAGGCGCCTGAAGAAATTTGGCATGGGCCGTCGAATCCTAAATAAGTTCTACAGCTTCACAATCGAGAGCATCTTGACTGGCTGCATCACTGTCTGGAACAGCAACTGCACCGCCCTCAACCGGAAGGCCCCACAGAAAATGGTACGTCCGGCCCAATACATAACTTGGGGAGAGCTCCCTGCCCTCCAGGACATCTACACCAGGCTGTGTCTGAGGAATGTCAGAAAGATCGTCAAGGACTCCAGTCACCCGAGCCACAGACTGTTCACTCTGTTACCATCTGGGAAAGGGTCTCGACCCCAACAGGATCTGAGACAGCTTCTACTACCAGGCCATCAGACTGCTGAAAAGCTCAACTTAGCTGTCTCCCTGCACAGACCTGCATCTTAGAGACTATTTGCACTGGAGAGACTATATGTATCTTAGAAATTGTTTGCACTGACTACCCACACATCCAACCCTTATACACAAACTTACACACAAACACACACCCACACACTCACACACACACAAACACACACACACACACACACACACACACAAACACAAACACACAAACACAAACACACATAAACACACAAACATCAGCACACACGCACTCAGAGCTCACACACACATACACACACACACACACACACACACACACACACACACACACACACACACACATCCACACACACACACACACACACACAGTCAACGCTGCTGTTCTAATATATACTATTGATTCCACTACTCACTTTATACGTGTAAATCCAGTCCATTATTACTATGCATACTACCTCTTCTATTACTTCTACTACTTGTTATTTTTGACTCCTCTTTCAGTGTTATTATTGATTCATGTGCCCATGGGGCGGCGCACAATTGGCCCAGCGTCGTCCAGGGTAGGGGAGGGGAATGGCCGGCAGGGATGTAGCTCAGTTGGTAGAGCATGGCATTTGCAACGCCAGGGTTGTGGGTTCAATTCCCACGGGGGGCCAGTATGAAAAATAAAATAATGTATGTACCCACTAACTGTAAAGTCGCTCTGGATAAGAGCGTCTGCTAAATGACAAAAAAATGTAAAAAAAATAAATTGTTGAGGGAGCGAGCACTTAAGCATTTCGCTGCACCTTTTATACCTACTGCAAACTGTGTATGTGACGAATACATTTTCTTAACTCTTATTTTTCTTTAAATTGCATTGTTGGTAAAGGGCTTGTAAGTAAGCATTTCACGGTAAGGTTGTACCTGTTGTATTCGACACGTGACAATCAAAATGTGATTTGATTTTGATTTTGATTAAATACATATAACTGACATACTTGGGCCTTCATTTAGGGTTGTCCACATTGTAACACACATTTTAAGTAATTATTGGTCTATTACACTAATTATTTATTCATTTATGCAAAATCAATGCAGTCAGAGAGGAAGAGGCATAATGAGAGGATTTACACCGCCCCAAATCTGTCCTTTGGAGATAAGCCCTTTTTTTGTATGGAGGTCTATGAGAGTGTGTCGAATAACATTGCTTATTTGATCAAATAGAAGTTTCGTCATGTTTAGACTGTTACAAATGTACTGATATAACCGGATGCATGTGGCATTCTGCCAACTTTGAAACCCCCCCCCAGGTGAGTTGTGCCTGTTGTTCAGAGCAGATCTACCCTGCTGCCCCCTCATTGGCTAGAATGGTCCCACCTGATCTCGCCTGCCTTCCATCGTTGAGGACATGTATTTCCATTGTTAGAGCAGTAACTCTAATAGCTTGTCAATATAATAGATAATCGTTGATGCAGTTCCTTCCATTGAAATAAATGGCGGCCATCTTGAATATAAACCTGGGACTGATTATAGACATAATCTATGATGACTCTATCTAAAAACCTCCCCTTGTTCTGTGTGAAATTTAGTCTAGAATCAGATTAGAGCACACCGTAAGGAGTATAATGACACCAAGATGTTGTCTGACTGTATCCTGTACCGTTCACAGATCATATACTGTAGGTCTAAAATAGCCACTTTCATCTACATTTGTGAGACACATGTAAAAAGCAAATCAAACATAATTCATCACAATGAAGTTTCTATGTGAGAATTGCCTGAACAGTCTGAGATACCCTAAATATTTTCGGCCTGTCCTGGCATGGAATCGACTTTGAGCTCCAGCCAATCATAATAGCTGTAAGGCAAAGTGTATTTTGTTCACCCTCTCTAGAAGTATAATTATTGGTTGTCCACATTACTCGAATCCAGAGTCATATTTAATACGGCTCCGTTCGAATCTTATTCTGGTTGTTCTAGATATACAATCTACTGAACATAGGGCATACGTTTTTTTCTGCTCTCTTCTGAATGGCCCATCGTAACACCATTCATTGGTTACATCACTCAATATTACACTGTCACATAAGAGAAGAAATTAGGGTTCTGTAACTCGCACACTCTGTGGTATTGACATCATGACGGCGTAATTTGATTTGCATTTCATCAATGATTTTATTTGTTTGGCTTTCAAGCCAGCATAATCGTAAGTATATGTTTAGCCTACTTTATTGGCTAGCTAGCTAGAACGTTACTTGTTCAGCTACTAGTCTCGAGGTATAATAACACATTAATATTATGGATATTGTTTTGTATTATAATTACATCCTATTTTCAACTCCTTTTTTACAGGTTCGGACAAGACCCACAGACTGGATACGTTAATGCTGGCTGAACTGAACAGTGCGTTCTATTTACCAACGCTACTGTAGCTACTTCATTAGCCAGCTAAGCTAGCTAGCTAGCTAGCTTGCCAGTCAACACACTTTTGGCTATTTTTTTTATTACTCTTTGATATTCCCCACATTCCTATTTATATATTTTTTTGCCGACTTAAATAAAATAATGTCATGCCCATGCAGATCAGCGGCGAGATTGTTCATAACTTCTCAAAAAGGTAAGCATATTTTGCTCGCTAACTTGCTGGCTAGCTAGCTAGTCTTCTAGCCAGCCAGTTTGCAAGTTGCACTATCATGGAATTCTATCCCATGCAGTCATATAATGTTCAGTGCCACATTGTAACAAATAATGAATATGAGGTGTTGAGAAAAGCAACTACTGTGAAAAGGGGTAACATGGTTGTTTTGCAAAGTTGGAACCTGTAACAGCTACCAGCTAGCCTTGTAGCTAAAGCTAGCTAAACTGATGGTAACTTGACCTACAATGTTGTTACACAAGAAATAACCCTGCAGTGGTGGTGCATGCAGTACAGTTAGTTATTTATCCAAAGATTTTGTCAACATTTTCATGTTATGAATAAATCTATGTTTTGGGGAGCTTTCAGGGACATGCCCCCTTATGCATTCATATTTGACACTTATGAAGAAATATAGGTGTTTTTATATAGGTGTTTTTATCTATTGATCAGTAATATGCTCAATGTTTGCATTGCTGATTTAGAAAATGTACATTAACAGTATGTCAATTGATTGAATCTGCTTGTACTTTCACAGGTATCTCTAACACCAGAGTCCAGTTATTTTCTATTAGCAGACCAGGAACACCTGAAATCCGATTAAGCAGAAGAGAACCTGTGAGATCCTTCTCCAAATCATCTGTATATTTTTCATCAAAAGACATCAAAGATGGCTCCGGCGATGGAGGAAAGGTATGTCAAAATCAATCCTTATTAATCTGTTGTTACTATTAATAAGACATTATAAGGTCACACATGCTTATGATGACAAGTCTTACAATGCATGGCAATCACATCATAATGCATTATACCTGTTGGCCATATGTAAAGTTAATTGAATGTTATGATATCTTTGTGACTTCCTCCATGGTGAATGATCTAGTCCCAGCAGTAGCTACAGTACATACTCTACATCCTCTGCTCTTCCACTCTTGACAGAAATCAGTTGGTGATGCGGGAAGTGGGAAAAGAGGAGGCTCCGGTGGCTCCGGAAAAGGAGGCAGCCAGCTACGCTGTCCCAAGTGTGGAGACGCCTGCACACATGTAGAAACCTTTGTGTGTAAGTGTTTTACTTTTCTTTGCATATTTGAAAAGAGAGGAGAGGAATTGTGTACGGTCAAGCTTGGCACAGGAGCCAATCTCAAGTATGAGAATGTTCAATAAAAGTGCTTTGAAACAAGCAGCAAACTTTTTGCCTGGTCCCAGATCTGTTTGTGCTGTATGGCCAACTCCTATATGGTCGTTGTTATGCCAAAGATACGCCAATTGACCATAGGAGTAGGCAAGACAGCACAAACAGATTGGGAACTCATGCTAGCAAACTGTGCAGTGACCCTGACACTCACGTTCTTTTAATTTATTTTAATTTATTTAACATATGGTTCTTTAACATGGGTACCAGTCTGAATGACATGCACAACATGTGGAAGGGACAGCATTTAAGAGAATATGGTGTTGCCCTAGCTTTCAACTGACCTGTTTTACCTAGTATCTACTGGCTCAGTGCAGCTCACACATCTATAGGGAATGCCAGACTACTGGGCAACTGCTGTCAAACATATTGCGTGTTACTAACAAATAAAGTCCTTATGTAACAAATGGGTCACAGTCACAGACCAGCTAAAAGTAACACAGATCTAGTTTGTGTGCTTATGCCCCAACTAGCAATATCATGATCCGGCTTAGTTGGTGCCATAACATACTCCCCCCCCCTCCCTCTCCCTAGCTTCAACCCGCTTTGTGAAATGTGAGAAATGTCATCACTTCTTTGTGGTGCTGTCAGAGACCGACTCCAACAAGCGTCTCAATAAGGAGCAGGGAGCAGCCAACGAGGCCGTCAAACTGGCCTTCCAGCAGAAACCTCCCCCTCCTCCTAAAAAGGTACAGTAGACAGGTCTTACAATGCATTATACCTGCAGGCTTTAAGTAAAGTGTTAAGATGTGGAACAACAAGAACGGGATTAATTGTGGCCTAGGATGGTCTAGTGGTCTAAGCCGTTGCCTGCGGTGCACACATACCGCTGCAGCGTGGGTTTTTATTTATTGTATCTATATTTAACTTTACTGGTCCTACACTCACACATTACCAGGTAGTAGATTCTAACACATCTCACACAGTTTCGGAGTATAATAATTAGTCACTACTAAGAAAGTACTAATTATACTTAAAACAAGAACATTTCACAACTATATTTAAGGGTGGAACATTTAGTCATTACTTTTAACCCGTATATATTTTAATTTCTATATCAAACCCTTCTAGCTACTCTCTGTCCTCTTGCAATGTCCCAACACATGCACTTTTTGTGTCTGTCAGAGAATGTGTGGTTCAGTCATCCATGTTAAGTTATAGCTTACCGAGCTTTGTAACATCCGCCACACCACTGAAAGTAGAACAAGCAGAGATTGTACCAAAAAAGCCCCAAAGAGGGACGTGTGTGTATGAACAGTCTGCAGAACTTGTTGGTAACATTTTACTTAAGGCATTACTTACAGTCTGGGATTCAAACCACAACAATGCGGTAACCCCGCCACTTTTTTATGGTTGGAGGATGAGGCTGGAGAAATGTAACCACACTCAAATTCAAACATTAATTTAAAAGTTCAAAAATGTATATACAAATCAATGATAGCCCCTTTAAAGCCTGTAGATATAATGCTTTATAACTTGTTATTGGCTTGTATGAGCCTTTATAATTCATGTCTTATTATAAGGCTTATAATATGTTTTGTCGCTGTATGTTGAACATTTTCAAATGACCCAAAATGGCTGTTATTTTTTACAAGATGATGATAATGTGACATTGTAAGGAGGATCATTAATACTAATAAGTCTTGTAATGCATTATAACTGCATCATGCATTATGCTTTATGTAAAGTGTTAACAAATTGTCTTTCAGATCTATGCCTACCTGGATAAGTACGTTGTTGGCCAGTCCTATGCAAAGAAGGTGCTGGCGGTGGCTGTTTACAACCACTACAAGCGCATCTACAATAACCTTCCGGGAGCGGGCACCAAGCCACAGGCGGAGGTAGAGAAGCAGGCCTCCCTGACTCCACGAGGTTGGTACCGTCCCTGTCTGTTTCTGTATCTCATTTGTCTGAAATGGCCTTCTCCCTTCCTCGCAAATTATTTCTTCCATCTGCACCTATGTGAATGAACTTGACAGGTGAAAGGTACTATTGAGTAGCTATCTTATGTCTTCAAATCAGTGCAGAAGAAGAAGAGGAGATGAGAGGAAGCGACTTTATACTATCGAGGTGCGTCCTAAGTGTAGTGGCAGTTAATTTTTTTACTGTGCACCTTGAAATGTGACAGCATGCCATTCACTCAGGTTAACAAAATGCATTAGCCCATGTGCAATGTAAAACAGAATCATAGCTGAATGGAATGGAATGAATGGTATGATAAACTGTTCTCTTTGGCATGTGTACAATGGCTTTTAAAGGCTAAAATAAAACGCAGTCTCTTGAAGTCCTCCCTCATCCATTGATTTAAAGTAACTACCCAGTGTTTCCAGATTTCTATGAAATATGACCAATAATTAATTACAATATGAGTGAAATAGTTTTCCTTCACAAAAATGGTAGTAAAGTATTTTTTTGGTGTGGGCGTAACCCAACAACAGAATGGCGTATACCGGTCATACATTTTTTTCATTTGGGTAGACCGCTGATTGGCCAGCTTGATGACATCATCCTCTATAAGGAAATAGCAAGCATTTTTTAAATGGTCTGTTTGAGATACAAGTTTGAGGTGGTTACTTTTAAGTGTTATTTCTCCAATTTATGCTTTGGCCACAAATACGAATATAGGATGAGTAAACAACATTATTTGGGTATGAGTGAATAGAATATGAACTTTTAAAAGTGAGCTTTTCACTGGACAGTTACTTTAAGGTTTTCCCAGTTTGAACAGGACTTTGGGCTAATGGCATTTTCCAGTGCCTCATGGTAACGGTAGTGATAATGTCAGATGACAACTTTCACCCTCGTTCTGTGGAGCTAGAGAAGACGAGAGGATGAACACATATTGACAAGTAAGTGGTAACTCGTACAGAATATCAGTTACATACAGCCAGGGGCTTTCAGCACTTCTCTCACCAAAATGTTCTCTAGCTCGCTAATAGTCTCTTTCCCAGCTCATCACTTTTCAGTTTCAATCAACTAATAGTCCGGTTGTACAAATGCCAAAATTCTCCTCACCCTGCATCCTCTCCCCACCGTCCTCTCCCCCACGTCCTCTCCCCCATGTCCTCTCCCCCACCATCCTCTCCCCACCAGCCTCTCCCCCACCATTCTCTCCCCCACCGTCCTCTCCCCACCGTCCTCTCCCCACCGTTCTCTCCCCCACCGTTCTCTCCCCCACCGTCCTCTCCCCCACCGTCCTCTCCCCACCGTTCTCTCCCCCACCATTCTCTCCCCCACCGTCCTCTCCCCCACCGTCCTCTCCCCACCATTCTCTCCCCACCGTTCTCTCCCCCACCGTCCTCTCCCCACCATTCTTTCCCCCACCGTCCTCTCCCCACCGTTCTCTCCCCCACCGTTCTCTCCCCCACCGTCCTCTCCCCCACCGTCCTCTCCCCACCGTCCTCTCCCCACCGTTCTCTCCCCCACCATTCTCTACCCCACCGTCCTCTCCCCCACCGTCCTCTCCCCACCGTTCTCTCCCCACCGTTCTCTCCCCCACCGTCCTCTCCCCACCGTTCTCTCCACCACCGTTCTTTCCCCCACCGTCCTCTCCCCCACCGCCCTCTCCCCACCGTTCTCTCCCCCACCATTCTCTACCCCACCGTCCTCTCCCCCACCGTCCTCTCCCCACCGTTCTCTCCCCACCGTTCTTTCCCCCACCGTCCTCTCCCCCACCGCCCTCTCCCCACCGTCCTCTCCCCACCGTCCTCTCCCCCACCGTCCTCTCCCCACCGTTCTCTCCACCACCGTTCTCTCCCCCACCGTCCTCTCCCCACCGTTCTCTCCCCCACCGTCCTCTCCCCACCGTTCTCTCCCCCACCGTCCTCTCCCCACCGTTCTCTCCCCACCGTTCTCTCCCCCACGTCCTCTCCCCCACCGTTCTCTCCCCACCGTTCTCTCCACCACCGTTCTCTCCCCACCGTTCTCTCCCCCACCGTCCTCTCCCCACCGTTCTCTCCACCACCGTTCTCTCCCCACCGTTCTCTCCCCCACCGTCCTCTCCCCACCGTTCTCTCCCCACCGTCCTCTCCCCCACCGGCCTCTCCCCCACCGTCCTCTCCCCCACCGTCCTCTCCCCACCGTTCTCTCCCCCACCGTCCTCTCCCCACCGTTCTCTCCCCACCGTCCTCTCCCCCACCGGCCTCTCCCCCACCGGCCTCTCCCCCACCGTCCTCTCCCCACCGTTCTCTCCCCACCGTTCTCTCCCCCACCGTCCTCTCCCCACCGTTCTCTCCCCACCGTCCTCTCCCCACCGTCCTCTCCCCACCGTTCTCTCCCCACCGTCCTCTCCCCACCGTTCTCTCCCCCACCGTCCCCTAACTGTAACTGCTGTATCAGGTAACATGGACAGTATGTATGCCTGCCTGAGAGTTGCACAACAAGCAGAAGTGACATTATAAGAATATTGGGCAAAGTGCATGTTCCCTCTCTCAGACATGTCCAGTAAGTGAGACAGACACACAGACGGACAGAGACAGACAGACAGACAGACAGACAGACAGACAGACAGACAGACAGACAAAGAAAATCAGACAGAAATACAGACAGACAGACAGTGGCCTGGTAACCTTGTTATTAGTCATACACATGGTATCTATATCTCTCCACACAGTAACGAAACACTGTGCCTTAGTCCAATATTTATTCACTCTCACAGTATACACAGTAGCTGAACCTAGTGAACAATTTATTTATAGAATAGACTTGGACACAGGACAAACATTTTGTTATAGAACAACGTCAATATAAGGTTGCATTTTCTCAGCAGGGGATAATACATATAACTGGAAATGTGTGTCCTGCTGCTTATCTGTAGAGGTTTGGTAGTGTTGTGTCATCATCAGAAATCCCTTGAGGTCAAGGGTTATCCCTTTTTCACAGGTTTTGGTGGAGTAGGGTGAAGTTGCCTCTAGACCCTGATCTTGGATCAGTTTAGCATTTTTCCACTAAGGATCGGGGGTGGGTAAGCTGATCCTAGATCTGTACCTAGGGGAAACTTTACCCCGGAGAGGTTCTGGCCTGCGTGGCTTGCTTGTTGTGGGTCCTGCTGTGGCTGAGCCGATCCTGGAGCCACACACCCATCCACAGATGCTGCAAATCATATGGTTTGTGTCCCAAATGACACCCTTATTCCCTATATAGTGCACTACGTTCCTAGCTGACCTCTCTCTCTCTTCTCTCTTTTTGTCCCACCTCCTCTCTCTCTCCGCCCCCTCCCTCTCCATTCCCTCCTTTTCTTCACCTCCTCTCTGTCTGTTCTTTCAGAGCTGCTGCAGATCTCCGGGATCAGTCCCCATGGCAACGCGCTGGGTGCATCAGTGCAGCAGCAAAGCCAGCAGCCTGCCCAGGAGAAGAGGGGGGGCGAGGTGCTCGACTCTCACCACACCAACATCAAACTGGAGAAGAGCAACATCGTGCTGCTGGGACCCACCGGATCAGGTGAGCAGATGAAACTCCTTTGGAAGGATGGGAGCAGGTGCCAATCTGTAAGGGAAATCATTTTCTGTTATAGTGTACTACTTTTGATCAGAGTCTCCTTGTCACGGTTCAGACAGACGACCAGAGGACCACAATTGCGTCACACCAGAAAGTTTAATAAAACTTAAGGGAAAAGGGAAGTAGGGAGTGAATGAAGGCTCCAGGGGTAACAGGGATCCCGTCCAATGTGCTGGGTCTGTGCCCCCCCCAGTGGCAGCGATGCGTCCTATGAAGCCGGTGGTGGGTGGTCCAGAAGTCCTGGGGGGGGGAGACACAGACACAACAGGGCGGAATGAAACAAGGCAGCAGTACAGTTCAAGGGAAGTCCAAAATACGTAGTAGCAAGGCAGAAGGCTGGTCAGAGTTACCGGGATTGAAGAGTAGTCAGGAGTCGTTATGGCAGAAGCAGGTCTGGATTTCCTGGGGCAGAAGAGTATCCAAAAATCAGGCAGGTCCGGGGTCACAAAACCAGGGTGAGCCAGAAGCGCGAGCAAACAGGTTCCGGGTGTGAGCTTTGCAGACGATCTGACACCGGAGAGCTGAAAGACAGGGCCTTAAATACTGGGAGAGGTAGTGGGTAATGCAGCGCAGCTGGCAGAGTAATTAGAGCAGAGCAGAGCAGGGACAGGTGGAGCTAGTTAGGCTGAGTAGAGAGAGTGGTGAGCAGAGTGGAAGAAAATTAAGGTGGTAACCCGGTGGAGTGAGAGGCTCATGACAGAACCCCCCCCCCAAGGGACGGCCCCAGAAGTCCCAAGAGCAACACCACGCCGGGCGGGAGGAGGGGAGCCGGAGGAGGGCTAGAACTCCTCCGAACGGTCCGAGTGAACGTCCTCATCCTCGGAGGAAGCCGGAGGGCCGTGGTCGGGAGATGGGACAGGTCCCGAGACAGGATCAGGCACAGGACAGGAAGCCGAGCGGGCAGGACGGTTAGGGACCCCTCTGGGGCGGCCCCTACGGATTGCAGGTTGATCAGGATGCCGTTGGTGGAAAGCGGTGATGAGAGTCCTATCCACAATCCGACTAGCTGGCACCCAGGTCCTTTCCTCAGGTCCATAGCCCTCCCAGTCAATGAGGTACTGGAGACCCCTACCCCTCCGTCTGGACCGAAGCAGGCGGCGGACGGTGTAAACCAGACCACCATCGACGAGCCGTGGAGGAGGAGGACAAGGCGCAGCAGGGACCAGCGGACTCTCATGGATGGGCTTAATCTTAGACACATGGAAAGTGGGGTGCACCCTCAGGGAATTAGGCAGTTGGAGCCGGACAGCAGTTGGGCTAATCACTCTTATGATAGGGAATGGGCCAATGAACCGAGGTGCCAGCTTCTGCGACTCCACCCTGAGTGGCAGGTTCTTCGATGACAACCACACCCTTTGACCAACATGGTAGGTGGGAGCAGGAATTCTCCGACGGTTGGCCCCGGTAGTGTAGCTGGCAACGGATCTGAGGAGTGTGGCTCGGGCTTGTGACCAGGTGCGGCGACATCGACGGGCAAAAGCAAGTGCAGATGGGCAAGTAACCTCCTCTTCCTGGCTGGCAAATAGAGGAGGCTGGTATCCATAAACACATTGGAAAGGGGACATACCGATGGCAGAGCAGGTCAGAGAATTGTGTGCGTACTCCACCCATGTCAATTGCTGCGACCAGGAGTGGGGGTTGCGTGAAGTCATGCATCGCAGTGCCTTCTCGAGCTCCTGATTAGCCCGCTCTGACTGCCCATTGGATTGGGGATGGAATCCGGAAGTCAGACTGACTGTGGCTCCCAGCAGGTGACAGAACTCCTTCCAAAAAGCGGAGGAGAATTGTGGACCACGGTCAGAAACTACATCCTTTGGCAGTCCGTGGATCCGGAAGACGTGTTCCAGGACCACCTGGGCGGTCTCCTTGGCGGTTGGGAGCTTGGGGAGGGGAATGAAGTGTGCCATCTTGCTGAAACGGTCAACTATGGTGAGAATGACGGTCATGCCACTTGAAGGGGGCAGCCCCGTGACAAAGTCAAGGGCGATGTGAGACCAGGGACGTCTGGGCACAGGCAGGGGCTGCAGCAATCCGGCTGGGGGCTGGCAGGACGACTTGTGTTGGTTGCAGATGGGGCAGGCTTGGACGAATTCCCGTACATCCTTTCTCAGAGAGGGCCACCAGAACCTCTGGGCGAGCAGGTTGTAAGTGCGGGTGGAGCCAGGGTGACAAGCTAGGCGGGAGTCATGTCCCCACTGAACGACCTGGGACCTCAGGTCTTCGGGGACAAAAAGGCGGTCAGCTGGGCAAGTGCTGGGACCTGGCTGGTTACGGAGAGCCTCCAGCACCTGTTCCTCAACAGCCCAGGTCAGAGCTGCAACGATGCAGGGACTTGGCAGAATCGACACAGGGTCCTTGGAGGGGGTGTCATCCTTCTGGAATTGACGGGAGAGGGCGTCTGGCTTGGTGTTGCGTGATCCAGGCCGGTATGACAGAGTGAAATTAAACCTGGTGAAGAACAGGGCCCAGCGGGACTGCCTGGAGTTCAACCGTTTGGCCGTGCGGATGTACTCCAAGTTCTTATGATCGGTCCAAACGAGAAATGGAATGGTGGACCCCTCCAGCCAGTGACGCCACTCCTCCAAGGCAAGCTTCACAGCCAGCAGCTCACGGTTCCCTATGTCGTAATTGCACTCAGAGGGGGACAACCGACGTGAGAAAAAGGCACAGGGATGGAGCTTCCTATCCTCCGCAGCCCACTGAGAAATCACAGCACCAACTCCCACATCCGAGGCGTCCACCTCCACAATGAATTGCCGGTCCACATCAGGCATCTGGAGGATGGGAGCGGAGGTGAACCTCACCTTGAGGGTACTGAAGGCTTTGTCGGCTGCTGGGGTCCAGGTGAAGGGTTGCTTGGTGCTGGTTAGAGCAGTGAGAGGGGCAGCAACGGTACTGTAGTTCCGGATAAACTTTCTATAGAAGTTAGCAAACCCCAGAAACTGTTGCAGCTTCTTTCTGTTCTCCGGAACTGGCCATGAAGTGACTGCTGATACTTTGGCAGGATCCATTTGGATACTTCCCTCTGCCACTATGTACCCCAGGAAGGCCACTGTCTTGACGTGAAACTCACATTTCTCTGCCTTGGCGTAGAGGGAATTCTCCAGAAGACGATGAAGGACTTGCTGGACATGGCGGGTGTGTTCAGACAGGTTTCTGGAGTAGATTAAGATGTCATCCAGGTAAACGAAGACAAACTTGTTTAACATGTCCCGCAGTACATCATTCACTAGAGCCTGGAACACAGCAGGAGCATTGGTGAGGCCAAAAGGCATAACCAGATACTCGTAGTGGCCTGTTGGTGTATTGAATGCGGTTTTCCATTCATCTCCCTCCCGGATCCGCACTAGGTGGTAAGCGTTTCTGAGATCCAACTTGGTAAAAACAGTGGCTCCCTGGAGCAACTCAAAAGCAGAGGTGAGCAGAGGCAGAGGGTAACGGTTTTTCACTGTGATGTCGTTGAGTCCCCTGTAGTCGATGCAGGGGCGAAGAGATCCGTCCTTCTTCCCCACAAAGAAGAAGCCAGCACCAGCAGGAGATGAAGATGAACGGATTAATCCTGCGGACAGAGAGCCATTGATGTAGTCCTCCATGGACTTTCTTTCAGGAGCAGACAACGAATAAAGACGACCCTTTGGAGGGGCTGTTCCAGGGAGGAGGTCGATGGCACAGTCGTACGGTCGGTGAGGGGGCAGAGATGTGGCTCTTGCTTTGTTAAACACCTCTCTGAGACCATGGTAGCATTCTGGGACATTGGAGAGGTCAGGAGCGGAGTTAGTAGGTACTGGCCGAGGGGGTAGTGCGGCAGCAAGCAGGCAGGTTCGGTGGCAGTCCTCTCCCCACTCCCTGATCACCCCGGTCACCCAGTCGAGCTGAGGGTTGTGCCGGCGGAGCCATGGGTAACCCAGGATGAGGGGTTGGCCTGGAGAGGGGAGCAGGTGAAACTGGATAGTTTCTTGATGGTTTCCGGACAGACCCATCGAGACCGGGGCCGTGACATGAGTGACCGATCCGAGTAAGTGTCCGTCCAGTGCCCGGGCAGGAATAGGAGGTGTCAAACGGAGGTTCTCCAGTCCCAGTTGGCGTGCCAGCTTGATGTCCATTATGTTGGCTTCGGCGCCAGAATCCACCAGAGCAGCCAGGGTGTGAGTTGAGTCAGAGAGGCGGAGGTGAACTTGCAGCAGGGGTTTGCGGTCGGAGGACTGGATGGTCATTGAACTCAACCGGACTCCCCCTATGCCCGGTGAGCTTCGGCCCTTTAAAGGGCAGGTTACCACACGATGTCCATCACCTCCACAATAGAGGCAGAGGTTTGAGGTGAAGCGGCGCTGGCGCTCTGCAGGAGTGAGAGAGGCTCGCCCAATCTCCATAGGCTCAGACTGATCAAGCTGACCTGGGTGAGTGGCAGTAGATGACAGGAGCCCAGTCGGATCTCTCCGAATGCCGGTAGTAGGTGGACCTTGGCGCCCCCTCTCACGACGACGGGTCTGTATCCTTCTGTCGATCCTGACAGTCAGTGCGATGGCTTCATCAAGAGTGGAAGGCAGTTCATGGGAGACCAACTCGTCCTTGATATAGTCAGCCAAACTATGGAAGAACGCGTCCACCAACGATGGTGTGTTCCAAGAACTTCGTCTAGCCAGGGTTCGGAAGTCGATGGAATGGTCTGCGACTGTACGTCTGCCTTGTCGAATACTGAACAGTTCACGAGACGCCTCTGCGGTTGGTGAATCTAGGTCAAACACCTTCAGCATCTCCTCAGCAAACAGGTCGAAGGTTGCACATGCGGGGGTTTGACGTTCGAACTCTGCTGTTCCCCAGAGTCGAGCTCGGCCCGTCAGGTGAGTGATGGCATACCCAACTTTAGCCCCCTCCGTGGCGAAGGTCCTTGGCTGCAAGGAGAACTGAAGTCGGCAGCTAGTCAGGAATGGCCGGACCTGGGTTGAATCGCCGTTGAACCGCTCGGGGTTTCCAATCTTGGGTTCCGGAGCAGCGGCTGCAATGACCGGGGCAGGTAACTCGGGGGCAGGGCTGGTGGGCAGACTGGCTGGGGTAAGGTTGGTGAGGAGTTGAATGATCATGGCGAGTTGTTGTTGCTGCTGCTGGAACTGCTGCTCATGCTCATCGGTTTCCATGTCGGGGAAAGTGTGCGCTGAGTCCATAATGGTCAGATCGTACTGTCACGGTTCAGACAGACGACCAGAGGACCACAATTGCGTCACACCAGAAAGTTTAATAAAACTTAAGGGAAAAGGGAAGTAGGGAGTGAATGAAGGCTCCAGGGGTAACAGGGATCCCGTCCAATGTGCTGGGTCTGTGCCCCCCCCAGTGGCAGCGATGCGTCCTATGAAGCCGGTGGTGGGTGGTCCAGAAGTCCTGGGGGGGGGAGACACAGACACAACAGGGCGGAATGAAACAAGGCAGCAGTACAGTTCAAGGGAAGTCCAAAATACGTAGTAGCAAGGCAGAAGGCTGGTCAGAGTTACCGGGATTGAAGAGTAGTCAGGAGTCGTTATGGCAGAAGCAGGTCTGGATTTCCTGGGGCAGAAGAGTATCCAAAAATCAGGCAGGTCCGGGGTCACAAAACCAGGGTGAGCCAGAAGCGCGAGCAAACAGGTTCCGGGTGTGAGCTTTGCAGACGATCTGACACCGGAGAGCTGAAAGACAGGGCCTTAAATACTGGGAGAGGTAGTGGGTAATGCAGCGCAGCTGGCAGAGTAATTAGAGCAGAGCAGAGCAGGGACAGGTGGAGCTAGTTAGGCTGAGTAGAGAGAGTGGTGAGCAGAGTGGAAGAAAATTAAGGTGGTAACCCGGTGGAGTGAGAGGCTCATGACACTCCTATGTCCCTCTGTGATTAAACAGTTTGTCATTGAGTCAGCTCTTCAATTGGCCCTACACTGTTATAAGGCCTGCGAAGGGTAGTAATGACATACAGTAGCAGATGTCATAAATGCTCATGAGTGTGGATGGAAACTGACTTTACACAGTTATGACACTGACACTAAGAGTTGCGCCTAGTGCCTGAATTCACCCTGCACTGTCATGAGCCCTGCATAAGGTGACACAATTATGGCATTACAGCTGGTATTACTGTCACGCTTTCTGACATGACTCTAAAGTCAATTGCTATATGCTAACATCTACTTTTACAACCATGTATGCCATCTGTTTCATAGTCGTACGTAGTCTTTTACGAGTTCCCAAGAGGGGTCAAACAAAACACATACAAAATAAGTTGTAATAGGATTGTTGGCTTTGACATCTGTATTACAGGAAACTAAAAGTGCATTAAAGGAATATTACACTCAAAGGCATCATCATGACAGTTTTTGCTTTGTACTGAAAGTGCTCAGCAGACTTGACTACTGACATGCACAATTTGTTGGGATTGCGTTAACACTAGTAAACAATTGCGCTAACGCTAGTTAGCAACATCCTTCAAACTGCACGCAGAGACATAAAAATGGTGACTCTGGGGAATTAGATAAAATCCTGAAGTATCCCTTTAACACAAAGGTTTTTTTGTGTAGTATTCCTTTAAACAAAAGTTGTAAAATGGATGCTTTGGTATTTCCTATTTCCTGACATTGATTGACATCCATATTGCAGGTAAAACCCTCTTGGCCCAGACTCTTGCTAGGTGTCTGGATGTGCCCTTCGCTATCTGCGACTGCACCACGCTAACCCAGGCAGGCTATGTGGGCGAAGACATTGAGTCTGTGGTGGCCAAGCTCCTCCAAGACGCCAACAACTCTGTTGAGAAAGCACAACAAGGTATAGTATAATGTGTTACTTACTTGCTTGTGTATGTGAATGCCTGTGGTTGTGTATGAAATGTGACGTCAGTACGACTATATTATCAAGTATTGTACTTGTAGCACATCAACTTCAGTCCATGTACTAAATAATAAAATAATAATAATAATATGCCATTTAGCAGACGCTTTTATCCAAAGCGACTTACAGTCATGCGTGCATAAATGTTTGTGTATGGGTGGTCCCGGGGATCGAACCCACTACCCTGGCGTTACAAGCGGCGTGCTGAGCTACAGAGGACAACACTACTAAGTGTTGGTTGAGTTTTGATGGTGAATTATTTAATTGGATAAAGAAAAGCTTATGAAACGTGCCATCTGTCTGACTATCTTATCAAGGACTGTACTTGTAGCAGATACATTTCCCTAAATACCCTAAGAGGGGATGTTTTTCAAAGTAAATAACTGAATTAAAGGCACAGTAGGCAACTTTTTGGGTGACCTGACCAAATTCACATAGAAATGTGAGTTCTAGATCAGTCATCCTCATTGACAGTATGTCTGAGAAGCGGTAGATCAGTGCTATGTGCGCTATTTTTCTATATCCCGTTCTCAAGTTTAGTTTTTGCTTGTTTTACTTTCAGTTTTACTTTCGGTCTTCAAACATCTGAAAAAACTATATTTTTAGTTATTGAAAATACATTTCACAGTAGTTTAGACGGTACAATGAAGCTCTACACTATTCAATACTTATTTTAGCAACCAGGAAATGGCGCAGCGATTTCTTCCTATTGTACCTTTAAAGATATAGTGACAGTGTAGGCCCAAGTCTTTCATGACTGCTGTGCAACATATATTTTGTTATTTCTCTATCATCACTGCATGGTGACTACACAAGGTGAAGCCAAAGATTCTTCTGTGGTAAAAATATTGATATACTGTATGCTAACTCTATGCTCTGAACGGTGATTGGTTCTCGGTCTCTTCACTGATTGGTCCTCACAGGCATCGTGTTCCTGGATGAAGTGGATAAGATTGGCAGTGTGCCCGGAATCCACCAGTTACGAGACGTGGGGGGTGAGGGAGTACAGCAGGTCAGTGTATACTGTGTATAGATAGATATCATAGTAGACTATTTATAGATAAGTAGTATGTAGATCTGTCACTGTCAGGCGGTAAAGTCCTGCCATGAACACGGTTTGCCCTGTCAGTTATAAAACCTGTAGATTATGGTTTCATAACAGATTTCCTTGACCTTTCACTGCAAGTCTGTGAAAAACACACTTGTTGACTTGTTGATCTCCCATAAGGATTACAACATGGGACCATACATACCTGTTACAGTGGTTTCCCATCCAAACTTTACTTGCTGATACTTCTTTAATTGTCTATTTGGAAACCTCCCGTGTCTTATAACCTTCAGTGGCTAGTTGCCCGTGAAACTCAGACAATCAGACTATGCTCTGAGTTAAATCCAAAGCTAAAAAAAAATATTTTTTGCACCATGTGATAAATTCCCTCATTACCCTTCTACCATCTTGGCTGTTGCCTCTCTAGAACATATTTGCTCTAGACGCGTGTTTGATCACCCAGAAATGGCTAGGGCAAAGATGTTCCAGCACGAGGAGAGGTAATGAGGGAATTTCTCTGGGGTAGTGTACATTGTGTGTGTCTCATAATGTCCTCCGTTTGGTGGTCATTTGGTAGGGTCTACTCAAACTCCTGGAGGGCACTATCATCAACGTCCCCGAGAAGAACTCCAGGAAGCTGAGAGGAGAGACTGTCCAGGTGGACACCACCAACATCCTGTTTGTGGCCTCTGGTGCCTTCAACGGCCTGGACCGGATCATCAGCATGAGGAAGTGTGAAAAGGTGAACATTTCAATGTCAAATCTTTTATTCCAAATTGTATTTCAATTTTATTTCAATTTTTTTTGTAACTACCTTTTTCTGTGAGGGAATTTCTTGTGGAGTGGTTCATACAATAAAAAACAGCACACAAATAACAAACAGTCAATACAGAACGAAACTAGGCTGCCGTCCCTGTGTGGCTCTGGCCAAATGTACTATACTAGACTAGATAGGGAGGCGAACATTTCAGACAGACCCTTGATTTTGTGGCAAGGTTGCATTTGTAAGTGCAAGGGTTTTAGTGTTACCATAAGTGATATTGCATTGAATCAATGTATTATTTTTCTCACCCATCTACACACAATACCCCACAATGACAAAGTGAAAACATGTTTTTAGAAATTGTTGCACATTAATTGAAAATGGAATACAGAAATATCTCTAATTTATATAAGTATTCACAACCCTGAGTCAATACTTTGTAGAAGCGCCTTTTGCAGCGATTATAGCTGTGAGTCTTTCTGGGTAAGTCTAAGAGCTTTCCACACTTGGATTGTGCAACATTTGCCCATTATTCTTTTCAAAATTCAATCACCGTTTCTTTTTTATCCTGAAAAACTCCCCAGTCTTTAATGATTACAAGCATACATAATTAGGTTAGTGTTGTGGAGTAACTACAATGTTGTTGATCCATCACAGCCATTAAACTCTGTAACTCATGGTGAAATCCCATAGCAGTTTCCTTCCTCTCCAGCAACTGAGTTAGGAAGGACACCTGTATCTTTGTAGTGACTGGGTGTATTGATACACCATCCAAAGTGTAATTAATAACTTCACCATGCTCAAAGGGATATTCAATGTCTGCTTCGTTGCGAGGCCTTGGCAAACCTCCCTGGTCTTTGTGGTTGAATCTGTGTATAAAATTCACTTCTCAAGACCTTACAGATATTTGTATGTGTTGGGTACAGAGATAAGGTAGTCATTCAAAAATCATGTTAAACCAGCGTTTCCCAAACTTGGTCCTGGGGACCCCAAGGGGTGCTTGTTTTGGTTTTTGCCCTAACACTACACAGCTGATTCAAATAATGAACTCATCATCATGCTTTGATTATTTCAATCAGCTGTGTAGTGCTAGGGCAAAAAACAAAATGTGCACCCCTTCAATAAGGTCTCGAGAAGTGAATTTAAACACAGATTCAACACTATTATTGCACATAGAGTGAGTCCATGCAATTTATGTGACTTGTTAAGCAAAGTTTTACTCCTGAACTTATACTGAACAAAAATATAAATGCAACATGCAACAATTTCAACGATTTTACTGAGTTACAGTTCAAATAAGGAAATCAGTCAATTGAAATAAATCCATTAGGATGTAATCTATATATTTCACATGACTGGGCAGGGGCGCTGACATGGGTGAGCCTGGGAGGGTATAGGCCCACCCACTTGGGAGCCAGGTCCTCCCACTGGGGAGCCAGGCCCAGCCAATCAGAATGAGTTTTTCTCCACAAATGGGCTTTATTACAGATGGAAATACTCCTCAGTTTCATCAGCTGTCCAGGTGGCTGGTGTCAGACGATCCCGCAGGTGAAGAAGCTGGATGTGGAGGTCCTGGGCTAGCGTGGTTACACGTGGTCTGCGGTTGTGAGGCCGGTTGGAAGTACTGCAAAATTCTCTAAAACGATGTTGGAGGCAGCTTATGGTAGAGAAATTAACATTCAATTCTCTGGCAACAGCTCTGGTGGACATTCCTGCAGTCAGTATGCCAATTGCACGCTCCATCAAAACTTGAAACAGCTGTGGCATTGTATTGTGTGACAAAACTGCACATTTTAGAGTGGCCTTTTATTGTCCCCAGCACAAGGTGCACCTGTGTAATGATCATGCTGTTTAATCAGCTTCTTCATATGCCACCTGTCAGGTGGATGGATTATCTTGGCAAAGGAGAAATGCTCATTAACAGGGATGTAAACAAATTTGTGCACAAAATCTAAGAGAAATAAGCTTTTTGTGCGTATGGAAAATGTCTGGGATCTTTTATTTCAGCTCATGAAACATTACATTTACATTTAGCAGACGCTCTTATCCAGAGCGACTTACATTATTTTATTTTTCAAACCACCTGTGGGAATCAAACCCACAACCCTGACGTTGCAAACGTCATGCTCTATCAACTGAGCTACATCCCTGCCGGCCATTCCCTCCCCTACCCTGGACGACGCTGGGCCAATTGCGCGCCGCCCCATGGGTCTCCCGGTCACGGCCGGCTACGACAGAGCCTGGAATCGAACCAGGATCTCTAGTGGCACAGCTAGCACTGCGATGCAGTGCCTTAGACCACTGCGCCACTCAAGAGAGTACCATGGGACCAACCCTTACATGTTGCATTAATATTTTTGTTCAGTATATTTAGGCTTGCCATAACAAAGGGGTTCAATACTTATTGACTCAAGACATTTAAGCTTTTCATATTTTATTAATTAGTAAAAATTCAGACAAAAATCATTCCACTTTGACATTATAGGGTGTTGTGTGTAGGCCAGTAACCAAAAAACTTAAATGTAATCAATTTTAAATTCAGGCTGTAACACAACAAAATGTGGAAAAAGTAAAGGGGTGTGAATACTTTCTGAATGCACTGTATCTACATGACATTACAAGGTTGTTGTGGAAAACTCGATCCAAAGATTAGGCAGAGACTAATTTATAATGATACATTAGTCAGTCTTTAATACATACGAGCAGCTGCAAGGTAGATCCCTCTCTGATCGCAGTCAGGGAAGGAGCTCCAAGAGTAAATGGTTACATGTCCCTTATATAGTAGGAGGTGATAATACAATCATATTGTTACACAACAGTTATTTATACAAGCAACAGTTCCAGAACACAATGGCCTTGTTTTAGAGTGCAGACTAAACAGGAGTCTATGAAATGCATAACATCACAGTCCAACACAGAACATATCCCTTGAGAAGTTACAAGAGCTCACCCCAAATTCTGCCACAAGGTAAATGAGAAGAACTGCAGTTGTGTTTACAACGTTCTCAACCTGATACAGTCCAGTCACTGTGGGACAAATCCTAATGAAATTGGTCTGCGTAAAAATTGACTTTAAAGCACGATTTGAGTGAAAATCCAAGTTATTCACGCATAGGCCTATCTCAAGTTAGGATGCAGCCTTTGGTCAGAAAAGACTGCAAATGTGGGTGGGATTGGGAAGGTTCAGGTGGGGTCAAGAGGACTTGGGTATTCGGAGCAGCTTCACTTGTGTGTATATAAGATGAAAAGAAATGAGACATCAAATAGACCATGCAACATAACTACAAAATCAGCCTATAGTAGCAGAACTGTCTCTCTGTAACTGCATCCCTCCCCCTCTCTGCAGTATCTGGGCTTCGGCACACCGTCCAGTATGGGCCAGGGGCGTCGGGCAGCTGCGGCCGCAGACCTGGCCAACAGCAGCGGAGCGGAGATGGACGCCGTGCTGGAGATCGAGGAGAAGGACCGGCTCCTGAAGCATGTGGAGGCCCGGGACCTCATCGAGTTTGGGATGATCCCCGAGTTCGTGGGGCGCCTGCCTGTGGTGGTGCCCCTGCACAGCCTAGACGAGGAGACCCTGGTTAGGATCCTGACAGAGCCACGCAATGCTGTCATACCCCAGTACCAGGCCCTGTTCAGCATGGACAAGGTGGGGACTCATTATTGTTATTATTAGTGGTGGTAGTAGTAGTGGTAGTGGTAGTTGAAGTATTGGTGTTACAGGTGGTAGTGGTAGTAGTAGTAGTAGAAATAGTAGTAGAAGTAGTAGAAGTAGTAGTAGTAGAAGTAGTAGTAGTAGTAGTAGCAGTAGTGGGGTTAGTGGTGGTGGTGGTGGTAGTAGTAATAGTCGTAGTAGTAGTAGGTCCCTTCAGGATTTTGCGATTCTGTACATAAAACAGTCATCGTAATATTATTGCATAAAACTGACGATCACCACACTACAAAAAGAGGGCTCGCAATTTCAACGAATCACCCCGCAAAATAAAGCATTTATGCCTGCAAATATCACAACAAATGTTGTGTATTTATCTGTGTGTGGATGTGCACACACTAGTGTCTGTGTATATACCTCTGTGGGTTCTGATGTCTTTGCGTGTGCCTTCCAAAAAAGTTGTGATTATTTCATGAACACTTGTATTACCTCAATCTCATTCCAGTGTGAACTGAACGTAACTCCAGATGCCTTGAGAGCCATCGCCAGGTTGGCTTTGGAAAGGAAGACCGGTGCTCGTGGGCTAAGGTCCATTATGGTAAGTACCTCAATAAATATTTTGAAATGTACATTAATGTAATGTATACAGTATATTGTGATTTACATTTTGAAATGAAATGTAATGTAATTCTTGGACATGCATTTTGAAATGTACGTCTTAAACCTTTGAGGGTTGTGAGTAATATTCCATCTCTCGTCTTTTTAAGGAAAAATTACTTCTTGAACCCATGTTTGAAGTGCCACACTCAGACATCATGGCTGTTGAGCTGAACAAAGACGTAGTCCAAGGGAAATCAGTGCCAGTGTATGTAAAGTAAGTATTCATAATTACCTGAGACTCAACTCGGTTGGGGACAATACAGTTTTAAAGTGGATAAGTAACAGTCGTCAAAATGGAAACCTTACTGGAGACCTCCTAGTCATTTTTGGAGGCATGAAGCAGAAGTAGCTAGCAAAGGACAGCAGGAGCGGTAGCTAACTAACGTAAATAATCCTAGTGAGGTAGTTAGCCAACTTGTTAGCTAATGTACATACTCTCTTTGCTAGAAACCAGATTGCTGCTTAATGCCTCCAAAACGCCCATGACAATTCTCCAATAATAATAATACATTTGGACGTGTGACACATCCACTTTAATAGCGTATGGCACAATTCTATATGGTGTGGTTTCACACCAATTTAATTGAAAATACAGTATTTTACCATTACTTTTAATTTATTTGCAGCAGAATTTAATCACTTTTTATTTGTGCCTCCAGAGCAGCTGCTAAGGAGTCTGTTGAGGAGGAGTATGACTCTGGGATAGAGGAGGAGAGCTGGCCAAGGCAGGCGGATGTAGCCAACAACTAACTAACAGATGCTGCTGTCACCTCACAAACTCAGTGCAAAATGGAACTTCAGAAATTGCCATCATTCCGATTGAATAAGCTATGGGTTTTTACAAAGACCATTATTGTAACTTCAAATGTAATTATGTCATCTGAATTACATCAATGTTGATCATGATGATGTAGGTTATACGGTTTCATACATCGGAAGAAGTTTGTTCCCATATTGGTGCAAAGGTTTAAGAATTAACATTAACTAAGTATTCTCCACCCATCTTTCCCAGAGAGAGAGAAAGGGAGAGAAAACATTCATCTGTTTAAATGTAAAGATACTTTAGTTTTTTTGGTTTTAACCACCATGTCCCTTTGATGTAATTTAGGAAGCCATTTTGTTTCTTCACAACTCTCTGATGACAAGGTCAGCCAGGTCATAGAAACCAGCATTCTTTACTGAACAGGTATTTATAGTCAAAATGTTAACTTTTTCAAAAAAGGTCAGTCTTTCTGCTCTGTGGTGGATTTGAAATATCCAACACTGGAATTACTAGTATACTGTATGGACAGTTAGTATGCCATGTATGAGATGAAACGTGGAAGATATCTGGGCTCGAGATGTGGGGCTTGAATTGATCCCAACCAGCTTTGATAATGTGAGATTTTCAACACATTTTCCCATTGTGGTTTTTTGACGTTTCTTTATGGAACAATTTAGAACTACCTACGTCTGTAACGAAGCCATGACATCACTGGTGTTTTTGAATGGAAACATACTAGTCTTTAGAAATGCATTGTCTGATTTGCTCAACACTGTACACTTAGAAACTGTTCATTCAATGCAGTTTCTTTAAAAGAAGCTGGGCTTTTTTTGTACACTTTATATACAGATATATAACGTTTTGAAATCTCAGACAGTAAGGGCCTAGAATCTAGATAATTTGCTCAATTCCACTTTAACCCCTAGGCACCTGTGTAGATCTCAGAAGATTTGATAGGTGTTAGCAATATGGTAACAGCTTAATCTTTCTCTTATGGGTTTCTGTGATGTTGGTTACACCCATCCAAACCTTTCAAATCTACACAAGTACATAGGAGCTTTAGCTAGGGGCTTATGTTGCATTCATAACCAAGTGGGAATGTAATAATTACCAGTTGTGAAGTCGTAAATACCAGTTGGATGCATTCACATGCTTTGAACTCGTTGAGAAACGCTGATTGGCTAATAGCCAACAAGCTGCTTCAAGCATAAAATAGAAGTACAGCTATCATGCTTGTAAACAAATTATTTGTTCAAAAACATATTCATAGATTATTTATAAATAATGTTTTGCTGCATGTAACTGCCTAAAATGCTGTTATCGAGGTAATTTCCTTAGTGGGTGACGTCAGAGGTCAGCATGTAGGGGAAGTTGGAGCTCAGGGATGATAGACGACTTTCCCACTAGTAATTACCAGTTGGAGGGGCGTTCAAGTAGATTTTGTATGTGGTAAATACCACCTTCCCACTTGGTTATGAACACAGCATAAGGTCTCGGTTTAGAATTGGGAAATTTTGTGATGTACAGTGCAGCAGAACTGATGCCATCTGTGTGGCAGCAACCCTATTTTGCTCAGAATAGTTGTGAACCTATGTAAATGTGAGACTTTAATAAATATATTAATCACTTAAGAGTGTTCAGAGGTTATTTGATGAACTACAGTTGTCCAGTGTTCTTCAGTCCTGGAGGGTTTATTTAGTCCCAGCCACCCAAAAACATGCACCCACATCAGTTTTTATAGGCTGCGTTCACACAGGCAGCCCAATCTTGATATTTTGCAAATTAGTGGAAAAAGTGAAAGTAAAGTAAAGTCTGAGTAAATATTTATATTATTAGATATATATTTATATTAGTTATAAAAACAAATGTCACAACAATGATCTATGAGCAGTAGAGGAACTTCTCTCTCTCTCTCTCTCTCTCTCTCAATTCAATTTAATTTAATTCAATTTAAGGGGCTTTATTGGCATGGGAAACATATGTTTACATTGCCAAAGCAAGTGAAATAGATAGTAAACCAAAGTGAAATAAACAATTAAAAAACAGTAAACATTACACTCACAAAAGTTCCAAAAGAATAAAGACATTTCAAATGTCATATTATGTCTATATACAGTGTTATATTGATGTGAAAAAAGTACAAAAGGGAAAATAAAAAAACATAAATATGGGTTGTATTTACAATGGTGTTTGTTCTTCACTGGTTGCCCTTTTCTTGTGGCAACCGGTCACAAATATTGCTGCTGTGATTGATCACTGTGGTATTTCACACAATAGATATGGTAGTTTATCAAAATTGGATTTGTTTTCGAATTCTTTGTGGGTCTGTGTAGTCTGAGGGAAATATGTGTCTCTAATATGGGCATACGTTTGGCAGGAGGTTAGGAAGTGCAGCTCAGTTTCCACCTCATTTTGTGGGCGGTGTGCACATAGCCTGGCTGCCTACGGTGGCCTTTGCTCAATAGCAAGGCTATGCTCACTGTACATAGTCAAGCCTTCCTTAATTTGGGGTCAGTCACAGTGGTCAGGTATTCTGCCACTGTGTACTCTCTGTTTAGGGCCAAATAGCATTCTAGCTTGCTCTGTTTTTTTTGTTAATTTATTCCAATGTGTCAAGTAACTATCTTTTTTTCTCATGATTTGGTTGGGTCTAATTATGTTGCTGTCCTGGGGCTCTGTGGGGTCTGTTTGTCTTCGTGAACAGAGCCCCAGGACCAGCTTGCTTAGGGGACTCTTCTCCAGGTTAATCTCTCTGTAGGTGATGGCTTTGTTATGGAAGGTTTGGGAATCGCTTTCTTTTAGGTGGTTGTAGAATTCTCTCTCTCTCTCTCTCTCTCTCAAGAAGTCAAGCGAAGGAAGCCAGTTAAGAGTAATGGGACCTAGTCTGCTTTCTGAAACTGTGCATCTCAAGTCTAAAGTGTCTTCCTTTCCTCGTCACCTTTCTTTCTCTTTTCTTTCCTATGCACTGACCTGACAGAATGGAATGGTTATTATATAGCTCAATGATTAAACTGTCTCGTTTTTTTAGATCATAGAAGTCTGTTCTCCAAATTAGTAGAGGAGAAGAGGCAATTGTGCGGCAGGACTGATGCCAGTGACAGAAAACTCTGAATCGTTGCGAAGGACTTTGTCTTGTTTTGTACGCTTTGTACAAAATAATAAAATGCAGGACGACAGGATATTTATAAACGTAGCTCTTTATTAACTAGCTATAACTTGCATGTCCATGTGTCTCTGGCCATGATCATCTTAGAATGACCTCACCATCTGGGTGGTCTTAACCAATCATAGCACAGTATGATATGACAGTATAATGCATCCAATAACAATTCAGTATGCTGACACATATGAATATTACAGACTTCTAAAAAAGCATTTCACTGTAGTCTGCACCCGTTGTATTCGGCGTATGTGACAAATAGAATTTGATTTGATTTGAGGAGAGGTACCCACTCTACCAATTGGGATGCACCCGGTCTTTCGTTCGTTAGAAACACGGATATACGTAGTACTATATCCGGTGTGTGACGTCACCTTTTAAACATGGACGCCCCAAGCTTTCAACAACAGTGTCGTTAGCTAGCTAAATAGATTAGAAAACAACCGAGTTTATTATTTTCCACGGTATCACGCCTCTTGAAAATGGATAAACCAACGTTCCAGTCTACGTTGGGAGGACGGCAGCAGCCCGTTTCTAACACCGGAGGTCCCGAGACGTTTTACCAGAGATCGGGACCTCCATATCTCGGACCGCCGCCGATACAACCACAACCAGTATGTGAAACCTCGTTTCAAAGTAACATGCCGAGTTCAAGTAACGTTGCTGGAGCATTTTGGCCCAGTCAAAACCCTTCCCAATATCTTCCTCCACCGCAACAAGCCCCAGTTAGCGACCAGAGATTCACTCAAAGTCAAGAGTGGACTCCACCTCCACCCGTGTCAGGATATGGCAGTCAACCTCATGGCTTCAGACCCCCCATTCCACAACCACCGCCTAGATTTCAAGGCTATGGACCACCTCATATATCATCCCCGGGATATGGTTTTGATCCGTCGATACCGCCGCCGCCCCTCAACAACCCGGGACTCAGTCAGTTCCCTTCCATGTCTTCACAACCAGTTCCCTTCCACAGTCATCCAAAGCTGGAACACAACACACATGAGCGGAGACCACCAAACTCATGGGTTCAGGGCTACAATGCTGGTGATGCTCAATCGAACATGGGAACTTCAGATTTCCAAAGATCATTTGATCACAATCCAGCGTACCCTAGCCCCAGTCCACAACACAGTCAGTATGGAAACCCTGATACACGTTTTAGACCAAAGCATGCAGACAGTGGTTACTCTGAACATCGTAGCAGACCTCTCCTAGCCTCCCCCTCCTTGATTCCGATGGGAAGAGATTTGCAGCGCGACCAAGGTTTCATCAAGCCTATTGCTCCACAGCCGCCAGATGAAGACTCCATTCAGAGGATGCAAGATGAACAGTGGCTGAAACGTTTCTTGAGGAATCGAGAGAGGACAACAGCCAAGACCTCCAAACCGGCGCAACCTCATTCAAAGCAAACACACCCAAAGGTCTCCGTGACTCACATACGAGACACTCTGTATGGTGCCATACAGCTGGTCTCAAAGCTGTCCGAGGCTTGTGAAACGTTGAAGCACAACTTGGAGAATGAGAGCGTCTGGGCGGATTCATACGCCGAGGCAGTGAGTGTGAAAACAGATCTGCAAGAGAAACTCAAGGTCCTTAGTGACCCTGAGTGTGTTGAAAGTCTTAAAAAGAAACTGAGTTCCATCAGTAAGAGAAGGGCCAGGCTACGGCGTGGAAAAGTGGAACAGGAGGATGAGAAACAGAGGGAGGAGGAACGAGTGGCTGAGCGTGAAGCCGCCATCGACAAGTGGAGGATGAAACGTATCCATGAAGTAGAGGAGAAGAAGAGGGTGAGTGAAATGAAAGAGAGCACTGTCAAACTGTGTCTGATCTCTAGCTACCCCTTTCCACCTTCAGACCATAGCCCTCCTGCTTTAAACCTAAAAGTTGCATTTTTTGGTTCTAGCCCAGCACATCTGATTCAACTAAGGAAGGGTTTGATGTTTAGTTGAGAAGCCGAATCGTGCTTGTGCTGGGCTAGAAATAAACTGTGCAACCGTGGTGCTCCCCAGGGACTGGAGATGAGACACACCCTGCTCTAAGTAATGTACATTACACACGTCAGCAGCAGGTGGTGACGTGTTCTTAGTTTTGGTATCAGTGAATTTCAAGACAATCTAACTGTTTTCATTTTGGTTTGACACGTTCATTGGTCAGCTGTTGATTGATGATACACAAATCATGGACACATCTGAATATGCTTTAATGGAAACTGCTTTTTACAGATCAGTTTCCTGTGTGTGTATTTATGCACTGCTCAAAAAAATTAAGGGAACACTTAAACAACACATCCTAGATCTGAATGAATGAAATAATCTTATTAAATACTTTTTCCTTTACATAGTTGAATGTGCTGACAACAAAATCACACAAAAATTATCAATGGAAATCAAATTTATCAACCCATGGAGGTCTGGATTTGGAGTCACCCTCAAAATTAAAGTGGAAAACCACACTACAGGCTGATCCAACTTTGATGTAATGTCCTTAAAACAAGTCAAAATGAGGCTCAGTAGTGTGTGTGGCCTCCACGTGCCTGTATGACCTCCCTACAACGCCTGGGCATGCTCCTGATGAGGTGGCGGATGGTCTCCTGAGGGATCTCCTCCCAGACCTGGACTAAAGCATCCGCCAACTCCTGGACAGTCTGTGGTGCAACGTGGCGTTGGTGGATGGAGCGAGACATGATGTCCCAGATGTGCTCAATTGGATTCAGGTCTGGGGAACGGGCGGTCCATAGCATCAATGCCTTCCTCTCGCAGGAACTGCTGACACAATCCAGCCACATGAGGTCTAACATTGTCTTGCATTAGGAGGAACCCAGGGCCAACCGCACCAGCATATGGTCTCACAAGGGGTCTGAGGATCTCATCTCGGTACCTAATGGCAGTCAGGCTACCTCTGGCGAGCACATGGAGAGCTGTGCGGCCCCCCTAAGAAATGCCACCCCACACCATGACTGACCCACCGCCAAACCGGTCATGCTGGAGGATGTTGCAGGCAGCAGAACGTTCTCCACGGCGTCTCCAGACTCTGTCACGTCTGTCACATGTGCTCAGTGTGAACCTGCTTTCATCTGTGAAGAGCACAGGGCGCCAGTGGCGAATTTGCCAATCTTGGTGGTAAATGCCAAACGTCCTGCACGGTGTTGGGCTGTAAGCACAACCCCCACCTGTGGACGTCGGGCCCTCATACCACCCTCATGGAGTCTGTTCTGACCGTTTGAGCAGACACATGCACATTTGTGGCCTGCTGGAGGTCATTTTGCAGGGCTCTGGCAGTGCTCTTTCTGCTCCTCCTTGCACAAAGGCGGAGGTAGCGGTCCTGCTGCTGGGTTGTTGCCCTCCTACGGCCTTCTCCACGTCTCCTGATGTACTGGCCTGTGTCCTGGTAGCGCCTCCATGCTCTGGACACTACGCTGACAGACACAGCAAACCTTCTTGCCACAGCTCACATTGATGTGCCATCCTGGACGAGCTGCACTACCTGAGCCACTTGTGTGGGTTGTAGACTCCGTCTCATGCTACCACTAGAGTGAAAGCACCGCCAGCATTCAAAAGTGACCAAAACATCAGCCAGAAAGCATAGGAACTGAGAAGTGGTCTGTGGTCACCACCTGCAGAACCACTTCTTTATTGGGGTGTCTTGCTAATTGCCTATAATTTCCACCTGTTGTCTATTCCATTTGCACAACAGCATGTGAAATGTATTGTCAATCAGTGTTGCTTCCTAAGTGAACAGTTTGATTTCACAGAAGTGTGATTGACTTGGAGTTACATTGTGTTGTTTAATATGGAGGACTAAAAGTGCCACAATTAAATAAATAAATACACCATTAAATAATTACTTAAATGTGTCATTAATTAATTCAAATTAGAATTAAATACATAAATGTGTAATTAAATGTATCATTAATTAATTCAAATACCGATTCATTTTATGTAAAATACATATATAATTATTTCACTATTTACATTTACATTTCATGATCCTGCGTTGCAGTGATTCATGAATTACTTAAAACTGTCAAACTGACCCATCAAAGTCAGTGGGCGGGGCTAACGCGAATCTAGTCTGATCCATTGCTTTGGTCTGAAGGAGAGTAGGCCAACCTGGATAGAGACAATGGAGGATCTCCGTGAACTTTCCAGGGAGTTGGTTAGAGACATTTTAAACTTAGCAGAGGATGTAGAAGCAGGACCTGCTGACCCAGAGCATGTAGCTAGTAAAGCAGAGGAACTTATTGAAGTTGTTGGAGTCATTTCCGCACTTTCTGACGAAGATATCGACCACAGAGTGATTGCAAATCTAGAAGAAGTTGTCCACCGCTTCTCTGGTACCAGGGCACTTCAGGCCCAACACACACAGGGACCGGGGCGTTTGGCGTTTGACATACCGAGTGCAGTTCTGGAGCACCAACTTCTTTGTGGAGTTCCCGCAGTTCAAATTGCAGCGATGTTCGGTGTGTCAAAGAGGACCATCAGGAGGCGCATGCAACAATACAGTTTAAGGTATTTACACTAAATTCATGAGTTTTCTGTTTATGAATTGCTGCTCTCATACACTCGGAAAGAATATGACGTTTAAGGTAACATTACTTGATGTTGTGTTTTTCTTGTTTGTACAGAAAGACAGATCTCTATTCAGCTGTGAATGATGAGGAGTTAGACCGTATTGTAAGTGAAATTCACAGAAGTCATCCAAACACCGGCTACAAGCTAATGCGTGGTCACCTGAATGCAAGAGGTGTGCATGTTCCAAGTGAGTAGATAATAATATGGGCATTATTTAAATGTATTTTTAATTTGGAGCTCTGCCCCTTTGAAAGGTGAAGGAAGCCCGCTTATGGAAAGACATCGCCTCTGAGATGTAGAATGTGTAGAAGAAATGTGAAGAGAAACACACATTTCAGGACGGCTGACTTGTATCATCAGGATAGACATGTCCTGTGATTTTTAGCCTCCTGTTTAATAGAGGTGGAACAATATCTGACAGTAATATTCTCAGCTGTCCGGATGTGCCCCTGCTGTAAAGGGTATAATATAATCATAGAAAAGCAAAATATCATAGGAGGCAAAAAATCTCAGGTCATCTCTGTTCGAGCATGTGGTATCTATCTATCTATCTATCTATCTATCTATCTATCTATCTATCTATCTATCTATCTATCTATCTATCTATCTATCTATCTATCTATCTATCTATCTATCTATCTATCTATCTATCTATCTATATATGTGTGTATATATATGTATATGTATATGTGTATATATATGTATATATATGTGTGTATGTATATATATATATATAAATATATATATATATAAATATATGTATGTATGTATATATATGTATGTATATGTATGTATATATATATAAATATATGTATGTATGTATGTATGTATATGTATGTGTGTATATATATATATATATATGTATATGTATATATAATTTTTATATATGTGTATATATATGTGTATGTATGTATGTATATATATATATGTGTGTATGTATGTATATGTACAATATCTGACAGTAAAGTACATTTTTGAAGCTGTGGTGGTTCTGTAATAGTTGACTGTTTTACACACATTATTTATTTTATTATGACACCACTATATCCTCAAAATAAGTAGCCAGTGAGTGTGTGGTTATTCATTTTAAATTCCTCCCCTCAGTCTCAAGACTGCAAGAGTCTTTACGCAGAGTCAATGCAGAGGGAGTCTACATGAGACGTCTGAGGCTGCGTGTATTAAGGCGACGGCAGTATTTTGTTCCTGGCCCAAACTCTTTGTGGCATATAGATGGCCACCATAAGCTTATCAGGTCAGTGATATTAGCAGATAAACAATGCATCTTTCTATATGTTTCATTACAATTGTTATACAATAAAGTTATATTTTTTCATGTGTTTGCAACAGGTGGAGATTTGTTGTCCACGGTGGGGTGGATGGATTCAGTCGTTTAGTGGTCTACCTGACTGTGGCCGGCAATAATAGAGCTCATACGGTCTTACAGAGCTTTATCGCCGCTGTTGAGCAGTATGGGCTGCCATCAAGGGTACGGTCTGACAAAGGGGGGGAGAATGCAGATGTAGCAGAATTCATGATCAGAAGCAGAGGTACCGACAGGAATTCACACATCACAGGCAGAAGTGTCCACAATCAGCGGTAAAGAAATATGTTTGGCAACTAGGCTCACACAACTAACATACTAGTTGAATGTACTTTAGCATATGTCATAAATTAACAATTTCTCAATTTTATCCTAAACACAGAATAGAGAGGATGTGGAGAGATGTTTATGAACATGCCCTGGACCTCTTCTATCAGATCTTTACTTCATTGGAAGATCAGGAGACACTGAATCCAGACAATGAAGTCCATCTTTTCGCTCTGCACCGGATTTTCCTTCCACTGGTTCAGCAAAGCCTCGACTCTTTTCGAGATGCTTGGAACTTCCACGGTCTTAGAACTGAAAGGAATCAGTCACCACAGCAACTCTGGAGAAGTTACAGAGAGCAAGGCCCTGAGGAGGATCCTACTGAGGTTAACAATGAACTTTAAACACTTTCTTAAAATTGTTTCCCCAAAGGAATTATGGGAGAAAAAAATGGTGCTAAATGTGATACTTTAAATGAAACATTTACTATAGATTATTGTCTCTTTAAAATCTCCCGAGCTTTTAAAGATCAACCTGTGAGCTGTAGTTTCTACAGTGCATACTATGCAAAGCTGTATTATTTAAAAAAACTGAATAAGTAACATTTAATTTCTCACTGCCTTGGTGACCAAAAATAACAATCTTGTGTAAGGACATGTCAAACTAGTTTTAAGTACAAGACTGATTATGCTTGTCATCCATTCAGGTTCCTGAAGAATATGGGATCGATTGGAACGGACCTCACTGCCTTCATCGAGGCACTGTGTCAGTCCCCGAGGTTCAGCTGGCCCGTGAGCTCTCAGATGAAGAGGTTGCAATTTTGCCAGCTCCAGGAGTTTCTGTTACTGATGCACTTAGACTATATGTAGAGACTGTGGAAGTGTTATCAAGAATCTTAGACTGATGTCCAACCCATGTTTTTATTTGTTGTGTTAGAACAAGCAAGGAAAAACTGAAAGTTTACTTTCCTTTTAAAAGAAAGGAAAAAAAGCTGTTTCTTTGAAGCTTCCTGTCTCATTATGGTCCACAGAATGACTAACATGAATGCTGTACTGTTAGCACTGAAGGTGCAGAACAGTTTGATTTTAGTAAATGGAAGAAAAAAAAGTAAACTACTGCACAGTGTGTTAATGTTTTCAAAGACACTGAACTTGTGTCAATTCATCTGAACTGTGTATGCATTGACATTAGGGCTGGGCAATATGGAGAAAATCAAATATCACATTTTTGACCTAACACCTTGATGTCGATATTGCAACGATATTGTAAGGTTGACAATTGGTGCATTCACAAAATATCTTCCACATTTAGATTTCGGATAAATAACTATCATATTGTGGATATAATGACTAAGTGGTAAAAGGCAAATAATAGAACAGCTAGAACAGTCTGGTAAGTTCAGAAAATGACATCACTTTACTGTAATGCAGCCTTTGAAACCAGGAAAAGACTAAACTTACCATGTAACGATATTACACTTCTTCAAAATCTAATGGTGCTTTTCCATTACATGGTACCTACTCGCCTCGCCTTGCCTTTTTTGGTTTTCCATTACGAAAAAAAGTACCTGGTACCTATGGAGGACTAAAAGTGCCACAATTAAATAAATAAATACACCATTAAATAATTACTTAAATGTGTCATTAATTAATTAAAATTTGAATTAAATACATAAATGTGTTATTAAATGTGTCATTAATTAATTCAAACTGCACCTCACACAGCGTCTCAACATTGGGGCTAGCAGGACCGAGTCTTCTCTTGATTTTTAGCCGTTGCAATGAAAGTTCTGTTTAACCGTGTAACTAAACCAATGTAGAGGTGAATAGCGCCACCCAGTGTATTGGAATGTGTTCAGTAGCTCTGCATCAATCCATTATCCGGAATTGATTTGTCTTGGCTTGATGCAGAGGGTAACCAATCAGGCGTTAGGTTCCGCCTACCAACTTTTGATGGGTCAGTTTGACAGTTTTAAGTAATTCATGAATCACTGCAACGCAGGACCATGAAATGTAAATGTAAATAGTGAAATTATTATATATGTATTTTACATAAAATGAATCGGTATTTGAATTAATTAATGACACATTTAATAACACATTTATGTATTTAATTCAAATTTGAATTAATTAATGACACATTTAAGTAATTATTTAATGGTGTATTTATTTATTTAATTGTGGCACTTTTAGTCCTCCATAGTTTAAGTGTTCCCTTTATTTTTTTGAGCAGTGTGTGTGTATATATATATATACAGTACCAGTCCAAAGTTTGGACACACCTACTCATTCCAGGGTTTTTCTTTATTTTTACTATTTTCTACATTGTAGAATAATAGTGAAGACATCAAAACTATAACCTAACACATATGGAATCATGTAGTAACCAAAAAAGTGTTAAACAAATGAAAATGTATTTAATATTTGAGATTCTTCAAAGTAGCCACCCTTTGACTTGATGAAAGCTTTGCACACTCTTAGCATTCTCTCAACCAGCTTCATGAGGTAGTCACCTGGAATGCATTTCAATTAACTGGTGTGCTTTGTTAAAAGTTATTTTGTGGAATTTCTTTCCTTCTTAATGCGTTTGAACCAATCAGTTGTGTTGTGACAAGGTAGGGGGGGAATACAGAAGATAGCCCTATTTGGTAAAAGGCAAAGTCCATATTATGGCAAGAACAGCTCAAATAAGCAAAGAGAAACGACAGTCCATCATTACTTTAAGACATGAATGTCAGTCAATCCGCAAAATGTCAAAAACTTTGAACGTTTCTTCTAGTGCTGTCGCAAAAGCCATCAAGCGCTATGATGAAACTGGCTCTCATGCTGACCGCCACAGGAATGGAAGACCCAGAGTTACCTCTGCTGCAGAGGATAAATTCATTAGAGTTACCAGCCTTAGATTGCAGCCCAAATAATTGCTTCACAGAGTTCAAGTAACAGACACATCTCAACATCAACTGTTCAGAGGAGACTGTGTGAATCAGGCCTTCATGGTTGAATTGCTGCAAAGAAACCACTACTAAAGGACACCAATAAGAAGAAGAGACTTGCTTGGGTCAAGAAACACGAGCAATGGACATTAGACCGATGGAAATCTGTCCTTTGGTCTGATGAGTCCAAATGTTAAATGTTTGGTTCCAACCGCCGTGTCTTTGTGTGACGCAGAGAAGGTGAACGGATAATCTCTGCATGTGTAGTTCCCACAGTAAAGCATGGAGGAGGAGGTGTGATGGTGTGCGGGTGCTTTGCTGGTGATACTGTCTGTGATTTATTTAGAATTCAAGGCACACTTAACCAGCATGGCTACCACAGAGCGATACGCCATCTCATCTGGTTTGTGCTTAGTGGGACTACAGGACAATGACCTAACACACCTCCAGGCTGTGCAAGGGCTACATTTCTATAAAAATTAATAAAAACCCTTGAATGAGTAGGTGTGTCCAAACCTTTGACTGGTACTGTGTGTGTGTGTATATATATATATATATATATATATATATATATATATATATATATATATATATATATATACAGTGCTATGAAAAAGTATTTGTCCCCTTTCTAATTTTCTCTACTTTTGCATATTTGTGATACTGAATGTTATCAGATCTTCAACCAAAGCCTAATATTAGATAAAGGGAACATAAGTGAACAAATAACACAACAATTACATATTTATTTCATTTATTTCATAAACAAAGTTATGCAACACCCAATTCCCCTGTGTGAAAAAGTAATTGCCCCCTTACACTCAATAACTGGTTGTGCCACCTTTAGCTGCAATGACTCCAACCAAATGCTTCCTGTAGTTGTTGATCAGTCTCTCACGTCGCTGTGGAGGAATTTTGGCCCACTCTTCCATGCAGAACTGCTTTAACTCAGCGACGTGTGGGTTTTCAAGCATGAACTGCTCGTTTCAAGTCCTGCCACAACATCTCAATTGGGATTAGGTCTGGACTTTGACTAGGCCATTCCAAAACTTCCAATTAGTTGCTTTTTAGCAATTTTCATGTAGACTTGATTGTGTGTTTTGGATCATTGTCTTGCTGCATGACCCAGCTGCGCTTCAGCTTCAGCTCACAGACGGATGGTCTGACATTCTCCTGTAGAATTCTCTGATACAGAGCAGAATTCATGGTTCCTTCTATTAAGGCAAGTCGTCCAGGTCCTGAGGCAGCAAAGCATCCCCAAACCATCACACCACCACCACCATGCTTGACCTTTGGTATGATGTTCTTACTGTGGAATGCAGTGTTTGGTTTGAAATAAATATGTAATTGTTGTGTTATTTGTTCACTTATGTTCCCTTTATCTAATATTAGATTTTGAAGATCTGATAACATTCAGTATCACAAATATGCAAAAGTAGAGAAAATTAGAAAGGGGGCAAATACTTTTTCATAGCACTGTAATATATATATATATATATATATATATATATAATTATAATTTTATTTTTTCCCTGTATTGATTTGACACAGACTATGAACACAGTGCTTCTGTTATCTATATATTTTTGTGTTCCTCTCCCCCATCAGGAGCAAGAGCTGAAGCTGGCTGCGGACACGGTGCTCTGCGAGGTGAGGAAGAAGCAGGCAGATGCCAAGAGGATGCTGGACATCCTCAGGTCACTGGAGAAGCTACGCAAACTCAGGAAGGAGGCAGCCTCCAGGAAAGGTAAGGAGATGGAGCACTGTAATGATGGAACAGTTTCTCTTCATAACTTTTGTCTAGCCAACTGCTCTTCACCTTCACAACAACCATAGTCAAAAGTCTCTGTTCTCATTGAACACATTCAAGCAGTACCTCCCTGTTTCACTCCATTTTAAAATGTTTTCTGTCAACTGAACATAAACCTATCTCTCTGTTTGTGTGTGCTACTAGGGATCTTCCCGGAGCAGGAAGCCGACCAGGCATTTGACGGGCTGGTGGAGCGCCTGCGGGCGCTGATCAGGAAGAGGACGGGGGTGTACGGGGCAGAGGAGAACGCCCTGCGGGTGATGCTGGAAAGCGAGCAGGAGGAGGAGCGCAAGAGGGACCTGGAGAAACGACAAAGGAAGGAGAGGGAGAGGCTACTGCAGAGGAAACGAGAGATGGATAGCATGCTCTTTGGAGGTAATTAGAAACCGTATAAAGACTGGTGGTTTTTCCTAAAAGGAGAGTTGGGACCCATTTTCATGTTGTAGACGGTTTATTTTGGGGTCGTGGAAAGAAACATTATTTTGTTAATTGGAGCACAACAATTCAGAAGGTATTAGGTTGGTCATCTCATGGCACACAACGTTTCTGAACCACTAGTAAATAAGAGGAAACAGACACAGCATTTTGAGATTGTTGTGTGATTTATAAGTTAATATCTGAATAACCATTTATCTTCTTAAAGTGACTGTTCTCCACTCATCCCCTCCTCTCCTCCAGATGAGATGCCTCCTGACCACCCCCTACAGCCCTTCAGAGAGTACTACACACAGGCAGAGCACTCACTACCAGCCTTGATACAGATAAGGTCTGTGTCACACAAGCATTTTTACTAAACTTCCCCGTGTTAGAGGAGATTTACATCCACTAAGGCCCTGTTCAAATACTTTAGGACTGCACCCATCCTTCCTTTCCTCCTTCCTTCCTTGTTTCCTTCCTTCATTATATGTGTATGTCAAGTGTATAAAACGGCTCCACCAATGTTTTCACTGTTAAAGCATATCTAACCAGTGATATTTAACCAGTCATTAAATCAAGGGAGGAAGGATGCATGCACTTTTAAAGTACTTCAGTATCCTATGTTTTGGCTCACCTGCTGTGCTTCTCCTCCAGGAGAGAGTGGGACCTCTTTCTGGTCTCAGTGGACCACCCAGACGGCACCGCGGTCCCCCAGGACTGGGTCTTACCACAACGCCCCACAGACGAGATTTGGGCCACAGCCCTGGACCGAGGGGACTGCTTCGGACCCTGACTGACACCCATATGGGCTCTGGAAAGGACTTGTGATTCGCTAGCAGTGTATTCAGCAAGTTACTGCAATAAGATCTGCTGGAGACAAGCAAAACAGAAGAGCGAAATTTACTTTTGTTTTTTGTTTATTTCTGATTGCTATTCATGGAATGTCCACATGTGACAAATTGGCTTTCGTAGGGTATTTCTACCCTGACAAAAAATTATAATATTGTTCTTCAAAAAAATCCTGGTGATCCTTTTTTCTGTTTATTTTTTATGGTTTTCTTTAAGGATTTCTAAATCAGTTCTTACTTTTACAAACAGCTATTTGGAAGTTACTCTCTCCAACTGACATTTGACTGAATTGAAATCCTATTTATCATGAATCCCGGATTTTCTGAAGTCAATTGTACTATTTTAACATGAAATGGGCCAGTAAAAGGTATTTTTTTCTGCCTGCCTGCCGTACCAGATTTTTGTCCATGGTCAGTTGGTGTCACAGCTACAGTACACTAAACACAGTTGAGCTAAACGTGTCTTACAGAGGAGGGTACTTAGTGACGTCACACTGTCTGTCTGGCTCTTGCTGACCTCCTGTTTCTCTCTGTCTACCTTTTGTTTACCACCTCTACACAGAATGAGTGTACCTAGAAACTCTTAACACCCTGGCCTGCCAAGGAAGGAAGGAATGGAAGGATTACTCTTCTCCTTGTTGTCCTTCTCATTGATTAAACCAATTGGATACCCAGTTGAATGTGTAGGACATTTGACACTGTAACATCAGACATGTTTTTGGAGTCACAAGCTCAGAGGGAAAACTAACCTGCACACCTCTCCAATACAGAGACAGATACAGATAGATACAGTGGGGGGGGAAAAGTATTTAGTCAGCCACCAATTGTGCAGGTTCTCCCACTTAAAAAGATGAGAGAGGCCTGTAATTTTCATCATAGGTACACGTGAACTATGACAGACAAAATGAGAATTTTTTTTCCAGAAAATCACATTGTAGGATTTGTAATGAATTTATTTGCAAATTATGGTGGAAAATAAGTATTTGGTCAATAACAAAAGTTTCTCAATACTTTGTTATATACCCTTTGTTGGCAATGACACAGGTCAAACGTTTTCTGTAAGTCTTCACAAGGTTTTCACACACTGTTGCTGGTATTTTGGCCCATTCCTCCATGCAGATCTCCTCTAGAGCAGTGATGTTTTGGGGCTGTCGCTGGGCAACACAGACTTTCAACTCCCTCCAAAGATTTTCTATGGGGTTGAGATCTGGAGACTGGCTAGGCCACTCCAGGACCTTGAAATGCTTCTTACGAAGCCACTCCTTCGTTGCCCGGGCGGTGTGTTTGGGATCATTGTCATGCTGAAAGACCCAGCCACGTTTCATCTTCAATGCCCTTGCTGATGGAAGGAGGTTTTCACTCAAAATCTCACGATACATGGCCCCATTCATTCTTTCCTTTACACGGATCAGTCGTCCTGGTCCCTTTGCATAAAAACAGCCCCAAAGCATGATGTTTCCACCCCCATGCTTCACAGTAGGTATGGTGTTCTTTGGATGCAACTCAGCATTCTTTGTCCTCCAAACACGACGAGTTGAGTTTTTACCAAAAAGTTATATTTTGGTTTCATCTGACCATATGACATTCTCCCAATCCTCTTCTGGATCATCCAAATGCACTCTAGCAAACTTCAGACGGACATGTACTGGCTTAAGCAGGGGGACACGTCTAGCACTGCAGGATTTGAGTCCCTGGCGGCGTAGTGTGTTACTGATGGTAGGCTTTGTTACTTTGGTCCCAGCTCTCTGCAGGTCATTCACTAGGTCCCCCCGTGTGGTTCTGGGATTTTTGCTCACCGTTCTTGTGATCATTTTGACCCCACGGGGTGAGATCTTGCGTGGAGCCCCAGATCGAGGGAGATTATCAGTGGTCTTGTATGTCTTCCATTTCCTAATCATTTCTCCCACAGCTGCTTACCTATTGCAGATTCAGTCTTCCCAGCCTGGTGCAGGTCTACAATTTTGTTTCTGGTGTCCTTTGACAGCTCTTTGGTCTTGGCCATAGTGGAGTTTGGAGTGTGACTGTTTGAGGTTGTGGACAGGTGTCTTTTATACTGATAACAAGTTCAAACAGGTGCCATTAATACAGGTAACGAGTGGAGGACAGAGGAGCCTCTTAAAGAAGAAGTTACAGGTCTGTGAGAGCCAGAAATCTTGCTTGTTTGTAGGTGACCAAATACTTATTTTCCACCGTAATTTGCAAATAAATTCATTAAAAATCCTACAATGTGATTTTCTGGATTTTTTTTCTCAATTTGTCTGTCATAGTTGACGTGTACCTATGATGAAAATTACAGGCCTCTCTCATCTTTTTAAGTGGGAGAACTTGCACAATTGGTGGCTGACTAAATACTTTTTCCCCCCACTGTATGTTCTATATAGAGCTGACTCGAATCCCTATTCTATATGACAGATATAACCAAATAAAATGGAATTTGTCACGTATAACTGGTGTAGACTTTACTGTGAAATGCCCTTCAGAAAGATGCAAAATAAAACAAATAGAAATAGTAACACGAGAAATAAAATGCACAAGAATGGAGCTATATACAGTGAGTACCAGTACCAGATCAATGTGGAGCTATATACAGGGAGTACCAGTACCAGATCAATGTGGAGCTATATACAGGGAGTACCAGTACTAGATCAATGTGGAGCTATATACAGGGAGTACCAGTAGCAGATCAATGTGGAGCTATATACAGGGAGTGCCAGTACTAGATCAATGTGGAGCTATATACAGGGAGTACCAGTAGCAGATCAATGTGGAGCTATATACAGGGAGTACCAGTAGCAGATCAATGTGGAGCTATATACAGGGAGTACCAGTAGCAGATCAATGTGGAGCTATATACAGGGAGTACCAGTACTAGATCAATGTGGAGCTATATACAGGGAGTACCAGTAGCAGATCAATGTGGAGTTATATACAGGGAATACCACTACCAGATCAATGTGCAGAGGTACGAGGTATTTGAGTTAATGTGTTATGGCTTGGGACTTATCATATCTGTTCTACCAAATATATTTATATCTGAACGCTCTGTAATTTTTCACCCTCCTTAACAGACCCTGGGGGTAGTCCCAAATGGCAGCCTATTCCCTATATAGTGCACTACTTTTCAAACTTGTGCACTATATAGGGAATACTGGAATAGGGTGCCATTTGGGACGCGGTTACAGTGTAATGGTAGTGTTGTTTTCCATGGGTCTTTCCAGTCGACATGTGCCTCGGCAGCAGCAGGTAAGCTGCTGAAGTCAGTGTGTTATATCAGTAACGTAGTGGTTCAGGAGGGTTAATCCTCCTGTATCCTCAGACCTCACGCCCACTGCTCTTAATTGCCAACAGGTTGGGAGAGTCAGCAGCAACACACACCACATCAGTAACCAACGCCTGAGAGAGGAAGGACGCACTACAGAGAAGAGAGGGACTGCTCACAGAAACAAGTACAGGTACGTAAACAAATACATTTATTTGAGTAGAAAATGTTTTGTAATGACTTATGGATTTGGTTGAGTTTGAGTATTTACTTGATGGTAGCGCCTCATGTCACGCCAACTTGTTTTTTTCACATAAGGATGTTTTGATATGCTTGTGCTATCATTTTGAGTAGCAAATGCTTTTCCAGAGGTTCATTGTAGGGATGGAGTACATACTGGATGATAGTTCCTCTGGTGATGAGAATAGTTACCATGTGGCAGGGAATGCTGCTGGGTGATATTAGTCAGTTATTTTATTGTGATTGGAATTATCTTATTTTTACTAGCCTACTTCATATTACCCTTCATTGTTAAGGTAGTATCTAGTAGAAGTAACCACTAGTTTTCCTCTTGCTTCTTTTGGGCAACTGTAACTTACTGAACCCTTGTTCATCAGTCAATGTCCAGTGTATGGCACTATTGTCGTCTTGGTACATAATACCTGTAATAGCGTTATGTGTTTCTCGTGTGTTTCTCATATTTCTCACTCACCTTTGCATGATGGCCATAATAGGCCTACAAGTGTTGAACAATATGGAAGGTGTTTCCCCACTCTCTGGAACCATACAAAATATTTGCTGAATAGGTTATTCATTTAAAAGGATAGATAGATAGTCCTACTTAAAAGAAACACAACATTTAGAAAAGACAAAGCATTTCCAGTGGTGCAGTTTAACAAAGGAAACAGACGACTATACTGTGCAATGTAGGTCTACTGTCATTGGCTTCTTGAACATTCCATTGTCTCGCTCTTTGTGCGCTTAAAAACAAGTTGATGAGCTTAACCGGCATCTGTCTGTTTAGGTCTCCAGCCTGGCCATTAGTCCAGCTCCATTTGAAGCTAGAGGGGCAGCCATAGAATTAAAACAAGTGGAGCTAAAATGGGTACAACCCCTCAGACCACAATTTGACTTGTCCACCCACCCATTGTGGCATTATTGACTTGAATGAGGACATTCATTCTACTTGTTATAGTTCTGTGGAGCAGACATTCCCATTCAAATTAACATCTCGTGGTGGGTACGTCGGTGGCCATATTGGTGTACCATTAGGAATGTTGGATCAATCGAGGCTTCTCACTTCAGGGCCAATGCCAATATTCATAAAGCAATCTTGGATCAGGTCCCGCATGTTCACATAGGCCTAATCTTATTCATTATGATCTTAAAGGCAAAACTGATCTTAGATCAGTACTCTACCCTGAGACATTTTATGAATACGGGCCCAGAATTCTGTGCTACATAAAAAACAAATATTTGCAACAATCATTTTTTTCAACATTTTGGCCATGCCTTAAATCACAATCTTTGATGTATTCCCTATATAGTGCTCTACTTTTGACCAGAAATAAGTAGTGTACTGTATAAAGAATAGGGTATTATTTTCCTTTCTAATCATTCTAATTCTACGGCAGCAGCCATATTGAGGTTGATGATCAGCTGTGGTGGTGGGAGGGACTTAGTGGTGATGACGCTTTAGCCTCGTCATAACACCTTCTGTCTGCCATAGGAGGGTTTACTGGTGTGTGTACGTGTGCATCTGTTTGCGTTCTTTCTTTCGTACGGCAGTGTGTGTGCAGGCGTGCATGCTTGCTTTCTGCCTTGCGTGCGTGTGTGTTTTCCGTCCCTTTCAGCCAATAGGAGAGGAGCATCAGGTGTTGACGACTGAGAGGGTCAGACGTGGTGCCTTATCATCCTTAATCCTCTACCCCCAGACTTCCCTCTCCTGGATTGTGTAACAGAATCTACCGATATAAAAAGGAAAAAGAGCCTGGGATTTCTGAGAACCAAGAGGAGAGTCTGTTTTGGTCTCTTCGGAGTTCCGATCCAATCCTGTTTAAATGTGACAGAGATACCAGGCAATTTATTTCAGGAGAGGCAATATAGCTCACTTGTCAAACCTTACCACAACACTTGGGGTGGATTTGCCATTACCAGTGGAATAGATGTCTTTAGACTGGCTGTTCAGTATTATATTAAACCTGTTCTGAAGTGCAACATGTAGCTCAACAATGGTTGTAGTCTCTCAGTACCAGACCTCAACACCGTATTCTAGTTACTAGAACAGCTGGAGTCGAGGTTACAATGATTGACAATAGTAGACTGTGTTGAAAACTGATATCTCTCTCCTCTCTCCCTCCTCCTCTTTCTCTCCCTACTCCTCTTCCTCCCCATCCTCCTCTCCCCCTCTTCCTTCTCCTCTCTCCCTTCTCCTCCTCTCTCCCTCCTCTCTCCCTTCTCCTCCTCTCTCCCTCCTCCTCCTCTCTCCCTCCTCCTCCTCCTCTTCCTTCTCCTCCTCCTCCTCACCCTCCTCCTCTGTCCCTCCTCCTCCTCTCTCCCTTCTCCTCTCTCCCTCCTACTCCTCCTCTTCCTTCTCCTCCTCCTCTGTCCCTCCTCCTCCTCTCTCCCTTCTCCTCTCTCCCTCCTCCTCCTCCTCCTCCTCCTCCTCCTCCTCCTTCTCCTCCTCCTCTCTCCCTTCTCCTCTCTCCCTCCTCCTCCTTCTCCTCCTCCTCCTCCTCTCTCCCTCCTACTCCTCTTCTCTCCCTCTCCACCAGTGACCAGAAGAGCAGCAGGAGGATGTCCTGTCTGGACGATATTCCCTTTAAGACCCTTCTGGGATCTCTGGAGGGGCCCAGGGAAGAGGTGGAGCTGATCACGGCCCCAGACATCACTGTCCCAGACTACCTCACCATACTGCAGGAGACAGAGGTTGGTGTGTGTGTGTGTGTGTGTTTGTGTGTGTGTGTGTGTGCGCAATACCGCGCAATACCACACAACCCCCTCATACTGCAAGAGATTGAGGGTAGAATACACATCACTACCATTCACTTTTATCACTCCACATTATCACTGATCATTGCAAGGAGCTGTTTAGTATGATATGAAGTCAGAACAACACAGACCCTCTACCATTAACACCTACTTCAGATCTCTCCCTGCCATCCAGTTCTGTTAGTTCAGTGATTATGACAGGTGAGGTGAGATGTATAAAAAAGGCTTTTCTATACTGGGACAAAGACACAAAGCCTATCATTTATTTATTTGTCGATGACACCAGAAAGCTTTATTGCCAAACTACACATGGTTGCAAGGACTTTTTCGCTGTGTTACACAGGAGACAAAAACATAAACATCAATACAGATAGAACATAACACATTTTTAACAAGGGGGTGGTTTAAACACGCTGTTTTCCAATGTTGTCATCGACTTTTACTGGGTAGAAGTTGAAGCCATGGTAAAATGGCTGACGTCTCCTACTCTTGTCTTAGTGTAATTAGGACTATTATGATACTGGGTGGCCTTTGACCCGTCCACTGCTACACTGCCAGATCCAAATCCCACAGTGACCACCGACATGGTTGTGTATTTAACGGTGAAGGGAAAATATCTCTCTTCGGTTCAGTTGTCAAAACCTTGGCCAAGCTTTCTCCTTAATTGTGTTAGGGTTTGAGTATGGTTAGTTTCTAAATTCCCAGAGGCCTCAACACACAGAGTGTGTAGGATGTTCTCCCTACATAGCCCATAGGCTATAACATAGCTTAATACTGGGGCCAGAAAAACTGCTGGGAAGTTTTTTTTTTTAATCAATACCTTTACGGCATGGCCTTTATGTAATTAATTAAACATCAACAAAAATGGTGGTTTCCTGGTCCCAGTTCTGTTTGTGCTATACTCGCCAACTTCTATGGTCATTGGCAAGTCAGCACAATCAGATCTGAGAACAGGCTAATTTGTGGAAGTATTTGGTTGGATTTGAATTAATTTCATAGGTATTGTCCTAAATAAATACAAATCTATTAACTTCTGCCTTTGCAATGCATATAGTACGTACATTAGATGGCATTGTATACCTTAACATCTCTCTGACTTCTCTTGAAGCCCCAGTACTGCAAGTCTCTTTATTCTTCCAGCTGGTGGGAGACAGAGCATGCATCCCAAATGGCACCCTATTCCCTATATAGTGCACAACTTTTGACCAGAGGCCTATTGGCCCTGGTGAAGATTATTACACTATATAGAGAATAGGCAGCCATTTGCAACGCATACAGAATCTCCTCATTGTTAATATTACCCTAAAGCCATAGTCATTATGGTTTATGATCTGATAAACCCAGTGTGATTATTATAGGAGCCTTATTTGGAGATTTTCTGATTTTACTTTCACCTCCTCTGATCTGGAGAGAGTTGAGTTTGACAGCCTCATCCATCCAAAGCCAACAGAACCTGGGTTGTGTCCCAAATGGCACCCTATTTCGTATGTAGTGCACGGAATATAAAGAGAACAGGGGTGCTATTTGGTAAGAACTACTAGTCTGGGAATTGGAATTGTGAACACACACACACACACACACACACACACACAGACATACGCAAATGTGAACGTGCACACACACACCTCTATTGCAAGTGCCTGTGGGATCAATTCATTCATCTTGTTAACAGAGAGAATAGCTTCAATCTGATGTATGGTTTTGTGGTTTTTGGCATCACATGCAAGGCTATTTCCTACAGTCTGGGAAATTGATTGGAAGGCAAACAAAGCCAAAAATGTAGACAAAATGAAGGAATTGATTGTGAAACATTTGCTGTGATGCGTCCTTGGCCTTATTGGATCCTTCCTTCCTCACTTCCTTCCCTTAATCACATGATATTGGATAAGTGAAAGACCAAGTCGCTAAGGGAAAGCTGAGTGGGTGTTAGACATTGGCAGTGGGTAAGTTGATGAGGTGCGTGACACCTTAACAATGTGAAGCGCTTTGAGGGAAGAAGGAAGCATTTGCTAGACTGACTGCTTACCTTATTGATTGTTTGATTGATTGTTTGATTGGTTGGTTTGCCATTTGATTGGTTTTTATTCGAAAATATGTTAGTGACAATATAACATGATTCAATGGTTCTCTTAAAGTACACTCCATTTATCCATCCATCCACCCACCCATCAACCAACAACCATTGACCAACCCATCTTCACCTCTGTCTACAGTACATGTTCAGCTTGGAGAACTGGGTGCTCCAGGGCCTCCAGGGAGGTTACCCCAGCCAGCCCCAACCCCCCGGCCCCAGATCCCCATCCGAGGTGCTCCCCTCCAGCCCACCCTACTGGCACCTCTTCAGCAGCCCCCAGGAGAGCCGCCTGGCCAGCCGACACAGCTCTGACTTCTGGGAGCCCAACCCCCGCCAGCGCTCCCACAGCCTGAACCCGGTCGACATGCGCACCCGGGTCAAGTTCGTCATCTCCGACTCCGAGGAGGAAGAGGAGTGCTCTTCGTCGGGAGAGGGTTCCTTGGAGTCCGGTTCAGGGTACGTGTCGGATCAGCGTGTTCCTGGGGTGAGGAACCCACGGCAGACCTGCACCCCTAACATCCTGAACCTACCTGTCTCTCAGAGCGGTCTGGTGACCTACCAGCGTAGGAAGAACCTCCGCCAGTCCTCGCTGTCCGTTCTGGAGACCTCCAGAGAGTGTAGTCAGGGGACACCCTGCCCCCCAGGAGGACCCAAGCCACCACCCTCCTCATCCCTGTCCAGACACCCATTGACCAGGGCCAACACGGAGCATGTCCCCTCCATCAGACACCACAAGCCAACATATCCGGTACGGACATGACCTCCTATTAGGAGAAATATAGTAGATAAATGGTATTGAAGGCTCAGAATACATTATTATTGTTAGATAGTTAAAGGGATAGTTCCCTGACATGACAAAATTACGTATTTGTTTACTTGCCTTGAAATTGCTTTGGATTGGTTTACCTAGCCACTGTCACCAACGTTAGTTAAGTTCTTTAGCTGTACACATTCATGAATTCGACACACACAAAAACCAGATCAGAGTCTCTTTGGATAAAAGTGTCCGTTTTACATTATTATTGTCCAACTGATGAGCTCAATATTATCTGGCATAGTAGGCTATTCTATTCCACAATCCCTTATTTCATATTTCTAGGAATTAGTAGCAATGGGTTCAGTTACACCTGGGTATGCCTCTATCAATAAGTGGGAATGTTTTCCCATTTCTTAAAAAAACATTTTCTCTAGGATGTGTAGTTCAAGTCCCCACTTCCTAGTTCCCATGGGCTATCTTTAAAAACTAAAGCCCCAAACCAGATGTCCTCAGTGAGCAGAGTATGACGGTACTATAACTGTCTCTGCCTCGGAGCAGCGTGGGCCTGGAAAAAGATGAGGGAGTTATTTAAACCCCCACACTAAGTAACAGACCTATTCTAATGCCAACCACAGCTCAACAAGCTCATGTGGGATTTGCTCAACTTTGACTCCAGATACAGCAGATATCTTGAATGGAGATTGTATTTCAGATTAACTTCATACTTTGAAATAGATTTGTAAAATGAAATTCATATTTTTGTAAAGCGAATTGTATACAGTATTGTCAGTTGATAGAGAAAACAGATCCTCCTGAGTATATTAAGCTTTTTTTCCAATTGACATTTCTCAAATGTTTCGAGGGATGTGCACTCTAAGTATAGCTAGTGTAAAGTCTGTCCTTGGAATCGTCTCAAGTTATTACAATTTCATCAGGATTAGCGAGTGGAATTACTCGGGGAAATGTCTTTCTCAGCAAAGCAGTGTTTCAAGGTTAGCCAGCCATGTACATTTCGGTGCTGTCATGCACTATAAATGTTGCCCTCATATTGCGTGAATGTTGCCAGTTCCACGTACAGGCTGTCAGTCAGGTTGTCAGTCTACAGGCAAATAGAGAGGCATCACAGTCAGGCTGGGGTTTCAGGCTGACCCTCTCCCTGCATGGTGTTTTCTGACTTTCTTTCTGACTTTCTTTCTTTCTTTCTGACTTTCTTTCTGACTTTCTTTCTTTCTTTCTTTCTTTCTGACTTTCTTTCTTTCTGACTTTCTTTCTGACTTTCTTTCTTTCTTTCTTTCTTTCTGACTTTCTTTCTTTCTGACTTTCTTTCTTTCTGACTTTCTTTCTTTCTGACTTTCTTTCTTTCTTTGTCAAACTCCCCACCTCCCCTCCCCCTCACTCTCTCTCTCTCTCACACTCTCTCCTCTGCTCTCCCCCCCTGCGTGTGCAGTCCCTGAGTCCGTACTTCTGCCTGCCGGCCCTTCCCTCGGTGACCTCACGACCCCTGGGTTCCCACGCCACGTCAGTGCTGGACTCCTCGGTGGAGCTGCTGTCCGCGCTGAGCCCTGAGGAGAGAGAGCTGCTGCAGGCCATCACAGAAAGGGGCTATCCGCTCCGCACCGCCATCATCGCCCTGCAGAAGACCGGCCAGCAGAGCCCAGAACAGGTCCGTCTTAAAACACAGTCACAAACATTTCATAGACATATGAATTTGACCAGTTTCTAGAATGTAAGTTTCTCTGACCAAGATGGCCGTCCTGTAGTTGTGTTGCTGGGATGCCAATGTCCGCTCTAGTGCTCTATTTAATTCTGTGGTCAACACAACACTATGGACATTTAGCAGAGGCTTTTATCCAAAGTAATGTGTGTTGTGTTTTTACATGACATCATTGACACACCGGACAGAGTGATATGTTGATGTAGCAGCGTAATGTGTTCTAGCCTAAAAAGACATTGCCATCAAGTGTAGTTGAAACAGATCTCTCTCCGATCCCGTCAGCCACATCTCTCTGTTCTCTTTTTCAATAGCGCAGGTGCATAAAGATGGCGGCCCCAAATCCCTTGTTTTGCTAAGTTCGCCTTCATGTGTCCTTCTTCATGTGTTAGTATATAGACAAACAAAATAAGGATAGCAATTCAAACTATAAAGGCGCTTCTCATCTCAACCATATTGCAAATAATGTTGCACACTTGATTCATTAACCAGACATTCTATGCTTTACACTGAACATGTAAAGGGGGTAGATGTTTCCCACATTACCAATGGAGGTGGGTTGGGAAAGAGGGATTTGAATCTAGATCCGTCTCTAATACACAACAACAATATGTGTCCTGGAACTAGCATGTGTAGTCAGACTAGTGTAAAAAGGCCCTTAGCTCAGGCTTAGCGGTCCTGTCTCTAAGTAAAAAGAGCAGATCACTAAACATCCCTAATCCTCTGCTGCTTCAGCAGACGTGGTTCAAAGAGTCTACCATATCCCTTTATCCCCTGGATGTGTCTGTGTTATTCTGTTCAAAGCCAACCAAGTCTGATATCCCTAATGCTGCATCTCAACTGGGTTCACATACTATTTGAAATCTTTCAAATAGTAATAGCGTTTGCTTTAACCTGCCTGGAATGCCAGATGGGCGGGGATTGTACTTTTGTGACTATTCTATTGGTTCCATTGCACCAAGCAAGCTCAATCAAGCCCAGCTAAAGTATTTGGAATAATTTGAAATAGTATGTCAACCTTCTTCATATTGTAAAGGTACAATCGCTCCCGACCCGTGTTATGAAATGTAATGTAATATTTTTTATTGTATATATACTGTAACTGCATGAATGTTGCTGGACCCCAGGAAGAGTAGCTGCTGCCTTGGCAGGAACTAATTGGGATCCTTAATAAATTCAAATACATGCAACCAAAAGCCCCACGTTTATGTAATTTGCTATAGTGCCACATTTCTGAGCAATGAGCCCACGTAGCTGGACATGCTGCCAGCACTCTCAACTTTTCCCCATCCGACAGTGTGCATCTACCTCACTGTTGGCTTTGGCGTTTAACGACCGAGCAGAACATATGGTTTTAGCTCCCCGCAGCCCGGCTCGTATTTGATGCCATTTGCCTATGAAGAGGGAGAGGGGAGGAGGTTAAAAAACACAATTGTAAAAATAGATACCAGATCCTCCAAAGTTTCCACAACCTGCTCAGTATTATGTGTGTTCTCAGCAGAGTCACATATACACTACCGTACAAAAGTTTGGGGTCACTTAGAAATGTCCTTGTTTTCGACAGAAAAGCAATTTTTTTGTCCATTAAAATAACATCAAATTGATCAGAAATACAGTGTAGACATTGTTAATGTTGTAAATGGTTATTGTAGCTGGAAACGGCAGATTTTTAATGGAATATCTACATAGGCATACAGAGGCCCATTATCAGCAACCATCAGTCCTGTGTTCCAATGGCACGTTGTGTTTGCTAATCCAAGTCTATCATTTTAAAAGTCTAATTGATCATTAGAAAACCCTTTTGAAATTATGTTAGCACAGCTGAAAACTGTTGTGCTGATTAAAGAACAATAAAACTGCAAAGAAATGCCATATCTCAGACTGGTCAATACAAATAAAAAATTAAGATGGGCAGTCTGAGATATGGCTTTTTCTTTGCAACTCTGCCTAGAAGGTCAGCATCCCGGAGTCGCCTCTTCACTGTTGACGTTGAGACTGGTGTTTTGCGGGTACTATTTAATGAAGCTGCCAGTTGAGGACCTGTGAGGTGCCTGTTTCTCAAACTAGACACTTTAATGTATTTGTCCTCTTGCTCAGTTGTGCACCGGGGCCTCCCACTCCTCTTTCTATTCTGGTTAGAGCCAGTTTGCGCTGTTCTGTGAAGGGAGGAGTACACAGCGTTGTACGAGATCTTCAGTTTCTTGGCAATTTTTCGCATGGAATAGCCTTCATTTCTCAGAACAAGAGTAGACTGACGAGTTTCAGAAGAAAGTTATTTGTTTCTGGCCATTTTGAGCCTGTAATCGAACCCACAATTGCTGATGCTCCAGATACTCAACTAGTCTCAAGAAGGCCAGTTTTATTGCTTCTTTAATCAGCACAACAGTTTTCAGCTGTGCTAACATAATTGCAAAAGGGTTTTCTAATGATCAATTAGCCTTTTAAAATGATAAACTTGGATTAGCAAACACAACGTGCCATTGGAACACAGGACTGATGGTTGCTGATAATGGGCCTCTGTATGCCTATGTAGATATTCCATAAAAAATCATAGCCATTTAAAACATTAACAATGTCGACACTGTATTTCTGATCAATTTGATGTTATTTTAATGGACAAAAAAATAGATTTTCTTTAGAAAACAAGGACATTTCTAAGTGACCCCAAACTTTTGAACGGTAGTGCAGTTTCAGGGGCTGCCTCTGGCTCCTCTCCCTCAGGGTTACTTCTGGCTCCTCTCTCTCAGGGGCTAACTCTGGCTTCTCTCTCTCAGGGGCTACCTCTGGCTCCTCTCCCTCAGGGGCTGCCTCTGGCTCCTCTCCCTCAGGGTTACTTCTGGCTCCTCTCTCTCAGGGGCTAACTCTGGCTTCTCTCTCTCAGGGGCTACCTCTGGCTCCTCTCCCTCAGGGGCTGCCTCTGGCTCCTCTCTCTCAGGGGCTGCCTCTGGCTCCTCTCCCTCAGGGTTACTTCTGGCTCCTCTCCCTCAGGGGCTACCTCTGGCTCCTCTCCCTCCGTGTGATGCATGGTCCAGTGGGCAGGGCCCTGGAGGGGGGGGCTTTGGGAAGCAGCGGAGGGGGAGTGGATAAACAGGACCATGAATCAAGTGACACATTCAAGTTAGCTGGGCTAAATGGTTTAGAAAGTTGCCTGCTGTGTGGAGGTTGTAGCCAGGGTTCAGCTCTTCTCTTATGCCCCCCTCTCTATGCCCCCCTCTCTGTCTCTCTCTCTCTCGTCAGCCCTCTCTCTACACCGCCCACCCTTTTTGCTCTTATCTATTTCTCTCCCCATCCTTCCCCAACCCTCTCTTCCATTTTCTTTTTATCTCTCTCTCCTTCCATCTCTCCCTCCCCTCTCTCCTTCCATCTCTCCCTCCCTCCCCTCTCCTTCCTCTCTCTCCTTCCATCTCTCCCTCCCCTCTCTCCTTCCATCTCTCCCTCCCTCCCCTCTCTCCTTCCATCTCTCCCTCCCTCCCCTCTCCTTCCATCTTTTCCTCCCTCCCCTCTCTCCTTCTATCTCTCCCTCCCTCCCCTCTCTACTTCCTCTCTCTCATTCCATCTCTCCCTCCCTCCCCTCTCTCCTTCCATCTCTCTCTCCCTCCCCTCTCCTTCCATCTCTTCCTCCCTCCCCTCTCTCCTTCCTCTCTCTCCTTCTATCTCTCTCCTTCCATCTCTCCCTCCCTCCCCTCTCTCCTTCCTCTCTCTCCTTCCATCTCTCCCTCCCTCCCCTCTCTCCTTCCTCTCTCTCCTTCCATCTCTCCCTCCCTCCCCTCTCTCCTTCCATCTCTCTCCCTCCCTCCCCTCTCTCCTTCCTCTCTCTCCTTCCATCTCTCCCTCCCTCCCCTCTCTCCTTCCATCTCTCTCCTTCCATCTCTCCCTCCCTCCCCTCTCTCCTTCCTCTCTCTCCTTCTATCTCTCTCCTTCCATCTCTCCCTCCCTCCCCTCTCTCCTTCCTCTCTCTCCTTCCATCTCTCCCTCCCTCCCCTCTCTCCTTCCATCTCTCTCTCCCTCCCTCCCCTCTCTCCTTCCTCTATCTCCTTCCATCTCTCCCTCCCTCCCCTCTCTCCTTCCATCTCTCTCCTTCCATCTCTCCCTCCCTCCCCTCTCTCCTTCCATCTATCCCTCCCTCCCCTCTCTCCTTCCCCTCTCTCCTTCCATCTCTCACTCCCTCCCCTCCCCTCTTTCCTTCCATCTCTCCCTCCCTCCCCTCTCTCCCTCCTCTCTCTCCTTCCATCTCTCCCCCCTCCCCTCTCTCCTTCCATCTCTCCCTCCCTCCCTCTCTCCTTCCATCTTTCCCTCTCTCCTTCCCCTCTCTCCTTCCATCTCTCTCTCCCTCCCCTCTCTCCTTCCATCTCTCTCCTTCCATCTCTCCCTCCCTACCCTCTCTCCTTCCATCTCTCCCTCCCTCCCCTCTCTCCTTCCCCTCTCTCCTTCCATCTCTCCCTCCCTCCCTCCCTCCCCTTTCTCCTTCCATCTCTCCCTCCCTCCCCTCTCTCCTTCCTCTCCCTCCCTTCCCTCTCTCCTTCCATTTCTCTCTCCCTCCCCTCTCTTCTTCCATCTCCCTCCCTCCCCTCTCTCCTTCCTCTCTCTCCTTCCATCTCTCCCTCCCTCCCCTTCTTCCATCTCTCCCTCCCTCTCCTCTCTCTTTCCTCTTGCTCCTTCCATCTCTCCCTCCCTCCCCTCTCTCCTTTCTCTCTTTCCTTCCATCTCTTCCTCCCTCCCCTCTCTCCCTCCTCTCTCTCCTTCCATCTCTCCCCCTCCCCTCTCTCCTTCCATCTCTCCCTCCCTCCCTCTCTCCTTCCATCTTTCCCTCCCTCCCCTCTCTCCTTCCCCTCTCTCCTTCCATCTCTCTCTCCCTCCCCTCTCTCCTTCCATCTCTCTCCTTCCATCTCTCCCTCCCTACCCTCTCTCCTTCCATCTCTCCCTCCCTCCCCTCTCTCCTTCCATCTCTCCCTCCCTCCCTCCCTCCCCTTTCTCCTTCCATCTCTCCCTCCCTCCCCTCTCTCCTTCCTCTCCCTCCCTTCCCTCTCTCCTTCCTCTCTCTCCTTCCATTTCTCTCTCCCTCCCCTCTCTTCTTCCATCTCCCTCCCTCCCCTCTCTCCTTCCTCTCTCTCCTTCCATCTCTCCCTCCCTCCCCTCCTTCCATCTCTCCCTCCCTCTCCTCTCTCTTTCCTCTTGCTCCTTCCATCTCTTCCTGCCTCCCTTCTCTCCATCTCTCTCCTTCCATCTCTTCCTCCCTCCCTTCTCTCCATCTCCTTCCTTCTCTCCCAGTCAGAGTGTAGAAAGAAGGCAGCTGGAGAGTTACATCAACAGGGATCAACTCTTTAATCAATTACCTATTTAATCAGTGTAATCCCCCCGCGCTCTCTCTCTCTCCCTCCGTGCTCCTCATGTTAAAACAGGGCCATGGGTCACCCTGCTCTCACACATATTACCTTTCACTCTGCTGATCTCAGATCAGTTATTCTCCATTTCAGAGTGATGTCATTAGCACAAGATTGGCTTATCAGATTTTTAAAAATATATATAATGTGTCTATAGACTCACCTAATGTGTCTTCCTCATCCTGGTGTGTGTGTGTGTGACACCAAGTTGTCACTGCAGAAATATGATCTGACTTAATTATCATCGTTATAGATACTGCTGTGTTAGGAGTAATTGGACTCTTGCCATAATGGCACACATATTGATATAGAACACCACAGAGCACAGTGCCAGATTCACAAGAACCACATCAGTTAATACTCACAGTTACACTGAAACATTTACCCTTTTCACACTACCAATCTGTAATGCACTGGTTACGCATCCACCATAGTTACTGAAGCTGTGCTGGAAAGGACAATATGAAAAGAAAATATCTAAGTCAGCACAGTACAGTTGAGGTCAGTGTGATGGTGTGAAACAGGTATTCTTCTAATCATCTTGTCAACCATATTTGTGGCTGCTTTGTGTCTAATGCTCGTCACTTGAATATATTTTGTTGTCAGACTGCTGTTGAGTGCAGAGACAGACAGTTACCCAGGCAACTGTTTACCTGCTAGCGACAGTAATGCTATTAGTGGTAGTAATCCGTGGTGGTGTGGTGGTTGTGTGCAGATCCTACGCTATCTGGTGGCCTGCGATAGACTGTGTGAGCGGGGCTATGACGAGGCTCAGGTGGAGGAGGCCCTAGAGATGTTCCAGAACTGTGAGACCAAGGTAAACATAATTGATTATTTATTTATTTATCTTGGTATTCTCTTTTTACCTCACAGCTTTCCTCTAATGAACAACAAATCAATTTGAATTGAATTGTACTGCTGGATTTAAAGGAATAGTTCACCCAAAATACAAAATTACATATTGGCTTCCTTACCCTCTGAATGCTAAAAAGTAAGCAATTGGAGACAGTGGCCAGCTAAACAAAACCAAAGCATGGATTGGTGTCTTACCTTGTCCATAAACTACTTACAGGGTAAGGAAACCAACATGTCATTTGGGTGAACTATCCCTTTAACTGTAAAAGCTGCTCTATCATCTGATGGTTTCTCTCCTCTCCCCCCTCAGGCTGAGGAGTTTCTTCACCTGCTGGCTCAGTTCAATGAGATGGGCTTCCAGCAGAACGCTATCAAAGAGGTTCTGTTAGTCCACGAGAACCACCGCGAGAGGGCCCTGGAAGAGCTGATGATGCGTGTGACGTGACAGGGCCAATGTCTACTCCCACAAAAAATTACCTTGTAGGCGACATACATGCACGAACACAAGCACAGTTCCTGTGTTGCCTGTTTACTACAAACATTTTGTGTTAGCTAATGTATCATATTAAAGGGATAGTTCACTCAAAAACTATATTTTACTATTTAGTTTATTAGTCCACAGTTAATTCAATCCCCATAAATGGTGCATGTCACCTGTGACGTTTTATAGATTGAGCACTTTCAGTCCAGAGCAAAAACTGTGATGATGACTTTTCACTATCCCTTTTAATGATATGTCATTTTCTAATTGCAATTCGCATGTTGAAACGTTGTTGATTCACTGGAGCACACTAAAACTATACATTATAGCAAACCAGGAAATGAACAGTGGCCTTCTAGGCAAAGTAAAACTTAAACAATACCATTTACAGACAATCGATTTATTACATAAATTTATTACATTTGGACCAAATGTTTGTTATGTGATTTGCCCATTATTATCAATTTTCTTTGTCAATTTCAAGTGTCATAGCAATTGTCATAGTATTTTTTTACTTAAGTTCGATCTGTAATGAATTCTTTTTTTCCAGTAAACTATGGTTGCATCCCAAATGGCACCCTATTCCCTTTATAGTGCAATACTTTTGACCAAGGCCCATAAGGCGCTGTTCAAAAGTAGTGCACTATATAGGGAATAGGGTGCCATTTGGGATGTAACCTATGTTACTGGTCAGTCATATTATAAATAATAATAATATTATCTGTATTTGAAGGGTGTGTGTACGGCGTGAAAGATCGAAACCTGAAAGAAACTTGGCAATCTTTTTTTATATGGCAGGTTGCCTGAAATGACCCACTTGAAGTTGAACTGAATGTATTTTGTATTTATTTGTTTTGTTTTTGCCTATGATACAGAACTATTGTATACAGATCAAATGCATATGAGAATTGAGATTTCTGTTTTCAGATGTTACAAAAAAACATTGACGATTAATATAAATGCAATAAACTTGTAAATCCTACTCATGTCTCATGGTACCCACATCATATTAGATCTTGATTTGTGTGGGAGACACTTCCACATTTTTGCCATGCTTTCCCCGCCGACGTGTGCTCATTTTGGATGGGGTTAGCACAATACAGGTTTGTTATTTGACTATCAAAGCCACGGCAGAACTTAGATGGGAGCAGCGAAGCGAATGGAAGAGCCGGCATCTATTAAAGATGTGTATCTTCTGTTGATGGACCGGGAAAGCTTTAGAGAACTACTATGTTTGTTCAGGAGAGCATTTCTTTTATCACTTTGCTATTAATGAACTTCACTCATAGACTGTACACCGACTGTAGACCAGTGGTGGCTGGTGGCACTTTAAATGGGGAGGACAGTCTCATAGTAATGGCTGGAACGGAATAAATGGAATGGTCTTAAACACATCAAACACCTGGTTTCCATGTGTTTGATACCATTCCATTTACTCCATTCCATTCATTATTATGAGCTGTCCTCCCTCACCAGCCTCCTCTGCTGTAGACTAAAGAATGAAGGAAATAACCATTCTTATATCATCAAGGGAGATTTGTGCCTGTTTGTTAACTGTAGGGGAAATTAATGGTTATATAATTTGATAAGTGGAAAAAATCTGCACATCATTAGCAACATTCCTCACTCATTAACACATTATTTGAAGAGTGTTTTATTGGGTAATTACAAAGACGATTATTTCGTATCTCTTCTGCCAAAGACAATCTATTAATTTGAATTCTCCAATCCTGTATTTACACAGGCAATCCCATGGAGAAGACAAATCTCTCCTTCAAGGGATACCTGTCCTGAGATGGCAGCAAACATGCACTCGTTACCGAAATGTTATATTGTACAGCGTGAACACTGCCAGCCTTATCTTACCCTGTTCTCTAGCCATGAATGCCTTGGGGACCTGAGCCTGGGTTATAAATGGTTTGTTTGTTGTAAAAACAGGAAAAGTATTTCAGTCTTTACGTACATTACTGAACATGTGTTTGGTTTCCATGGAAAGAGCTCTCTGATATGGCTGTATCCACTCAATGTAATGAATCACTTAATTATAGTAAACTTTATAGTACACTACACTTGGATACCGAGTCAAATTACCCAGAAGGTTACTTGAGGCAACATTAACCAAGAACTATGGAAGTCAATATTATTATAGTTTCTTAAATGCTATTTAATTGTTCTTGGAAGATATGCTGCATTCATGACATGCCGAAACTAGGAAACTGATATTTCTGACTTAGAAACTCGTTGTAGAAAGACAATACCAGAGTTTACCACTTGGAAAGTATCTGAATCAACCAATAGGAAGCTCTACGCAAATAACTGAAGTACATTTTAACTCAGAGGTTCCGAGTTTTTGACTTGTTATGAATGCAGCAAACTTGAATGTTTTACAAATTACAGTTGTCTCTGACATTTACATCTTTAGACCATTCAGAATGGTACAATGCTATGTAATATTCAGATATAAATATGTTATGAAGAGCAAACATGCCTCTCTGACATGTAGAAAAAGGAATCATGTCAGCTGTATTCAAGACATTTCTTTCTGCAATCTTCCACAACGTTTGCCTACTGAAAGTGGCCGAAGTAACAGACTAAACCAATTCACAGGAAGTCAGTCAAAGCGTTCTAGTTAATTGTCCTGTCTCTGAGAGTGAAACAACTGCACACAACAAGTTGTTGGTTTGTCTGGAGATATTAAAATACTAAACTTATTCACAGGAAGTCAGTCGAAGCATTGCAGCAGAGAGTCTCTGCGTCTGTGGTCAATCCGATTCCCAAACTCCAGCCCGTCCGTCAACACCTCAGTGTTTCCCACAGTCTTGGCCTTGGGCAGTCTCATGAGAAACGTGTACATGGAGCCGATTCGCCCGAAGCCTTTCGTCTCCCTCTTAGTTTTCCATCTATACTCCTCTACGGCAAACTCCGTCGTCCTCATGCGGTTGAGGGTGAACACTGAGTCCCCTCTTACTACCGAGGTGAACAGGGCTCCTTTACTGTTTGCGTATTGCCCTGGCAAGGCCGTCCACTGACCCATAGTCAGGTTATAGCAGTCCATCACGCACATCAGGAAGTCTTCGCAGGGCCCGTTGCGCATTACATACAGATTGTCCCTGTGGCCCACCATGCAGTGGCCATAGCTCTGGTCACGGACCAGCGTGGTGACCAGGACCCATTGGTCCCTCTCAGGAACGTACTCGTGGATCTCCGTAGCGCCCTTGGGCTTCCAGAGGCAGATGAAGATGCGGCTCATGGCTTTGGTGGAGGCCACGTTGGCGGCTCGGCAGGGGAGATTAGCGGCGAAGCGCCAGGTGGCTGCGGAGACGCTGTACTTCTCCACCAATGCCATGGACTTCCTGTCGAACTCCCCACCGATGGCGTAGAGGCAGCCTTCGTGGCCCACTAACGTAAAGTTGTAGCGTAGCTGCTGGGGACTCAAAATAGTGGACCAGGAGTCACTCTCTGGGTCGTAGCAGAAGCCAGAGTCCACGACTTTCTTGCTGACGTCATGGACGCCTCCTATAATGTACAGCTTGTTGTCTAGCACGGTCACACCTGCCATCGTGGTGCTTGTGTTTAAGGGTAGGTGACTCAGCACCTTCCACTCTCTATCTTCGTCATCCAGGTAGCAGACCGTCCTCTGACAGTCCTGGAGCTGCTCGACGGTAGGAGAGTGGCTGCAGACTGTGACGTACCGACTGGGGATGAGAGACTCAACGTACTCCACTAGGTCTTCTGATAAGGTGCTCACAACATCCTCCTTCAGGTCTGAGTACATGTCTTTAATGAATAAAGCAGCTTGATGGGCCAGATCCAACAAACCGTAGGTCGCGGCCGTGTGGTACATCAACAAGCAATTCTCTGAGTTGATGATATTGATCAGGTGCTTTGTCACGGACTCCATCTGTAGAAAGGCGGAGCACTCGATGGCTTCCACGATCTCGTCACCACCCAGGATGGGGCGATCCCCGTCCAGGACGCGGAGCGCCAACACAAATCCCCGGGCACTCAGCCCTTGCAGGTGGACCTCATCCTGTTGGCATTCCCGCATTCCCGACTGGAAGAGGGCTCGGAAGTACTCACAGTGCTGCTCGAGTAGGGCTTTGTTCACCACAAAAACGCTCCCGTCAACTCTCACTTTCAGGCTGTCCATCCCTGTGTCCAAAGGCTTGCAGAGGGCAGGCTCGTCACTGTCGGTCCCTGAGCCCGGGCAGCTGTTTGACTCCATCACCTCAATCGAAGTGTTCAAACAGCAAATTTGCATTTGTCAAGAGGGACGAAGGGCTGAGTCAGATCAAAATACCTCATGTCCTAGCATGGCATTTTATCCATGATATTTCCTTTAGGTACAGTAGCAGCTAGACCGAATCCCCCCTTTCCTCTCCTCTGCGCAGAGCAGATGCAGTTGACAGAGTATCCACTGTTTGTATCGCACTTCACAGCTACGAGAATAGCAGAGGCTATAGATAGCAGTTAGGCAACGTGTGGCACAGTTGTAATACATTATGATGGCATGCAGCCAGAGGGGAATCTAGTGTTGACCTGCTGGAAAGGGGAGATGGGTCGGATGGCAGTGGGTGAGTGGATGGGCACAGCAGTACAGTTATGCTGATGATTTATTGGTCTTTGTCTGTGAGGCTGACAGTTTGTGCCAGCGGAAAATGTCAGAACTCTTGGCCTTGGAGCGGTTGGGCAAAGGTGAGAGACAACAATAGATTGTTCCACAAGGTCACATTTGTTATACGAAACTATTATTCCAAACAGTTAAATTCTTAGTAACCTTGTCTGTTAGGGATCTGTTGCCCATGACAACAGCATGCTACCAGTCCTTGTAGTATAAATCGCTCACCCCCTATAAAGATAATGTAAATGTTTACATACAAGGCTACATAATTACTCCTCTCTCTCTCGGCCATCCACCCAATACAAACAGGGGCGCTCTTCCAACAGAGACCAGAGACCACCTTTACCACCAATGTAGAGATTGAGGGGGAAGTGGAGTTCTCATTCATGAAAGGGTAAAGGGGGAAACCAACTCCAGTATGTCAAAAGGTAGCTTTCCTTTGTTCTTTCTGTTCAAATATGTCAGGTTTGAATCTATTACACAAGCAGTTACCTTAACATGTGCAAAGTATTAACTGTGAAGTTATGTGATTATCTGTGAAGGAAAATATGTTGCATCAAGACTTCATCAGAATCACTCACTCACTGGATGCAATCCAACCATCTCAACAACTAACTGACATTACAACCATTTTCTTGATGTCCTTGTTTCTTGTCAATTAAGTTAGTTGGAGATGGGGTAGGCCTACCTTGCCAAATCATATCTCACTGCATGTAGAATAATTATGAGAGACCTCACCTCGGTTCCCTTAAATGGAGTTTGGCAAAGCAGCAACATTCTTCAGCAAATGTTCATCGATTCCTCTACTCGACGCAAGGTCCTTCCAGCTGCGCACGCAGGGAGCCGCTCGCGCTCCTTTCACCATCGAGTATGAGCATCCTCATTATCGGACAAGATTTAAGAGCGCGTTCTAAAAACTCGTTGGGATGTTCTTATTGCATTTGGATTCATATTAATTTAAACGTAATAATGAAACATTTTTAACCACATCAAACCAACTAGCAGATACACTTCTTCTACAGTCTTCAAGGTACTCTGAGGAATTATTTTAAGGTAAGGTGCGGTTATATTGGAACGTTATGGAAACGTCCAACTTGGGCGTTATTTGTGTTTCCTGTATAGGAGACTATCATCCATATGCATTAATATGAGTGTTTGTGATACCGTTATAAACATCTATATTATTTGGTTATGATGTGTTGTTGTTTTATTGTAAAAATATTCTGAATAATGCATGTGGGCACTGAATAAAAATCATGTTACTTGGGTCTGTTTTGAAAACTTGTGTGCCTGGGTTTTAGTCTTTAAAGATGTCACTGATGTTTGGGAAGGCAAGGAGCTGTAACTTCTCTGCTATCCCTGAGGGGGGACAACCTGAGGTCAATGTGGTCGTCCTCGGAGTGATGGGCTCGGGAAAATCAGGTGGCCCACCCGTTTTACGATTTGATTTGATTTGATGCCTTGATTTGTCATCCCTAGTATTTGTAGTGGATTAGATCCCAGTTTTGTTGACATGTTATTCCAGTTTCGATAGTCCCAGTTTTGATAGTTTGTTATTCATGAAAACCAATCTACTCCTATCTGATATTTCATGGGGGTGTTTATATAAAAACAGGGTTCCCATGCCCCATTTGGGACACTAGATTGTACAGTGTGACAGACTGACAACAAAGAGCTGAATCTAAACAGGAAGTGAATGTTTCTCTTTTCTCTCTTCAGCGTTGACTGTCAAGTTTCTCACCAAGCGCTTCATCAGTGAATATGACCCCAATCTAGGTAAGCTTCCATTTGTTACCTTCTGAAATAAAATGCAATTGTCAAGAAATATCCCTGTTAAGTAAATAATGTAGGCGCTGTCCTAACACCCCCTCTAGTACCGTTTAGAATCCCACAGTGCATTGGGCCTTTTATGGTATGCTAATATGGACATTGGAACACCTCTGTAATAGTTTTTATACACTAACTATACAAGAAGTTGGCAGATGCACTTTCAGAGAAATGTACAATAAACGTGTTCATATTGACACATGAATGACTGTATTGTGATGTTGGGTCCCATGTTGTGACCTCCATGTTGTGTTCACTGCCATCTAGAGGATACTTACTCTTCTGAGGAGATGGTGGACCAACAGCCTGTCGTTGTGAAAGTCATGGACACAGCTGACCAGGTGGGACTAGTCTATTTTGAAAGACTATACTACTGCCATTGTGCCTTTGAGGCACTGAACTGCTCCAGGTTCAGTGCCTCAAAGAACTGCTCCTCTGCTGCTGACGCTGTGCTGCTCCGAGTACCAGCCTGTTGTGTGTTTCTGTGGGTGTTGTGTGCGGTTGGAAATTGTGACAGAAGAACATAAGGTTTTCAGATTTGTATTGAGAGAGAGAGGATGATAGTGAGGAAAGATAGAGGTTGCGTCAAAGGGCAGTAGGTCGGATTCAAACCTGTAGACGTGTGTGCCGGAGGCTGGGGCATTACCACCAGAAGAGCCAGGCCACGATGACAGAATTTCTGTTTAAATGAATCTATGTGCAAATGGATACCATTTGAAGACATATTGATTTATTTAGAATAGAATAGGTCTTCTAAAGCCTTTGCTAACATGCCACTAATTGTTTTGAAGTAATTACCTTTTCTCCTTGTCTACCTTCAGGATGGCCCAGTGAACTGTGAAAGCTACCTCTCGTGGGCCAGTGCCTTCCTTGTAGTCTACAGCATAGACAACAGACGGAGCTTCGAGGGCTGCCAACAGTACCTGGAGGCCGTCACCGTCCACACCAAGTCCCTGCAGCCCGAGACCCCCATTATACTGCTGGGCAACAAGCTGGACATGGAGAGATACAGGTGAGCAGGGAATTGGGGGGGGGGGGGGGGGGGATGGAAGTCCGAGTGGGACTCGAACCCGCAACTACTCGTCTGTTAGTGTAATGCTTGAGGCATTATGCCAAGAGGTCCAAACAGCATTTAAAATAACACTTTTTACCCCTTTTTCTCCCCACTTTAATGATATCCAATTGGTAGTTACAGTCTTGTCCCATCGCTGAAACTCCTGTACGGACTCGGGAGAGGCGAAGGTCGAGAGCCATGCGTCCTCCGAAACACAACCCTGCCAAGCCACACTGCTTCTTGACACACAGCTCGCTTAACCCGGAAGCCAGCCGCACCAATGTGTCGGAGGAAACACCGTACAACTGGCGACCGATGTCAGCTTGCAGGCACCTGGCCCGCCACAAGGAGTCGCTAGAGCGCGATGGGACAAGGAAATCATGGCTGGCCAAACCCTCCACTAACCCAGATGACGCTGGGCCAATTGTGCGCCGCCTCATGGGTCTCCCGGTCACGGTCGGCTGTGACACAGCCTGCGATCGAACCCGGGGCTGTAGTGACGCCTCAAGCACTGCAGTGCAGTGCCTTAGACCGCTGCGCCACTCGGGAGGCGGTCCAAACATCTTAGCCAAATACATTTCAACTCCGTTTTTCACAATTCCTGACATTTAATCCTAGTAAATATTCCCTGTCTTAGGTCAGTTAGGATCACCACTTTATTTTAAGAATGTGAAAGGTCAGAATAATAGTAGAGAGAATGATTTATTTCAGCTTTTATTTATTTTATCACATTCCCAGTGGGTCAGAAGTTTACATACACACAATTAGTATTTGGTAGCATTGCCTTTAAATTGTTTAACTTGAGTCAAACGTTTCGGGTAGCCTTCCACAAGCTTCCCACAATAAGTTGGGTGAATTTTGGCCCATTCCTCCTGACAGAGCTGGTGTAACTGAGTCAGGTTTGTAGGCCTCCCTGCTCACACACGCTTTTTCAGTTCTGCCTACAAATTTTCTATAGGATTGAGGTCAGGGCTTTGTGATGGCCACTCCAATACCTTGACTTTGTTGTCCTTAAGACATTTGCCACAACTTTGGAAGTATGCTTGGGGTCATTGTCCATTTGGAAGACCAAGCTTTAACTTCCTGACTGATGTCTTGAGATGTTGCTTTAATATATCCACATAATTTTCCTTCCTCATGATGCCATCTATTTTGTGAAGTGCACCAGTCCCTCCTGCAGCAAAGCACCCCACAGCATGATGCTGCCACCCCTGTTCTTCACGGTTGGGACGGTGTTCTTTGGCTTGCAAGCCCCCCCTTTTTCCTCCAAACATAACAATGGTCATTATGGCCAAACAGTTCTATTTTTGTTTCATCAGACCAGAGGACATTTCTCCAAAAAGTACGATCTTTGTCGCCATGTGCAGTTGCAAACTGTAGTCTGGCTTTTTTATGGCGGTTTTGGAGCAGTGGCTTCTTCCTTGCTGAGCGGCCTTTCAGGTTATGTCGATAAAGGACTAGTTTTACTGTGGCTATAGATACTTTTGTACCTGTTTCCTCCAGCATCTTCACAAGGTCCTTTGTTGTTGTTCTGGGATTGATTTGCACCTTTCTCACCAAAGTACGTTCATCTGTAGGAGACAGAATGCGTCTCCTTCCTTAGCGGTCTGACGGCTGCGTGGTCCCATGGTGTTTATACTTGCTTACTATTGTTTGTACAGATGAACATGGTACCTTCAGGCGTTTGGAAATTGCTCCCAAGGATGAACCAGACTTGTGGAGGTCTACAATTTATTTTCTGAGGTCTTGGCTGATTTCTTTTTATTTTCCCATGATGTTAAGCAAAGAGGCAATGAGTTTGAAGGTAGGCCTTGAAATACATCCACACGTACACCTCCAATTGACTCAAATTATGCAATTAGCCTATCAAAAGCTTCTAAAGCCATGACATCATTTTCTGGTATTTTCCAAGCTGTTTAAGGCACAGTCAATTTATTGTATGTAAACTTCTGACAATGTGGAATTGTGATACAGTGAATTATAAGTGAAATAATCTGTCTGTAAACAATTGTTGGAAAAATGACTTGTGTTATACACAAAGTAGATGTCCTAACCGACTTGCCAAAACTATAGTTTGTTAACAAGAATTTTGTGGAGTGGTTGAAAAACAAGTTTTAATGACTCCAACCTAAGTGTATGTAAACTTCGGACTTCAACTGTAGCTACTAAGGATGTGTACTGCAACTGCAGGCACTCAGAGCTCACTACTGGCTCATATCAGCATAGCAAGTAGCAGTGATACATACCACAGTAGATAGATATGGAGAGATACCGGTGTAGAAGTCTTGCATGCCAAGATGTCTGTTTAAGACTGTTAGAGACATGGCTGGTGGACATGGAAAGAGACAGGTGCATTTAATTAGAAATAGGCTTACTGTACATGCACGCTTCCCAATATAACCTGGTTCATCCCCACCAAAGCGGACCTGCGATTCAAACCCACACCACAACGACATAACATACTCTAAAAGCCAAGGCATGTCTTGGTCCGTGCCGACAGTGCTTCAAGGAGGAGCGATGCCATCTGAAAAGTTATGTTTTGGCCCATAGCCTCTCAAGTAACATCAAAGTGTTTTGCAGCTGTAGGCCTACTTCTGGTACTCATCTGAAAGCCTGAAATGAAACATCATGTCAGTCCTACTCAATGTTAATGCACACCACCACCACTGCTGCATGTGTGGCAACCCAAGGCCTCTTAGCTGGTGTTTATGGAAAGACTAATGTGTATTGAAGCACTTCCAGTAAAGTTGATTCATGGCAAGACTCCAACCACTTATATGTGTCTCCCAGTGTAAGACATCGTCATGTTGCTATATTTAACCAAAACATATCATGTGCATACATTTATGAAGCAATATTGGCCAGCAGACTTATAGCCACTCCAACACATCTTATTTTTTTCTTCTAAGTGTAAGACGTTGTCATGTTGCTAGTAACAAAGCATGATGTGTAATTACATTTTTAGGGGAGACAACATTTCTTCGGTTCCATCAGATGACGTCCTGACAACTGATAGACAGAAATGTTCTTGCAACATTGCCCATGAAATGAACATTAATATATTCTTTTAAATATATTTTTTACCCCCTTTTTCTCCCCAATTTTGATCTTGTCTCATCGCTGCAACTCCCCAACAGGCTCAGGAGGTGAAGGTCGAGTCATGTGTCCCCCGAAACATGACCCGCCAAACCGTGCTTCTTAACACCCGCCCACTTAACCTGGAAGCCAACCGCACCAATGTGTCGGAGGAAACACTGTTCAACTGATGACTGAGGTCAGCTTGCAGGCGCACGGCCCGCCACAAGGAGTCACTAGAGCGCAATGAGCCAAGTAAAGCCACCCAGCCAAACCCTTCCCTAACGATGCTGGGCCAATTGTGCACCACCCTATGGGACTCCCGATCACGGCCGGTTGTGACACAGCCAGGGAACGAACCCGGGTCTGTAGTCACACCTCTAGCACTGCGATGCAGTACCTTAGACCGCTGCGCCACTCGGGAGGCCCGAATATTAATATATTATGTTCTGAGAATATGGCAACCATGTTCTGTGTATGTTTGGTGGGACGTTGATGGAATATACTCTTAACGCTCAGAAAACTGGACACATGAATGTTCTTGCAACGTTCCCATGAAACGTGTCTAGAACATTCATATCTTATGTTCTGAGAACATGGCAACAATGTTCTATGTATGTTTGGTGGGACATTGATGGAATATTCTCAGAACCGACAGAAAACTGGACACATAAATGTAAATGTTCTTGCAATGTTCCCATGAAACGTGTCTAGAAAATGTATATCTTAAGTTCTGAGAACATGGTCACCGAGTTCTGGGTAAGTTATATTTGTGTCACGGTTTACTAAGCCAGAACCCAGAAGCAGACCAGGACAAGGTAAGTGGAAACAAAGGTGAGTGTTTATTTAACTGATCCACGAGTGATGCTGAATAATCCAGGGAACAGAGCGGGCGGCGTGGATGAGTTGTTGAGGGTGCAGTAGTTGGTCCAATGATGGCTCGGCCGCCGCCGACCATCAGGCAGAGGTTGGGTGAAGGTTCCGGACGAGTGACTGCAGGTAGAACAAAACGGAGGTAAGCATACAACAAGCAAACAAGGTGCAAAACAACAAAACTAATGCTCTAAGCTCTAAGACTGATCCGCTGATAAACATACTGTTCATGGCTAACGATCCGGCAGGGAATGGATGTTAGGACAGAGCCTAAGAAGGGTGATGATCAGGACCAGGTGTGCAGATTGCTGATGGGATGCAGGTGCGGAAATCAAGAGAGCTCCCGCCTAGCAACGTTGCCCGGCAACCAGGCAGGGAGCGTTCCAGAACCCTCGGGAAACTGGAGATCCCGAGCAGAAAACTAGTAACATAGACAGGAACCGACTCAGACTGCAGGGTTCGTTACAGTACCCCCCCTCCGACGAACGCCACCGGGCGGACTCCCCGGAGCGCCAGGATGGAGGCGGTAGAAGTCACGAATGAGGTCAGCATCCAGGATCTGTCGCCGCGGAATCCAACTCCTCTCTTCAGGACCATACCCCTCCCAGTCCACGAGATACTGGAAACCCCGGCCCCGCCGTCTGGAATCCATGATGCGTCGCACCGTGTAGGCAGGACCACCTCCGATCATCCGAGGAGGAGGAGGAGGAGGCGGAGGAGGCAACAGAGGACTGAGGAGAACAGGCTTGAGGCAGGAGACATGAAAGGTGGGATGGACTCTGAGCGTTCTCGGTAGTTTGAGTCGAACTGCCACCGGATTGATCACCTTCTCCACCACAAACGGACCAATGAACTTCGGTGACAACTTCCTAGACTCAGTCCGTAAAGGAAGATCCCGTGTGGCCAACCAGACCCTATCTCCGATGGTATAGGTGGGAGCGGGAATCCGGCGACGATTCGACTGGAGCTGATACCGGTCCGAAACTCTAAGGAGTGCCTTTCTGGCCCGATGCCAGGTCCGGTGGCAACGACGAATATGGGCCTGAACAGAGGGCACTGAGAGCTCCTTCTCCTGAGAAGGGAACAAGGGAGGTTGGTAGCCATACAGGCACTGGAAGGGAGACATCCCAGTGGCAGATGTAGGGAGAGTATTGTGGGCATACTCAACCCAAGGCAACTGAGAGGCCCAGGAGGTGGGGTTGGAGGAGACAAGGCAGCGTAGCGTGGATTCCATCTTCTGGTTGGCTCTCTCCGCCTGACCATTAGATTGGGGGTGAAAACCAGATGTGAGACTGACTGTAGCTCCAATGGCCAAACAGAAGGACTTCCAGACAGCAGAGGTAAACTGAGGGCCACGGTCGGAAACGATATCACTGGGCAAACCGTGGACCCTGAAAACCTCCCTAACCAGGATCTCGGACGTCTCCGAGGCAGAGGGAAGCTTGGCAATTGGCACAAAGTGGGCGAACTTGCTGAATCTGTCCACGATAGTCAGAACGACCGTGTTCCCCTCAGAAGAGGGCAACCCAGTGACAAAGTCCAGGGCCAGATGCGACCATGGTCGCCGGGGAATAGGAAGGGGGTGAAGTAGTCCAGAGCTGGGCCGATTGGTACTCTTATTCTGCGCACACACTGGACAGGCAGCAACAAAACCCCGAGTATCCTCGGCCATGGCAGGCCACCAAAAACGTCTGCGAAGAAACGCCATCGTCCGAGCCACGCCAGGGTGACAAGCCATCTTGCTGGCGTGGGACCATTTGAGGACAGCAGGACGAACCGACTCAGGCACAAACAACCGACCGGGTGGACCGTTACCGGGACCGGGCTGCGTCCGAAGGGCCGCCATCACCTCCTCCTCAATCTTCCACATAACTGCTCCCACGACACAGTTCCGGGGGAGAATCGTCTCGGTCTTGGACCCACTCTCCTCCGTCTTGGAGAACATCCGGGACAAGGCGTCCGCCTTGCCGTTCTTAGATCCAGGTCGGAACGTCAGGGAAAAATTGAATCGTCCGAAAAACAACGCCCACCTGGCCTGACGGGAGTTGAGACGTCTAGCCGATTGCACGTAAGCAAGATTCTTGTGGTCAGTCCAGACAATAAACGGTTGCTCCGCCCCCTCCAACCAGTGGCGCCACTCCTCCAAGGCAAGTTTCACCGCGAGAAGCTCCCGGTTACCCACATCGTAGTTCCTCTCCGCAGGCGAAAGACGACGAGAGTAGTAGGCGCAGGGATGGAGTTTACTGTCCGTGGAGCATCGCTGCGATAGGATGGCGCCAACTCCCACATCAGACGCGTCCACTTCAACGACGAACTGACGGGCCGTGTCCGGTTGAGAGAGAATCGGTGCGTTGGTGAATCGCCTCTTCAAATCCAGAAACGCTCGATCCGCCTCCGAATTCCACTTGAAGGTCCTGATACTGGAAGTCAAGGCAGTTAACGGAGCGGCCACACGGCTGTAATCCCGGATGAATCTGCGGTAGAAATTCGCAAACCCCAAAAATCTCTGGAGCTGCAATCTCGTACCGGGCTGGGCCCATTCCAGAACCGCTCTAACCTTCTCCTGGTCCATCCTAATCTCTCCCCTGGAGATGATGTACCCGAGGAAGGATGTCGTGTGGGCGTGAAACTCGCACTTCTCGGCCTTCACGAACAGGCGATTCTCCAACAATCGCTGCAGAACCTGTCGGACATGCTGGACGTGGTCGGAAGGTTCCTTCGAGAAGATCAGAATGTCATCCAGGTAAACAAACACAAAGAGACCGATCATATCTCTCAGGACGTCGTTCACCATACTCTGGAATACCGCTGGAGCATTGGTCAGTCCAAACGGCATCACCTGATACTCGAAGTGACCCATCGGTGTATTGAAACCCGTCAACCACTCGTCCCCCTCTCTGATCCGGACCATGTGATACGCATTGCGTAGGTCTAGTTTGGTGAACACCGTAGCACCCTGTAAGGAGTCGAAGGCAGAGCTCATCAAGGGCAGGGGATACTTGTTCTTGACCGTGATGTCATTCAACCCCCGATAATCAATACACGGTCGAAGAGAGCCATCCTTCTTACCCACAAAGAAGAATCCTGCCCCCAGGGGTGATGACGAGGGACGAACGAGACCAGCAGCTAGGGACTCCTTGATGTAGGTCTCCAAAGCCTCACGTTCAGGTCGGGAGATACTGTATAACCTTCCCTTGGGGTAGACAGCTCCAGGGAACAGGTTGATGGCACAATCATATGGTCGGTGGGGAGGGAGTGACAGAGCCTTCTGCTTACTGAACACTTCCCCCAAATCGTGATATGTCTCGGGAACCAGGGACAAATCTGGGGGTTTAGCCTCAATCACCTGACTGGGAACCGAATGGGGACAGGCAGTCTTGAGACAGTTAGCATGACAATCAAGGCTCCAACTCGTTACCTTGCCCGTCACCCAATCGAACGTGGGATTGTGTTCCTTCAGCCAGGGGTATCCAAGGACCAGAGGAACATGGGAAGACGGCAGAATGAAGAATGAAATCATCTCAGAATGATTCCCCGACAACAGCATCTTAACCGGTTCAGTCCTCATCGTGATACGTGCCAGACTACTGCCGTTCAGAGTGGTAGCTTCAATGGCTTCCGGCAATTGCTCCTTGGAAAGCCCCAGCTGTTCCACCAACTCGGCATCAAGAAAGCTTCCATCGGCACCTGAATCGATAAAAGCGTTAATCGCTAAGCTCTGATTCCTGTTCATAAGGGTAGCCGGGAAACGGGGTCTGACAGAGGTATTGAGAGGTCGAAACTGGCTCGCTAAAAGTCCTCCCAACTTTAGCGAGCCGCGCAGTTTGACGACCGCCGGGAACAAGTGGCGAGGTAATGTCCCGAACCACCACAGTAGAGGCAACAGTTAGTCCTACGTCTGTGTTGGCGCTCCTCCTTGGTTAACCCGTGCCGCCCCACTTGCATGGGTTCAGAATCGGAAGACAGGACCTCTCCACTAATCCTGTGTGGTGGACGATGATCGACGTATTCTGGTCCAATCCCCGACCCGACTGGAACCTGAGAAGCTGATCGGTTGGACGGGCCCCATTGCTTCTCCCTCCTTCGCTCTCGGACTCGATTATCCACCCGAATAGACAAGGCTACCAAGCTGTCCAGGTCACTAGGCTCCGGATAGGAGATCAACTCATCCTTGAGCTGCTCCGACAGACCCTGGTAAAAGGCCGCTTGCAGAGACTCCTCATTCCACCCACTCTCCACAGCCAACGTCTTGAACTCGATCACGAAGTCGGCCACGCTGCGAGTTCCTTGGCGAAGCGAAAACAGGCGCCTAGCTGCGTCCCTCCCTCGGACGGAATGGTCGAAGAGCTTCCTCATCTCGGCCGTGAACCCCTGGTATGAAGCCATGCAGGGGTCCTGTCGTTCCCAAACGGCTGAAGCCCACTCCAGCGCTCGACCACGCAGCAACTCAATCACAAAGGCTATCCTAGCCTTGTCTGTGGCATAAGAGTAGGGCTGTAGATCGAACACTAACCCACACTGCATAAGGAAAGAACGGCATCTTCCCAGCTCCCCCTCATATTTATCCGGCGTCGGAACCTTGGGCTCACGGAAGGACACAGCTCCAGAAGCGGCAGGCGCGATGGGTGAAACCGGTAGTGGATCCTCCACCGGAAACTTGCGCTGGTTCTGGACCTCCGTCAGACCGGTAGAAAGGTTCCGAACGGACAACGCGATCTCCTGTAGTACCGTGCCATGATGGCCCAACATCTTCTCCTGATGGGTAATGGCATGGCGAACAGAGTCCAGGTCCGCTGGGTTCATTACTGGCCGGATCGTTCTGTCACGGTTTACTAAGCCAGAACCCAGAAGCAGACCAGGACAAGGTAAGTGGAAACAAAGGTGAGTGTTTATTTAACTGATCCACGAGTGATGCTGAATAATCCAGGGAACAGAGCGGGCGGCGTGGATGAGTTGTTGAGGGTGCAGTAGTTGGTCCAATGATGGCTCGGCCGCCGCCGACCATCAGGCAGAGGTTGGGTGAAGGTTCCGGACGAGTGACTGCAGGTAGAACAAAACGGAGGTAAGCATACAACAAGCAAACAAGGTGCAAAACAACAAAACTAATGCTCTAAGCTCTAAGACTGATCCGCTGATAAACATACTGTTCATGGCTAACGATCCGGCAGGGAATGGATGTTAGGACAGAGCCTAAGAAGGGTGATGATCAGGACCAGGTGTGCAGATTGCTGATGGGATGCAGGTGCGGAAATCAAGAGAGCTCCCGCCTAGCAACGTTGCCCGGCAACCAGGCAGGGAGCGTTCCAGAACCCTCGGGAAACTGGAGATCCCGAGCAGAAAACTAGTAACATAGACAGGAACCGACTCAGACTGCAGGGTTCGTTACAATTTGAATGGAATGGTCTCTTGGAACAGCTTATATCTCTATCTCTCTCTCTCTCTCTCTCTCTCTCTCTCTCTCCCTCTCTCCCTCTCTCTCGCCTCACTCCCCATCACCCTGTCTCTCCCCCTCTGTCTTTCAGGCATGTGAGTAAGATGGACGGCTCGGCCCTCGCCTCTCGTTTCGGCTGCCTGTTCTTCGAGGTGTCTGCTTGCCTGGACTTTCTGTCTGTCCAGCGGGTCTTCCATGAAGCCGTGAGGGAGGCCAGGCGAGCGGGTGACAAGAGGAGCCCCCCGTTACGCCCCCTCTACATCAGCGAGGACAACAAGCCATTGGTCAGCCTCGCCACCGTGCCCCCATTCACCACCCCCTGCTACAAGGAGCTCCCCGTGCCTGCCACTGCCAAGTTGGTGACAGTCAAGTCGTCACGGGCCCAGAGCAAACGGCGGGCACCCACGCTGACGCTGCTCAAGGGCTTCAAAATCTTCTGATGACTCGATGGAGAATGAGACCAGATTTGGAATCGTGCTTAAAGACTGGAGATTTGAGGCTTCACTCAAACGTGTGCTGAAAGACTTAACTTGGACTTGTGCTCAGAGACTTGAGACTTAACTTGGACTTGTGCTCAGAGACTTGAGACTTAACTTGGACTTGTGCTCAGAGACTTGAGACTTAACTTGGACTTGTGCTCAGAGACATGAGACTTAACTTGGACTTGTGCTTAGAGACTTGAGACTTAACTTGGACTTGTGCTTAGAGACTTGAGACTTAACTTGGACTTGTGCTCAGAGACCTGAGACTTAACTTGGCCTTGTGCGCAGACTTGAGACTTAACTTGAATTTGTGCTCAGAGACTTGAGACTTGACTCTGAGTGACTCAGGCTCGAAGACTTGAGACTCAACCTTGACTTGCCTAAAGTGACTTATTGATAAATCTGCCATAGGGGCTTACAATATGGACAAGTGAGAGAACTGTGAAATATGTTATGAAAGAGACAATGGACTGTGTCAAATGCGAAAATCAGAACAAAATGGAGACAGAATAACATACAACCAAGCCATCAACATATGCAGCAGAAGCTGTCATGGTTGATATCACCATCACTAAGTTGGAGCGTGTACCAAAACACCGTCATGACTTACTGCATCTTCAAGTCAAGAGAAGGAACAGCAATTATCATAGCTCCTTGAGAGATGGACAGTAATGGACTGGTGTTTAAACTGTCATTGTGAATGTTGAATTTATATTGCCAAAGTCAGTTACTGGGACAGAGTTATGTTAGTTGCCAAATGTATTGTGGGGATTGGAGTGCTTATGATGGTGATGGTATGTTCACTGTAGTGTAGATTACTAACACTATGCAAATCTATTTTGATATACATTTAATAAGCTTTAAAGGAAAACTAATTTGATCAAATGAAGACATATTTTGTTTATGTAGATACATTGAACTTATTTGACGTTGTAAACACATAACAGTAAGTAGCAAGTAAATCTTTGAGGTAAAGGCCCAGTGCAGTCAAAATTCAGTTTTTTTCTGTGTTTTATATTGTATTGTATAACAGTTGATGAAACACTGTAAAAGTGTAAAAAATGTGATCAGTGTTATTTCCTGATCGTTGCTGGTTTAAAAAACAATCTACATAGGACCTTCTAATCAGCAAGTTTGCATGGGCGGGAGTTTCGGCTTTCCATGGTGACATCACCATGCTATAAATTGGTTAATAGACCAATAACAAAGACCATTCCAAACATCTCTGCCAATAACAGCTAGTTTTCAGTTTTCCCCTCCCAACTCAGACCACTCCCAGACAGTCTTAGCAAAATTCTTGCTTTAGAAATAGTTTAGCTAAAAAGCAATTTTTGGCAATTTTAATGGAAATCTATTACAGTAAGGTACTTAATTGCTACCCAGTAATGATTTTATATTGATATTAAAACGGCTGCATTGGGGCTTTAACTTCATATAGACATAGTTTTCATGAGTTGTTGGCGCCCTCCTCAGGCTCATCAGTGTAACAGCAGTTGCATTTTTTGTAACTAATAACAGGTTTTTATACTATTGTATGCTAATGCCATCCCAATCAAAATTACAAGACAGAGCTATTTTGGTATGAATAGTTTTATTTCCTTATTGTAAATACTGAAATGGGTGGAATGCTTTTATAACACAATGAAAATGTATCTTACAAAGGTTAACCCACTGAATTATGTTTTCTGTCCAAAACATACTCTCTCACAAGAGCTTTCCACATTTTACATTACATTTACATTTACACTATACTCACAGCAAGATAATTAGAGTTTGGATTATACTAGGATCCCCATTTGCTGATGCCATGACGTCGGCTAATTTTCCTGGTGTCCAACATAGAACTAAAAAGACTTTACAAATAGAATTACAAAAGAGATGTATAAAGAGAAGTTTGATCTTCCAATCTTAATGCACTTGTGACTGAACATATGTTATCTCAGACCATGTTTAGTTGCCTTTATCAGTGTTTCCCAATAGACTACTCTTGAATAGCTTATGACACATGGTTTATAAGTGTCGCTGCATACTGTCACATGGCATACAAAAACTTTTCACTACACTATAAACAACACTTTGCACTTCTTCATGACCAAAAAACAACATTTACAAAATATTTGGTATCCCAAATAGTTTGTTGCGATGTTTCGCCGGCCAGCAATGTTTACAGTAGACGTATATTCCAAAAATTGCTGAAACTGCAACCAACAAAGTACTTGTTAATGATGAATGTGATACTACACATCTTGTACACAGCATTATTTGTAGTAGTTATATACCCTTTTCACACTACTGAGCCAAGTCAAGCTGTACTGCGTTGGCCTGGTTACGCATCCACCAAGAAAATATCTGAGCCAGCACAGTAAGGTCCGGCTCAGCAAAGTAGTATAAAAAGGGCATTACAGTAATTAAACAGACAGTGGTTGTTTAAGTTACAGGTAAAAATCTAATAAAAACTTAAAATGACAGTTATGCCTAAGTAAATGGGAGTTACAGGGTCCCCTGTAGCTCAGTTGGTAGAGCATGGTGCTTGCAACGCCAGGGTTGTGGGTTCGTTTCCCACGGGGGGCCAGTATGAAAATGTATGCACTCACTAACTGTAAGTCGCTCTGGATAAGAGCGTCTGCTAAATGACTAAAATGTCAAATGTAATGTTTCTGTTCTGTCTCTGGAGAGGAGCAGTACTGAGAAACTTGGCTGTTATCTCTCGCTCTTTCATCCCTTCATCACTGGCCCTCCTCCACCACCACCTCATCTACCTCCTCTTTCTCTACCTCTGCCAACTCCTCCACTTCCCCCTCAGGCTCGGGGTATAGGCTGGACACGTTCCCGTCATTCCAGGTCACCACAATGTCCCCCGGTTTGAAGCCCTCTACCTCCCCGTTGTCCTGGAGGGGCTTGGCCTGGCTCACCGGGCTCTCTGATTGGCTCATACTGACCTGGACAGAGGCGCTGTTGACGGGTTTGACCTCTGAGTTAGCTCTTTGACCTCTAACCTCCGTGACGATGACCTGTAGTTCTTCTGCCTCCGGCTTCATGGCCAGAGCTGCAGCCTTGTACTTGGCTATCTTATTCCTATTTCTGTGTGGAGGATGATGGGAAATGTAGTCACTGTGGTGTAAATAAAGATGGCAAGACCAGCACGCACAAATATGGCAATTGCTTTTGTTTCCTTCCATAACAGGTCCTGTATTTAGGTTCCACAGTGCCTTTGGTTGCATCCCAAATGGAACCGTATTCCCTACATAGTGCACTACTTTTGACAAGGGGCCATAAGGCTAGGAAATAGGGTGTTATTTGGGATGTACACTTTGTTTGGATCATTTACTGTTGCTGACAATAAGTATCTTCACCACACCATGTTTCATAATTGAAGACACATGGGATATTGCTTGTATAGAATTACAGTGTATTACATTAGTCTTTTTGAGTTGAGTGGGTAGACATTAGTCTACTTAAGTTGAGTTAGTGTTAGATAGGTGCTTACTTGTTCGCCATGGAGCCCATTCCCAGAAGCAGACAGCCCAGCAGAAGGGCAGCGAAGGACAGAGCCAGCATTGCAAACTTCCAGGGAGTTGCTGTGACGACAACAAAACACACAGTTGTAACTGCGGAAAATCTTCCCACCGTTATAATCCCACAGGAAATTTCAGTGGTGATCAAAGACAAAAAACATTAGAACCTGGACCAAGTGTGCACTTAACAGCTTTTTTTTTTACAGACTTGGAGCCTTGGAGGGAATAAAAGTTTACTACCATGTAAATCTGACTGAGAGACAAAGTGCTTCACTATAACCAATCCCTTTAATGGAGGCTTTGGGATCAGATCACATAAAAGACATCACCAGCACTACAGTGGTGCAGTGCCATGAAAAGTTAAAACTGATTAACTGAGTATATACTGAAAGAACAACCTGCTCAAGTAGGATAACGTAATGGAGCTGGATAACGTAATAGAGCTGTCATATCACATAGCCTACTTAAGAACAATTAATCATATCTGTTTTACTTGTACTTTCCCAAACAATGGCCATGGATCAGTTCGCTACCCTGAAACAACATTAACCAAATGCAACACTAATAATACCCTTTTCACACTGTCATGCTAACCTTATCTGTACTGTGCTGGCTTGGTTATTTTCCTTCCTCATTAGTTTGGCTCAGCTCGGTAGTGGGGAAAAAGTACAATAGCTCTGTAAAGATCGGCACTTACGGTCCTCAGTGCGATAGAACCATCTGAGGAACTCTTTCTGTTCATCGGTCATACCAGGAGGCCCTGCTTTCTGCTCTTCCGCTGGTCTCACCTCAAACTCATCGGGATCGCTCGATGCCCTTTTGGATCCTGCAGGGGCCAATACAAATATACAAACACATGTTGCGTCACCATCCCCTGTGTTAGTTTTTCTGCGGACAAAATGGTGGCCACAATGACTGAGGGACTGTTGTGGAAGGACATTGAGTTAATATCTTCTAGGCTAGGTTTGAGAGGCCCATACTGTATCAATTCACACAAAGTTCCGATCTAACAACTGCTAACTTGTGACAAAGTCAATCATTCAAAAGGAGATAAAGATTTAAAACTATTTTCAACATCAGGAGTACTTATTTGGCTCATTCTAGAACTTCACTCATGTAAGTCAATTTACACAAAGATCCAATTTCATGCCGTTAGGATTTGTTAAACAGTCAGTGAATTGAAATGTAAATTAAGTGATTTACAAAATATGGAGGTAACAACAATGACTTACTGAGCCTCTCCTGGCATATATCCCCTTCATCCAGAGACCTCCACTTGGTCTGCTTGCTCCTGTGGGACAGCGTCAGTCGTTTCCCGTCCGTGGAGAGCTCCAGAGAACTGTTCTGACTGATCAGCCTGTTCAACTCACACCCCCACCGCAGCACCCCATCACCCCTGTGTCCCCCGTCCTCTACCCCCTCACAGGGTACAGTCTGGACAGGTTCAGCGTGGTAGGCCGACAGGCACCTGGAGGTCCCCACACTCTCCAGGAGACTCTGGTCCCTCCAGATCCACTGCTGGAGCTCCGAGTCCAGGTTGCATTTCTTCAGCTGAACCAGGCCCGTCTTGGGGAAGTCCTCCAAGCACATGCTGTGGAGGGTGTTGTAGATCATGAAGCTGCTTACCCCTGGAAGTGCAGTAGAGTGGACATGCATTGTAGTGAGCGTAGTGTTATGACACATCAAAAACATGCTTCCACTCGTAGTGGTGTTACGGCAAAATTAATCAGGGGATTTTTGATGTTTCAGTGAAAGGTGTACGTGTGGAGAGATAGCATTACCTGGCAAGAGGAGACAGAGTGTGATCCACACACGAAACATGTTTGAAGTGGATGGAACCTGCAATGACTGTTGACATGAATCAGAATTACAATTTATTCCCTTAGTCAAGAATACAAGATCAACACTTACACACAGTAATAATCATAGTTACGTAAATGTACATTTTATTATGGCTTGGTTCACATTAGAAAGCTGTGTTGTTTGTTCTATGCCTAAATATAGAACATCCATCTCAACCGGATGGTAGTATTCCAGCACACATTTTTACTGGGTTTCTCAACCGTCAAAAACAAAGCATTAGTCTGCGCTGAATTAGTGGACCAAAGGGAAAAATGCAGATTCATCTTGTAAACTGAGAGTTTATCCAAAGCGCTGCCTTCTTTGTGCCGCAATTCCATCTCTAAACTCAAAACAACTTTGAAAGTATGTAGAGGCATTGTACCTTGCTTATTCCATTATGTACATGTATATTCCATTATGTACATGTATATTCCATTATGTAATAGTGTGTATTAGGCTACAATATTTGGTCCTGAAGAGAAATACTCATCATCTTGTAAACTATTTTGAAAAGTTGTCCATCATTGCACTTTTATGGCCGATAGCGAGGTGCCAATAAAATGTTAGAGGTTAAGTTGAAACATACTCCTATCCCTTAAACAAATTCAAATGTACATGTAGATAATCTAATGGTTGACTCTATGTGTGTACAGTACACATCAAAAGCTGATGGTTATCAAACGGATTACCCCAATTATCCAATTAAGTATGATCCAAACATCCTATTAATAAAAGTTGCTTTAAGCATTAACTATCAAAATAAAAACTTATACACTACAAGTTATCCTAACCAATGGCTATATATCATTAATTTAAAAGTCAAAAAATGGATGTACCTATTGCAGACAGTAGCTTTAAAGTAATGAAAACTATTTACTCACTTACCAGGGGTTTTTTCTCTCACAGCCTGACTCGGAGAAGGGAAGAGAAGGGAGGTAGTGCTGTAGGGAACATGATTCTACCTGTTGAACATACACAACGCAGAGGAAAGGCTTTCCAAAGTGCATGTGGGAGGAGATTGTTTCATTGAGTCTCTTGACTATGGTTATATTGCATCTGTAAATGTGCCCTTTATAGCTGGGGATGTGGGGACTTTGAATGTGGTGGAATGTGTTCTTCATTTATTAAAGTATGCATAGTCTGGAAGTAGTTGGGGATGTTTTTGCTAGAGAGAGATTTTGAGACAGTTGAAAGCCTCGTTATAGTGATGGCAGTATTTTCTTTCTCAATAATTAGAAGTTGTGAATGCTTCTTTAGGCCACTGTAAACTACTGCAGAGTGTACTGCACCATAACTGGGCCTATTTAATTACAATCTTCTCCTAACTAATGGAATGGAATGGATCCTGTGTGTGTGTGTGTGGGGGGGGGGGGGGTCATTGACCAGGGTTGCTTGGTTACTGTTTAGTTAGCCTTGCCATTGCAGTTTGTAGGAAAACAGTATGTGACTCATTGGTCAAACACCTGGCACATGTGGAACTGTCTTGATATCTGTCTGTTTAACAAGAGTCTTAAAGGGATTTTTATTTCTTTATGGCAAGTATGTTTTACAGTTAAAGGTGAATGACCTCCAGGTCATCTTTTAAGTGAGTGAGTTAAACTGTTTTGTGAACACAAAGACATCATTTACCAACACTTTAAATATCAATAGGATGATGACACTCAAATAACAAATAATTATGAAGTGAATTAACATAGCAGGTTAGGAGAATTAACATAGCAGTTAAGGTGAATTCACATAGCAGGTTAGGAGAATTAACATAGCAGTTAAGGTGAATTAACATAGCAGGTTAGGAGAATTAACATAGCAGGTTAGGAGAATTAACATAGCAGGTTAGGAGAATTAACATAGCAGGTTAAGATAATTAACATAGTATGTTAGGATAATTAACATAGCAAGTTAGGAGAATTAACATAGCAGGTCAGGAGAATTTACATAGCAGGTTAGGAGAGTTAACATAGCAGGGTAGGAGAATTTACGCAGCATGTAAGGAGAATTAACATAGCAGGTTAGGAGAATTTACATAGCAGGTTAGGAGAATTAACATAGCAGGTTAGGAGAATTAGATTAAGGTTAGGAAAAGGGTTAGGGTTTGGGTTAGCGAAAGTGCTCTCATATCATAACCTGCAACGAAAAGTCACTTCTGGTCACAGTTGTATCGAAGTGGCGTGTTTTTAGGGAGTCCCATTGGTTGTGGTTGGCATACAGTCAATTATTTACATTTATGATATCCCTTCTCATTGAGGAAAATACACTACCGGTCAAAAGTTTTAGAACACCTACTCATTCAGGTTTTTCTTTATTTTTACTATTTTCTACATTGTAGAATAATTGTGAAGCTATCAAAACTATCAAATCAATCAATCAATCAATTTTATTTTATATAGCCCTTCTTACATCAGCTAATATCTCGAAGTGCTGTACAGAAACCCAGCCTAAAACCCCAAACAGCTAGTAATGCAGGTGTAGAAGCACGGTGGCTAGGAAAAACTCCCTAGAAAGGCAAAACCTAGGAAGAAACCTAGAGAGGAACCAGGCTATGAGGGGTGGCCAGTCCTCTTCTGGCTGTGCCGGGTGGAGATTATAACAGAACCATGCCAAGATGTTCAAAAATGTTCATAAGTGACAAGCATGGTCAAATAATAATCAGGAATAAATCTCAGTTGGCTTTTCATAGCCGATCATTAGAGTTTAAAACAGCAGGTCTGGGACAGGTAGGGGTTCCATAACCGCAGGCAGAACAGTTTAAACTGGAATAGCAGCAAGGCCAGGCGGACTGGGGATAGCAAGGAGTCACCACGGCCGGTAGTCCCGACGTATGGTCCTAGGGCTCAGGTCTCTCAGTTGGCTTTTCATAGCCGATCATTTAGAGTTGAAAACAGCAGGTCTGGGACAGGTAGGGGTTTCGTAGCCGCAGGCAGAACAGTTGAAACTGGAATAGCAGCAAGGCCAGGCGGACTGGGGGCAGCAGGGTGTCATCATGCCCGGTAGTCCTGACGTATGGTCCTAGGGCTCAGGTTCTCAGAGAGAAAGAGAGAACGAGAGAATTAGAGAGAGCATACTTAAATTCACACAGGACACTGGATAAGACAGGAGAAGTACTCCAGGTATAACCAACTAACCCCAGCCCCCCGACACATAAACTACTGCAGCATAAATACTGGAGGCTGAGACAGGAGCGGTCCGGAGACACTGTGGCCCCATCCGAAGAAACCCCCGGACAGGGCCAAACAGGAAGGATATAACCCCACCCACTCCGCCAAAGCACAGCCCCCGCACCACTAGAGGGATATCCCCAACCACCAACTTACAATCCTGAGACAAGGCCGAGTATAGCCCACAGAGGTCTCCACCACAGCACAAACCAAGGGGGGGGGGGGGCGCCAACCCAGACAGGAAGATCACGTCAGTAACTCAACCCACTCAAGTGACGCACCCCTCCCAGGGACGGCATGAAAGAGCACCAGCAGGCCAGTGACTCAGCCCCTGCAACAGGGTTAGAGGCAGAGAACCCCAGTGGAGAGGGGAACCGGCCTGGCAGAGACAGCAAGGGCTGTTCGTTGCTCCAGCCTTTCCGTTCACCTTCACACTCCTGGGCCAGACTACACTCAATCATATGACCTACTGAAGAGATAAGTCTTCAGTAAAGACTTAAAGGTTGAGACCGAGTCTGCGTCTCTCACATGGGTAGGCAGACTGTTCCATAAAAATGGAGATCTATAGGAGAAAGCCCTGCCTCCCGCTGTTTGCTTAGAAATTCTAGGGACAATTAGGAGGCCTGCGTCTTGTGACCGTAGCGTACGTATTGGTATGTACGGCAGGACCAACTCGGAAAGATAGGTAGGAGCAAGCCCATGTAACGCTTTATAGGTTAACAGTAAAACCTTGAAATCAGCCCTTGCCTTAACAGGAAGCCAGTGTAGGGAAGCTAGCACTGGAGTAATATGATCAAATTTCTTGGTTCTAGTCAGGATTCTAGCAGCCGTATTTAGCACTAACTGAAGTTTATTTAGTGCTTTATCCGGGTAGCCGGAAAATAGAGCATTGCAGTAGTCTAATCTAGAAGTAACAAATGCATGGATTAATTTTTCTGCATCATTTTTGGACAGAAAATTTCTGATTTTTGCAATGTTACGTAGATGGAAAAAAGCTGTCCTTGAAACAGTCTTGATATGTTCGTCAAAAGAGAGATCAGGGTCAAGAGTAACGCCTAGGTCCTTCACAGTTTTATTTGAGACGACTTTACAACCATCAAGATGAATTGTCAGATTTAACAGAAGATCTCTTTGTTTCTTGGGACCTAGAACAAGCATCTCTGTTTTGTCCGAGTTTAAAAGTAAAAAGTTTTCAGCCATCCACTTCCTTATGTCTGAAACACAGGCTTCTAGCGAGGGCAATTTTGGGGCTTCACCATGCTTCATTGAAATGTACAGCTGTGTGTCATCCGCATAGCAGTGAAAGTTAACATTATGTTTTCGAATAACATCCCCAAGAGGTAAAATATATAGTGAAAACAATAGTGGTCCTAAAACGGAACCTTGAGGAACACCGAAATGTACAGTTGATTTGTCGGAGGACAGACCATTCACAGAGACAAACTGATATCTTTCCGACAGGTAGGATCTAAACCAGGCCAGAACTTGTCCGTGTAGACCAATTTGGGTTTCCAGTCTCTCCAAAAGAATGTGGTGATCGATGGTGTCAAAGGCAGCACTAAGGTCTAGTAGCACGAGGACAGATGCAGAGCCTCGGTCTGACGCCATTAAAAGGTCATTTACCACCTTCACAAGTGCAGTCTCAGTGCTATGATGGGGTCTAAAACCAGACTGAAGCATTTCGTATACATTGTTTGTCTTCAGAAAGGCAGTGAGTTGCTGCGCAACAGCTTTTTCTAAAATTTTTGAGAGGAATGGAAGATTCGATATTGGCCGATAGTTTTTTATATTTTCCGGGTCAAGGTTTGGCTTTTTCAAGAGAGGCTTTATCACTGCCACTTTTAGTGAGTTTGGTACACATCCGGTGGATAGAGAGCTGTTTATTATGTTCAACATAGGAGGGCCAAGCACAGGAAGCAGCTCCTTCAGCAGTTTAGTAGGAATAGGATCCAGTATGCAGCTTGAAGGTTTAGAGGCCATGATTATTTTCATCATTGTGTCAAGAGATATAGTACTAAAACACTTAAGTGTCTCTCCCGATCCCAGGCCCTCGCAGAGCTGTGCAGATCCAGGACAGCTAAGCCCTGGAGGAATACGCAGATTCAAAGAGGAGTCCGTAATTTGCTTTCTAATGGTCATGATCTTTTCCTCAAAGAAGTTCATGAATTTATCACTGCTGAAGTGAAAACCATCCTCTCTTAGGGAATGCTGCTTTTTAGTTAGCTTTTTGGTTACTACATGATATGGAATCATGTAGTAACCAAAAAAGTGTTAAACAAATCCAAATATATTTTATATTTGAGGTTCTTCAAATAGCTACCCTTTGCCTTGATGACAGCTTTGCACACTCTACCAGCTTCACCTGGAAGGCTTTTCCAACAGCCTTGAAGGAGTTCCCACATATGCTGAGCAGTTGTTGGCTGCTTTTCCTTCACTGTACGGTCCGACTCATCCCAAACCATCTAAATTTGGTTGAGGTCGGGGGATTGTGGAGGCCAGGTCATCTGATGCAGCACTCCATCACTCTCCTTCTTGGTAAAATAGCCCTTACACAGCCTGGAGGTGTGCTGGGTCATTGTCCTGTTGAAAAACAAATGATAGTCCCACTAAGCCCAAACCAAATGGGATGGCGTATCGCTGCAGAATGCTGTGGTAGCCATGCTGGTTAAGTGTGCCTTGAATTCTAAGTAAATCACAGACAGTGTCACCAGCAAAGCACCCCCACACCATAACACCTCCTCCTCCATGCTTTACGGTGGGAAATACACATGCGGAGATCATCCGTTCACCCACACTGCGTCTCACAAAGACACGGTGGTTGGAACCAAAAATCTCCAATTTGGACTCCAGACCAAAGGACACATTTCCACCGGTCTAATGTCCATTTCTTGTGTTTCTTGGCCCAAGCAAGTCTCTTCTTCTTATTGGTGTCCTTTAGTAGTGGTTTCTTTGCAGCAATTCGACCATGAAGGCCTGATTCACGCAGTCTCCTCTGAACAGTTGATGTTGAGATGTGTCTGTTACTTGAACTGTGAAGCATTTATTTGGGCTGCAATTTCTGAGGCTGGTAACTCTAATGAACTTATCCTGTGCAGCAGAGGTAACTGTGGGTCTTCCATTCATGTGGTGGTCCTCATGAGAGCCAGTTTCATCATAGCGTTTCATGGTTTTTGCGACTGCACATGAAGAAACTTTCAAAGTTCTTGAAATGTTCCGTATTGACTGACCTTCATGTCTTAAAGTAATGATGGACTGTCGTTTCTCTTTGCTTATTTGAGCTGTTCTTGCCATAATATGGACTTCATCTTTTACGAAATAGGGCTATCTTCTGTATACCCACCCATACCTTGTCACAACACAACTGATTGGCACAAACGCATTAAGAAGAAATGAAATTCCACAAATTAACTTTTAAGAAGGCACACCTGTTCATTTAAATGTATTACAGGTGACTACCTCATGAAGTTGGTTGAGAGAATGCCAAGAGTGTGCAAAGCTGTCATCAAGGCAAAGGGTGGCTATTTGAAGAATCTCAAATATAAAATATATCAGGGTTTTTATTGACACTTTTTGGGTTACTACATGATTCCATATGTGTTATTTCACAGTTTTGATGTCTTCGCTGTTATTCTACAATGTAGAAAATAGTAAAAATAAAGAAAGAAAAACCCTTGAATGAGTAGGTGTTCTAAAACTTTTGACAGGTATTGTACATAACCTCAAATAAACAGTTCAGTTTCGTGGGAGAGAACTTGAATGTCTCTGACGGTTTGGACAACATAGTAGACCACTTTGCACAGTCCTCTTCTGAGGGACTCACGCCTCGATCACACCGACAGATGTTTGCATTTTGGTACACCAGAAGTACATTCGTTTCCAATGGAACGCTGCGTTTGCCTTTCATCATTGCTTTGCAGCGGCAATTGCAGTATGTTCTGTGTGGTGCTGGATGTATCTAACATATACATCAAACTGTATGCATAGACGGCTTGACAGAAATGGTAGCAGAAGGTGAATGTTGAACTTTTGTTGCACACATATCCAGATGATGCCGCGTACTATTTCGCGAAGAACACAATCAGTGTGATCAAGGCGTCAGTGTCTAGTCGGAACTAAAAATCTCTGATCAAACGAAGGGAGACCTATTTTCTATAGAACCGGAAATATGGTGTATGTCACGAAAAAACATGGCGGCGCCCGTAGGTAGAAATACCTTAACGTTATAGCTGACATGAATCAAGCTAAATGTTGGACAATATTCATTAACGCTAAAGGTAAGCGTGTCACACGAATACATCTTAATTCTAGAAGTGCCCTCGTGTAATTGTCGAGCTTGTCTTGACGAATAAACTAGCCATATTGGAGTCGAGCATTGCTAGCTAATTTTAACACATTGGTAGATGCCCGCCCGACAAATGACTGAAGATGTGGAACAATGTCAAGGCAAAAGTAGTGGGTCTGAAAATACTGCATGGCGTTTGCAATTATTGCACCCAGAGGCATGCATCTGTTGGAGTGTGGGTCAAAAGAACGCCGGAGAAACATAGACGTTGTGGACAAATCCCTGGCAAGACCCGCCTACTTGTGACTAGGAACTACTCAACAGAACCACCTTGGAGGGTCCTTTTCTTTGGGACGGATGATTTTGCTGTAGAATCCCTCAAGCTGCTCTCTGCATCTAGGTATGACACCCACAACCATTTCCATGCCAGTGAGCAAAGAGGAGAGATTCTTTGCAGTGAGTAACTTTAGCCTGGTCCCATATCTGTTTGTGCTGCTTCATAAGAGTTGGAGCGACAGTCCGAACAGATCTGGGACCAGGCTAGAGTAACTCCTTCTTGTGGCCTAATGTCAGTTGTCTGCTGTTTTAATTTTTGCAGGGAGTCCAATGACCGTGTTGTGGAGTCACTTGAGGTTGTCACACTATCCAATGACGTCCCTGTGAAGAAGTTTGCTGATCAAAACAAACTGCCCGTTCATGTCTGGCCTCTCAGGGATCTTCAAGGGCGGTTCGATGTCGGGGTGGTGGTGTCATTTGGCTGCTTGCTTCGGGAAGGACTTATCAACCAGTTTCCATGGTGAGTAACTTCTCTGAAAGTGACTCATGCAATACAAGTGTAACATTATAGCTTGTGTCCCTGTCTGCCCCGAGCTGGGTGCCAACCAGGGACCTGCACACAACACTCTGACTCTCCACCAAAATAAGCATTGTCAATACCACTGGCCCAGAATGTCTCAGGGTGGGCGGGCGACATCACTTGCTCCATGGTAGCTACTAGTACACAGCCAACTACCTAGTGGTTCCATATCAGCTATACAAGCAGCAGACTCCCCAAGAAGTGTCAATCTTATGAACACCTCCAAGAGTCAAACCCTGATTGTGTCCAATCTGTTTGATTGTGAGAGTTGCGGCATGTGTGTCGGTTGACTCTATTCCAGTGGGATCCTGAATGTCCACCCCAGCCTTCTCCCCAGATGGCGCGGCCCCGCCCCAGTGTTCCACACCATCCTACACGGAGACACTGTCACCGGGGTTACCGTCATGCAGATACGACCAAAGAGGTAGGCTAACGTGACCCAGAGCTACTTTCTGTCCCCTCCCCCTTCCTTTTCCCTCTCTCTTTCCTCATGGTGCTGAGGGAGGAAGGGGAAGCCATGAAAGGGACCAGTCATCTACCAGCAACATGGACCTACTATTGACAAGCAAAACTGAGGGATGACATTAGCAGATGTTTGTTTGTTTGTTCAAATGCATATTTAGGGCTGGTTTCCCAACCTAATCCTGGACTGAAAAGCCCTTTTAATGGTGATTCCCCATAGAGCATGTGTTATAGTCCTGTACAGGACGGCTTTATCTGGGTCCAGGAAACTGGACCATAAAGTCTCCAGAGGCCACCAGATTGCAATAGGAATATATATATAATAGTGTACTCTACTACCGTATTCACTGTCAACGCGCATACTGCTATTCCTCAAGTCAAAGATCCTTTGAACCTTTGTGCCTCAGTGTATCTCTGGTCTCTGTGTTACAGTAAACCTCAGTGTGTCTCTGTGTTAGAGTAAACCTCAGTGTGTCTCTGTGTTACAGTAAACCTCAGTGTGTCTCTGTGTTACAGTAAACCTCAGTGTATCTCTGTTTCAGTAAACCTGTGTGTCTGTGTTAGAGTAAACCTCAGTGTGTCTCTGTGTTACAGTAAACCTCAGTGTGTCTCTGTGTTACAGTAAACCTCAGTGTGTCTCTGTTTCAGTAAACCTGTGTGTCTGTGTTAGAGTAAACCTCAGTGTGTCTCTGTGTTACAGTAAACCTCAGTGTATCTCTGTTTCAGTAAACCTGTGTGTCTGTGTTAGAGTAAACCTCAGTGTGTCTCTGTGTTACAGTAAACCTCAGTGTGTCTCTGTGTTACAGTAAACCTCAGTGTGTCTCTGTGTTACAGTAAACCTCAGTGTGTCTCTGTGTTACAGTAAACCTCAGTGTGTCTCTGTGTTACAGTAAACCTCAGTGTGTCTCTGTGTTACAGTAAACCTCAGTGTGTCTCTGTGTTACAGTAAACCTCAGTGTGTCTCTGTGTTACAGTAAACCTCAGTGTGTCTCTGTGTTACAGTAAACCTCAGTGTGTCTCTGTGTTACAGTAAACCTCAGTGTGTCTCTGTGTTACAGTAAACCTCAGTGTGTCTCTGTGTTACAGTAAACCTCAGTGTATCTCTGTGTTACAGTAAACCTGTGTGTCTCTGTATTACAGTAAACCTCAGTGTGTATGTGTTACAGGACATCTCAGTGTGTCTCTTGTCACTGTTACAGGTTTGATGTGGGTCCCATTCTTCACCAGGAGATCTACCAGGTCCCAGACAACTTCACAGCTGACCAGCTAGGAGCTACTCTGGCCACCAAGGGAGCCCAGCTTGTGAGTGCACTTCACACTGTTTGTGTACTTATGACACCCTATTCCCATACAGTGCACTATGTGGCTCTGGTGGTCAAATGTAGTGCACTACATGGGTAATAGGGTGTGATTTGAGCTCACTCATTTGAGACCTACAACCACAGAGCTCAATCCATTTTAACAAAGGCTTGTCAGAAACCACTCATGGTTAATGTAAGCCCTCTTATATGTGAGCCTAGAGTGTAATGCAAGATTATTGTTTTTGCTTGAACAGTTGATTGACACATTAAGGACCCTTCCAGAGAGAATCACAAACCGAAGAGAGCAAGCTAAAGATGGTGCCACGTTAGGTAAGAACATTTATTTACTCAACCAGACGTTTGATGCTAGTAGTAATTACAATTTGAATGGTACACAATCAGCAAGAATTGCAACTTACAGGAGGGTGAAAGCTGTGTGTACTTTCTAAGCATCCATTCATGCCTCAGCTTACAGTTGACTCTTCTCAACAGCCCCTAAAATCAGCACATCGATGAGCTGGATCATATGGGAGGAACAAACCTGTGTCCAGATCGACTGCCTGTTTCGTGCCATCGCATCCCGGGTAAGAATAAGACAGCAGTCATGTTCAGTTGGCACGAAACTAGAAAAGTCTGAAAACACTTTGAAACGTAAAACTATAGTGAGCATTCTTATTGGGTGAGTTCACGCCGTTCCTCACCTGTTTCAAGAGGATTTTCTAATTTTGTGCATACTATATATGACCTTGATTTACTGTGACCGGCCTCTAAACACACATTGTCCAGGAGTGTTAAAACAATGCTCTCCTCTTCTCTCCCATTAGATCCCATTGAGAACCATTTGGATGGGCAAGACCATAAAGCTGCTGGACTTTGCTGGCAAATGCAACATTTCACTATCAGGTAATTTCCTCTTTTAACCATGACTTGATCATCTTCCCTTTTTCCCAACACTGCTTGGTAGTAGATGGTGGTTGACTCAGTCAGCTAGTTCAATCAGCATGCTGTAAGTAGATGTGTGGATCGGCAGCAGTATTACTGCTTGTTTCCACACACTGCAAAGACAATCACTGTCTGGTAACATCCGTTTGAATATTTTCAGTGTTTCAGGTTGAGAAATGTTGTGATTGTTTTAATGACAGGTCGAGGGTTGAGAAATGTTGTGATTGTTTTAATGACAGGTCGAGGGTGGATACCTGTGCCAGGATCTATGAGTTATCAGAAAGAGTCCAACACCTTGGCTGTCTGTTGTAGGGTGCGTGAGCCAGGCTTTTCATCCTTGACACTTTCCATGGTTTACTATTATGTCAAAACACTGTCATTTTTATCTTATTGAAATATGTCTAATATTAATGAAAAGTAATTTGCATAATACAAATAATTAATTTAATGGATCCCATAATAAAATGATGACAACCACTTTGTGTGTGTTCGGTGATCTAGGATGGCTGGGTGGGATTCAAGGCGGTGATGCTGAAGAAGAGACTGTCAGCAGCAGACTTCTACAACGGATATCTCCATCAGAGCTTCCAGAACAGATCTGGCCCTCCCAAGCAGGAGTGCCTGTTCCACAGCAACAGAGACAGAACTGAATTACATTCAGCTGGAGAGGAGAACTCATTGACACAGCAACACACTGTGCATTAAAACATCATGTGGTAATTGAACACAAAACAACAACCTACTTGAATGTTATTTGATTAGATACATTTCCTAAAAGTAAAATAAAATAAAAAAGGATCTATACTTGTCTGTTTTAAGACAACATATTTAAGAGTACTTAAGACAAGGGTAGTGTTCAGCAGGTACACCGTAGCAAAACGTTTTGAAACAGAAACAAAACATTTACATTTCAGTCCAGGTAGTACCCTCTGTTTCAAAAACATTTTCTCCTGTTTTACGCCTACTGGAAACTATTTCCTGAACCTATGGAACACATGATATACATGAATGTAATAATAATAATAGTGATATCATGGAGTGGCTGATGTGCGTGAGTAGTTTGTGTTGTCCAATGAAAAACCCTCAAACCACCAAAATAACAGAGTTGTATTTGCATAAATAAACATTTACAAAAGTGTACTCTGAGATATTCACAAGGTTCTGTTGCCTTTGTCATTTGCTCTATGACATCATTCTTAACCATCCATTCCCTCATTACCATATAATGCATTGGACTTTGTAATATTTATATCACAGTTGTAGTAATGTAGAGATGGTGGGGTCTGTTTTAGAGATGTATTCTTCCCAGGGGAGTAAATGGTGCCGTTCCAGTCCGACTACATTGCAGTCGCGCTGCACAAATGAACCAATGATCGAATGCCACGTCATCTACATTGGGGTCAGATATTAGATTGCAATACCACATTGATACGGCCACTGACAGGTTAAAGTTTAAACCTTTATAATAGTAACAGTTTGACCTTTATCCAGGCGTTATGAGATTTGGTGTGCAACTGCTTCACCCACCCGCTGGGACGCGGCAATTGTGTTTGTCACAGCATGCTGGTCTCGGGGGACGTTGTCTGTCAACTGGGAGGCTTTACAAGAGGCACATACCACTATGGAAGAGAGAAAGTATAGAATTGTAGCATTTCACTGGGACTAAGTTTTAAACAAAACATTGAAGGAAATTGATTTATTCACTTAACTTGATAACGTGGGAGTGAATTAGACCAGTGTTTTCCAACCCTCTCCAGGAGGATTAAATTATTATTTTTTGCACTGCTGATTCAACTAATCAAGTGCTTGATAGGCTAATTAGTTCATTAGTGATAAGGTTGTATCAGTTAAATGCTAGAACCAGAATGTCTGGTGGTTAAGAGAGGGTTGGGAAACACTGAATTAGACTACATGTTTCCTTTGAGTCATAAAGCTAGCTGCCGTTAGCTAGTGTGAATGTGTCAGGGTGTCATCATACCTCCTGTGTCATCCCTGCTGTCTTCCTACCCTCTGTGTTAAAAGGAGGCTTCAGGTAACCTTTGAAGTGCTGCTTCACCAAGTCATGGAAAGTAGATAAGCAATCCTAAAAAGAACATCAGGAAAGCTGAACATTAGCTACCAAAGTGTAGTCCACCTTTGGATGTAAAGTTAGATGAGGCACAGCTGCAGCAACGATGGTGGATGTGTAACCAGGCCATGATTTACTACATTTACCATAAACCCAATTGTAATGTGGCAGTGATTTCTTCAACAATGTGCGTTATAAAGAGGCAACTATTTATGTACTACTCAGTTTACTAAACTGTAGTTCAATAATTGCCTCCTTAAAGCCATACCCGTTCTTCCTGTGAACAGATGTAGGTGAACCAGCGGAGCCCGGCGGCCACGTGAGTGATCTCATCCTGGTAGATAACCTCCAGCACCTCCACAGAGCTGCAGTCCCCCTGGGCAGCGAAGCGGGACAAGGTCTGGGGATGCACATCCAGGCCTCTTGGGGGAGGAGAGAGAGAGACAGAGAGAGAGAGAGAGAGGGAGTTAGGTAGCAGTACTTTCCCAGAGCCCAGTTGATTGGAAAAGCCAAGAATTTCACCAAGTTTTTGTTTTAGCCGCCCTGTGGTTATTTGTGGCCAAGAATGTGTCCGATTTCTCAGACCTATCCAGACCTTTCAGATAATGTGAACACCATGGGTGTATTAGAAGATGTGTCAAGGTAATAGGGACCATGTTTCCACTGCACTGATAACATAGTCATATTCTGATAGTGCTGTAATTCAGGTGAATGCTGTACCTGGCTTCATGTACCATATGCACAATGGCTAGCCTCGCCAGCAGGTCGTGGGACGTATCCGTTGCTGACTGCCACAGTCCTGTATAGACAAGAGCGGAGGTTGCTTAACTTACACCGGCTGCACTGAAAATGTCATGTCTTTTTTCATAAAACCAACTGTGATGATATTAAAAGTCAGTTAGGCCAGGATTCAATCGGATCTGCATTATAGCATGTTTGATACTTCAAAGTGAATTTCCTGACTGAGCCAACATATGCAGTGTTTACTGTGAATTGGATCTCCACCAACGCGGGAACATTGCCTTTCCAAAGACGCATTGTCTACAAAAGAGATCGGATTGAATCTCGGCCTTAGTCTGGAGAACCCAGCAAACCACCCACCATTATGAACAGGTAACGCGCCAAAGAAGCTGTCGAGTTCTGTGATCCTCGTCTCTAGTAAGTGATAATGCTGTTGAACAGAGTACAAATGAATTGTAATACTAGGGTAGCAGTCCATCCACTACTCCCAACTGATACAGTATTACCACTTGTTATCCTCCTTGAGGAACACTGTCTTGCAGTATTATACCAATATAAACATACTAAATATGTTTATATTGGTAGCTTAGTGGGTAAGAGCGTTGTGCCAGTAACCGAAAGGTCGCTGGTTCTAATCCCCGAGCCGACTAGGTGAAAAATCTGTCGATGTGCCCTTAAGCAAGGCACTTAACCCTAATTGCTGATGTAAGTCGCTCTGGATAAGAGCGTCTGCTAAAATGACTAAAATGTAAAAATGTAAATATTTGGACTACCAATATCTGAAGTATAGACATTTGAACAACACACATACAATTACAACAGATGTGCATCATTATTAAAGGACTGGTCCACTTTTTGGTTTCAGCTTGTTTTCAAAAATAAGCTGAAACTTCAGAAAGTGAACTATCCTTTTAAAACAACACGTAACATAGCACATTAATTAGATATATGTGATTCATCGAGGCCAGTGTTGTTAGGACACTGACCTTGGCCTCGTCTCCAGCCACTTTGACAAAGTCGCTGAAGAACTGGCGGGGAAGGGGCTCTCCAGTGTCCAGTCTGACCGCTGAGAAGCGAGCAATGATGTCCCAGGACAGGTCTATAGCCCACTGCTCTATGTTAGCCAGGGAGTGGAGGAGGGCTATCCTGCTAGCCTGGTCAGACACATAGTAAACACATACACTCATATCAACCATCATTGATGAAGCATGGAATGTTGCAGTTCTATAGCCTCGTCCCATACTGTATGTGCTAATGCCATGACAACGAACAAAAGAAGAGTTTGCTACAACAACACATCCTCAAGAACTTTTACAGATGTACCATCAAGAGCATCTTGACTGGCTGCATCACCGCCTGGTATGGCAACTGCACCGCCCTCGACCGCAAGGCTCTACATAGGGTGGCGCGGACAGCCCAGCACATCACTGGGGGCGAGCTCCCAGCCATTCAGGACATTTATACCAGGAGGTGTCTGAGGAAGGCCTGAAAAATTGCCAAAGACTCCAGTTACCCCAGCCATGGACTGTTCTCTCCACTACCGTCTGGCAGGCGGTACCGGAGCATCAAGACCAATGGCATCAGACAGATTCTATCCCAAAGCAATAAGACTGTTAAACAGCTAATCAATGGCTGCCCACCTTCCAACGGACTATCTGCACTGACTCTATGCACACTCACAGGTCTCTACTCACACATTCACACACACTCTCACATACTGAAGCCCACACATCACACATTCACCATATCTTTTTTATCCTGCTGACAGTCACTTTTACCCCTGCTTACACATCTAGCTCAACTACTCCAGTATCCCTACACATTGAAATGATGGTGCTGGTACTGATCCTGTATAGAGTTTACATTCTCCGGTTTTTCTTGTGTTTTTCCTTCATATTATTTCTCTTACCATTGATATTGAATACTGCATTGTTGGGAAAGAGCTTGCAAGTAAGCATTTCACTGTACTGTTTTATAGTCCCATGTAGCTCAGTTGCACTTGCAACACCATGGTTGTGGGTTCGATCCCTAAACCATTTCCCATGCATTGTCAATGGGGTTTCTAAACCAACCCGGATGTAATATATTTTGTTAGATACTACTGCACTGTTGGAGCTAGGAACACCAGCATTTCGCTACACCCGCAGAAGTCTCCTGAGTGGCGCAGTGGCACTGTATCGCAGTGCTAGCTGTGCCACTAGAGATCCTGGTTCGAATCCAGGCTCTGTCGTAGCCGGCCGCGACCGGGAGACCCATGGGGCGGCGCACAATTGGCCCAGCGTTGTCCAGGGAGGGGGGAGGGAATGGCCGGCAGGGAGGTAGCTCAGTTGGTAGAGCATGGCATTTGCAACACCAGGGTCGTGGGTTCGATTCCAGTATGAAAAAATAAAAAATGAATAAAAAATAAAAAAATTATGCACTCACTAACTGTAAGTCGCTCTGGATAAGAGTGTCTGCTAAATGACAAAAAAAAAAAAATATATATATATATATATATATATATATATATATATATATATATATATATATATATATATATATATATATATATATATATATATATATATATATATATATATTTTGTTAGATACTACTGCACTGTTGGAGCTAGGAACACCAGCATTTCGCTACACCTGCAATAACATCTGCTAAATATGTGTATGTGACCAATACAATTTGATTTGATTTTTTACACCTGTTGTATCCTGTGCAAATAAACGTGTACTATTTTATTGCGACAGTGGGTAGTTAGCATGCCCATTTTGGTAATCTAGGGGTTGTGTAGTTCAATACTGGCATGGGATATGTTCCCTCCTTTTTCTCAACAGTACCATTACCTGTGTCTATTGTCATTCAGTCATGTTTGGTCTTCTATTTGTTAGGCTACATGATTGATTGATGTGATTTATTTAAGTGTCATACACCTACTGGTGCCCAGCCCACATGGGCTTACAAGAAACTACTAAACACAGCACAATTTTCCTTGTACTCAAAACAAAATAACATTGTACAAATGATATGCATATCCTGTACAATAATCATGGCAAGTAAAGCTACCATCTAGCCCCACTACACAAACAGTACAGCTACCATCTAGCCCCACTACACAAACAGTACAGCTACCATCTAGCCCCACTACACAAACAGTACAGCTACCATCTAGCCCCACTACACAAACAGTACAGATACCATCTAGCCCCACTACACAAACAGTACAGCTACCATCTAGCCCCACTACACAAACAGTACAGCTACCATCTAGCCCCACTACACAAACAGTACAGCTACCATCTAGCCCCACTACACAAACAGTACAGCTACCATCTAGCCCCACTACACAAACAGTACAGCTACCATCTAGCCCCACTACACAAACAGTACAGCTACCATCTAGCCCCACTACACAAACAGTACAGCTACCATCTAGCCCCACTACACAAACAGTACAGCTACCATCTAGCCCCACTACACAAACAGTACAGCTACCATCTAGCCCCACTACACAAACAGTACAGCTACCATCTAGCCCCACTACACAAACAGTACAGCTACCATCTAGCCCCACTACACAAACAGTACAGCTACCATCTAGCCCCACTACACAAACAGTACAGCTACCATCTAGCCCCACTACACAAACAGTACAGCTACCATCTAGCCCCACTACACAAACAGTACAGCTACCATCTAGCCCCACTACACAAACAGTACAGCTACCATCTAGCCCCACTACACAAACAGTACAGCTACCATCTAGCCCCACTACACAAACAGTACAGATACCATCTAGCCCCACTACACAAACAGTACAGATACCATCTAGCCCCACTACACAAACAGTACAGCTACCATCTAACCCCACTACACAAACAGTACAGCTACCATCTAGCCCCACTACACAAACAGTACAGCTACCATCTAGCCCCACTACACAAACAGTACCGCTACCATCTAGCCCCACTACACAAACAGTACAGCTACCATCTAGCCCCACTACACAAACAGTACCGCTACCATCTAGCCCCACTACACAAACAGTACAGCTACCATCTAGCCCCACTACACAAACAGTACAGATACCATCTAGCCCCACTACACAAACAGTACAGCTACCATCTAGCCCCACTACACAAACAGTACAGCTACCATCTAGCCCCACTACACAAACAGTACATTTACATTACATTTACATTTTAGTCATTTAGCAGACGCTCTTAACCAGAGCGACTTACAGGAGCAATTAGGGTTAAGTGCCTTGCTCAAGGGCACATTAACGTCATTTAGCAGACGCTCTTAGCCAGAGCGACTCACAAATTGGTGCGTTCACCCTATAGCCAGTGGGATAACCACTTTACAATTTGGGGGGGGGGGGGGGGGGGGTTAGAAGGAATACTTTATCCTATCCCAGGTATTCCTTAAAGAGGTGGGGTTTCAAATGTCTCCGGAAGGTGGTGAGTGACTCCGCTGTCCTGGCGTCGTGAGGGAGCTTGTTCCACCATTGGGGTGCCAGAGCAGCGAACAGTTTTGACTGGGCTGAGCGGGAGCTGTGCTTCCGCAGAGGAAGGGGAGCCAGCAGGCCAGAGGTGGATGAACGCAATGTCCTCGTTTGGGTGTAGGGACTGATCAGAGCCTGAAGGTACAGAGGTGCCGTTCCCCTCACTGCTCCATAGGCAAGCACCATGGCAAGCACCATGGTCTTGTAGCGGATGCATGTACATTTCTCCTTCTCCTCCAGGCATTGTAAACAAACTGAGCAATCTCAAACACCCTGTCTGGAACAAAATTCAAGCCTCTGCTTGTCCATTAACCAGAATACTTCAGGGTTAGCACCATACATTTTTTTTTACAGAAAATAACATGTCTCAGATCGTCATACAAAGGGCCCAAAAACACTAAATGGATTTTGTTTTTTGATTTCCCAACACAGTAGGGAAATTCTCTCCTCTTCAGGCACTCTGTTAAATCTACCCGTCTCTAAGCCAGAGGGTGAGTGCCGGATGTGAGTTGTGAACAAACTGACCTTTGGCTTTTTGTTAGGTTCAGGCGGACATATAGTTCAGGGATATAGTTCTCTTTGATGACAGTATGTTCTAAGTTTTTAGGTTTAAACCAAATATCAGCTGCCCATTTTTCCTTGTGGATCAGAAAAAGCTTGTCCTTGATTTGGTTTTATGCTAACAGGGGTTTCCTCATTGCATTACTGTGATTACCTCCCCTCTTGATCTAATATGGTACAGTTAATGAGACTAATCCCTCTATAGTTCAATGGGATTTTAGGCTTGTTTTTTGAGGATTTCAGAGATTCCGGACTTGTTAGTTCATACTTCCAACCTGTCTGAGTGATTAGAGGGTGTTGTTAACACACTGACCTGTGTGCCACCTTTGCCACGCTTGATTTTGCCCGGCTGCAGCACGGTCAGGTTCTCCTTCCTGTTGGGCTGGACAGGTGGAGTAGCCTGACCCACCTCTGTTATCTCCCCACTGTTCCATCTCGCCTGGACCTGCAGCGTCATGGCTACCTGCAGGGATTGGATCAAAGTCAGTGAGCCAGTGAGATATGCAGGGTTGAACAAATCTCAGGCACCTGCGATAACATCTGCAAATCTGTGTACGCGACCAGAAACTATTTTTGTATGTTTTGCCATGGAAAGTCCAGGTAGTCTCCACCTGTTTCAGTCATTTTTTTTCTTCATTTGGTGCCTAATGAACACAACCCAACACTCCATTCCCTCCCAGTTTAACACTTCATGTGGTGGTTAGTGTGAATGGGGCTTGCCTTCTCTTTGGGGTCCGGTGTGCACAGGATCTTTGTAGCCCAGACGCACAGTGTGTCCTCAGAGGGTGATGGCTCGACATCATCTGCTGACAATGTGCCTGAGCCAAAAAGAGATCTCTTATAAATGTACTTAATATCATTCAAAGCTTTGCCAGAACAAAATATCTTAGCTACTAGCCTGCTCCCAGATCTGTGTGTGTTCTTGCCGGCTTATCGTCAAGCCAACATGTTTGGCATGACAATTCCATAAGGAGATGGCAAGAGTGCAGAAACAGACTGTCACCCAGGCTACAGTACTTTCCTTTATGTAATTGTCAAAAAGAACGTTGATTGGTGTACATTGTTCATTAGGTATACTATCACCTTACCATTAGATGTTGTGTCTGTCTCTGGGATGGGACTTAGACACAGCTCATTCTGTGTGTTGATATAAATCATGTCTTGGACAACTCTGACCTCATACACCTGGTTCTGTAGACAGAAAAACAAACGTTCCTTTTAGTCTACTTGTATTATTGATTAATAAGCTTATGTTATTCAATGACCAAATTCTAATAAAACATACATTGCCTAGTGAATGTCTTCACACCCCTTGCAAAGTTGTCACATTTAGATGCCTTATTTAAATATAAAAGGGATTCAATTAGATTGTTTTATCCACACAACCTACTCCACATTCTCAAAGTGAAAGAAAAATTACAGAATTTGTTAAAAATGTGTTAAAAAAAATAAAATATGTATTGATTGTCTCAGGGGTGTGAGTACTTTCTCTAAGCAACTCCAAATCCCTGTCTCTTACCCCTAAGGACACCCGTAAATGCCACATTGACTCCTGTATGATGCCAATGGTGGTAATACATATCAACCTTCCCTTTATCACATGGTTACAGGAAACCTATATTTAGAATACTATGAATAAATAGGCTCTGTTGGAGGCCATCTCTCTCTACCTGTAGTCCCATGGAAGAGGCACCGGTCTCCAGGCAGAAGTCAAAGTGATGCCAGGGACAGACCAGTACCCTCTTCCCATCTCCCAGGTCCTCGATGTCACCGAGGTCAAGAGGGCCTCCTACGCGAAGACGGTGGTTGTAATGATGAAAGACATCATAGTATGGTGACTATGATAATTTTTTTCTTATAGCATACTCTCATTCTGTCGGAGCTAGAAGCACAAGCATTTCGCGACACATCCTATAACATCTGCTAAACACGTGTATGTGACAAAAGTTATTTGATTTATCCTATAGCCATTTTGTCACGTAGTTGTTTATGAATTAATCATCATAACAGCAAGCTACCATACCATAGTGCTGAGTGATTAATGGCATGCCATCAATTAGGCTATACCTTCATGGGGACAGGATGAATCCATAGCCCAGAATCTGTCATCTTCTGTGTGAACCAGGACAATGTGTTCACCATCCTCAGAGTACAGCCTTGGGGAAACGTAGAGAAGTCATGCACCAAGTTAGACCATCTTTTCAGAAAAGGCAAGGGCAGCTAATGTGTATAAACCATATACATTAGGTGGGATAAACACAGTTAGTTAGCTAGCTGCTGCTATTCTAGCTAATTGGACTGCTTACTTTGTGCATGGTGAGTCAAAATCACACTTCTTTCCTACACATTGCCAGTTTCCGTCTTTGACAATTTCTCTTAATGCGGCGACTAAATCCTCCTCGAAGTGATCCATTTAAAATATACGATGCAGAAAATAGTAGTAAGAGTAATGTTGTGAATAACTAGCTTGCTACTGCTGCCGATGTGTGGCAGATTTCAAAACCAAAATCTTTCAACCGGATGTTGATACTCCAAGAATTCTGTCCGACCTAAAACCACTAAGGTTTCACAAGAACCTAAAACATATCCGAGAAGAACCTTTGACAGGCTATGCAAAAAGATAACACTTGAGACAAAGAATGAATGCATAGAAATGTATTTGTTGATTAGACAAGATTTAGAATGACAATTAATCCATCTTCTCATTTTGATATGGTTGATTATATAAAACATTATATATTTTAACGAAATTACAACACATTCTCCATTCAGGCTGCAAGGGTGTCGAGTTCCTCCTTAACTTAATTTATTGGCGCTAATGGAGGGGGGGAACAGGGAAAGTATGTGTACTTGCTTTATGAAACACAATTTTCCACCACCATGCTAGGGTGGCTAATGCGCGTTCAAGTCATGTTGGAAACTCTGAAATGTTCCACTTGCTAACCTAGGCGGAAGAGTCGGATCCCGAGTTTCCAACTTGGGAGGTACCAGAATCAACCAAAAGGAAGCTTTACGCAAATAACTTTTGTTCATTTTAAGTCAGGGGTCCCGAGTTTGCGACATGACTGGAACGCAGCATAAAAAATATGCATATCGCCTTTAGCCATTTAGGTTGCAGCAGTCTGTTGTTTACCGCTGGCTGAAGAAGGGGACGCAATATCAGGAAGTAGCACCATGAAACACGCACATTTTCATTTTTGAATGGAGAATGTTTTATGTACGAACCGGCCACTGGCGTATAGCCAGCTGCAAACAATGCCTTTGGACATTAACGACTCAATATCGCCATCTGCTGGCATTTGGGCTAGAGAACAATATGATTGATATGATCGACATTGTTTCTCAAAATTGCTAGGAGGAACACACAGACTGCAGGCATTCAATGTCAGTGAAACTGAACTGAATTGTAAAAACATCTACATAAAAATGCAGTGACCTACATACATAGAAAATCTACAGTTGCGAAAAAAAAGTGATGACGGCGCATAACTTATGAGTGTAAAAGAAAACTATTTAATATACAATAGAAAACATGTGCAAAATATTCATGATCAGTATGCTTCGAGTATAATAAAATAGTGAAAGTCTGGATTGAAGGAAAGTACGAACGCTGGCTACCCCCAAGCCTCTTTCAGCAAAACCATTTGGAGCACGAGACACAGGCAATACTATCTGCTCCATCTTAAATACAAGGAACATACTCATCCGTGCTATTTTAAAACTTTAAAAATTGTTTGTTACAATATGATACATTTCATAACATGACCTTAAATGTTTTTTTATTCCAAACACTTACATAGTTTACACAACATATATATATTATTACCTTAATTTACATAGGCACGCAGACAACAATAAAAACAAAAAGGTAGTGATCCACTTTAAGATGAGAGCTGGTGGGGACTTAATGATGCAGGATGTCATTCAACCAACAGCGTCATTGTTTAGTGTAGGGGGGGGGGGTCAAAGGTGAGTGATGGTGGAGTTCAGTATGTCTGGCTTGCTCTTGGTGTTAGAGGCCTTGGAGAGGTCTCGCTGTGGACAGAGGTACAGAGATCAGGATAGATATTCCCTTCCCACCCAACATCAACAGGGTAGTGTTCAGTAGGAACAAAACATTTAAAAAATGATACAAAACAGAGTATAAATGGAGAGGTACGGTCTAAACTTGTCCAATTAGAAAATGCCAATTTTCGTTGCAAAACATTTTGCTATGGCATATCCTAATGAACATGACCAAGGTGCAGAGGTAACAAATTGAGTAGCGACAAATAGCATTGGACACTACCTCCGTTTTAATTTGACAGTAAACAAACACAAATCTAGAAAATATGCAATTCTGGTAATTGCAGATTTCCCAAATACATTTTCATTCAAAAGGCAGAAACAATCACAAAGTGACAGCCAGAGAAAGACTGAAGAAAGGGTATTAGGAGTTTGGTTATAAAAAGGTTACATTAGTAAATAGTCAGCGACACAGCCTAGCCTGAGAGCCCTCAAGAGAGGGTTTAGAAGGACACATTAACAAGAGAGGGTACACTACTGTTACCTGTGAACATAATCAGGGATGAAGCATTTAAGAATGTATAATGCTTAGTGGTTAATGACATGCATATATTTGGATGCAGGAATAATGATTTGATGTGTATGGTTTTAGTTTAGGCAGTTCACACATTCAAACAAACCTTGATTGAACTGATTCGATTACTGTGTTGATTAAGCCAGTCTAAAAACAGAATACAGTTATCAATTAGTCACAATTCTCCACTTAAAACCCCTCTCATGGCTAGACTGTGTGTTGCTGCAGAGAATCAGTAAATGTGGAAAAGAACACAGAAAAAACACAATTTACCGCAAACTCTGAATAAGTGCTGGCGACAGAGTTAATGCTGAAGTTATGCTGCGGACTAGCCAGGGTTTTAAACCCACCGCTCTGAAGAGGGACTCCAAGTCCGGTCACCTGGCCCATGTTCTCCTTGTTGCGCTCCTGCAGTCCCGCGAGGGGGGGCTTACCGCGACCCGGGGTCCGTACTGATGGGACCTGGATGGGGGAGAACACAGAGAAAAAGGTGGATGAGGAGAAAAGGTAGCCTGGAATCCAAACTGATATGTTCCATTTCACCATCACGTCAACAATGGTGAAACGGAGCATCAGTTTGGATTCCAGGCTTGGGAACAGAAAACGCAACGGATGGTTTGCTTTGAGTGAATGTCAGGGTTTGGCCAAAGATGAGCATGTTACCCATACCAAATGGCTGGTCTAAATTGAGAAAAGTAATACTGAACAAAAATATAAAACGCAACATGTAAAGTGTTGGTCCCATGTTTCATGAGCTGAAATAAAAGATCCCAGAAATGTTCCATATGCAAAAAGCTTATTTCTCTAAAGAAATTGTCACAACACAATGCCACAGATGTCTCAAGTTTTGAGCAATTGGCACACTGATTGCAGGAATGTCCACCAGAGCTGTTTCCAGAGAATTGAATGTTAATGTCGCTACCATAAGCCTCCAACATCGTTTTAGAGAATTTGGCAGTACGTCCAACCGGCCTCACAACCGCAGACCACGTGTAACCACGCCAGCCCAGGACCTCCACATCCGGCTTTTTCACCTGTGGGATTGTCTGAGGCCAGCCACTCGGACAGCTGATAAACTGTGAGTTTGCACAACCAAAATTTCTGCACAAACTGTCAGAAACCGTCTCAGGGAAGCTCATCTGTGTGCTCGTCGTCCTCACCAGGGTCTTGAACTAACTGTAGTTCGGCATCGAAACCGACTTCATTGGGCAAATGCTCACCTTCGATGGCCACTGGCACGCTGGAGAAGTGTGCTCTTCACGGATGAATCCCGGTTTCAACTATACCGGGCAGATGGCGTTGTGTGTGCGAGCAGATTGCTGATGTCAATATTGTGATCAGAGTGTCTCATGGAGGCGGTGGGGTTATGGTATGGGCAGGCATGAGCTACAGACAACAAACAGAATTGCATTTTATCAATGGAAATTTGAATGCAGAGATACCGTGACGAGATCCTGAGGCCCATTGTAGTGCCATTCATCTGCCGCCATCACCTAATGTTTCAGCAAGATAATGTCGCAAGAATCTGTACACAATTCCTGGAAGCTGAAAATATCCCAGTTCTTCCATGGACTGCATACTCACCAGACATGTCACCCATTGAGCATGTTTGGGATGCTCTGGATCGACGTGTACGACAGCGTGTTCCAGCTCCCACCAATATCCAGCAACTTAAAATTGCACAGCCATTGAAAAGGAGTGGGACAACCTTCCACAGGCCACAATCAGCCTGATCAACTCTATGCAAAATAAATGTATCGCGCTGCATGAGGCAAATGGTGGTCACACCTGATACGGACTGTTTTTCTAAGGTATCTGTATTCCCAGTCATGTGAAATCCATAGATTAGTGCCTAATGAATTTATTTCAATTGACTGATTTCCTTATATGAACTGTAACTCGGTAAAATCTTTGAAATTGTTACATTTATATATATATTTTCAGTGTAGTTAGTTATTGTGCAAACATGCTGCGCTGACCTTGTTGACTGAGTGAGGGGGGCGGGAGGGTGAGTGGCAGACAGTTCCGCCATAGGCTGAGCGTATGGTGCTGTTAGAGTTGGCACTAGAGAGGCTGGAGGTGGTGCCATTGAGCTGGAGAGAACGCACAGACAGAGAGTTAGTTAGTGATGCCAACAGCCCATGTAATTAATGCCCAATGAATTAAACACAAGCCAGTGATTGTGTTAGCCTGGGTTCCAGTCTTGTTTCTGCTTTAGCCACCTTTGTCATAAAAACATATGCAGTCCAGAAACAGACTCGATACCCAGGCTAAGATTGGGCCATGCAATTGTTACATGAGTATGAAGGCTAGAAAGAGCAGCAGCAAAGTTATTGAAGTGGTACCTTTCGTGCTTTGGTGGGGGTAGCAGTGCCGAGGAATCGCCGTTTGGTCGGTGTCCGGACAGCTGTCCCATACAGCATATCCACCTCAATCTGCTTGCTCTTTTTCAGTTGCTGATACAATGAAAAATATTAACGATATAAATCAAAGTATTGTAATCTCAGAGTTTAATAAAGTAAACTTTTAGCTACACAGCACTAAGCCTAACTTGAGACAAGAGTGTAACAAATTATGATCGTGCATCTCTCTCGTGGACATCAATACATGATTTACATTAAAGTACAAGTTGCGCTCAATGGCCCGGTTTCCCAGATCCAAATGAAACCTAATCATGGACTGAAAAACACTTCTCCTTTGGTCATGCTTCTTAGTCCAGGACTAGGTTTAATCTGGGTCCAGGAAAGAGGACCAAGACTGTATCTCTCAAATTAGGATTCTGCCCTCAAATGAGTAGCTAGGTCTTTACCCTCTCCAGTTTCTCATTCTCTTTCTCGATGCGGTGCAACTCCCACTGCTCCTCCACAAACTGCATGAACTTCTGTCCATTCACCAGGAACTCCCTGGCCTGCTCCTGCTCCCACACATCAATCTGAGCCTTCAGCTTCTTCTCAAGCTGGACAAACAAAACACAAATATAGGGATATAGCCAAGCCTTTTACAGTATAGTATGTGTTTATATAGTATAGCATTATGTACGGCTGCTCAAGAAAAACTCAGAGCCTTGTCATGTTTGTATGTACTAGTATGTACAGTAGCTACCCACCTAACAAGGGAAAAATACAGACTCCTGTCGTCTTTTTCAAAATTAGTTACCTTGGGCAGGCTTTTGTGGAGCTCGGCTTTCTGTTTCTCCTCTTTGAGCAGATTCCCTCCTCTGTTGGTGAACCTGGAGGGGTCTGTGGCTTTTTTCTGTGGGGATAAAAGGAAATGCCAAGGGTTAAAACCCCCTAAGGTCGATGTCCGCGCCCCTGTGGAAATATAATTAGCATAATACAAAAATCCCCATAAAAATCTGTCAGTTTAAGCTAGCGACATCTGTTTTATTTGCATGGGATGCATCTCAATCCACCGCATCCGCCTATGTAACACTTCCGCATTTGGGGTGAAAGGTGACAGAGCTAGAGCGGTGTTTGTCAGACCATGAGACATCCCGAAAATCGGTCTTCGCACAAAATCGTATGTAGCGTCCAAACAGTTTTGCCTACAAACTATCATGATATTTCAGGTTAAATAAATGTTACAAATATTTTAATTTTTACAAATGTTTCCTGATCATTCTTATATCTCTGACACTTCAGAACAAACTTCCTTTAGATGTATTTGGGGGACTAGCTATTGTTCCATGTAGTGAATTTGTCATTCAATGCGTTTGTATGGGCTAATAGCAGTAAGGCCAAACAATTTTTATTTTAGATAAGTCAAGGGAGCTTAAAATTGTATGTTATTTAACTTAAATTGTTTGGATGAAACAACATCCTAGGTAATTCGAAAATAAGCAAAAACCTTTTTTTAAAGTGAACTATCCATTGAAAGCCCACTTAAAAAAATATATAATTGCACTTGTCTTTTCTTACTAGCACTGACTTTGCTGGTAAGGTCTTTATTGAGAAAAATGTACTAACTACGACTGTGATATGTGGTTGTCTCACCTGGCTATCTTAAGATGAATGCACTAACTGCAAGTCTCTCTGGATAAGAGCGTCTGCTATATGACTAAACTGCTTATTGGTGCTTCGCCACAGCTAACCTCTAGTTCCAGGAAGAGTCTCCAGCTCTCCTCCCAGCGGTGAACCCCTTCAAACAGCTCCTTGTGTTCCTCATAGTGCTGCTTCAGCCTCAGGATCTCAGCGTCGTGCAGCCCCAACAGCTCCTCTGTAAAATCATCTGAAGGAGGGAAAAACAAATCATTCATTTATTATTAAAATCAGGAAGTCACATTGAGAAAAATATTGCCTTTTTAAAAGGGAAAACTAAATGCATGGGTATGTGATGCACCAGGTATGTGATTAATAAGTTAACAATTCTAAAACACACTGTTCACTAGAAAGACTTCTCGGAGTCTTCATTCATTGATTGGTCTACCAAAGCTTGTGTTGTACCTGTAATCCAAACCCTAAAACCCAACTTACCGCTATAATAGGGCACAAAGGCCTGTCGCTGGTCGCTGCTGAAGAAGCATTTCTCCCAGAGCACTGCGATCTCTGAGCGGATGGCCTCAGTTACGTTACGCATGTTCAGTAGTTTGAGCTCCACCAGTCGCCTGCCCTCTGCTTCTAACTGAGGTGTGAAAAAGAAGAGAGAACAATTTGGTTCTTTGGTTCTAACATTCTCTTGATTAATAGACAGACTTTGTTTAGAAACAGCTTTAGAATGCCAGATACAGACTACTGGAGACAATGATGACTAGCCAGAGGGGTATACATACTACAAAGCAGGATCAATGAGATAGCCAGCAAACTTTAAATAAACAACAAACAACTACTGACTTTCTGGATCATTAACAAAGCTAAACTTAGATGTGTGTTTTAAGTTGTTGAGTCAATTAGACCATGTCCATTTCAAGCTTATCTTTCAGAAATAAAAATAAACCGTTATTTCAGAATATTTAGGCAAGTAAGGGGCATGGTCAAAATGGGCCCATTAGGCTCTGGTCAAAATAAGTGCACTAGAAAGGGATTAGGGTGCCATTTGGGACATAAGCTAAGAGTTTTCACTAACAGCATCCAGGTTCTTCTTCTTGGAGACGACCATGTGCTCTGAGAAGAGCTCTCTCTCCTCCTGGGGCACCTGCAGTCTGTCCCACAGCTCCTGGATCTTCTCCCTGTGAGCCTCACACACCGCCTGGTTCTCTGCCTTCCTCTCCTCCAGCTAGACAGAACAACAGACACAGGGGACGGTTAGTAAAGGAGCACTACGGAAATGGGCATGTTCCAGGATGTCTGTATTGTCTTTACGTGGGACGCGACTGCAATAAAGAAGACCTGGAACACGGCCAATGAGAGATATTAGCAACAAAATGCAAATTAAGATATTTAGATAATCTATAGTGAAGTGATAATGAACTGATATAGTATTGTTGAAACGTAATGTGTGTAGGTCGACTGTTGTTGTTGTACTGTGGTGGTGAGCAGATCGACTGTTCACTTTGCACAGACATTGCAAAGTATCGCTCAAACTAAAGCATTCACTATCATCTCATAAACAAATTTGATTAATTCCATTTTCACTTGGCCGAGGAGGAGTTTGAGCGAGGCGATGTTGTCTTTGGACAGGCAGAAGGCCTCCTGGTCCTCGCAGACTATGTCCTTCTCGAAGCTGGTCTCTGGCAGCTGATCAAGGTCGTCCATGCACAAGATGATCTGCCTCTTGATGCCCACAAACTCAGCGTGCCGCCGCTCCTGCCCACAGACCGAGAGACATGCCGTTAGGGATCTCCTCAAATGTGTATATTAGTTTACATCAGTGTTTTTCCTCAATATTATTTTCCCTAAGGTGAGGCGCAGAATCAATGGCCAACCTTTTTTTGGCATTACTACAACCAATTCAACTAATCGTGCCTCTAGATTAAAGACAGAGATTAGTTGAATCAGCAAATAAGTGCTGGGTTCTCCAGGAGCAGGGTTGGTGAAGTATGCACCATCATTCAGATCTAGGTTCAAATAATATGTTTTCTTTCAAATCCTTTGAGCATTTGATTAAGCCTGCGTGATGTATCACATTGGATTTGCTCCTTTGGGACTATTCCATTAGTTCCATTGCGCCAGGTAAGCTCAATCAAGTGCAGCTACATTTATTTTTTACAAATAATACTGGTATGCGAACCCAGCTCTGCTTTTATTACAAATCCCTATCCACCTTCTCTGCGGTCTGGCTGGCGATGTGCTGGCGGAAGCCGTCCAGCTGCTCCAGGGAGGGCACAGCGTTGGGGTCGAGGGCGTAGGGCTCTGAACACAGAGTGTCACACAGGTCTTGGTCGCACTCTGTCAAAGCCTTGAGCTGCTGCATCCTCTGGGTCCGCTCCTTCACCAACCCCTCCACCTGGGTCCGGATCTCCTTCTCCTGCTGCAGCATGGTGACGCCCCGCTCCTCCTGGTGAGAGAAAAGGTGTTGGGTGAAGTTGCCCCTAGGCACTGCATTTCCCCCACTAATGGTTAAGTTGAGGATTGGAGAGGGGGAAACTGATCCCAGATCTGTACCCAGGGAAGGCACCAGGGTTGGGGTTAATGCCATTTCAATTTTGAGTATTCAGGGTAAAAAAAAAAATCAGTTTACTTCCTGAATTGACCCCAACCCTGGAAGGCACAGGCAGAATGTTTCTCCAAAGAAATCTTCAAAATCGAAAATGGACTTCCCCAGAGGCATCATCTAAACAGTCTGGAATGGCCTCATTCCCTTATTTTCCGTAATAGCCCTTTTTTTCCTCCATCCACTGATCTCCAAGAAATGGACAGCAATAAGTCCATAAATCCTCATAGCGCTTTATCCTAGAAATAGAATTACTAGAAAGGACAAAGCCAATCAGACCATGGTAATTTGAGTGGGACATTGAGTTGAATGGGAATGTCCGTTCTAGTCATATTTCTATGATTTATGTCATTAGCATACTAGTATAACTTTGCAGACCTTGTTAGAAACTGTTAGGATGCTTACCTCAAACGGGGGTAGCTGCAGTTCCAAGCACAGCTTATCCAATTGTTTGCGACAGGCTTCGATGCTGCTCAACAGTCTGGTCCTAAGAGACTCCTCCTCTGTTATCATCATGTCTAACAAACCCTGTGAGAGATGTGCAGAAATGACTAGTCAGTCCACATATAGGAACGAATCCATAGTTAAAGAGTGTAGCTGGTTCTTGAATTAGCTACTTCTAGAAATCTCACATTTCGCAGACTAAATAGATCACACATATTCCCTAGCAACACTTACACACCCCTCAAAAGTAGGTTAGCTAGCCACTGTACTAGCTCTTCACCAGGGCGTCGAGCCGCACTAACGTCCTGGACCAGAGGTAGCTAGTTAACTAGCTACAGCAGGTGCACAGACAGGTGTCACGGCTTTGAGAATGTTGTTCCTTGGAGAATAATTACACTCTATGCTTGAGTGTCAATTTGTTTTGACTCACCTTGATGTGATTCTTGACCACATTGGTTCTCTGTAGTCTCTGGTCTTCTGGAATTCCTATCTCTTCCCAGATGTCCTTTAGGTGGCAGAGAGCTTTATTCAGGCAAGCCACTGACTCGGCTGCGAGCACCTCACTGGAATGGGCCGGGGACATATATAAAAGGTTACATTTTTGGACTGGCATGACTAGCTAACGTTACTTGACTTTGCTGGACTGCTGCAACTTGCAACGACAAGGGGCAGCATTGTAGCAATAATGTTAACGTTAGTGTCAATGTCGTCCTGCTATTGTAATTGATCAGTCTTTGAATTGGTAGCACACTAGCAGTCAATCCATTCAACTGTGCAGGCACACCCAATCGTTAACTGTTACAGTACTACAGTAACGTAAGCTAACGAGCTCGCAGCCGAGTCTGTCTTGCCTAACGTTAGTCACTCCTGGCAAATTGACATTAACGTTAGCTAACATTTTTATAAAACTGATCAGTAATCTTGCAGTCTTATTTCTAGATAGGTAACTAGTTTTAGCTAGCTAGCTATAACGTTAGTCACAAAACACTGCTGTTCTGTCAGTTAAGTTAGCTAGCTTGACATTTCAATTCTGCATGCCAAATGCAAGACTTTTTACAAATACAATTCACTTGCCTCTTCCTCATCGCGAAGTCCCAGTAATTTTTAAGTCAGTTGTGTTGTAACTAGCAGCAAAACTGCTCATAAATCCTGAGCGCGGTGTCCTTCAGCCTTGCCTGTGTTAAGTCTCTCTCAAGCCGTTTCTGACCGATTCAAAAATATGCATCAAAACGTGGTCTTGTCCCTCATTGGTTGAGGACGGCCAATATGTCATCGTCTAGACATGTTGGTACCATGAGCGCATGCGCAAGGGCGTGGACTCAAGAAAACGAACAGCAATTACCAGCAAAGTGACAGACATGCTTTCAAATGTCGCTGTACAAAAATGTCATTATTTATCTACATGTATTTGATATCCGTAAGATTCATAAATATAATGTATTATAAATCACAGACACAACAAATAAAACATCATATTTATTTTGTACTGTGGACAGAAAACAACATTATTTATACACCTTTTGCAGTTGGTATAGCACTATGATGGAATATTTTCCAATGTCAATCCATTGTTTTCTCAACCAGATCAAGTTGAGACTGCTTCCAATACAATACTCTGAATAACAGGTGCAAACATGTAGTTGTTGTCATATTGTAGATCCAAAATGTCCAAAAAGTCATCTGTATGTGTCCCCATGATGTCTTGGACCACAAGCTGGATGCTCCCATTGGCAATGATAGAAAGACCCCAGGACTCATGCATGGTTGTCCAACATAGACTCCAGAAGTCTGGCACTGTTTGTGATAGCTGTGGTCACCACAATGAATTTAAGACCTAGAAACACCAGAGACAGAATCCCAATTGAGACCAGGGTCTCTTTTTCAAATGGTACAAAGTTAATATGAAGAACCCGCTTGACCTATATAAAACACTTATTGTAAACTTTGTAGTCACCACAATAAATGTCTAACCTAGGAGAAATAGAGGTAGAAATGGAGGCATGAATAGATATTTCCCTAACTCACACCCTCCCCATTTTTCCCTGTCAGCACTGGGATTCGAACCGGCAACCCTCCGGTTACTGGCCCACCTCTCAAAGCTTCTGCTGTCCCCTACATTGACACACTGTTACATTTCTAGTACCACCACCCTTCAGAATCCCAATAGAAAGCCTTCCTTACCTTTCTCTCTGCCCAGAAAGCGCAGTGCTGAGATCTCTGAGAAGGTGCAGCCACCCAGGAACATGACTAGGATGATACGCTGGGAATCGGTCTTCACCCTTGCGTCTGATCCGTTACTACCTGCTGAGAGAGAGGGGGGAGGTAGAGAGAGAGAGAGAGGGAGAAAATAAAGAACTGGAATGCTCTGAGTGTTCCCCTTTACTCTATGGACTGTCCATTGAAACGTGCTTTTTACATACATTTCAGTGTCAATGTCAAGCTCACTTGTCTTACCTGTGACTGCAAATTCATGGCCGTTGAGCATGCGTGTGACTTCCTCGAGCCCTGTCCAACCATCACGCTCCAATACCTGCAGACGTAGAACAAGCGCAATACTTTTTATTATATCACTAATTGTAACACACTTCTGTCTTAGTACCCATGAGTTTATTCATGTTGGAGTCCACCTACCTGTTCGATGAGTTTGCAGCTCAAAGGAATGTAGGCTCCACTGAAGATATAGGCCATGTCTCGAGGGACACGGAGGTCATATTCTTCATCCGACTTGGGCACCTTGATGTAGATACAGTAAGGATATCCGGTTTCATTGCAATACTGTTTGGTTACAGAGTTATTTTAAGGCAGCGTTTCCCAAACTAGGGGTCGTGATTTGAAAATGGGGTCGCGAGAGAAACTCTGAAAAAAATTAAATAAAGAAAATCGCGCTTGGTTCTTAGAACCAGGGTTACGTCAGTAACCTCCGGTAGCCGCTAGATGCGGTTGTAATAAACAGAGCGGTTTCTGTTTTCTTCATACAAATGTGGCTCTATCTTTTGAACGGTTTAAGCTACAAAGTATTATGACCCCATCACTGTAAGATTAGACTATTGTTTCCCTCTACAAAGCCCACAAGCCGCGCAGGACTCATTAGAACAGACTGGATAAGACCAGGCACTAAATCAGACTGAAGATCAGACTGAAGATTCAGACTGAAAATCATACAACACTATTGCCTGATGATCTTCTGAATTTATACCTTTCCTGATGCATTTCAGTCATTTCAAACCATACTTCCTTCAGATTGAAATACTGTCAAAAGTACTGTCAGACTGATTTGTGATAGACTGTCATAGCCCCAATTAAAAAAAGTAAACATTTGCCATTGATTAGATCACTTTTTTGACATCGTGCGGTCGCACATTTTTTTATATACAGTGGGGAGAACAAGTATTTGATACACTGCTGATTTTGCAGGTTTTCCTACTTACAAAGCATGTAGAGGACTGTAATTTTTATCATGGGTACACTTCAACTGTGAGAGACCGAATCTAAAACAAAAATCCAGAAAATCACATTGTATGATTTTTAAGTAATTAATTTGCATTTTATTGCATGACATAAGTATTTGATACATCAGAAAAGCAGAACTTAATATTTGGTACAGAAACCTTTGTTTGCAATTACAGAGATCATATGTTTCCTGTAGGTCTTGACCAGGTTTGCACACACTGCAGCAGGGATTTTGGCCCACTCCTCCATACAGACCTTCTCCAGATCCTTCAGGTTTCGGGGCTGTCGCTGGGCAATACGGATTTCAGCTCCCTCCAAAGATTTTCTATTGGGTTCAGGTCTGGAGACTGGCTAGGCCACTCCAGGACCTTGAGATGCTTCTTACGGAGAAACTCCTTAGTTGCCCTGGCTGTGTGTTTCGGGTCGTTGTCATGCTGGAAGACCCAGCCACGACCCATCTTTAATGCTCTTACTGAGGGAAGGAGGTTGTTGGCCAAGATCTCGCGATACATGGCCCCATCCATCCTCCCCTCAATACGGTGCAGTCGTCCTGTCCCCTTTGCAGAAAAGCATCCCCAAAGAATGATGTTTCCACCTCCATGCTTCACGGTTGGGATGGTGTTCTTGGGGTTGTACTCATCCTTCTTCTTCCTCCAAACATGGCGAGTGGAGTTTAGACCAAAAAGCTCTATTTTTGTCTCATCAGACCACATGACCTTCTCCCATTCCTCCTCTGGATCATCCAGATGGTCATTGGCAAACTTCAGACGGGCCTGGACATGCGCTGGCTTGAGCAGGGGGACCTTGCGTGCGCTGCAGGATTTTAATCCATGACGGCGTAGTGTGTTACTAATGGTTTTCTTTGAGACTGTGGTCCCAGCTCTCTTCAGGTCATTGACCAGGTCCTGCCGTGTAGTTCTGGGCTGATCCCTCACCTTCCTCATGATCATTGATGCCCTACGAGGTGAGATCTTGCATGGAGCCCCAGACCGAGGGTGATTGACCGTCATCTTGAACTTCTTCCATTTTCTAATAATTGTGCCAACAGTTGTTGCCTTCTCACCAAGCTGCTTGCCTATTGTCCTGTAGCCCATCCCAGCCTTGTGCAGGTCTACAATGTTATCCCTGATGTCCTTACACAGCTCTCTGGTCTTGGCCATTGTGGAGAGGTTGGAGTTTGTTTGATTGAGTGTGTGGACAGGTGTCTTTTATACAGGTAACGAGTTCAAACAGGTGCAATTAATACAGGTAATGAGTGGAGAACAGGAGGGCTTCTTAAAGAAAAACTAACGGGTCTGTGAGAGCCGGAATTCTTACTGGTTGGTAGGTGATCAAATACTTATGTCATGCAATAAAATGCAAATTAATTACTTAAAAATCATACAATGTGATTTTCTGGATTTTTGTTTTTGATTCCGTCTCTCACAGTTGAAGTGTACCTATGATAAAAATTAGAGACCTCTACATGCTTTGTAAGTAGGAAAACCTGCAAAATCGGCAGTGTATCAAATTCTTGTTCTCCCCACTGTATCAAAATGGGATTGCGGGCCCAAAAAGTTTGGGAACCCCTGTTTTAGGGGCAGTTTCCTGACCCTGCCCTGCCCTAGTCCTGGATTGAAAACAAAGCTTAATGGAGAATCTCCATTAATAAAAAGGCTTTTAGTCCAGGATCTGTGTACGTGAAACTGCCCTATAATGTTTGTGAAATTTCATAAAGTTAAAGTAACTCAATACATGTAATGATGTTTTTGAAGGTTGTCAATTAAATTAAAAGACTGCGTACCAGATTGAGTCTCCTGCTCAAGGCACGGAAATTGCTCTTCTTGGCCAGGGAGGAGAAGGCGTCAGTCAGCTTTCCTAAAATAGAACATGTTGAAAGGTTAAAGTGCTGATATTTTGCAGAGCATCTTGTCATTGTCAGGACTCTAAGGTACAGTATATCTATGATGTACACTACCGGTCAAAAGTTTTAGAACACCTACTCTCGTTCAAGGGTTTTTCTTTATTTGTACAATTGTTTTACATTGAAGAATAATAGTGAAGACATCAAAACTATGAAATAACACATATGGAATCCTTTTCAAACAGTCTTGAAGGAGTTCCCACATATGCTGAGCACTTGTTGGCTGCTTTTCCTTCACTCTGAGGTCCGACTCATCCCAAACCATCTCAATTTGGTTGAGGTCAGGGGATTGTGGAGGCCAGGTCATCTGATGCAGCACTCCATCACTCTCCTTCTTGGTAAAATAGCCCTTACACAGCCTTGAGGTGTGTTGGGTCATTGTCCTGTTGAAAAACAAATGATAGTCCCACTAAGCCCAGACCAGATGGGATGGCGTATCGCTGTAGAATGCTGTGGTAGTCATGCTGGTTAAGTGTGCCTTGAATTCTTAATAAATCTCAGACAGTGTCACCAGCAAAGCATCCCCACACCATAACACCTCCTCCTCCATGCTTTATGGTGGGAAATACACATGCAGCGATCATCCGTTCACCCACACCACGTCTCACAAAGACACGGCGGTTGGAACCAAAAATCTCAAATTTGGACTCCAGACCAGAGGACACATTTGTACCTGTCCAATGTCCATTGCTCGTGTTTCTTGGCCCAAGCAAGTCTCTTCTTCTTATCGGTGTCCTTTAGTAGTGGTTTCTTTCTAGCAATTCAACCATGAAGGCCTGATTCACACAATCTCCTCTGAACAGTTGATGTTGAGATGTGTCTGTGACTTGAACTCTGTGAAGCATTTATTTGGGCTGCAATTTCTGAGGTTGGTAACTCTATTGAACTTATCCTCAGCAGCAGAGGTAACTCTGGGTCTTCCATTCCTGTGGCGGTCCTCATGAGAGCCAGTTTCATCACAGCTCTTGATGGTTTTTGCGACTGCACTTGAAGAAACGTTCAAAGTTCTTGACATTTTCCGTATTGACTGACCTTCATGTCTTAAAGTAATGATGGACTGTCGTTTCTCTTTGCTTATTTGAGCTGTTCTTGCCATAATATGGACTTGGTCTTTTACCAAATAGAGCTATCTTCTGTACACCTCCTCTACCTTGTCACAACATAACTGATTGGCTCAAACGCATTAAGAAGGAAAGAAATTCCACAAATTAACTTTTAAAAAGGCACACCTGTTAATTGAAATGCATTCCTGGTGACTACCTCATGAAGCTGGTTGAGAGAATGCAAAGCTGTCATCAAGGCAAAGGGTGGCTAATTGAAGAATCTCAAATATAAAATATATTTTGATTTGTTTAACCCTTTTTTGGTTACTACATGATTCCATATGTGTTATTTCATAGTTTTGATGTCTTCACTATTATTCTACAATGTAGAAAATAGTAAAAATAAAGAAAAACCCTTGAATGAGTAGGTGTTATATATAGTAACGGTATTGAGACCCAGCCTGTATTAAACACAGTAATGGTATTGGGACCTAGCCTGTATTAAACACAGTAATGGTATTGGGACCCAGCCTGTATTAAACACAGTAATGGTATTGGGACCTAGCCTATATTAAACACAGTAATGGTATTGGGACCTAGCCTGTCTTAAACACAGTATTGGGACCCAGCCTGTCTTAAACACAGTAACGATATTGGGACTCAGCCTTGATCTGACCTGCAGTTTTGTCGTTGACCAGTTTGCCCACTCTGCTCTCCATGACAGTGAGGGTCTCTCCAGGCTGCTGCTCCACCAGCAGGCCTAGCTGCTTCAGGTTGGAGAACGTCAGGAGGTGGTCAGCGCCATAACTCTGAGAGAGGAAATAGGACAGAACTATATAACAATGAAAAGGCTCCAACAAAACAACAATGGAAATACAAAGATACAGAACTAATCCAGTCTAAATGCACATACACTGACAGTGTGACACAGTAACACACTAGTGGGCTACATTTGGCCTGGGATGTCATAATGACATCATTTTATGGTTGTAAAGACATATATTTTTCCTGACAATGTCAAGATGTCTGGGACTGGGAGAGGTCATATTTTTCTGGTCACTAAAAAGATTTGTAAAAATATATTTTTTTTTCCAACCAGTACACAACATGACCATGACATTACAAAAGACGTCAGCCTGACACCATTGCAACCAGTTTTTCCCAACCAGTGATAGATATAATTTAAAACAATACCTGTGATAGCAGGACCCACCTGTAGAAACTGGGCTTTTAATGACCGATAATCTTTGGGAAGGAGGCCTGAAGGAAAATATAAACAGCTGATTTAAAAGGACTAAGAATCTTATCATGAGATCAATTATATTTTCATGTGTTTGGTTAAAAAACATCTATGTGAAGACTCACCATTTTCTGTGAGAGACAGCAGACAAAGGAGTCTCATACTTTCCAACATAGAGACCTAAGGTGGATGATACCACAATAAGGCGGATGATAACACAATTGATTAATACAACCTGTAATAAAAAATCTTATTGGGCCGATTTAGCACTATGATTACCGGTATTCATGTACCATTCATAGAAATAGAGTGAATAGAACGGGCTTGGAAGCTCTAACCCTGGCAACTTGTCTGGTAAACTCATGGGTACACCCATTATGATGTAATTGACATGAATGGAGACGTCCTTTCTATTAACTATATTGCTATGGTACCATTATCTTGGAGACAATCTCACCTGTCTATTGATATGTTCCTCTATGTAGGAAATACATTCACGGATTTCAAACCCCTCCAGTAAGGCTGTCGGGTGGGGAAATAAGTATCAGTTATTATGCAACGCAGGAAATGGGATTCATATGGGGAAAAAACACATGCCTCAAAGTACAGTATAGCCTATGTAATGTAATCTTACAGTGCTCTGTCTTCAACAGCTCTTGGAAGTCCTGCTTTGTTTTCTTTTTCATCATTGACTCACTGGCACCAATATCTGAAGAGAGACATGTCTTTTTAAAGGGATACTTCGGGACTTTTGCAATGAAGCCCTTTATCTACTTCCTCAGAGTCAGATGAACTCATGGACACCGTTTTTATGTCTCTGCATCCAGTATGAAGGAAGTTAGAGGTAGTTTCGCAAGCCAATGTTAACTAGTGTTAGCGCAATGACTGAAAGTCTTTAGTATCTACTAGCATGCTAGCAGTTACCATAGACTTCCATTCATTGTGCTAATGTTAGTTAACAACTTTGTTCAAACTGCACGCAGACATAAAAATGGTATCCACCAGTTCATCTGACTCTGGGGAAGTAGATAAAGGGCTTCATTGCCAAAATCCTGAAGTATCCCTTCTAACCTTTAAGGCAAGGATTCTAAAATATATCCAAGACTATAATTCTAATTCAACAGGTGAAGACAAATAACCATTTCCCTCAATGTCATCTGATTCGGATATATGAGACTCAATACTCACGCAGACTGAGGAGCCGATGCTCCTGTTTTAACCCTTTCAGCTCCTCCGACACAAACGTCTTCATCTGTTTAATGTCCATCCCACTACGCTTCTGCAAAGACAGAGAGCCGGAGGGAGATGAATAATCATCAAACATGAACTTCTACTCTTTGATGTAAAGAAAGAGGACATTTAAGACAAATATTATGCATCCACGCAGGGCAATGCTTCACCAGGAGGCATTGTTGTAAATGATCATGTGCTCTCAATCAGCTTACCATACCTAGCAAATAAAGGTGTAAATATGGTCAGAATGAAACACTCACATCATATGCAGTCTGGAGGTTTCGGGCCTTTTGACTTAGGAAGCCAAACACCTGGGAGAAATGCTCGTTCCTGATCTCGTTGAAAACCTGAGAGAGAAACACATACAAATTCCAGTGAGACTTATCCTTAAACCAGTGAAGGGGAAATGATATAAATTAAACCGTGTTAAAAGGCCAACCTTATCTTGAGAGTTTAGCATCACTTTTATACTCTTCTCAGAGGAGGTGACTTCTGGACCAAACTCTACACATCCTATATGACAAAGAGAAAAATTATAATTCCATACAGACAATGGACATACATTGCAAACAATGGCATTAAGATCTTATTGCAACTGTAATGGCATACAGCAATAAGAGGCTTCAGTGTATGTGTGGTCCTTGACAAGGACACAATATATAAAGACCACATGCCGTATAGCTATTTCAAAGTAGAGACTGTAATCAGAGCAAATATCATTGCTTACCACATTTAATTCTGAAAATATCATCTACAAGTCCTTCATAGACAACCTGGGAGCACAGAGGAGTCACAAGGTCCACATCTGCAAAGAGAATGAGAAAAACCATTAGTATGATATCAACTATTATTATGACGCGTCACCCTATTGCTATACTTAAAGGAGAATTCCATTCAAAATCCACATTTTCATACGTTAGTCCATGAGAATTCATAATAACACCATTATCCTATAGCATATTTAAAATGTCAAAAAATGAGAGCAACAAATAAGATAAACGTCACAACTGCAGTTATCCACAGTTCAAGGAAGATCTACCTCTGTCAATGAGAAACACATTTCCGATCTCCGCTTGACGCGCCCTCTGTTCCCCCTCCTCCACCTGCTCCCTCCACGATTCATACGCCATCTGAACCAGACAAGAGAACAGACATACTGTTAACACTTACTATATGAATCTCATCTAAATCATGGTGTTTGAAAAATCTAAATAATCTGTACTGATGCTGCTTTCTGACTGTGTCTGCGTTCAACAACAATACAGCTCTACCTTGATGAACAAGACAAAGACTGGTTGGCTGAAGCATAAACAGACTGGCACCCATAGTAAATCATTCATTCAGTACCATCTAGAATCATAATCCCAGATGTATTTTAGTGTCGTTTTAATTCAGTATACAAGGCAGCTATACGCTGAATTGTGGTATACAACAGCACATTAAAGAGTGTTGATGTATTGAGCTGATTTTACCTTGGAGCATCGTCCAATCCCATACACCTTAGAGAAAGGGCCGTAGACGGAGTGCAGGAGATGCAGGGCACTGCCCGCTGTTCTCACCCAGCGCTGGTCCCCCTCCTGTGGACACACAGGTCATGCGTGTTAGCAAAATATTTAGCACTATTAATACAACCACACTAGTCCCAGTACTAGGTTGTTAGTTATATGTCAAAATGTGTTACTAATTTGTTATTACACTGTACCTGCTAATGTAACTATCTGTAAATACATAATGTTTGCATCATAAAGTGGGACTTCTATTTCTAAATACAGGTCCCGTCAGCACTACTGTCTACCATTACCAGGAAGTTGTCTCTGAAGAATTCCGGAAGCTCCAAGCTGATGATGTCATCGTCCAGGGGCAGGAGGTAGAATGACCACTCATCAGTAGTCACATCTTCACAAGGGAGTGAAAAAGTGTCTGTTAACATTAAAACATCTGGAATACCAAAATATGAATACGAAATATCAAAAGACACCTACCACCAAAGATTCCCTGCTCCTCCAAAAGGTTCCCGCATGCATAAAACTGTAGGAGGAGACACGGAAAGCAGGAGAAGAATGAGCAAAGAAAATAAATAAATACAAATATTACAGAAAACATACAGTAAATACTAAATACATATAATTACCTTCTGAGGGCTAAATATGATCTTGTATCTTCTGAATCTCCCAAATGCTTTGTCTGCATTGACCACATCTGGAAAAGGAAACCAATTTGTCAGTGGGTATAAGAAACAGCCACAAACTGTCCTGTATAACTGCCCGTACGAACCGCCTGTGAAACGCCACTCTACCCACTGCTGTCAGACTGTATAATAACTCTAGCTCTTAAATGGTTTCCCAAAAAATTCTATTTTTTACAATCACATTTTAATATTTCAATTTCCTTCATGAAACATTTCCTGTAATGTTTCAAGTGTTCTGTATTCTATTTATGTCACGTATTATGTGCTTTGTATTTTAAATTAGTCTTATGCAATTTTAGTAATGTAAATTCTGCATTTCTTCAGTTTTATCTGTGAGCAAGAATAAATCAACTCAAACTCAAAACAGAGTGATTTCCCTCATTGTCTTCCTGACCCAGGACATGAAATCAGAAGCATTTGTCTGCATAGTTAACCCAATGTACTCCAGAAGCACTGTCAATAAAACCACTGACCCAGAAAAGGCATTTCAAAGTCTGGGACGACAGTACTTCATTTCTCAGGAAGGGAATAGCGTTGCTAACTTAATATTTCACTGCATTTGCATCCCAACAATTACACTTTAATGGAATACAATATGAATCAGTTGAATTTCAATATCAGCGTGCCACCATTCTACTTACCACATATCCACTTGACAGTTTGTATTCTTGGACGGATCAGGAAGCATAGTCTGTCAAGGAAGGCACATTGTTATGGCTTTATTACAACATTGTTATGGCGGTGTTACTTGTTCCTCCAAGACATGAAAAGAGAAGTAGATCTATGGAACTACTATAGGATTAGATACTTACTGATCTGAGGTGCTGACAATGGGTTTGTATTCCACTTTGTAAAGCTTGTCCACATCATGTTGCTACATGGAGATGGGTGACAAAGATTGTATATGATTGAACCTCATCGTAACCTGGTAAACTGATATATAAAAGGACAGACATAATCAACACGGTATACAGAAATATTTAGAAACATAACAATGACATGTACCTTTAGTGTTGTTACATTAGCAATGCGGTCTAGGGGGCTCATCAAATCTGCCTCAATGAATAGGTCCTTTCTCCCAGGTAGCTTTGAATCAGGAGAGTAAAAATGCAGTATGATATGATGATGATGCGAATGATGATGATGAATATACCTATTCAATCCCCAGAAGAGGAATGTAGGATTGCTACCAGCAGTAGAGACTAAAATGCATTTAGAAACACAGAGGGTCGGTTTCCCAGACACAGATTAAGCCTATAGAATCTCAATTGAAACAGATTTTTAGTCCAGGACCAGGACTGTCTGGGAAACTGACCCAGGCTTTACAACTTTAATAGGATCCATGACTTGTGTTGGTACTTGTGGATACTGAGAGCCAAGGCAATTGATAACCCGAGTGGGGGGGAATATGAGTGGAGTAGTCCTACCTGTTCCAGTAGGTAGATGAGCTGGTCCCTGGCCAGCCTCTTGAGCAGAGAGAAGTCCGGGAGCTCAGGGGCATCTCCCCTGACACTGTGAGCCATGGGGCCAGAGGTGGAACAGAGTAGCACACCTGCCCAACCATTCACCTCCCTGGAAAATACAATCCAGCTGTGATGGCGAGTGTTGCGGGGCTACCCACTGGGCACACACTGGTTGAATCAACGCTGTTTCCGCATCATTTCAATGAAATTAAGTTGATCCAACGTGGAATAGAAGTTGAATTGATTTCTGTGCCCAGTGGGTAGCTTCACAATGATGACCAAAGGTCTGCAGATACTGCACTTGAAAATGCACTTGAACACCTTATCTGGACACCCTCAACCTTTATATCCTCTGTAAGGGAATAAAGTGTAGTGGTAGTAGTAACGTTAGTAGTAGTAGCAGGCAGGTATTTCTGGGTAGGTAGCAATACAGTAGCCTAATTCAGCAACCAATGTGATACCTGTCATTCGCAAAATCCAAAATTAGATCTTAATGTATACTCTCTCATCACTATAATAACTAAGTATTAACATTATTATTAACATTTGCGAACGTCTAGCAACCTAAAGGTTGCGTGTTTGAATCTCATCATGGGCAACTTGAGCATTTTAGCAACTTTTCAACTACTTAATACTTTTTTGCTACTTTGCAACTACTTAGCATATTAGCTAACCCTTTTAGCTAACCCTTCGCCTAACCCTAACCCTTTTAGCTAACCCTTCGCCTAACCCCTAAACTTAACAATAACCCCTAGCTAACATTAGCGAGCTAGCTAACGTTAGCCACCTAGCTAGAATTCGTAACATATAATAAGTTTAGCAAATTCGTAATATATTGTACGTTTTGTAAATTCGTAACATGGAATACGAATTATAATTTGTCACATATCATACGAAATGGGTGATGGATATCCACAAATTAATACATACAATACGAAATGTAACATATCCTACTAAACTGGCTATAGGGTGAATGTACCAATTTGTAAGTCGCTCTGGATAAGAGCGTCTGCTAAATGACGTAAATGTAAATGTAAATGTAAATGAATGTCTCAGATTTAAGTACAGAATATTAAGAAATGCTCTGAGACCAGGCGCCCCTACCCTACACACACACAGCAGTGGGCTCTGTCCATTGTGCTGACACAGCACAGCAGAGACAGATTTTGTGCCAACCTGTCAATCAATCGAACTTTAAAAAAATATTTTTATATATAGCTAGGGACATAAAACAAAAACTGAAGGGGCACAAGTTTCAACTGAGGGGGCTAATCCCCCTTTTGCCCCTTGGAACCGGGCAGCTACAGTATAGTGTATATTTTTATTGATTATTTCTCACTGATATGAAAGATAAGGGGCATATCAGTATACGTTTCGAAAACCGGTTTGAAAGCGATTATTATTTACTTTCCTAAACGTTAAAACACAGCGTCGGAATTTTAGTTCACATGGAGCCAAATGCAGGCGAATGTGCTGAAAACCCTACATACAGAGAAGGGTTTTCGAGGGCTAACGTTAGCATACTATAGCTATCAGCTGATTTAGTAGTCACACCATGATTAACTGTCTGTGGCAACTAGGGACCACGACAGTCATTAAAACCAAATGTATATACCGTTACTGTATAGTTTATTGGACGATTTAGACTGATTAAAAATGGAAAAGAAACAAAAATCCTCTATCAACTCTAGCTAACTAGGGACATTACCTTGGATTGTTTCCGGATGTGCGGATGGAATGTTGCGAATCTTTGTTTCACTACGGACAAGTAAATAGAGGGCACCGTATGTCAAGACATGATTGGAGATTTTTAAAAAACTGTTTGGAAAACCTAGTCAATGCACTTTTCTGTTTAATGTATGCAACTTGCTACTATGAGTTCAGATTCGGTTATATTGTTGGAGACGATTACATTTTCTGCTGAAAAGCACCAAGATCAACGGCCTAAAGACCCCGAAGAAACCAACTATCCAATAGGGACCGCATCCTCTCCTTATTAACTAATCAGATGTAGCTATATACAAATCATTGGGACTAATGTGGTGGAAAACTGGATTGTTGAAAGCAAATACCAAGTTGGCAGCATCCAGCACCCACCATGTTGCTTTCCATTATCCTGAAGATCCTCTTTAGACCATTTAGATCAGGGGTGTCAAACATACGGCCCGCGGGCCGGATCAGGCCCGCAAACGGGTTTAATCCGGCCCGCGAGATGATTTTGAAAAGAAAGAAATAATTTTTTTTTTTTTTTTTAAGTATAAAAATGCGCTGTAATTTTTCAATAAAATAAACTGCTGTTCCAATTGCGTCCACTGGATGGCGCAATAGCAATTGTGTTAAGCAAGCAAACTGTTTATACCGGGGCAGAGCAAGTAGGTCAAGCACGTGCAGCCAATGAGCTACTTTGTTTTGCCCGCGATATTTATTACGGCTTCTACTTTTAACATTATGTGCTTTGGCACCCTCATTGCCCCAATATGTCTCTGTCAAAAAAGAGAAAAGTGGACGCAGAGTGCAGAGTGTTCCAAGAAAAATGGTCATCCTATTTAATCACGGAATTGAATGGGAAAGCTGTATGTTTGGTGTGTTCAGAGCATGTTGCTGTGCTGAAAGAATATAACCTTCGTCGCCACTATGTGAGTCTTCATGCCGACAAATATGACAACTTTCAAGGACAGCGGAGATGAGAGAAGGTGAATGAACTGTTGGCGGGTCTGAAGAAATAGCAGTCTGTGTTTACTCACAGCCGAGACATCAGTGACGCTGCAGTGAAAGCTAGCTACCTCATTGCTAATGAAATCGTAGTGGCTTCAAAACCATTTAGTGAGGGTGAATTTGTAAAAACATGCATGATGAAGGCAGCGGAGATTGTGTGCCCTGAAAAGCGGCAGGCTTTTGCAAATATCAGCCTGACAAGAAACACAGTTGCAGACAGGATTTCCGATCTTTCAGTGGATTTGGACAGCCAGTTGAAGCAAAAAGTAAAGTCATTTATTGCGTTTTCGGTTGCAATTGATGAAAGCACGGACATTACAGATGTTGCACAACTGGCCATTTTTTCATCCGCGGAGTTGATGACACATTGACCGTCACCGAGGAGTTCGTGGAGTTGGTGCCGATGACAGATACAACGACAGCAGCTGATATTTTTACCGCACTCGTCGGCACGCTGGACAGGGTCGGAGTGGACTGGTCCCGCGCTGTCAGCCTGGCTACAGATGGTGCGCCCTCAATGATCAGGAAAAAAGCAGGCGTTGTGACAAAGTTCAGAGAGAAAGTGCAATCTGCAAATGGAGGACGTGATTTTTTGACTTTTCACTGTATTTTGCACCAGGATGCTTTGTGTTGCAAGTCATTAAAGATGGATAACGTCATGAAGGTGGTCATCCAAACTGTTAATTTCATCCGATCCAGAAGCCTGAATCACTGTCAGTTTGACAGCCTTCTCAGAGAGAAAGACCACATCTATGGCCTGCCATACCACACTGAGGTAAGATGGTTATGCCGAGGTGCTGTGCTGAGGCGTTTCTTTGATTTACGAGAAGAAATTGAACAGTTCATGGAAGAAAAGGGCAAACCAGTGTTAGAATTTCATTCCGCAGAATGGATGCCGGACCTTGCATTTATGGTGGATGTTACAGAGCACCTGAATAACTTGAACAAACAGCTGCAAGGGCGCAACAAAGTTGTCACGCAGTATTATGACAGCATACGTTCTTTCAAGTTGAAGCTGTCATTGTGGGAGACGCAACTTGCCGGTGGTGATGCAGCTCACTTCCCCTGTCTGAAAAATGTGTGCGCGACCCAACATGTGGCAGACATGAAGCGGTTCAAAGATAAAATAACTGGACTGTTACGGGAGTTTGAGCAACGCTTTCAGATTTATGTTTATATGTTTTTATGTTGATGTGCTATTGTTTTTAATTTATTTTATTTGTATATTTAACCTATTCTTGACTCTGTGGTTCTTGCACTTGTTTGGGGAACAGGATTTCATTATTTTTATCTACATTTCTGCCTGAGAAATGACACCCTGATATAGTTCTGTGATCTGTGAAACAGTTCTGTTAATCACTGAGGCATTGTGTGTTTGTGTGTTCTTTTTCTTTAGAATTTTCAAATAAACTTGACGTGTTTTATGATTAATAGTGATGTTGTGCTTGTACTATTTTGGACACACTGTCCTCAGGCTCCAGCTTTATGTTGTATGTTGATCGTATTAAAACAAAGAAAACAATCTGAAGTTGTTGTTTTTAAGTTATATATACCATGATTTTTCCGGTCCGGCCCACTTGGGAATAGATTTTCCTCCATGTGGCCCCTGAGCTAAAATGAGTTTGACACCCCTGATTTAGATGCACCAGGTCCCTAGCAGAGCAAACCTTCCTCACCTTAGTTCCAACATCATCACCCATGTCTCTATCATAACCATGTTCTCTTCTTTGTTGTCAATAATATGTTTACAGTTGTGGACCAAAGTCTCAAAAGAAGGAAAACAAACACAAAACACAGAGGAGAGGAGTGAAGAGGTGTCCAGTGGATGGCTGCCAGGTCACTGTCATTCACCTCCCTCGTCACCTGCGGCAGGTCCATGAGTGGGGCAGAGAGGAGGCCCAGTCTGCAGTCAACACATTCAGCCTCCGAGCACCAAGCAGACATGGTGGCAGTAGCAGCAAGGCTAAAAACTATCATCACTCCAGGCCTTGCCCCATGACAGGCTGTCATGAAGTGGTCAAAAGACTGCCAGCCCACCTGAGAAAGCAACACAGGCTTGACAAGAACTCTGCTCTATACAGAGAGCTTCTTACAGCATCCGGGACGAGAAAGAAGGTCAAATGTCAATGAAGTCATTTTATGAAGTTTACTGTGAATAATTATTCTACCTGATGTATTGAAGTTGAATGAGAAATATATAATTGAATTGAGACGTGATTGAACAAGAGAATATTTGGGAAAGGAATAAAGATAGCGCCAGAACTGCCACACAGCTCGGCTAACTTCGGTGTCCGTTTTCCTTTATCTACAGTGGGCTGACACAGACACCCTATCTGAGACCTGGAACAGATACAGCATAGAAAGGCCAGCATCAATTCATATCCGAAGTGGTCACACTCATTAACACACGGACATGTCCATTCTACTGTTTGTTACTGTAATTAGCCCACCCAACTACCTCATCCCCATATTGTTATTTACATTGTTATTTATTTTGCTCATTTGCACCCCAGTATCTCTATTTGCACATCTATCACTCCAGTGTTAATACTACATTTTAATTATTTTGCACTATGGCCTATTTATTGCCTTACCTCCATAACTTACTACATTTGCACACACTGTATATATATTTTCTGTTGTGTTATTGCCTGTACGTTTTGTTTATTCCATATGTAACTGTGTTGTTGTTTTTATCGCACTGCTTTGCTTTATCTTGGCCAGGTCGCAGTTGTAAATGAGAACTGTCTATCATTACCAGGAAGTTGTCTCTGAAGAATTCCGGAAGCTCCAACCTGGTTAAATAAAGGTTAAATAAAAAATAAAATACTGGAAAACCATAGAAAGCGAATGGCAATGTTGTCAAAATTGATGAGCAAGAAATTAGCTATTTCTATTTTTAAGCTGAAATGAAGGTTGGAATGAAGCAGAAGGGTCATCGGCAGCTGCCAAAAGTGTGGACAAACCCAAATAAATATTTACATGCAAGCTTTGGTTACTGTTTGTCCTTTTCCGTCTGACATTTTCCATATTTTTGGGTAGAGTTGACTTAGAAGATACACAAGTGATTTGACTGCAGTCTTCCTGTTTAGGTAAGAGGAGTGTGTAGTTGGTAGAATGTGTGCACACATGTTGAGGTGAGTTAAGAAAGTGCTCTGACAGGTGGTCCTGGTCCACTTGTGTATAGGTGAGAGCATACTAGGCATTTAATTGGTAGGGCTGGGAAATGCCAGGGACCTCATGATACTTAGGTACAAATACGATATGTATTGCGATTCTATACGTATCACGATTCTATATGTATTCCAATTCGATACTGCAATTTTATTGCGATTACGTGTTCCAAACACACTGCTGGACAAGAGAAAGCCGTGAGAAAATGAGTTTTAGATGTAAAAGCGCTTTAAAAAGAAGATGGGCAACTATCTGTAGGATGATAAATAGCTATGTTTTGGCACAGGTACACCTTCCTAGTGATAGCTAGCTTTAACAAACAAGAATTTAAAATGTAATAATAATTATTCAATAAAAATCGATACTTGGAGTCACAGTATCGATATAAAATCTGCAAAAATAATCATGATACTCAACTGTATCGATTTTGTTTCCTCCATCCCTACTAGTTGGTAGCCTGTGTGTTCAGGTAAATATAGGAATCACTCTGATTGATGGCTGTGGTACACATGTGATTAAAGAAAGGTCCTGGTGGTCATAAGAGCAGCAGCAGGGAACGTAGCTGTATACCATGTAGTCACAACCCAGGGTTGGCTCCACTCCACACTGACTGAGCACTGGGGCATCATGCAGAGGAAGAGCAGTTTCACTGGGCCCCTCATCACTGATCTGTGTGCAGTGGCCTCTGGTCTGCAAAGAGATTACTACTGTCAGTCATCCACGAATCTGGTCAGAGGCTCAGCTATACTGCCGCGAGCATTACACTGAGCTGGCCTTCATCAGCAACCAGAGGAATCTAGAGATACTAATGACCCAACAGGATGCAGATGGTCAGGAGGAGAGAACTCAGAATTTAGGTTTTGGGGGTAGATGATCATGGTAGTAATGAAGACTGTTCCTGGCCAGAGAGTGGCTGTGGGTGAACGGGGACCCCCTGAAGTACCAGGCCTGGACCGGTGGGAAGCTGTCCCACTGCCCTTCCCAACACCTCCAATGTGTGACCCTGACTAGAGAGGGAGGCGGTATTCGGGAACCTGGGACTGTCAGGAGAGGAGGAACTTCCTCTGCTATACAGAGTGAGTCCTAGAGGAGAGAGACATGTAGAGGCTATATAATACACTAACTAAAACTCTGTACTATACTTATTATTACCACCGTGTGCTCTGTGTTTGCCGGAATGAACCATAAAACTACTGGTCATGTCAGTGTAAAGGCTAGTAAGCCTTATTAGTAAGCTTCGTACTATCATTGTCCCGCTCTTTGTATATTTTTGTAATATAGCAGTAAAACTGTTAAAGTGCTAGAGGACATATGTAAATCAGATTCAATTTGCAGAATCAATCTAAATTCAGATATTTATCTTGTATCATATACATTGCATCAGTTGCCTTTTGAATCATCAATACTGAAAATCAGAGGGTTCTTTGGCTGTCCCCATAGGATAACTATTTTTGGTTCCAGGTAGAACCATTTTGGCTTCTATGTAAAAGGCTTCTACCTCTGCGGAAGGCTTCTACCTCTACCTATGCTTCCTCTGCGGAAGCATAGTTCCCGCTCAGCCCAGGCAAAACTGTTCGCTGCTCTGGCACCCCAATGGTGGAACAAGCTCCCTCACGACGCCAGGACAGCGGAGTCACTCACCACCTTCCGGAGACATTTGAAACCCCACCTCTTTAAGGAATACCTGGGATAGGATAAAGTAATCCTTCTAACCCCCCCCCCCCCCCCCCCCCCCAAATTGTAAAGTGGTTATCCCACTGGCTATAGGGTAAACGCACCAATTTGTGAGTCGCTCTGGCTAAGAGCGTCTGCTAAATGACGTTAATGTGCCCTTGAGCAAGGCACTTAACCCTAATTGCTCCTGTAAGTCGCTCTGGATAAGAGCGTCTGCTAAATGACTAAAATGTAAATGTAAATGTACCTGGAACCAAAAGGGTTCTACCTGGAACCAAAAAGGGTTCTTCAAAGGGTTCTCCTATTGTTACAGCCGAATAACCGTTTTAGGTTCTAGATAGCAGCTTTTTTTCTAAGAGTGTAGTGAAAAGAAATGTATTATTTCTCCCCCTCAATATATTTTTTTAAAATTACACTGCATATAAGTTCAAAACAATATTTCTGGTGTAGTTATGTTGATAGAAATATCCCTGCAGACTTCCTAGGCCCATGTTGTACATCTGGGTTAAAGTGCCATTATAACAGAATACTGTTTAAAGTATCCCTGTTCTTATGGCTTCACCTACAAAGTTCATCAAAACTCACTGTATACAAGTAACTTATATTAACATAGTCAGGGCATTCTATTTCAGTTTTGTTGTTGTAGCAAAACGTTTAATATGTATATCAATCTGAAGTTTTGTCCTATTTTGGCAAGTTAATCGTACATGCAGGTAGAACTTGCAAAGCGTTTATGATGACATCATATGTTATATTACACGTATGTTACTATTCCACACCAACATTGAGGTAAAAAATGTGTAAGGGCATATTGTCAAGAAAATGGACTTCTCTGAACTCTGTCTCTGCTGATTCTCTGTTGGAGGGATTTACATGTCAGCTTTGGTTAAAATGTATTTGTGTTCTTTGGACCGTGAGATTTTCCGAAGCTCCTGGGTAGTTTGCTTAGAAGATGCAGGAGTTATTTGACTGCGGTGTTCCTTTTTAGGTAGTGTGTGTACAGGGCCCTTGCTATATTGTCTTTCCCTGAATCCTCACATCCTTTTTCTTCACCTTCTGCTCATAAACGCATTGGAGGAGAAGATCCAAGGTTGTCATCAGGGGGGGTTTGAGAAGGATACGAGGAAAGAGGATGTGAGAAATCAAGGACAGACAATTAACAAATAGCCCAGTAGAAAAAATAAAAGCAGTCTAATTGGTAACCTGAGTATACAGGTGATGTAACAAGGCACTCTGATGGTGGGCTGGCGCCTTTTCTAATTTAGGCAAAAGTCCGTCCTCCACCCTCTCTCCTCCGTCCTATCTCCTCCATGACCCGGAAACTGATAAGTGGTTGAGTGGTCTAGGAGATGTCAATTTGTTAGTAGGTGAACGGAAAAGTGTCCTCCCCTCCTTGATAGCCACCTTTCGCCAAAGATAGTTATGCATATCCTACCTGAGTCCTTCGCAGAAGAGTTTTGAAATCTCCCACATCCCCTTTGAATCAGATTTTGTTTTGTTTGAAGAGAAAAGCACACGTTTAAAAACCAAAAGTAGCATATTATCTATATAATGTCTCGCCCAACTATCATAATTCGTTTTTAAATCACTCTACACATTTATTTTAAATGTCATTTGCCATTGGGCCCTCTCCTTTTCTCCCTATACACCAAGTCACTTGGCTCTGTCATATCCTCACATGGCCTTTCCTATCATTGCTACGCTGATGATACACAACTAATCTTCTCCTTTCCCCCTTCTGATAACCAGGTGGCGAATCGCATCTCTGCATGTCTGGCAGACATATCAGTATGGATGACGGATCACCACCTCAAGCTGAACCCTGGCAAGACGGAGCTGCTCTTCCTCCCGGGGAAGGACTGCCCGTTCCATGATCTCGCCATCACGGTTGACAACTCCGCTGTGTCCTCCTCCCAGAGTGCGAAGAGCCTAGGCGTGACCCTGGACAACACCCTGTCGTTCTCCGCCAACATCAAGGCGGTGACCCGCTCCTGCAGGTTCATGCTCTACAACATTCGGAGAGTGCGACCCTGCCTTACACAGGAAGCGGCGCAGGTCCTGGTCCAGGCACTTGTCATCTCCCGTCTGGACTACTGCAACTCGCTGTTGGCTGGGCTCCCTGCCTGTGCCATTAAACCCCTACAACTCATCCAGAATGCCGCAGCCCGTCTGGTGTTCAACCTTCCCAAGTTCTCTCACGTCACCCCCCTCCTCCGCACACTCCACTGGCTTCCAGTTGAAGCTCGCATCCGCTACAAGACCATGGTGCTTGCCTATGGAGCAGTGAGGGGAACGGCACCTCTGTACCTTCAGGCTCTGATCAGTCCCTACACCCAAACGAGGACATTGCGTTCATCCACCTCTGGCCTGCTGGCTCCCCTTCCTCTGCGGAAGCATAGCTCCCGCTCAGCCCAGTCAAAACTGTTCGCTGCTCTGGCACCCCAATGGTGGAACAAGCTCCCTCACGACGCCAGGACAGCGGAGTCACTCACCACCTTCCGGAGACATTTGAAACCCCACCTCTTTAAGGAATACCTGGGATAGGATAAAGTATTCCTTCTAACCTCCCCCCCCCCCCCCCCAAATTGTAAAGTGGTTATCCCACTGGCTATAGGGTGAACGCACCAATTTGTGAGTCGCTCTGGCTAAGAGCGTCTGCTAAATGACGTTAATGTGCCCTTGAGCAAGGCACTTAACCCTAATTGCTCCTGTAAGTCGCTCTGGTTAAGAGCGTCTGCTAAATGACTAAAATGTAAAATGTAAATGTAATGACACACGAGTGGAGAAGACGAGTCTCCTTTCATACAAGCGCATTTAAGTCCACATTCCCTCTCCTCGCCACCTCTCCTTGATTACCGTTGACCTTTTTCAAAAGGAGGCAAGAGAGCAGGGAGGAGATAGGACGCAGGAGTTGAGCAAATCCAATTGAGAAAAGGCTTGGGTGTGCTCAGGCAGATATCTGTATATAATGATGAGATGCTCATGTCTCCGCCCTAACAATGGGAGTCGTTGTCCCAAAGGCGGGAAGGCACATGACAAGCTTAGGTCCAAAATGTTAAGGAGACACTCTGATTGGTTAGGTAGATGGTGGTGGTGAGTTAAGAAGGCACTCTGATTGGTTAGCTGGATGGTGGTGGTGAGTTAAGGAGGCACTCTGATTGGTTATCTGGATGGTGGTGGTGAGTTAAGGAGGCATTCTGATTGGTTAGCTGGATGGTGGTGGTGGTGAGTTAAGGAGGCACTCTGATTGGTGGGCTGAGTGTTCACATGTCACAGGGGGCAGGTAGAAGGTGGTGGTCATCATAAGAGCAGCAGCAGTACCAGCAGCATGGTCATAATAGCAGCAGCAACAGGGTCAGCTCCACTCCACACTGACTGAGCACTGGCGGCATCATGCAGAGGAAGAGCAGCTTCACTGGGCTCCTCATCACTGCTCTGTGTGCAGTGGCCTCTGATAAACTCAGAGAATATCACTATGTGTCTGAACAGAAGACCTGGTCAGAGGCTCAGCAGTACTGCCGTGAGCACTACACTGACCTGGCCTTCATCAGCAATCAGGAAGAAATAGATCAGCTCTCTCCCATTTCAAGAGGACCTGGATTGGTTTGCACAGAGATGCTAATGACCCAACAGGATGGACATGGTCAGGAGGAGAGCAATTCAAATTTAGGTTTTGGAATTCAGGAGAACCAAACAATGCTGGTGGCATTGAGGACTGTGTCATGGTACAGTGGGATATGAGATGGTTGGATTTGCAGTGCTCCTAGAAACTCACCTTCTTCTGCTACAAGGAGAAGCTGATCCTGGTTCAGGAGATGAAGACGTGGGAGGAGGCTCTGGAGTACTGCAGGGATCACTACACAGACCTCCACAGCCTGCTCTCTGAGACTGAGAATCTCCAGGCCCAGAGCAAGATGGAGGGCGCCCAGACCGACCACGTGTGGACGGGTCTGATCTTCCTGGCCAGAGAGTGGCTGTGGGTGAACGGGGACCCCCTGGAGTACCAGGCCTGGTCCGGCAGGGTGCTGCCCCACTGCCCCGCCCAATACCTCCACTGTGGGACCCTGACCAGAGATGAAGAGCACTGGGGAACCAGGAACTGTGAGGAGAGGAGGAACTTCCTCTGCTACAGAGCGTGAGCCCCAGAGGAGAGAGATATTACTGTAGTAGATATGATCATCTATGTACGCTCTCTACTTATTACTAGTTAACTTTGTGATTGATTATTCACTCTATTTACTTGTGTGCTGCATATAACCTATTGGGTTTGTGTTTTATACAATAGTCTACTATTATTGTACCTATAGATGTTGTGGTTATAATAGTGTGTGATTTGTGAGTACAAAGACCAGACTAATGGGCACAGATGTCAGTTCAATGTTTAGTTTTGATTTACATTTAATTCGGTTGGGAATAAAAAATAAAAAATGTAACCATGTCATTCGATTTAGGTAGGGTAAAAAAAATCAGAAATTAGGAAATTCCTTCAGGTTGATTACTTTTTAGAAGATCCAATCAGTTTTCCCCTTTGATTCATCGTCAACAGAATGAAAAACATTATTTTGTTTCGGTTAAAAAAACAATATTGATTCAACCAGTTTGTGCCCAGTGGGAAGTCACCTAGCTCACATTATGTTTCATAATTATATAACATAATAAAACAGTAAAAATGCAAAGATGCTGCTGTATGCTAGTTACTAGCATCTTGTTGGTACATGTAAACTCCATGTTAACTCCTTCAGCCTGTAGGCTGTGTATTATTATTAGCAAGTATTTACATGATTTATGGTTACAAAAGGATGTAATCCAAAATGGCTTGAAGGAAATATGGAATTGACAAAAACTGCAAATCAAATCACAATTTATTAAAAGTGGGGGACAGAGGGGGGAGAAAGGTATAGAAGGAGGAAGAGAGAGAGAGAGAGGGGGGGAGGAAGGTACGGACGGAGGAGGACGGATAGACAGATCCGGGAAACTTGTTGTCTGGGAAGTGTCCTTGTGTATCGCTTTGCTGTTGTTGTTGTTGTTGTGTTACTGATATTGTACACCAGAGATTATAGATGAATATTAATTTAGCTAACTATATCTGGTACAATGTATCTGATTTCAGCATCTGGGCCATCAAATAAACATTAAAAATTATAATAAATGAATCAGTTTCATCTGACAGTTGTGTCCAGTACAATATTTTCAGAATCATAACCCTATTACAACATTTTGGTAAAGATTTTTCCTGATTTGGATCAATGCTTGGGTCTCACATGATTAAGTTCCTTCTCTCCTGACAGTCCCTGGTTCCCCAGTGCTCTCCCTCTCTGATCAGGGTCGCACAGTGGAGGTGTTGGGCGGGGCAGTAGGTTCCCCGGAGCGTTCCCCCGGTCCAGGCCTGGTACGTACTCCTGGGGGTAGCCTACCCGTTCATCCACAAGTCTCTGCTTCCTAAACAAATCCAGCCCCTGATCATGGGGACTTAAGGCAAAAACTTTGTCTCTAATGAACACATGGATATCAGGACTCTATTATGCATACTGCTAAAAAAACACAAAATATATAAAAGGGAAGGCTCATTCGTATTTATATTGTTTCGCAAGGATGCACACATTTTACCCCAATGCAACTTGTTACCCTTGCTTCTGTAGAAGCGGATAGGAATGTTGCGAGGCTTTGTCTGACTACGAACATTTAAAGAGAAGGCACCGACGCTCACTTGACTGGTGAGATCTGCAATCAAACGTTAGTAATAATGTGCGGTCTGTAGTGTGTTAGTAACTACTTTTACAGCATGAGTTCAGAATCGGTCATTCTGTTGGAGACAGTCAACTTTGCTGCTGAAAAGCACCGCAATCAACGACGTAAAGACGCTGACCAAACCCCATATATCAACCACCCAATAGGTACAGTTTTTACAAGAACAATCTCAACAGAAGCTAGCTAGATAGCGTCTATGAATGGGTTAAGGACCTAACTAGCTACCTTTAGCGCCTATTGATGATAGCTTGTATCTTCTGGCTGGGGAAGTTTTGATAAGAGCCCCGACGCTTGTTCTGAACGTTAAAACACATCTTGCGGTACGGTTTTGGAAACATAAGGAACATATCTTTCATATTAGCTAGACTTTTTTTTACTTTTTTGTTTTACACAAAATGTTAAATTACTACACACCTTTTTAGGGTAAGTGTTCCCACGTCTTATCTCCATGGTATAGCGTTCATGTGCTAATTAGCTGTCTGCATCTGTCATTGAAAGATACTGTCAGCTGCAATTGTGTTAAAACAGTAAGTGTATATTTTGCATTTGGGAAATAATTTTTGTGATATGGAAGTTTGTTTCTAGAACTGTACTGCAATTGAGAATCGATTCACGTTTAGATGGAGTATTTTGTGGTTTTGGCTGCCAGAGCCAATTCGCCTCTACACATGTAAGGTCCTTAGACTATAAGGAGTAACGTTAGTCTCCTTTAGTCCATTATTGGGCTAGATAGGTCCTTAGACTTCGGTACATGGATATCTGCATTTACATTTGCCGTGTTTATAATTTTGCAGGAGTTGCAAGGATCCTAAGCCATGAAGGTGGGATCACAGACATTGAAGTTCTGCAAGTAAGTGTTTTACGTTTCAGAAAGACTCAATACTTTCTTGCATACATACTTGCTCCTGGAGGGCAACATTTTAAATCGTAATTAAATTATCTGATTAAGTATAGACCACAGTCAATGGGCAATGTTAAGCTCATGAAAACTTTCAACATTTGTGTTAACAGAGTTTGCGTTAACCAGAGTTCGTTAACAAGAAGGTCATGACGGATATTTGTGTATTTTCCAACTGTCTGCAGGCAGCTTTGCTCCATGACACAGTGGAGGACACTGACACCAGCATAGGAGAGCTACAGGTCGTCTTTGGGCAAACAGTGGCGCGGATCGTTCAGGAAGTGACAGACGACAAGGCGCTACCCAAGCAGGAGAGGAAGCGTCAGCAGGTGGAGCACGCACCTCATGCCAGTCACCAGGCAAAACTGGTCAAACTGGCTGACAAACTGTACAACCTGAGGGACCTCAACCGCTGCACGCCCACAGGTGATTGTAGGGTGTCCAATCAAAAACGCATATTTGGACCAATGGGTAAAATAATGTTATAGATATACAGTGCATTCGGAAAGTATTCAGACCCCTTGACTTTTTCCACATTGTTACGTTACAGCCTTATTTTAAAATTGATTAAATAGTTTTTCCCCCCCTCAATCTACACACAATACCCCATTATGACAAAGCAAAAACCGGATTTTAGAAATGTTTGCAAATTTATAAAGAATAAACTGATATCACATTTACATAAGTATTCAGAACCTTTACTCAATACTTTGTTGAAGCACCTTTGGCAGCGATAACAGCCTCGAGTCTTCTTGGGTATGACACTACAAACTTGACCCACCTGTATTTGGTGAGTTTCTCCCATTCTTCTCTGCAGATCCTCTCAAGCTCTGTCAGGTTGGATGGAGAGCATCGCTGCACAGCTATTTTCAGGTCTCTCCAGAGATGTTAGATCGGATTCAAGTCCGGGCTCTGGCTGGGACACTCAAGGACATTCAGAGACTTGCCCCGAAGCCACTCCTGCGTGGTCTTGGCTGTGTGCTTAGGTCGTTGTCCTGCTGGAAGGTGAAGCTTCACCCCCAGTCTGAGGTCCTGAGCACTCTGGAGCAGGTTTTCAACAAGGATCTCTCTGTACTTTGCTCCGTTTCATCTTTCCCTCGATCCTGACTAGTCTCCCAGTTCCTGCCGCTGAAAAACATCCCCACAGCATGATGCTGCCACCACCATGCTTCACCGTAGGGATGGTGCCAAGTTTCCTCCAGACGTGATGCTTGGCATTCAGGCCAAATACTTAAATCTTGGTTTCATCAGACCAGAGAATCTTGTTTCTCATGGTCTGAGATTCTTTAGGTGCCTTTTGGCAAACTCCAAGTGGACTGTCATGTACCTTTTACTGAAGAGTGGCTTCCATCTGGCCACCCTACCATAAAGGCCTGATTGGTGGAGTGCTGCAGAGATGGTTGTCCTTCTGGTAGGTTCTCCCACCTTCACAGAGGAGCTCTGTCAGAGTGACCATCGAGTTCTTGGTCACCTCCCTGACAAAGGCCCTTCTCCGATTGCTCAGTTTGGCCGGGCGGCCAGCTCTAGGAAGAGTCTTGGTGGTTCCAAACTTTTTTTTGGTACCCTTCCACAGATCTGTTCCTCGACACAATCCTGTCTCGGAGCTCTACGGACAATTCCTTCGACCTCATGGCTTGGTTTTTGCTCTGACATGCACTGTCAACTGTGGACCTTATATAGACAGTTGTGTGCCTTTCCAAATCATGTCCAATCAATTGAATTTACCACAGGTGGACTCCAATCAAGTTGTAGAAAACATCAAGGATGATCAATGGAAACAGGATGCAACAGAGCTCAATTTCGAGTCTCATAGCAAAGGGTCTGAATAATTATGTAAATAAGGTATTTATTTTTGATAGATTTGCAAATATTTCTAAACCCGTTTTGGTTTCGTCATTATGGGGTATTGTGTGTAGATTGCGGGGAAAAAATTATTGAATCCATTTTAGAATAAGGCTGTAACGTAACAAAATGTGGAAAAAGTCAAGGGGTCTGAATACTTTCCGAATGCACTGTAGGTACCATTGACTTGCATTGGATGTGCCACAAATGCCAGGTGACCGATTTTATAAAATAATAAATAGCAAGAGCAGCACCATTTAGTGTTTAGAAGCTGGTAATATCAGGATGCATGATGGGACATAAACCTAACAACTTCAATGACTAATTTCTCTGAACTGGGGAAACAACTCTTATTTTCTTCCTATCTCTTTCTCTCTGGCTCTTTGCTCCTCTTCACTTGCTTCCCTCGCTGGTTGTCTGACTGTCCCTCTCTTTACCCCCATCCCATATCTTATATTTCTTCTGTGTTGTGGTTGCCAGGTTGGACAGCAGAGCGTGTTCAGGAGTACTTTGTGTGGGCAGCCCAGGTAGTGAGAGGGCTAAGGGGGACCAACCCAGCACTGGAGGGACACCTAGAGGAGCTCTTCAAACAGAGAGGGGTCGAGCTTTGACACCTCTCTGTTTCTGACACAGGGTGGCACAATGTACTTTGCATTCATTGTTTGTAGAACTGGCAAACCATCAATGTCACCTTTTGAGTTTTATCGCTGTATTAAATAAAGCAATGCTATGCATAATTTTGTACATGTGAAAGGTTACTTGTTTTTAAAAAATCCCATTAATGGTGATGTAGAACCTGTAACTATTCTATTAAGACACATTGAACGAAATACATGATTGTGTGTATGTGTAAAAACGGCTAGCTGGAGCTCGTCTGATCGGTCGGCCGTTAATGGCCTACCCCGCTATATACTTAATACTGATTGGTTTGGTTCTGCCCACTATAGTGCTGTCCGGTTAGAACATGATGTTGAGCCCATCACTGTACTCTTAATAGTCACCACCACACAGACCCAGCTGTTTTCATTTGAAGATGTTTATATGATTATGTGGTCTAAAATGGGAGAAACAATACAATCATGAGGACCCATTATAAGATACTAAGACATACATGTACAGCATGCAATAATTGTAAAGCGATGACACAACCAACCCGAGAGGAAGCTACCAGAATAATTACATCTAAGGCTATGCATCTTGCAGCAGTAGCATGCAAATACCTTAAACGGGGCTAATACAGGAATGGTGAATAAGCTAGTTGTACTCAATAAACACACTTGTAGCAATGATAACAATTATCGAACGAGGTAGCATGCACGGGGTAACGTTACACACAAACAATGCTAGCATTAGCTGGAAGCTAGCAAACTTATCTTACAAACTTACACAGTAACGTAACTATTCCTCACTAATATTGCCCCCCATCTTAGCCCAGTAGCATTTCCAAGACGTACTTATTGCAATAGACCCACACAGCACTTTGTTTAGGCAACAGCACGTGCACAGTCCGTCAGCACTGTTGGGTTCTATTTTTCTCATAATTGGATCTGTATGTGATGGATAGCTTGGAAGGAACGCATTAATGAACTGTACTGATATAGATTGTATCACATAACAGGCTGTTATTCATGTGGGGAACGTTGGGGGTAGGACAGATAAGACTTGTGTTTCTTGCAGATGCGAACACTCTCTTTGTAGTCTGTGAAACTGTCCTTGAACATGGAGTACAGTGGAATGGTGTCTTTTCGGTGCTGACTCCGCAGGTTATTATCATAGCAACTATGCCTGGCAACAAATGGAGTGCCGAGGAGTTGGGACCAACCCCTGCGCCAACGGATTGGCTGAATGGAGTCTGGACCACACTCAGTCCTTTGCTCTGGTTGGCCAACAGAAGAGGTGGAGGCTTTCTGTCAGAGTATTTGAGAAAGAATCTGTAAACAATAATTCTAGTTATCTGAGTGCCCTGCGTGGTATTTCAGTGGACCCGTATATACGAACCTTCATACTTATCATACATACATTTTGCATATAATAAATTAAGCTTGGATTGAAGATCTCTTGATTCTTATTCCAATACCAGATTTGAATTACGCAATTTCTAACAGCACAATACTTTCTTCTTCTTGCGACTGCATGTAAACATGCAATAACTGAGGTGTCGGGGCGGAGCCCTGGAGTGTGTCAAAGCGTTCTGATTGGTTGGGATGAGAGATGTAATTGACATGTTTGAAGGCCAATCAGATTGAGAGGGGTGGTCTTTTTTACAGTATGTGTCATAGATATGTTTGAATACAAATGAAGAGGTTTTGTGTTACAATCAGCATTACAGGGTCTCTGGAACTGGTAGGCCTATTCTTGCCTGGCTACCCATACACATTGCGCCGAACTGACGTTTCTTCTCCACGATGAATGTATGTAGCGATCAATAGAGCAGCAGAATTAAATTCAGGGTCGTCAGGCGAGGCCAATGACTGTATATGGGCGAGGCCTCCATCATAATGTTTCAGCCTATATTACCTTTTATTAGCAGGAACTGATCAAAGTAATGAAAAATATTTCACATTTGTACCTCATACAACTAATACTTGTCCTCAAATTAATTTACATGAGATGTCAACGAGTCAAAGATGTAAAGAAGCAGAGATTATTTTACAGTGGAATCAAAATGACCACAGCCACAAAGTCAATGGTAAACGGTTCCCACTAGTTAACATGGCCACGAAGTCAAAACCGCAAAGTGCTAGAGGACATTTGTAAATCATAGTTTGCAGGATTCATCTAAATTCTGATATGTATGTTGTTTTATCACATACATTGCATCAGTTGCCTTTTGAATCATCAGTACTGACAATCAAAGATGGGGTCGTGAAAATAAATGTATATTTATAACACTATATATTTCTTTTAGCGTATTAGTGATTTAGCAGACCCTCGTATCCAGAGCGATTTACAGTTAGTGCATTCATTTTAAGATACAGTAGCTAGTTGGGACAACCACATATCACAGTCATAGTAAGTACATTTCTCCTCAATAAAGTAGCTATCAGCTAGGTCAGAGCTAGTAAGGGGGAAAGTCTAGTGCGAGGAGGTGGCGCGGTGTGAGGAGGTGGTGCGAGGAGGTGGCGCGGTGTGAGGAGGTGGTGCGAGGAGGTGGCGCGGTGTGAGGAGGTGGTGCGAGGAGGTGGCGCGGTGTGAGGAGGTGGTGCGAGGAGGTGGCGCGGTGTGAGGAGGTGGTGCGAGGAGGTGGCGCGGTGTGAGGAGGTGGTGCGAGGAGGTGGCGCGGTGTGAGGAGGTGGTCCGAGGAGGTGGCGCGGTGTGAGGAGGTGGTGCGAGGAGGTGGCGCGGTGTGAGGAGGTGGTGCGAGGAGGTGGCGCGGTGTGAGGAGGTGGTGCGAGGAGGTGGCGCGGTGTGAGGAGGTGGCGCGAGGAGGGGTGCTGTGGGATTATTTAAAATGCTCTTTGAAGAGGTAGGGTTTCAGATGGTTTCTGAAGGTGGGCAGGGACTCTGCTGTCCTAGCTTCAGGGGGAAGCTGGTTCCACCATTGATTGGGGTGCCAGGACAGAGAAGAGCTTGGACTGGGGTAAGCGAGAGCTGCCCTTCTGTAGGAGTGGGAGGGCCAAGAGACCAGAGGAGGCAGAACAGAGTGCGTGGGTTGGGGTGTAGGGTTTGAGCATAGCCTGAAGGAGGGAGGGGCAGCTCCTCTTGCTGCTCCATAAGCAAGTACCATGGTCTTGTAGTAAATTCAAAACAATATCTTTGGTGGAGTTCTGTTGATAAAAATATCCCTGCAGACTTCCTAGGCCCATGTTGTACATCTGGGTTAAAGTGTCATTATCACAGAATACTGTTGAAAGTGTCCCTGTTCTTATGGCTTCACCTACAAAGTTAATCAAAAACTCACTGTATACAATTATTATACCCACTTATTTTTAAGTGGTCATTGCATATACTCACTTCTTAATCCCCACTGATACTTATCAAAGTAGTGTAGTGGAGGTATATGCATACTCAATTAATAAGGCTGATGGAACAGATCAGAATGTTTAGCTTAAAATGTTGATAAACTATTCTTTCTTTCTTCACATTTTAGGTGCAGCAATGTACACACGGCGCTAGGCCTACATGTGAATGTTCCAAAATGCAAGTTGCGGGAAAACACCGTTCTAAAATGCGCACCCCACATGCGAGCTTTCATGGTCAGAGATGGAAGTATCCGTTAGAAAAAGAGGGATTTAAAGACGCAACAACTATCATGGGTTGCTAATATGATTAGGATAATATCTTTGCCTGCTAGAAAATGAAAGAAAGTTGAAAGAAAACCAATAGAACAGGAGAATGCATATAAGTAAATCTTTATAAAAAATAATTGCCTCCATGTTTATATGGTGGGATCTTGGCTATAGGCTACTTTGAAGCAAGGTAAGACATGCCTCATAATATGAAGTAAAACGTCCATGTTCCAAACTATTAAGGAACAGGAGAAATATAGCAATGCTAATGATAGGCCTAACCTTCTTCTGGTAGATGGAAAGGCTTTCCCATAAACCTTCTCTATTAAATGTTAATTAGCTACAAAGTACATGACCAAAGGTATGTGGACACCTGCTCATCGAACATCTCATTCAAAAATTATGGACATTAATATGTAGTTGGTCCCCCCTTTGCTGCTATAACAGCCTCAACCCTTCTGGGAAGGCTTTCCACTAGATGCTGAAACATTGCTGCAGGGACTTGCTTCCATTCAGCCACAAGAGCATTAGTGTGGTCGGTCACTGATGTTGGGTGATTAGGCCTGGCTCGCAGTCGGTGTTCCAATTCATGCCAAAGGTGTTCAATGGGGTTGAGGTCAGGGCTGAGGTGTTCAATGGGGTTGAGGTCATTCCTTGATGGACCTTGCTTTGTGCACAGGGGCATTGTCATGCTGAAACAGGAAAGGGCCTTCAACCAAAATGTTGCGACAAAGTTGGAAGCACAGAATCGTCTAGAATGTCATTGTATGCTGTAGCATTTAAGATTTCCCTTCACTGGAACTAAGGGGCCTAGCCCGAACCATGAAAAACATCCCCAGACCATTATTCCTCCACAACCAAACTTGACAGTTAGCACTATGCATTCGGGCAGGTAGCGTTCTCTTGGCATCTGCCAAACCCAGATACGTCCGTCGGACTGCCCGATGGTGAAGTGTGATTCATCACTCCAGAGAAAGCATTTTCACTGTTCCAGAGTCCAATGCGGCGAGCTTTACACCTCTCCAGCCGACGCTTGGCATTGCGCATGGTGATCTTAGGCTTGTGTGCGGCTGCTCGGCCATGGAAACACATTTCATGAAAGTGAAAGGGAGATTCCTAGTCAGTTGTACAACTGAATGCATTCAACTGAAAGGTGTCTTCTGCATTTAACCCAACCCCTCTGAATCAGAGAGGTGCAGAGGGCTGCCTTAATCGACATCCACGTCTTAGGCGCCCAGGGAACAGTGGGTTTACTACCTTGCTCAGGGGCAGAACAACAGATTTTTACCTATTCAGCTCGGGGATTCGATCCAGCAACCTTTCGGTGAAGCTCCCAACAAACAGTTATTGTGCTGACATTACTTCCAGAGGCAGTTTTTAACTCAGTAGTGAGTGTTGCAACCGAGGACAGACGATTTTTATGGGCTACGCGCTTCAGCACGCGGCGGTCCCATTCTGTGAGCTTGTGTAGCCTACCACTTCGCAGCTCAACCGTTGTTGCTCCTAGACGTTTCCACTTCACAATAACAGCACTTACAGTTGACCGGGGCAGCTCTAGCAGGGCAGAAATTGGACTTGTTGGAAAGGTGGCGTCATATGATGGTGCCACGTTGAAAGTCATTGAGCTCTTCAGTAAGGCCATTCTACTGCCAATGTTTGTCTATGGAGATTGCATGGCTGTGTGCTCGATTTTATACACCTGTCAGCAACGGGTGTGGCTGAAATAGCCGAATTCACTAATTTGAAGGGATGTCCACATACTTTTGTATATATAGTGTATCATAATTATTTGCATCAATCCAGTGGCCATTTATTTTGCAAACTCCATCTCATGTGCTACAGAAACACCTCTAAGCAAACAACAGTGCTAGGTGCCTGCACACTTGAATTAAAGGTTAACTACACAAAAACAAATCTTAGATTTTTCCCAAACCTCAAAAGTGGTCTACTGATGTGGTTTAAGCATTTTTATGGACTTAGATAATACAATTACATTGTTTTCTGTAAGAAGTGTGACAGAACGTAAACCTTACAGAAATGGGAAAAAATCTGAAACCTGTGAATTTGTGACTCAGTTGACAGCCTCATTTATCGGTTTCAATAGTAGGCCTACTAATAGCCTACTTGTACAGTACATCTTGGGTTGGTCTGACTGTGAAAGACCAAAATGGGATTTATAATTTTAGGTCATTCAGAGTGTATGTCACTGTTGCTCATAGAATTTTTCACACAGGGCACCTTTCCTTCGCCTGGCGGGACGTTTGGAAAAATGTTGGCAAAATGAGAGAATACCCACTTTCCCAGGCACCACTACACCCCTGATTGACGTTAAATACAGCGGGGAAAAAAAGTATTTAGTCAGCCACCAATTGTGCAAGTTCTCCCACTTAAAAAGATGAGAGAGGCCTGTAATTTTCATCATAGGTACACGTCAACTATGACAGACAAATTGAGAAAAAAAAATCCAGAAAATCACATTGTAGGATTTGTAATGAATTTATTTGCAAATTATGGTGGAAAATAAGTATTAGGTCACCTACAAACAAGCTAGATTTCTGGCTCTCACAGACCTGTAACTTCTTCTTTAAGAGGCTCCTCTGTCCTCCACTCGTTACCTGTATTAATGGCACCTGTTTGAACTTGTTATCAGTATAAAAGACACCTGTCCACAACCTCAAACAGTCACACTCCAAACTCCACTATGGCCAAGACCAAAGAGCTGTCAAAGGACACCAGAAACAAAATTGTAGACCTGCACCAGGCTGGGAAGACTGAATCTGCAATAGGTAAGCAGCTTGGTTTGAAGAAATCAACTGTGGGAGCAATTATTAGGAAATGGAAGACATACAAGACCACTGATAATCTCCCTCGATCTGGGGCTCCACGCAAGATCTCACCCCGTGGGGTCAAAATGATCACAAGAACGGTGAGCAAAAATCCCAGAACCACACGGGGGGACCTAGTGAATGACCTGCAGAGAGCTGGGACCAAAGTAACAAAGCCAACCATCAGTAACACACTATGCCACCAGGGACTCAAATCCTGCAGTGCCAGACGTGTCCCCCTGCTTAAGCCAGTACATGTCCAGGCCCGTCTGAAGTTTGCTAGAGTGCATTTGGATGATCCAGAAGAGGATTGGGAGAATGTCATATGGTCAGATGAAACCAAAATATAACTTTTTGGTAAAAACTCAACTCGTCGTGTTTGGAGGACAAAGAATGCTGAGTTGCATCCAAAGAACACCATACCTACTGTGAAGCATGGGGGTGGAAACATCATGCTTTGGGGCTGTTTTTCTGCAAAGGGACCAGGACGACTGATCCGTGTAAAGGAAAGAATGAATGGGGCCATGTATCGTGAGATTTTGAGTGAAAACCTCCTTCCATCAGCAAGGGCATTGAAGATGAAGCGTGGCTGGGTCTTTCAGCATGACAATGATCCCAAACACACCGCCCGGGCAACGAAGGAGTGGCTTCGTAAGAAGCATTTCAAGGTCCTGGAGTGGCCTAGCCAGTCTCCAGATCTCAACCCCATAGAAAATCTTTGGAGGGAGTTGAAAGTCCGTGTTGCCCAGCGACAGCCCCAAAACATCACTGCTCTAGAGGAGATCTGCATGGAGGAATGGGCCAAAATACCAGCAACAGTGTGTGAAAACCTTGTGAAGACTTACAGAAAACGTTTGACCTGTGTCATTGCCAACAAAGGGTATATAACAAAGTATTGAGAAACTTTTGTTATTGACCAAATACTTATTTTCCACCATAATTTGCAAATAAATTCATAAAAAATCTTACAATGTGATTTTCTGGATTTTTTCTCTCTAATTTTGTCTGTCATAGTTGACGTGTACCTATGATGAAAATTACAGGCCTCTCTCATCTTTTTAAGTGGGAGAACTTGCACAATTGAAGTCCAAAAGACTTCTCAACAGCTTCTACCCCCAAGCCATAAGACTCCTGAACAGCTAATCATGGCTACCCGGACTATTTGCACTGCCCCCCCACCCCATCCTTTTTACGCTGCTGCTACTCTGTTAAGTATTTATGCATAGTCACTTTAACTCTACCCACAGGTACATATTACCTCAACTACCTCAACTAGCCGGTGCCCCCGCACATTGACTCTGCAACGGTACCTCCCTGTATATATAGCCTCCCTACTGTCACTTTATTTTACTTCTGCTCTTTTTTTCTCAACACTTTTTTTTGTTGTTGTTATATTTTTAGTTTTTTAGTTTAAAATAAATGCACTGTTGGTTAAGGGCTGTAAGTAAGCATTTCACTGTAATGTCTGCACCTGTTGTATTCGGCGCATGTGACCAATTTGATTTGATTTGATTTGACTAAATATTTTTTTTCTCCACTGTATATGTGAGAGAATATGGTCAAGAAGATTGAGTTCTCTGAACTCGCTACTGATTCTCTTTTGGAGGGATTTACATGTCAGCTTTGGTTAAAGTTTATTCATGTTCTTTGGTCCGTGGGATTTTCCGAAGCTCCTGGGTAGTTTGCTTAAAAGATGCAGGAGTTATTTGACTGCGGTGTTCCTTTTTAGGTAGTGTGTGTACAGGGCCCTTGCTATATTGTCTTTACCTGAATCCTCACATCCACTTTCTTTGCCTCCTTCTCATTGGAGGAAAAGATCCGCTGTCCTCCAATTCGTTTAGAGAAGACGAGGAAAGAGGATGTGAGGAATCAGGAAACCTATAAGGAAGAGCCATGGATTGGTTAGCTAGATGGTGGTGGTGAGTTAAGGAGGCACTCTGATTGGTGGGCTGTGTGGACACGTGAGAGGGGACCAGTAGAGTAGCAGCAGGGTCATAATAGCAGTAGTAGCAGCAGGGTCAGCTCCACTCCACACTGACTGAGCACTGGGGCATCATGCAGAGGAAGAGCAGCTTCACTGGGCTCCTCATCACTGCTCTGTGTGCAGTGGCCTCTGATAAACTCAGAGAATATCACTATGTGTCTGAACAGAAGACCTGGTCAGAGGCTCAGCAGTACTGCCGTGAGCACTACACTGACCTGGCCTTCATCAGCAACCAGGAAGAAGTAGATCAGCTCTCTCCCATTTCAAGGGGTGATTTGACCTGGATTGGTTTGCACAGAGATGCTAATGACCCAACAGGATGGACATGGTCAGGAGGAGAGAAATTACAATTTATGGTTTGGAAATCAGGAGAGCCAAACCATGCTGGTGGCATTAAGGACTGTGTCATGGTACAGTGGGATATGAGATGGATGGATTCGCCGTGCTTCCGGAAACACCCCTTCTTCTGCTACAAGGAGAAGCTGATCCTGGTTCAGGAGATGAAGACGTGGGAGGAGGCTCTGGAGTACTGCAGGGATCACTACACAGACCTCCCCAGCCTGCTCTCTGAGACTGAGCATCTCCAGGCCCAGAGCAAGATGGAGGGCGCCCAGACGGACCATGTGTGGACGGGTCTGATGTTCCTGGCCAGCAAGTGGCTGTGGGTGAACGGGGATCCCCTGGAGTACCAGGCCTGGACCGGGGGGAAGCTGCCCCACTGCCCTGCCCAATACCTCCACTGTGGGACCCTGACCAGAGATGAAGAGCACTGGGGAACCAGGAACTGTGAGGAGAGGAGGAACTTCCTCTGCTACAGAGTGTGAGCCCCAGAGGAGAGAGATATTACTGTAGTAGATATGATCATCTATGTATGCTCTCTACTTATTACTAGTTAACTTTGTGATTGATTATTCACTCTATTTACTTGTGTGCTGCATATAAACCTATTGGGTTAACCCACGGGGCGGCAGGTGTCCTAGCGGACCAGTAACCAAAAGGTCGCTGGTTCGAATACCTGATCCAACAAGGTGAAAAATCTGTTGATATGCACTTGAGTAAAGCACTTAACCCTAATTTGATCCAGGGGCACCGTACTACTATGGCTGACCCTATAAAACACGTGTCAAACTCATTCCACTGAGGGTTTTTGCTCCACCCTTGTACTTGATTGATGGATTAAGGGCACTAATTCCCCTCACCTGGTTGTCTAGGTCTTAATTGAAAGGTAAAACCAGCAGACACATGACCCTCCGTGTAAAACAACACATTTCACTGTCTCTATCTGGTGTATGTGACAATAAAACATAGATTTTTTGTGCGTGTTTCCTACAATAGTCTATTTTTGTACCAATAGATACTGTGGTTATGATAGTGTGTGCTTTGTGTGTACAAAGACCAGACCACTGGGCTCAGATGTCAGTTCGACATCTAGTTTTGATTTAAATTTAATTGAGTTGGGAATTAAAACATGTTTTTAACCATGTCATTCGATTTAGGGAGGGTAAAAAATATAAGAAATCATGAAATTCCTTCAGGTTGATGACTCTTTGCAAATCCAATCAGTTTTCGACTTTGATTCATTACTGTTATTTTATTTTACTTCTGCTCTTTTTTTCTCAACACTTTTTTTGTTGTTTTATTTTTACTTTTTTGTAAAAAATAAATGCACTGTTGGTTAAGGGCTGTAAGTAAGCATTTCACTGTAATGTCTGCACCTGTTGTATTCGGCGCATGTGGCCAATAAAATTTGATTTGATTTGATCATCTGAATGGAAAACATAGATTTTTTGTTTTGTTAAAAAATGACGTGGAAGCAACATTGATTCAACCAGTTTGTGCCCAGTGGGAAGTCACCTAGCTCATATTCTGTTTCATAATTATATAACATGATAAAACAGTACAAATGCAAAGCTGCTGCTGTATTCTAGTTACTAGCATCTAGTACATGTAAACTCCATGTTAACTCCTCCTTCAGCCTGTAGGCCTAAGTCTGTGTATTATTAGCTTGGACAGTAACAGTAGATATGAACAAACATATCATGTAGTGTATATTATGTAATGAAACCGACTGTTTGAATGAAATAAATAATTAACTTAGACAAAGATTAGACATTCCTTCTCATTTTTATTGGTGCACCTAGCAATAATAATAAATAGCAGAACATCTCATTGAAAGAGCAAAACTTCTCATTGATAACCTGTCATGTACCATATATTTATCTGAAATAGTGAAAATAGTTACTAAGTATTTACATGTTTTATGGTTACAAAAGGACATAATCCAAAATGCACTTGAAGGAATTGACAATAACTGCAAATCAAATCACAATTTATTTAAAGTGGGGGACAGAGGGGGAGGTATGGAAGTAGGGAGAGAGAGACAGAAGGGGGAGGAAGGAGGGAGAGTGATACAGAGGGGGGAGGTAGGTACAGAAGGAGGGAGAGAGACAGAGGGGGGAGGTAGGTACAGGAAGGAGGGAGAGAGAGACAGAGGGGGGAGGTAGGTGCAGGAAGGAGGGAGAGAGAGACAGATGGTGATCTGGGAAACCTGTTGTCTGGGAGGTGTCCTTGTGTATCGCTTTGTTGTTGTTGTTGTTGTTGTTTGGTTACTGATATACTGTATATTAATTTAGCTAACTATATCTGGTACAATGTATCTGATTTCAGCCTCTGGTCCATCAAATAAACGTAATAATAATAATAATAATAATAATAAATTAATCTGTTTCATCTGATAGTTTTGTCCAGTAATAGTCATTGTAACAACCACAAGCACTGTTAAGTGTGGTCTGTGTAAAATAACGGGCTGGACCAAAGATTATATTCTGAACACTAAACCAACTTTGTACATTGTCCCCTAAACCGGGCATTCATCTACTAAATTCCATAGGTTGTAATTATAATTATACATTTACAAACAGTATATTTTACCTCGTATCACAAACACCCATGTCATTCAAACAGTGCTCTTGAATTTCATCATAAAGACAGAATAAAACAAATGTAGTTAACGAAGCAGGAAATAAGTTCATTGGAGTGTTTTTCTGGTGCTGTGCTGGACTTCTGATACATTTACATTTACATTTTAGTCATTTAGCAGACGCTCTTAACCAGAGCGACTTACAGGAGCAATTAGGGTTAAGTGCCTTGCTCAAGGGCACATTAACGTCATTTAGCAGACGCTCTTAGCCAGAGCGACTCACAAATTGGTGCGTTCACCCTATAGCCAGTGGGATAACCACTTTACAATTTGGGGGGGGGGGGGGGGGTTAGAAGGAATACTTTATCCTATCCCAGGTATTCCTTAAAGAGGTGGGGTTTCAAATGTCTCCGGAAGGTGGTGAGTGACTCCGCTGTCCTGGCGTCGTGAGGGAGCTTGTTCCACCATTGGGGTGCCAGAGCAGCGAACAGTTTTGACTGGGCTGAGCGGGAGCTATGCTTCCGCAGAGGAAGGGGAGCCAGCAGGCCAGAGGTGGATGAACGCAATGTCCTCGTTTGGGTGTAGGGACTGATCAGAGCCTGAAGGTACAGAGGTGCCGTTCCCCTCACTGCTCCATAGGCAAGCACCATGGTCTTGTAGCGGATGCGAGCTTCAACTGGAAGCCAGTGGAGTGTGCGGAGGAGGGGGGTGACGTGAGAGAACTTGGGAAGGTTGAACACCAGACGGGCTGCGGCATTCTGGATGAGTTGTAGGGGTTTAATGGCACAGGCAGGGAGCCCAGCCAACAGCGAGTTGCAGTAGTCCAGACGGGAGATGACAAGTGCCTGGACCAGGACCTGCGCCGCTTCCTGTGTAAGGCAGGGTCGCACTCTCCGAATGTTGTAGAGCATGAACCTGCAGGAGCGGGTCACCGCCTTGATGTTGGCGGAGAACGACAGGGTGTTGTCCAGGGTCACGCCTAGGCTCTTCGCACTCTGGGAGGAGGACACAGCGGAGTTGTCAACCGTGATGGCGAGATCATGGAACGGGCAGTCCTTCCCCGGGAGGAAGAGCAGCTCCGTCTTGCCAGGGTTCAGCTTGAGGTGGTGATCCGTCATCCATACTGATATGTCTGCCAGACATGCAGAGATGCGATTCGCCACCTGGTTATCAGAAGGGGGAAAGGAGAAGATTAGTTGTGTATCGTCAGCGTAGCAATGATAGGAAAGGCCATGTGAGGATATGACAGAGCCAAGTGACTTGGTGTATAGGGAGAAAAGGAGAGGGCCCAGAACCGATCCCTGGGGGACACCAGTGGTGAGAGCACGTGGTGCGGAGACAGCTTCCCGCCACGCCACTTGGTAGGAGCGACCGGTCAGGTAGGACGCAATCCAGGAGTGAGCCGCGCCGGAGATGCCCATCTCGGAGAGGGTGGAGAGGAGGATCTGATGGTTCACAGTATCAAAGGCAGCAGACAGTTCTAGAAGGACAAGAGCAGAGGAGAGAGAGTTAGCTTTAGCAGTGCGGAGAGTCTCCGTGACACAGAGAAGAGCAGTCTCAGTTGAATGACCAGTCCTGAAACCTGATTGGTTTGGATCAAGAAGGTCATTCTGAGAGAGATAGCAAGAGAGTTGGCTAAAGACGGCACGCTCAATAGTTTTGGAAAGAAAAGAAAGAAGGGATACTGGTCTGTAGTTGTTGACATCAGTGGGGTCGAGTGTTGGTTTTTTGAGAAGGGGAGTAACTCTCGCTCTCTTGAAGACGGAAGGGACATGGCCAGCGGTCAAGGATGAGTTGATCAGCGAGGTGAGGTAGGGGAGGTCACCGGAGATGGTCTGGAGAAGGGAGGAGGGGATGGGGTCAAGCGGGCAGGTTGTTGGGCGGCCTGCAGTCACAAGTCGCAGGATTTTATCTGGAGAGAGAGGGGAGAAAGAAGTCAAAGCATAGGGTAGGGCAGTGTGAGCAGGACCAGCAGTGTCATTAGACTTAACAAACGAGGATCGGATGTCGTCAACCTTCTTTTCAAAGTGGTTGACGAAGTCATCCACAGAGAGAGAGGAGGGGGGGGGGGGGGGGGGGAGGATTCAGGAGGGAGGAAAATGTGGCAAAGAGCTTCCTAGGGTTAGAGGCAGATGCTTGGAATTTAGAGTGGTAGAAGGTGGCCTTAGCAGCAGAAACAGATGAAGAAAATGTAGAGAGGAGGGAGTGAAAAGATGCCAGGTCGGCAGGGAGTTTAGTTTTCTTCCATTTCCGCTCCGCTGCCCGGAGCTCTGTTCTGTGAGCTCGCAATGAGTCATCAAGCCACGGAGCTGGAGGGGAGGACCGAGCCGGCCGGGAGGATAGGGGACACAGAGAGTCAAAGGATGCAGAAAGGGAGGAGAGGAGGGTTGAGGAGGCAGAATCAGGAGATTGGAGGGAGAAGGATTGAGCAGAGGGAAGAGATGATAGGATGGAAGAGGAGAGAGTAGTGGGAGAGAGAGAGCGAAGGTTGCGGCGGCGCATTACCATCTGTGTAGGGGCAGAGTGAGTAGTGTGGGAGGAGAGTGAGAGAGAAAAGGAAACAAAGTAGTGGTCGGAGACATGGAGGGGAGTTGCAGTGAGATTAGTAGAGGAGCAGCATCTAGTGAAGATGAGGTCAAGCGTATTGCCTGCCTTGTGAGTAGGGGGGGACGGTGAGAGGGTGAGGTCAAAAGAGGAGAGGAGTGGAAAGAAGGAGGCAGAGAGAAATGAGTCAAATGTGGACATAGGGAGGTTGAAATCCCCCAAAACTGTGAGGGGTGAGCCATCCTCAGGGAAGGAACTTATCAAGGCGTCAAGCTCATTGATGAACTCTCCAAGGGAACCTGGAGGGCGATAGATGACAAGGATATTAAGCTTAAATGGGCTAGTGACTGTGACAGCATGGAATTCAAATGAGGAGATAGACAGATGGGTTAGGGGAAAAATTGAGAATGTCCACTTGGGAGAGATGAGGATTCCTGTACCACCACCCCTCTGACCAGATGCTCTCGGGGTATGCGAGAACACATGGTCAGACGAGGAGAGAGCAGTAGGAGTAGCGGTGTTTTCAGTGGTGATCCATGTTTCCGTCAGCGCCAGGAAGTCGAGGGACTGGAGGTTGGCATAGGCTGGGATGAAGTCAGCTTTGTTGGCAGCAGAACGGCAGTTCCAGAGGCTGCCTGCGACCTGGAACTCCACGTGGGTGGTGCGTGCAGGGACCACCAGGTTGGAGAGGCAGCAGCCACGCGGTGTGGTGCGTTTGTGTAGCCTGTGCAGAGAGGAGAGAACAGGGATAGGCAGAGGCATAGTTGACAGGCTGTAGCAAATGGCTACAAAAATGCAGAGGAGATCGGAATGAAATGGACTAAGCATCTGGGAGCGGAGAGAGCAGGGCCTCCCTCACCAAAAACTTCTACCTCAGAAACTAAAATTGTTTCACTGAACCACCCGAACAAAAAACTCTCCCAACTTCCGCCTTTGGAAATCAGAATTGTTGTGAACCACAGCGGTTCAATGTTTAAAGGAATAGACTCAACCCACTTTGTTCAGCTAGCCAACTATGACACCATAGCCAACTAGCAGACTAGCATCCAATAACAATAACACACCGTTTAGCACCAACACTTGGTCACAACAAACCACCAATAATGTGATAACACACTAAACAGATCATTCGTGTCTGTGTCAAGTTCCTTTCATGACGCAGCAATGATTAGACGTTGGCTAGCTAGGACAAGTATATTGTGGTTAGCTACTACAGTACAGCCAGCTGGTCATGTTGGGTAGCTAGCAATGGCCACTGTGTTGACTCTGTTTGAAGAACGGCTAGCTAGCTAGCTTCGTGCTACAGCCGGCACGGCCGAGGACACTGCCAAGACACAGTAACTACCCACAACAACCCACGAAGCCTAGCTATGACGCCGTAGCCAACCTGCAAGCTAGCATCCATTAACACACAACTTAGCATCAACACCTGGCCACAACAAACTGCCAAGAGTGTGTCAGCACACCAAACAGACAATTCAAGTCCGTGTCGAGTTCCCTTCACAACGCAGCAAAAAATAAAATAAAAAATTAAACGTTGGAACCAGCTCTCCAGCGTTGCTAATCGTTACCAGTAGCTACCCGCTAGCTAGCTAGCCTCGTGCCTCGATACTAACCTACAACTACCCACGGAAACCTACAATAACAACAACACCAACCTACAATAAATACAATACCTAACTACAGCTAACTACCTACCTACGATCTAATACATGGTTAAGCAAAAGTTAAACGTTGGCTAGGACTAGATTACCATTGGAACCAGCTCTCCAGCGTTGCTAATCGTTACCTGTAGCTACCCGCTAGCTAGCTAGCCTCGTGCCTCGATACCAACCCACAATTACCCACGGAAACCTACAATAACAACAATACTAACCTACAGTAAATACAATACCTAACTACAGCTAACTACCTACCTACGATCTAATACATGGTTAAGCAAAAGTTAAACGTTGGCTAGGACTACATTACCATTGGAACCAGCTCTCCAGCGTTGCTAATCGTTACCAGTAGCTACCCGCTAGCTAGCTAGCCTCGTGCCTCGATACTAACCCACAATTACCCACGGAAACCTACAATAACAACAATACTAACCTACAATAAATACAATACTTAACTACAGCTAACTACCTACCTACGATCTAACACATGGTTAAGCTTTACTCAACACTACATGTAGCTTACCTCCTGCTTACCTCCAGCCAGAGAAAAACACGACCTCTCCCGACAACAACGAGTTGATAGAACCTGTGAGAGGATATGCAGTGCATTTGGAAAGTATTCAGACCCCTTGACTTTTTACACATTTTGTTACGTTACAGCCTTATTCTAAAATGCTTACCCAAGAAGACTCAAGGCTGTAATCGCTGCCAAAGGTGCTTCAACAAAGTACTGAGTAAAGGGTCTGAATACTTATGTAAATGTAATATTTAAGTTTTAAATTTTTTTACATTTACAAAAACCTGCTTTTGCTTTGTCATTATGGGGTGATTGTGTGTAGATTGATGAGGGGAAAAAAACAATTTAATCAATTTTAGAACAAGGCTGTAACGTACATTTTTTTGGAAAAAAGTAAAGGGGTCTGAATACTTTCTGAATACACTGTATTTGAGCATAATGTAGGCCTACCAACAAAACCAATGGAGCACATCCCATAACATTTTCACATGGAAATAGCTTTTGATTTCTATGATATAGCCTACAGTAGCCTATATGTGGTGTTCAATGCAGGCCTACATTGCATGAGACTTTAAAAAAGTTTTTACATTACGAAGGGCTTGACATTAATTAATTATTTTTTACTTGGTCTGTAACACCATGGGCCAAGTCGGTGACTGTAAATTGCATTGTATTGTATATGATGCAAGAAACCATTTTACAAAATACAATTAATTATTATTACCAAACAGAGAATTAGACAATGTAGGCTACCCCTCTGCCTATTGGCTTATTTGCATATTCAAGCCTGTCTCAAAATGCAACACTGCCTGTTGCGCTCTGGTTCTGCCTACAACCAAATCACAGAGTCAATCTTGCAAAGTTAGATTTGTTTTGGTTTGTTGCATTGAAAAGGGGCTGATATAATGTTGATTCGATCACAGAAAAAACTTGATCTGTAAAGTGCAAAGTAATGGGGCAAACTTTCAATCTCTTGCGTCTCTGCACAGCCTGGCATTTCTTCTGCACAGCAGTTCTGGAAGAGATGTGCGGCTGCACACTTGTAGAGGGAACATTGTCCACCACCCAAAGGACATCCAGCCAATTTGACATAACTGTGGTAATTACTGGAGTTAACATCGGCCAGCATCCCTGTGGAACGCTTTCGACACCTTGTAAGAGTTCATGCCCCGACGAATTGAGGCTGTTCTGAGGGCTAAGTACATTTTCAAATATAATCCCCAGTGGTGTAAAGTACTACTTAAGTAGTTTTTGGGGGCATCTGTACTTTACTTTACTGTTTATATTTTTCACAACTTTTACTTTTACTTCACTACATTCCTAAAGAAAATAATGTACTTTTTACTCCATACATTTCCCCTGACACCAAAAAGTACTGGTCACATTTTGAATGCTTAGCAGGACAGAAATTGACCAATTCACGCACTTGTCAAGAGAACATCCCTGGTCATCTCTACTGCCTTTGATCTGGCGACTCACTAAACACAAATGCTTTGTTTTTGAATGATGTCTGATTGTTGGAGTGTGCCCCTGGCTATCCGTAAATAAATACAAAAAACACGAACAATTGTGCCATCTGGTTAGCTTAATATAAGGAATTTGAAATGATTTATACTTTTACTTTTGATACTTAAGTCAAGTTTTGCAATTACATTTACTTTTGATACTTACGTATATTTAAAACAAAAAATACTTTTAGACTTTTACTCAAGTAGTAATTTATGTTACTGGGTGACTTTCACTTTTACTTGAGTCATATCCTATTAAGGTATCTTAACTTTGATTCAAGCATGACAATTGGGTACTTTTTCCACCACTGCTAATTCCTGGATAGGTGTACAATAAAAACATTTATATTTGTGCCAGAGTCTGTTCTTGTGGTAGTGCTGCCGATGCCGGACCAAACATTGCCCAACTTGGGGTGGTCAAAACTCACCCTTCACGTTTAGACTGTCGTTCTTCATTCCTCTCTATATGAGTACATCCAATAAAGGAAACGTATGAATGTTGAATGGATGTCCACTCTTCATTACAAAAAAAAACATTGATATATGAGGATTCTAGGTTTGAAACAGTGGCGGCTGGCCGATAGAGGGCGCTAGGGCGCCGCCCCCTTAAATAAAATTATTTAAAAAAATAAAATAAAAAATAAATAAAAATAATAATAATAATAATAAAAACATCAGTATGTCAATATTTGTGTGTTTGAAATATGGAATGCACACAGTAATATGTGTAAGATATGATAGAAAATCATATTCGCAACCTTTCCTCTGCCTGTCAAACGCCTCGTCAGCTCTGGGCGATACAGAAAGTGCCCCGAGGAGGCGGGTCTACGTAGCAGTTAAGCCAATTGCTAATTTAAGATATGAATGTATGACATAAAATGTAGCTAATCAGCGATTTTAATTCGAATCCAAGGAGGGCGATTATTTTATCGCCCCAAGCTCGCCCCTGATAAAATAAGGACCGGGCTCCAGTGGCGCCATTTTTACTAGACGACAATGGCGAGCGCAAACGTTACTCCTCCAAGACCCAACCCTAACTCGGTGAAATCTCTCCTCCAAGATCCGTTTGAGAGGAGAACTTTGTCAGAGAAAGTTCGGGTGAAAGAGCTGGGCCCAGATCAACCTGACCTCTCAATCAGACAGCAGGCTAGCGAGAAAGAGAAGCAGTATATGCGCGGCTTCTCCCGTAGCTGGTACACCAGGAAGGCTTGGCTAGCTGGGTGCACTGATGCTAATGCTTTATTTAGCTTTCCGTGCTTGCTTTTTAAAACGACGGGGTCAGATTCAGCATGGACAGGTACCGGAGTGAGGGATATGAAGCACCTGTCAGAGAAGGTAAAGAAACATGAGAACACCAGGGCACACATGGACAACTCTGTAAAGCTAGCTGTATTAGGAAGGGTGAACATTGCTACGCAGCTGGATGACGGCCACAGGATTGCGGTGAGGAAACACAATGAGGAGGTGGATAAAAACAGGCACATTCTATCCAAAATTATCGATTGTGTGAAGTTCTGTGGGGCTTTTGAGTTGGCCTTGCGTGGGCACGAGGAGACTGACTCCTCGGACAACCCCGGCATTTTCCGGGGCTTAGTGGATTTTGTTGCCTCCCTCGACAGTGTGCTGGAGGAGCACCTGAAGACAGCTACCGTTTTTAAGGGCACGTCAAAGACGATACAGAACGAGCTGTTGGACTGTATGCTGTCAGTGCTTAAGGATTACATCCTGGAGGAAGTAAAGAGTGCTGATTTTATCGCCATTCAAGCTGACGAGACGACTGACGTTTCCACCCACTGCCAGTTGGTGCTTGTGATACGCTACATCGATGCTAAAAGTAACGTCCAAGAGCGTTTTTTCGAGTTCATTTTGATCGAGAACGCAACCGCCGACACCATCGCTACAGCGCTGCTGGAGAGGCTCAGCACCATACTCTCACATGGACAAAAGGCCAAACTTATTGCCCAGGCTTACGACGGAGCAAGTGTGATGAGGGGAGCCACCGGCGGAGTGCAGCGTAAAATAGTGGATGTGTACGAAAATGCGCACTACGTCCACTGCTATGCACATCAGCTGAACCTCATCATGCAGCAGGCTACTTCACGCATCCCCAGGATCGGCACTTTCTTTTCCGACCTTGCAGGATTTTCTGCTTTCTTCTCCAGGTCTCCCAAGCGAACCACCGTGCTTGACGAAGTGGTTGCGCATAGACTCCCCAGAGCCTCTACAACACGGTGGAACTTCCACAGTCGCGCTGTAAACACTGTGTACGAGTACAGGGATGACCTCCTAACGTGTTTCCAGACCATCAGAGACTCTGGGAACTTTGATGCCCCGACTGTCAGAGAGGCGGGGGGCTTTGTGAGGATGCTCGAAGACGAGGCTTTCTGTTTTTTCCTGGCACTGTTCCACAAGATCATGCCAAATGTGGACATGCTTTTCAGCCAGCTGCAGAAGAGGAACATCGACCCTGTCTTCATTAAAGCACTTGTCCAGAGGTTCACAGACAGCATGCTAACAATCAGGTAAATAACTATATTTACTATTGGCTGATAAAGATGTTGTTAGAAAGATGAATAGTTCACTTACAACAGTTTAAAAGCCTAAATGTGTCTGGTCATCAAAGTGAGTGATTATCATAGAGCCGTCACAATTATATTTGTTTTAGTATTTTAAAAGGAAAGAGAAGACACAATCAGACGTTGATAATAATGCAGGAAAGTACTACACAGTTTGTAATAATTATTCAGGTGTCCACCAGGTCAATTTCTAGAAGAGGCCTAGTTGTTATTGAAGATTAACTATATTGCTAAGTGCACAGCAGAACAAAATGATGTTGCATCCCTCTCACAAATGTAATAGAAAAAGGCTTTAAAACGTAATAACATCAGTTAATTATGTACATCACAGGTTAAAAGCAGTTACTAGACATAGTTTGTGTGTATATACACACTATCTGTCTGTCTGTCTGTCTATATATATATATATATATATATATATATATATATATATATATATATATATAAAAGTCACTGGTTGTGTGTTGAGGGGGAATTACAGTGAGTTAAGAAGTCTGATTGCAAGTTATCAAATTAAACTTTATTTTTTGGACCCAGGGCCTCAATTCCCTCTTTGTGTGGGGACAGCGCATCTGACGAGCAGCAACAGCCCATCAAGCGACGGAGGATGCTGGGACCAGGAGAACAACAGAGGTTGGCTATAGAGGTAAGTTGTGATGTAATTGTCAGTGTTTCCCCCTAGAACTATTTTCAGGCCTGGTAGTATGTAGCCAAAACCCTGAACAATCAGCACCTTGGTAATCATATACTTGAGTTGGACATAGGCATGTGTCAGTCAGGATCACTTGCATCAAAATAGCTTAATTGCAAATTAAAGCTGATGATGTATCTTTTACAGGTATGTGATACCATCCTGAGTCATGCCAAAGAGAGGTTCTCCTTCACCCAGCACCTCATCAGCGCAACACTATTGCACGGAGAGTTGTTCCCACAACACAGTGTGAAGTTCCCCGATACAGCGCTTGAAACAACCGTGGAGGCGTACCCCATGTTGAACAAGGCCAAGCTCAAAACCGAACTGTCCCTCATCTATGAGAACAGTGAGTTCAAGGCTTGTAGTGGTGCAGTGCCCCTGTACCAGTTCTTCATGGAGAACAACCTTCAGAGCACTTTCACAGAGACTGCCAGCCTCCTCAAGATCCTCATCACCACACCCATGACAACTGCTGAGTCAGAAAGGTGCTTCTCTACACTGAAAAGGATCAAGACCTTCCTGAGAAACAGCATGACACAGGATCGCCTGAACGCTCTGGCCATGCTCTCCATGGAGAAGAAACTTGTCAGGGACATTCCTGACTTTAATCAAAGGGTCATTGAGAGGTTTGCCACTCAGAAGGACAGACGGGCAAAATTCCTGTACAAATAAGATGACAGACACACACACACAGAGCAGCTCTGGCCGCATGTTTCTTTGTATATAGTTGACCTTAGCATAAAAAATCCAGTTATATATGGTACTCTAGAAAGTCTTAATAGTGTCTTTGCTAATATTACTGTATATATGTTGTTTGTATCAATTAATTGTTGCAGCTCTGGAGCACATTAACAATTAGTCACATTTAGTATGATCATAAAATACTGTATGCTATTCTTCCAGTCAAAGGTTTGAGTTCATCCACTTGATATCCATTTCTATATTATACATCCTTTTATACAGTGTAAGATTTCCTATAAACTTTATAATAATTTCATGTTATTGTCCACTTTCCACTCTGTTCTGACAGCATGCCTGTTGCGTTGCCTGTTTACTACCAATGGTGAAAAGTTCACTTTAAATGCAAATGAAAGGCTTGGGTTTGTGTAATATGTTTTTGTGTAAGAATGCCTCAACTTTTTAATATTGGTATTAAATAATTACTGAATGTTTCACTGAGCACTGCTGTCCTGCAGTTTGTGTTAAAATATATCGCGATGGTTACAGGAAAAAAAAAGTATGGCACAGCCCCACCGAGAATATTTTTCACCAGCCGCCACTGGTTTGAAATTAGTTATTTTCAATTGCAGCCATCAGAATTATGTAAAATATCTGTGTATATGTTAATGTCCTATCAATTCAACAGTGGTATAATAATATTAGTAATAGATTTTCAGTTATTGTCAATTCTATGTTTCCTTCAGGTGGATTTTGGATTACTAGTTGACTTCCCACTGTGCACAAACTGGTTGCAAGGATCCTAAGCCATGAAGGTGGGATCACAGACATTGAAGTTCTGCAAGTAAGTGTTTTACATTTCAGAAAGACTCAAAATACTTTCTTGCATACATACTTGCTCCTGGAGGGCAACATTTTAAATCGTAATTAAATTATCTGATTAAGTATAGACCACAGTCAATGGGCAATGTTAAGCTCATGAAAACATTCAACATTTGTGTTAACAGAGTTTGCGTTAACCAGAGTTCGTTAACAAGAAGGTCATGACGGATATTTGTGTATTTTCCAACTGTCTGCAGGCAGCTTTGCTCCATGACACAGTGGAGGACACTGACACCAGCATAGGAGAGCTACAGGTCGTCTTTGGGCAAACAGTGGCGCGGATCGTTCAGGAAGTGACAGACGACAAGGCGCTACCCAAGCAGGAGAGGAAACGTCAGCAGGTGGAGCACGCACCTCATGCCAGTCACCAGGCAAAACTGGTCAAACTGGCTGACAAACTGTACAACCTGAGGGACCTCAACCGCTGCACGCCCACAGGTGATTGTAGGGTGTCCAATCAAAAACGCATATGTGGACCAATGGGTAAAATAATGTTATAGATATACAGTGCATTCGGAAAGTATTCAGACCCCTTGACTTTTTCCACATTGTTATGTTACAGCCTTATTTTAAAATTTATTAAATAGTTTTTCCCCCCCTCAATCTACACACAATACCCCATTATGACAAAGCAAAAACCGGATTTTAGAAATGTTTGCAAATTTATAAAGAATAAACTGATATCACATTTACATAAGTATTCAGACCCTTTACTCAATACTTTGTTGAAGCACCTTTGGCAGCGATAACAGCCTTGAGTCTTCTTGGGTATGACACTACAAACTTGACCCACCTGTATTTGGTGAGTTTCTCCCATTCTTCTCTGCAGATCCTCTCAAGCTCTGTCAGGTTGGATGGAGAGCATCGCTGCACAGCTATTTTCAGGTCTCTCCAGAGATGTTCGATCGGATTCAAGTCCGGGCTCTGGCTGGGCCACTCAAGGACATTCAGAGACTTGTCCCGAAGCCACTCCTGCGTGGTCTTGGCTGTGTGCTTAGGTTGTTGTCCTGCTGGAAGGAGAAGCTTCACCCCCAGTCTGAGGTCCTGAGCACTCTGGAGCAGGTTTTCAACAAGGATCTCTCTGTACTTTGCTCCGTTTCATCTTACCCTCGATCCTGACTAGTCTCCCAGTTCCTGCCGCTGAAAAACATCCCCACAGCATGATGCTGCCACCACCATGCTTCACCGTAGGGATGGTGCCAAGTTTCCTCCAGACGTGATGCTTGGCATTCAGGCCAAATACTTAAATCTTGGTTTCATCAGACCAGAGAATCTTGTTTCTCATGGTCTGAGATTCTTTAGGTGCCTTTTGGCAAACTCCAAGCGGACTGTCATGTACCTTTTACTGAAGAGTGGCTTCCATCTGGCCACCCTACCATAAAGGCCTGATTGGTGGAGTGCTGCAGAGATGGTTGTCCTTCTGGTAGGTTCTCCCACCTTCACAGAGGAGCTCTGTCAGAGTGACCATCGAGTTCTTGGTCACCTCCCTGACAAAGGCCCTTCTCCGATTGCTCAGTTTGGCCGGGCGGCCAGCTCTAGGAAGAGTCTTGGTGGTTCCAAACTTCTTTTTGGTACCCTTCCACAGATCTGTTCCTCGACACAATCCTGTCTCGGAGCTCTACAGACAATTCCTCCGACCTCATGGCTTGGTTTTTGCTCTGACATGCACTGTCAACTGTGGACCTTATATATACAGTTGTGTGCCTTTCCAAATCATGTCCAATCAATTGAATTTACCACAGGTGGACTCCAATCAAGTTGTAGAAAACATCAAGGATGATCAATGGAAACAGGATGCAACGGAGCTCAATTTCGAGTCTCATAGCAAAGGGTCTGAATAATTATGTAAATAAGGTATTTATTTTTGATAGATTTGCAAAAATTTCTAAACCCGTTTTGGTTTCGTCATTATGGGGTATTGTGTGTAGATTGCGGGGAAAAAATAATTGAATCCATTTTAGAATAAGGCTGTAACGTAACAAAATGTGGAAAAAGTCAAGGGGTCTGAATACTTTCCGAATGCACTGTAGGTACCATTGACTTGCATTGGATGTGCCACAAATGCCAGGTGACCGATTTTATAAAATAATAAATAGCAAGAGCAGCACCATTTAGTGGTTAGAAGCTGGTAATATCAGGATGCATGATGGGACATAAACCTAACAACTTCAATGACTAATTTCTCTGAACTGGGGAAACAACTCTTATTTTCTTCCTATCTCTTTCTCTCTGGCTCTTTGCTCCTCTTCACTTGCTTCCCTTGCTGGTTGTCTGACTGTCCCTCTCTTTACCCCCATCCCATATCTTATATTTCTTCTGTGTTGTGGTTGCCAGGTTGGACGGCAGAGCGTGTTCAGGAGTACTTTGTGTGGGCAGCCCAGGTAGTGAGAGGACTGAGGGGGACCAACCCAGCACTGGAGGGACACCTACAGGAGCTCTTTAGGCAGAGGGGCGTCGATCTTTGACACCTCTCTGTTTCTGACACAGGGTGGCACAATGTACTTTGCATTCATTGTTTGTAGAACTAGCAAACCATCAATGTCACCTTTGAGTTTTATCGCTGTATTAAATAAAGCAATGCTATGCATAATTTTGTACATGTGAAAGGTTACTTGTTTAAAAAAAATCCCATTAATGGTGATGTAGAACCTGTAACTAACTATTCTATTAAGACACATTGAACGAAAAATACAAGATTGTGTGTATGTGTAAAAACGGCTAGCTGGAGCTCGTCTGATCGGTCGGCCGTTAATGGCCTACCCCGCTATATACTTAATACTGATTGGTTTGGTTCTGCCCACTATAGTGCTGTCCGGTTAGAACATGATGTTGAGCCCATCACTGTACTCTTAATAGTCACCACCACACAGACCCAGCTGTTTCCATTTGAAGATGTTTATATGATCATGTGGTCTAAAATGGGAGAAACAATACAATCATGAGGACCCATTATAAGATACTAAGACATACATGTACAGCATGCAATAATTGTAAAGCGATGACACAACCAACCCGAGAGGAAGCTACCAGAATAATTACATCTAAGGCTATGCATCTTGCAGCAGTAGCATGCAAATACCTTAAACGGGGCTAATACAGGAATGGTGAATAAGCTAGTTGCACTCAATAAACACACTTGTAGCAATGATAACAATTATCGAACGAGGTAGCATGCACGGGGTAACGTTACACACAAACAATGCTAGCATTAGCTGGAAGCTAGCAAACTTATCTTACAAACTTACACAGTAACGTAACTATTCCTCACTAATATTGCCCCCCATCTTAGCCCAGTAGCATTTCCAAGACGTACTTATTGCAATAGACCCACACAGCACTTTGTTTAAGCAACAGCACGTGCACAGTCCGTCAGCACAATACTTTCTTCTTCTTGCGACTGCATGTAAACATGCAATAACTGAGGTGTCGGGGCGGAGCCCTGGAGTGTGTCAAAGCGTTCTGATTGGTTGGGATGAGAGATGTGATTGACATGTTTGAAGGCCAATCAGATTGAGAGGGGTAGTCTTTTTTACAGTATGTGTCATAGATATGTTTGAATACAAATGAAGAGGTTTTGTGTTACAATCATCAATTACAGGGTCTCTGGAACTGGTAGGCCTATTCTTGCCTGGCTACCCATACACATTGCGCCGAACTGACGTTTCTTCTCCACGATGAACGTATGTAGCGATCAATAGAGCAGCATAATTAAATTCAGGGTCGTCAGGCGAGGCCAATGACTGTATATGGGCGAGGCCTCCATCATAATGTTTCAGCCTATATTACCTTTTATTAGCAGGAACTGATCAAAGTAATGAAAAATATTTCACATTTGTACCTCATACAACTAATACTTGTCCTCAAATTAATTTACATGAGATGTCAACGAGTTAACCCTCCCGTTGTCCTAGGGTCAAAATGACCCGCCACTGTGTTGAACCAACTTTATTAAAAAAATATATTTTTGGGATCATTTGTGAGAATGAGGCAGTGATACTTTCTTTAAAGTCTCACTGCCTCCTTTTCACAAATGATCCCAAAAATAAACAAATTTAATAAAGTTGGTTCAACACAGTGGCGGGTCATTTTGACCCTAGGACAACGGGAGGGTTAAAGATGTAAAGAAGCAGAGATTATTTTACAGTGGAATCAAAATGACCACAGCCACAAAGTCAATGGTAAACGGTTCCCACTAGTTAACATGGCCACGAAGTCAAAACCGCAAAGTGCTAGAGGACATTTGTAAATCATAGTTTGCAGGATTCATCTAAATTCTGATATGTATGTTGTTTTATCACATACATTGCATCAGTTGCCTTTTGAATCATCAGTACTGACAATCAAAGATGGGGTCGTGAAAATAAATGTATATTTCTCCCCCTCAATAAAAATAAATAACACTATATATTTATTTTAGCGTATTAGTGATTTAGCAGACCCTCGTATCCAGAGCGATTTACAGTTAGTGCATTCATTTTAAGATACAGTAGCTAGTTGGGACAACCACATATCACAGTCATAGTAAGTACATTTCTCCTCAATAAAGTAGCTATCAGCTAGGTCAGAGCTAGTAAGGGGGAAAGTCTAGTGCGAGGAGGTGGCGCGGTGTGAGGAGGTGGTGCGAGGAGGTGGCGCGGTGTGAGGAGGTGGTGCGAGGAGGTGGCGCGGTGTGAGGAGGTGGTGCGAGGAGGTGGCGCGGTGTGAGGAGGTGGTGCGAGGAGGTGGCGCGGTGTGAGGAGGTGGTGCGAGGAGGTGGTGCGGTGTGAGGAGGTGGTGCGAGGAGGTGGCGCGGTGTGAGGAGGTGGTGCGAGGAGGTGGCGCGGTGTGAGGAGGTGGTGCGAGGAGGTGGCGCGGTGTGAGGAGGTGGTGCGAGGAGGTGGCGCGGTGTGAGGAGGTGGTGCGAGGAGGTGGCGCGGTGTGAGGAGGTGGTGCGAGGAGGTGGCGCGGTGTGAGGAGGTGGTGCGAGGAGGTGGCGCGGTGTGAGGAGGTGGTGCGAGGAGGTGGCGCGGTGTGAGGAGGTGGTGCGAGGAGGTGGCGCGGTGTGAGGAGGTGGTGCGAGGAGGTGGCGCGGTGTGAGGAGGTGGTGCGAGGAGGTGGCGCGGTGTGAGGAGGTGGTGCGAGGAGGTGGCGCGGTGTGAGGAGGTGGTGCGAGGAGGTGGCGCGGTGTGAGGAGGTGGTGCGAGGAGGTGGCGCGGTGTGAGGAGGTGGTGCGAGGAGGGGTGCTGTGGGATTATTTAAAATGCTCTTTGAAGAGGTAGGGTTTCAGATGGTTTCTGAAGGTGGGCAGGGACTCTGCTGTCCGAGCTTCAGGGGGAAGCTGGTTCCACCATTGATTGGGGTGCCAGGACAGAGAAGAGCTTGGACTGGGGTAAGCGAGAGCTGCCCTTCTGTAGGAGTGGGAGGGCCAAGAGACCAGAGGAGGCAGAACAGAGTGCGTGGGTTGGGGTGTAGGGTTTGAGCATAGCCTGAAGGAGGGAGGGGCAGCTCCTCTTGCTGCTCCATAAGCAAGTACCATGGTCTTGTAGTAAATTCAAAACAATATCTTTGGTGGAGTTCTGTTGATACAAATATCCCTGCAGACTTCCTAGGCCCATGTTGTACATCTGGGTTAAAGTGTCATTATCACAGAATACTGTTGAAAGTGTCCCTGTTCTTATGGCTTCACCTACAAAGTTAATAAAAAACTCACTGTATACAAGTATTATACCCACTTATTTTTAAGTGGTCATTGCATATACTCACTTCTTAATCCCCACTGATACTTATCAAAGTAGTGTAGTGGAGGTATATGCATACTCAATTAATAAGGCTGATGGAACAGATCAGAATGTTTAGCTTAAAATGTTGATAAACTATTCTTTCTTCACATTTTAGGTGCAGCAATGTACACACGGCGCTAGGCCTACATGTGAATGTTCCAAAATGCAAGTTGCGGGAAAACACCGTTCTAAAATGCGCACCCCACATGCGAGCTTTCATGATCAGAGATGGAAGTATCCGTTAGAAAAAGAGGGATTTAAAGACGCAACAACTATCATGGGTTGCTAATATGATTAGGATAATATCTTTGCCTGCTAGAAAATGAAAGAAAGTTGAAAGAAAACCAATAGAACAGGAGAATGCATATAAGTAAATCTTTATAAAAAAGAATTGCCACCATGTTTATATGGTGGGATTTTGGCTATAGGCTACTTTGAAGCAAGGTAAGACATGCCTCATAATATGAAGTAAAACGTCCATGTTCCAAACTATTAAGGAACAGGGAAAATATAGCAATGCTAATGATAGGCCTAACCTTCTTCTGGTAGATGGAAAGGCTTTCCCATAAACCTTCTCTATTAAATGTTAATTAGCTACAAAGTACATGACCAAAGGTATGTGGACACCTGCTCATCGAACATCTCATTCAAAAATTATGGACATTAATATGTAGTTGGTCCCCCCTTTGCTGCTATAACAGCCTCAACCCTTCTGGGAAGGCTTTCCACTAGATGCTGAAACATTGCTGCAGCTTCCATTCAGCCACAAGAGCATTAGTGTGGTCGGTCACTGATGTTGGGTGATTAGGCCTGGCTCGCAGTCGGTGTTCCAATTCATGCCAAAGGTGTTCAATGGGGTTGAGGTCAGGGCTGAGGTGTTCAATGGGGTTGAGGTCATTCCTTGATGGACCTTGCTTTGTGCACAGGGGCATTGTCATGCTGAAACAGGAAAGGGCCTTCAACCAAAATGTTGCGACAAAGTTGGAAGCACAGAATCGTCTAGAATGTCATTGTATGCTGTAGCATTTAAGATTTCCCTTCACTGGAACTAAGGGGCCTAGCCCGAACCATGAAAAACATCCCCAGACCATTATTCCTCCACGACCAAACTTGACAGTTAGCACTATGCATTCGGGCAGGTAGCATTCTCTTGGCATCTGCCAAACCCAGATACGTCCGTCGGACTGCCCGATGGTGAAGTGTGATTCATCACTCCAGAGAAAGCATTTTCACTGTTCCAGAGTCCAATGCGGCGAGCTTTACACCTCTCCAGCCGACGCTTGGCATTGCGCATGGTGATCTTAGGCTTGTGTGCGGCTGCTCGGCCATGGAAACACATTTCATGAAAGTGAAAGGGAGATTCCTAGTCAGTTGTACAACTGAATGCATTCAACTGAAAGGTGTCTTCTGCATTTAACCCAACCCCTCTGAATCAGAGAGGTGCAGAGGGCTGCCTTAATCGACATCCACGTCTTAGGCGCCCAGGGAACAGTGGGTTTACTACCTTGCTCAGGGGCAGAACAACAGATTTTTACCTATTCAGCTCGGGGATTCGATCCAGCAACCTTTCGGTGAAGCTCCCAACAAACAGTTATTGTGCTGACATTACTTCCAGAGGCAGTTTTTAACTCAGTAGTGAGTGTTGCAACCGAGGACAGACGATTTTTACGGGCTACGCGCTTCAGCACGCGGCGGTCCCATTCTGTGAGCTTGTGTAGCCTACCACTTCGCAGCTCAACCGTTGTTGCTCCTAGACGTTTCAACTTCACAATAACAGCACTTACAGTTGACCGGGGCAGCTCTAGCAGGGCAGAAATTGGACTTGTTGGAAAGGTGGCGTCATATGATGGTGCCACGTTGAAAGTCATTGAGCTCTTCAGTAAGGCCATTCTACTGCCAATGTTTGTCTATGGAGATTGCATGGCTGTGTGCTCGATTTTATACACCTGTCAGCAACGGGTGTGGCTGAAATAGCCGAATTCACTAATTTGAAGGGATGTCCACATACTTTTGTATATATAGTGTATCATAATTATTTGCATCAATCCAGTGGCCATTTATTTTGCAAACTCCATCTCATGTGCTACAGAAACACCTCTAAGCAAACAACAGTGCTAGGTGCCTGCACACTTGAATTAAAGGTTAACTACACAAAAACAAATCTTAGATTTTTCCCAAACCTCAAAAGTGGTCTACTGATGTGGTTTAAGCATTTTTATGGACTTAGATAATACAATTACATTGTTTTCTGTAAGAAGTGTGACAGAACGTAAACCTTACAGAAATGGGAAAAAATCTGAAACCTGTGAATTTGTGACTCAGTTGACAGCCTCATTTATCGGTTTCAATAGTAGGCCTACTAATAGCCTACTTGTACAGTACATCTTGGGTTGGTCTGACTGTGAAAGACCAAAATGGGATTTATAATTTTAGGTCATTCAGAGTGTATGTCACTGTTGCTCATAGAATTTTTCACACAGGGCACCTTTCCTTCGCCTGGCGGGACGTTTGGAAAAATGTTGGCAAAATGAGAGAATACCCACTTTCCCAGGCACCACTACACCCCTGATTGACGTTAAATACAGCGGGGAAAAAAAGTATTTAGTCAGCCACCAATTGTGCAAGTTCTCCCACTTAAAAAGATGAGAGAGGCCTGTAATTTTCATCATAGGTACACGTCAACTATGACAGACAAATTGAGAAAAAAAAATCCAGAAAATCACATTGTAGGATTTGTAATGAATTTATTTGCAAATTATGGTGGAAAATAAGTATTAGGTCACCTACAAACAAGCTAGATTTCTGGCTCTCACAGACCTGTAACTTCTTCTTTAAGAGGCTCCTCTGTCCTCCACTCGTTACCTGTATTAATGGCACCTGTTTGAACTTGTTATCAGTATAAAAGACACCTGTCCACAACCTCAAACAGTCACACTCCAAACTCCACTATGGCCAAGACCAAAGAGCTGTCAAAGGACACCAGAAACAAAATTGTAGACCTGCACCAGGCTGGGAAGACTGAATCTGCAATAGGTAAGCAGCTTGGTTTGAAGAAATCAACTGTGGGAGCAATTATTAGGAAATGGAAGACATACAAGACCACTGATAATCTCCCTCGATCTGGGGCTCCACGCAAGATCTCACCCCGTGGGGTCAAAATGATCACAAGAACGGTGAGCAAAAATCCCAGAACCACACGGGGGGACCTAGTGAATGACCTGCAGAGAGCTGGGACCAAAGTAACAAAGCCAACCATCAGTAACACACTATGCCACCAGGGACTCAAATCCTGCAGTGCCAGACGTGTCCCCCTGCTTAAGCCAGTACATGTCCAGGCCCGTCTGAAGTTTGCTAGAGTGCATTTGGATGATCCAGAAGAGGATTGGGAGAATGTCATATGGTCAGATGAAACCAAAATATAACTTTTTGGTAAAAACTCAACTCGTCGTGTTTGGAGGACAAAGAATGCTGAGTTGCATCCAAAGAACACCATACCTACTGTGAAGCATGGGGGTGGAAACATCATGCTTTGGGGCTGTTTTTCTGCAAAGGGACCAGGACGACTGATCCGTGTAAAGGAAAGAATGAATGGGGCCATGTATCGTGAGATTTTGAGTGAAAACCTCCTTCCATCAGCAAGGGCATTGAAGATGAAGCGTGGCTGGGTCTTTCAGCATGACAATGATCCCAAACACACCGCCCGGGCAACGAAGGAGTGGCTTCGTAAGAAGCATTTCAAGGTCCTGGAGTGGCCTAGCCAGTCTCCAGATCTCAACCCCATAGAAAATCTTTGGAGGGAGTTGAAAGTCCGTGTTGCCCAGCGACAGCCCCAAAACATCACTGCTCTAGAGGAGATCTGCATGGAGGAATGGGCCAAAATACCAGCAACAGTGTGTGAAAACCTTGTGAAGACTTACAGAAAACGTTTGACCTGTGTCATTGCCAACAAAGGGTATATAACAAAGTATTGAGAAACTTTTGTTATTGACCAAATACTTATTTTCCACCATAATTTGCAAATAAATTCATAAAAAATCTTACAATGTGATTTTCTGGATTTTTTCTCTCTAATTTTGTCTGTCATAGTTGACGTGTACCTATGATGAAAATTACAGGCCTCTCTCATCTTTTTAAGTGGGAGAACTTGCACAATTGGTGGCTGACTAAATACTTTTTTTCTCCACTGTATATGTGAGAGAATATGGTCAAGAAGATTGAGTTCTCTGAACTCGCTACTGATTCTCTTTTGGAGGGATTTACATGTCAGCTTTGGTTAAAGTTTATTCATGTTCTTTGGACCGTGGGATTTTCCGAAGCTCCTGGGTAGTTTGCTTAAAAGATGCAGGAGTTATTTGACTGCGGTGTTCCTTTTTAGGTAGTGTGTGTACAGGGCCCTTGCTATATTGTCTTTACCTGAATCCTCACATCCACTTTCTTTGCCTCCTTCTCATTGGAGGAAAAGATCCGCTGTCCTCCAATTCGTTTAGAGAAGGCGAGGAAAGAGGATGTGAGGAATCAGGAAACCTATAAGGAAGAGCCATGGATTGGTTAGCTAGATGGTGGTGGTGAGTTAAGGAGGCACTCTGATTGGTGGGCTGTGTGGACACGTGAGAGGGGACCAGTAGAGTAGCAGCAGGGTCATAATAGCAGTAGTAGCAGCAGGGTCAGCTCCACTCCACACTGACTGAGCACTGGGGCATCATGCAGAGGAAGAGCAGCTTCACTGGGCTCCTCATCACTGCTCTGTGTGCAGTGGCCTCTGATAAACTCAGAGAATATCACTATGTGTCTGAACAGAAGACCTGGTCAGAGGCTCAGCAGTACTGCCGTGAGCACTACACTGCCCTGGCCTTCATCAGCAACCAGGAAGAAGTAGATCAGCTCTCTCCCATTTCAAGGGGTGATTGGACCTGGATTGGTTTGCACAGAGATGCTAATGACCCAACAGGATGGACATGGTCAGGAGGAGAGAAATTAAAATTTATGTTTTGGAAATCAGAAGAGCCAAACAATGCTGGTGGCATTGAGGACTGTGTCATGGTACAGTGGGATATGAGATGGTTGGATTCGCTGTGCTCCCGGAAACACCCCTTCTTCTGCTACAAGGAGAAGCTGATCCTGGTTCAGGAGATGAAGACGTGGGAGGAGGCTCTGGAGTACTGCAGGGATCACTACACAGACCTCCCCAGCCTGCTCTCTGAGACTGAGCATCTCCAGGCCCAGAGCAGGATGGATGGTGCCCAGACGGACCATGTGTGGACGGGTCTGAAATTCCTGGCCAGAGAGTGGCTGTGGGTGAACGGGGATCCCCTGGAGTACCAGGCCTGGACCGGGAGGAAGCTGCCCCACTGCCCCGCCCAATACCTCCACTGTGGGACCCTGACCAGAGATGAAGAGCACTGGGGAACCAGGAACTGTGAGGAGAGGAGGAACTTCCTCTGCTACAGAGCGTGAGCCCCAGAGGAGAGAGATATTACTGTAGTAGATATGATCATCTATGTATGCTCTTTACTTATTACTAGTTAACTTTGTGATTGATTATTCACTCTATTTACTTGTGTGCTGCATATAAACCGATTGGGTTAACCCACGGGGCGGCAGGTGTCCTAGCGGACCAGTAACCAAAAGGTCGCTGGTTCGAATACCTGATCCAACAAGGTGAAAAATCTGTTGATATGCACTTGAGTAAAGCACTTAACCCTAATTTGCTCCAGGGGCACCGTACTACTATGGCTGACCCTATAAAACACGTGTCAAACTCATTCCACTGAGGGTTTTTGCTCCACCCTTGTACTTGATTGATGGATTAAGGGCACTAATTCCCCTCACCTGGTTGTCTAGGTCTTAATTGAAAGGTAAAACCAGCAGACACATGACCCTCCGTGTAAAACAACACATTTCACTGTATCTATCTGGTGTATGTGACAATAAAACATAGATTTTTTGTGCGTGTTTCCTACAATAGTCTATTTTTGTACCAATAGATACTGTGGTTATGATAGTGTGTGCTTTGTGTGTACAAAGACCAGACCACTGGGCTCAGATGTCAGTTCGACATCTAGTTTTGATTTAAATTTAATTGAGTTGGGAATTAAAACATGTTTTTAACCATGTCATTCGATTTAGGGAGGGTAAAAAAATATAAGAAATCATGAAATTCCTTCAGGTTGATGACTCTTTGCAAATCCAATCAGTTTTCGACTTTGATTCATTACTGTTATTTTATTTTACTTCTGCTCTTTTTTTCTCAACACTTTTTTTGTTGTTGTTTTATTTTTAAATAAATGCACTGTTGGTTAAGGGCTGTAAGTAAGCATTTCACTGTAATGTCTGCACCTGTTGTATTCGGCGCATGTGGCCAATAAAATTTGATTTGATCATCTGAATGAAAAACATAGATTTTTTGTTTTGTTAAAAATGACGTGGAAGCAACATTGATTCAACCAGTTTGTGCCCAGTGGGAAGTCACCTAGCTCATATTCTGTTTCATAATTATATAACATGATAAAACAGTACAAATGCAAAGCTGCTGCTGTATTCTAGTTACTAGCATCTAGTACATGTAAACTCCATGTTAACTCCTCCTTCAGCCTGTAGGCCTAAGTCTGTGTATTATTAGCTTGGACAGTAACAGTAGATATGAACAAACATATCATGTAGTGTATATTATGTAATGAAACCGACTGTTTGAATGAAATAAATAATTAACTTAGACAAAGATTATACATTCCTTCTCATTTTTATTGGTGCACCTAGCAATAATAATAAATAGCAGAACATCTCATTGAAAGAGCAAAACTTCTCATTGATAACCTGTCATGTACCATATATTTATCTGAAATAGTGAAAATAGTTACTAAGTATTTACATGTTTTATGGTTACAAAAGGACATAATCCAAAATGCACTTGAAGGAATTGACAATAACTGCAAATCAAATCACAATTTATTTAAAGTGGGGGACAGAGGGGGAGGTATGGAAGTAGGGAGAGAGAGACAGAAGGGGGAGGAAGGAGGGAGAGTGATACAGAGGGGGGAGGTAGGTACAGAAGGAGGGAGAGAGACAGAGGGGGGAGGTGGGTGCAGGAAGGAGGGAGAGAGAGACAGAGGGGGGAGGTAGGTACAGGAAGGAGGGAGAGAGAGACAGATGGTGATCTGGGAAACCTGTTGTCTGGGAGGTGTCCTTGTGTATCGCTTTGTTGTTGTTGTTGTTGTTGTTGTTTGGTTACTGATATACTGTATATTAATTTAGCTAACTATATCTGGTACAATGTATCTGATTTCAGCCTCTGGTCCATCAAATAAACGTAATAATAATAATAATAATAAATTAATCTGTTTCATCTGACAGTTTTGTCCAGTAATAGTCATTGTAACAACCACAAGCACTGTGAAGTGTGGTCTGTGTAAAATAACGGGCTGGACCAAAGATTATATTCTGAACACTAAACCAACTTTGTACATTGTCCCCTAAACCGGGCATTCATCTACTAAATTCCATAGGTTGTAATTATAATTATACATTTACAAACAGTATATTTTACCTCGTATCACAAACACCCATGTCATTTAAACAGTGCTCTTGAATTTCATCATAAAGACAGAATAAAACAAATGTAGTTAACGAAGCAGGAAATAAGTTCATTGGAGTGTTTTGCTGGTGCTGTGCTGGACTTCTGATAGAACCTGTGAGAGGATATGCAGTGCATTTGGAAAGTATTCAGACCCCTTGACTTTTTACACATTTTGTTACGTTACAGCCTTATTCTAAAATGCTTACCCAAGAAGACTCAAGGCTGTAATCGCTGCCAAAGGTGCTTCAACAAAGTACTGAGTAAAGGGTCTGAATACTTATGTAAATGTCAAATTTAAGTTTGACATTTTTTATACATTTCCAAAAATGTCTTAAAACCTGTTTTTGCTTTGTCATTATGGGGTGTTGTGTGTAGATTGATGAGGGAAAAAAACAATTTAATCAATTTTAGAACAAGGCTGTAACGTAAATTTTTTTGGAAAAAAGTAAAGGGGTCTGAATACTTTCTGAATAAACTGTATTTGAGCATAATGTAGGCCTACCAACAAAACCAATGGAGCACATCCCATAACATTTTCACATGGAAATAGCTTTTGATTTCTATGATATAGCCTACAGTAGCCTATATGTGGTGTTCAATGCAGGCCTACATTGCATGAGACTTTAAAAAAGTTTTTACATTATGAAGGGCTTGACATTAATTAATTATTTTTTACTTGGTCTGTAACACCATGGGCCAAGTCGGTGACTGTAAATTGCATTGTATTGTATATGATGCAAGAAACCATTTTACAAAATACAATTAATTATTATTACCAAACAGAGAATTAGACAATGTAGGCTACCCCTCTGCCTATTGGCTTATTTGCATATTCAAGCCTGTCTCAAAATGCAACACTGCCTGTTGCGCTCTGGTTCTGCCTACAACCAAATCACAGAGTCAATCTTGCAAAGTTAGATTTGTTTTGGTTTGTTGCATTGAAAAGGGGCTGATATAATGTTGATTCGATCACAGAAAAAACTTGATCTGTAAAGTGCAAAGTAATGGGGCAAACTTTCAATCTCTTGCGTCTCTGCACAGCCTGGCATTTCTTCTGCACGGCAGTTCTGGAAGAGATGTGCGGCTGCGCACTTGTAGAGGGAACATTGTCCACCACCCAAAGGACATCCAGCCAATTTGACATAACTGTGGTAATTACTGGAGTTAACATCGGCCAGCATCCCTGTGGAACGCTTTCGACACCTTGTAAGAGTCCATGCCCCGACGAATTGAGGCTGTTCTGAGGGCTAAGTACATTTTCAAATATAATCCCCAGTGGTGTAAAGTACTACTTAAGTAGTTTTTGGGGGCATCTGTACTTTACTTTACTGTTTATATTTTTCACAACTTTTACTTTTACTTCACTACATTCCTAAAGAAAATAATGTACTTTTTCCTCCATACATTTCACCTGACACCAAAAAGTACTGGTCACATTTTGAATGCTTAGCAGGACAGAAATTGACCAATTCACGCACTTGTCAAGAGAACATCCCTGGTCATCTCTACTGCCTTTGATCTGGCGACTCACTAAACACAAATGCTTTGTTTCTGAATGATGTCTGAGTGTTGGAGTGTGCCCCTGGCTATCCGTAAATAAATTTAAAAAACACGAACAATTGTGCCATCTGGTTAGCTTAATATAAGGAATTTTAAATTATTTATACTTTTACTTTTGATACTTAAGTCAAGTTTTGCAATTACATTTACTTTTGATACTTAAGTATATTTAAAACAAAAAATACTTTTAGACTTTTACTCAAGTAGTAATTTATGTTACTGGGTGACTTTCACTTTTACTTGAGTCATATCCTATTAAGGTATCTTAACTTTGATTCAAGCATGACAATTGTGTACTTTTTCCACCACTGCTAATTCCTGGATAGGTGTACAATAAAAACATTTATATTTGTGCCAGAGTCTGTTCTTGTGGTAGTGCTGCCGATGCTTGACCAAACATTGCCCAACTTGGGGTGGTTTCAAAACTCACCCTTCACGTTTAGACTGTCGTTCTTCATTCCTCTCTATATCAGTACATCCAATAAAGGAAACGTATGAATGTTGAATGGATGTCCACTCTTCATTACAAAAAAAAACATTGATATATGAGGATTCTAGGTTTGAAATTAGTTATTTTCAATTGCAGCCATCAGAATTATGTAAAATATCTGTGTATATGTTAATGTCCTATCAATTCAACAGTGGTATAATAATATTAGTAATAGATTTTCAGTTATTGTCAATTCTATGTTTCCTTCAGGTGGATTTTGGATTACGTATTTTTGTAACCATAAACCGTGTAAATACTTAGTAACTATTTTCATTATTTCAGACATATCATATTTCATGGTACATGACAGGTTATCAGCGAGAATGTGTTCCCTCTCAACAAGATGTTCTTCTATTTATTTCCTTGTTATATCTGTTGTTATAGTGCCTTCAGAAAGTATTCATACCCCTTTACTTATTCCACATCTTGTTGTGCTACAGCCTGAACTCAAAATGGATTCAATAGATTGTCTCACCCATCTACACACATTACCCATAATTACAAAGTGCCAGTTTAGTATTCACACCCCTGAGTCAATACTTTGTAGAACCACCTTTGGCAGCGTTTACAGCTGTGAGTCTTTCCATACCTGGATTGTGCAACATTTGCCCATTATTATTTTCAAAATGTTTCACGCTCTGGTTGTTGGTCATTGCTAGACAACAATATTCAGGTCTTGCCATAGATTTTCAAGTAGATTTAAGTAAAAACTGTAGCTCGGCCACTGAGGAACATTCACTGTCTTCTTGGTAAGCAACTCCAGTGTAGATTTGGTTTTGTGTTTTAGGTTATTGTCCTGCTGAAAGGTGAATTAATTTCCCAGTGTCTGGTGGAAAGCAGACTGAACCAGGTTTTCTTCTAGAATTTTGCCTGTGGTGCATTCTGTTGATTTTTTACCCTGGAAAAACTCCCCAATCCTTAACGATTACAAGCATACCCATAACATGGTGTGGCCACCACTATGCTTGAAAATATGGAGAGTGGTACTCAATAATGGGTTGTATTGGATTTGCTCCAAATATAACACTTTGTATTCAGGACAAAAAGTGAATTGCTTTTCCACATTTTTTGCAGTATTACTTTAGTGCCTTGTTGCAAACAGGATGCATGTTTTGGAATATTTATATTCTGTACATGCTTCTTTCTTTTCACTCTGTCAATTAGGTTAGCATCGTGGAGTAACTACAATGTTGTTGATTCATCCTCAGCTTTCTCCTATCACAGCCATTAAACGCTGTAACTGTTTTAAAGTTACCATTCTATCACAGCCATTAAACTCTGTAACTGTTTTAAAGTTACCATTGGCCTCATGGTGAAATCCCTGAGTGGTTTCCTTTCTCTCTGGCAACTGAGTTAGGAAGGATGCCTGTATCTTTGTAGAGACTGGGTGTATTGATACACCATCCAAAGTGTAATTAATAATATCACCATGCTCAAAGGAATATTCAATATCTGCTTTATTTTAAATTTTTACCCTTCTACCAATAGGCGCCCTTCTTTGCGAGGCATTGGAAAACCTCCCTGGTCTTTGTGTTTGAATCTATGTTTGAAATTCACTGCTCGACTGAGGGACCTTACAGATAATTGTATGTGTGGGGTACAGAGTTGAGGTAGTCATTCAAATATCATGTTAAACATTATTATTGCACACAGAGTGAGTCCATGCAACTTATGTGACTTGTTAAGCACATTTATACTCCTGAACCTATTTAGGCTTGCCATAACAAAGGGGTTCTATACTTATTGACTCAAGAAATTTCAGCTTTTCATTTTTAATTAATTAGTACAAATTTAAAAAACATAATTCCACTTTCGACGTTATTGGGTATTGTGTATAGGCCAGTTACAAAAAATCTAAACTTAATCCATTTTAAATTCAGGCTGCAACCAACAACATTTGGAAAAAGTCAAGGGCTATAAATACTTCCTGAAGGCACTGTAGGTGCACCAATAAAAATGAGAAGGAATATTTAATCGTTGTCTACGTCAATTATATATTTCGTACAAACAGTCGGTTTCAAGACATGATATACAATACATCTGTACGTTCATATCTACTGTTACTGTCCAAGCTAATAATAATAATACACAGACTTAGGCCTACAGGCTGAAGGAGTTAACATGGAGTTTACATGTACTAGATGCTAGTAACTAGCATACAGCAGCTGCAATGCATCTTTACTATTTTATATACAGAATGTGAGCTAGTTGACTTCCCACTGTGCACAAACTGGTTGAATCAATGTTGTTTCCACGTAATTTTTTTACGGAACAAAAAAATCTATGTTTTTCATTCAGATGATGATTAATCAAAGTGGAAAACTGATTGGATTTGCAAAAAGTCATTAACCTGAAGGAATTTTGTGATTTCTTGTCTATTTGTTTTACTCTACCTAAATCGAATGACATGGTTAAAACCTTTTTATAAATTCCCAACTCAATTAAATGTAAATCAAACCTAGATGTTGAACTGACATCTGTGCCCAGTGGTCTGGTCTTTGTACTCACAAACCACACACTATTATAACCACAACATCTAAAGGTACAATAATAGTAGACTATTGTATAAAACACAAACACAATAGGTTTATATGCAGCACACAAGTAAATAGAGTGAATAATCAATCACAAAGTTAACTAGTAATAAGTAGAGAGCATACATAGATGATCATATCTACTACAGTAATATCTCTCTCCTCTGGGGCTCACGCTCTGTAGCAGAGGAAGTTCCTCCTCTCCTCACAGTTCCTGGTTCCCCAGTGCTCTTCATCTCTGGTCAGGGTCCCACAGTGGAGGTATTGGGCGGGGCAGTGGGGCAGCACCCTGCCGGACCAGGCCTGGTACTCCAGGGGGTCCCTGTTCACCCACAGCCACTCTCTGGCCAGGAAGATCAGACCCGTCCACCTGTGGTCGGTCTGGGCGCCCTCCATCTTGTTCTGGGCCTGGAGATGCTCAGTCTTAGAGAGCAGGCTGGGGAGGTCGGTGTAGTGATCCCTGATCATTTTGGTTTCATCAGACCAGAGAATCTTGTTTCTCATGGTATGAGAGTCATTTAGGTGCCTTGTGGCAATCTCCAAGCGGGCTGTCATGTGCCTTTTACTGAGGATTTGCTTCCGTCTGGCCACTCTAGCATAAAGGCCTAATTGGTGGAGTGCTGCAGAGATGGTAGTCCTTCTGGAAGGTTCTCCCATCTCCACAGAGGAAGTCTGGAGCTCTGTCAGAGTGACCATCGGGTTCTTGGTCACCTCCCTGACCAAGGCTCTTCTCCCCCGATTGCTCTGTTTGGCCGGGCGGCCAGCTCTAGGAAGAGTCTTGGTGGTTCCAAACTTCTTCCATTTAAGAATGATGGAGGCCACTGTGTTCTTGGGGACCTTCAATGCGGCATAAATGTTTTTGTTCCCTTCCCCAGATCTGTGCCTCGACACAATCCTGTCTCGGAGCTCTACAGACAATTCCTTCAACCTCATGGCTTGATTTTTGCACTGTCAACTGTGGGACCTTATATAGACAGATGTATGCCTTTCCAAATCATGTCTAATCAATTGAATTTACCACAGGTGGACTCCAATTAAGTTGTAAAAACATCTCAAGGATGATCAATGGAAACAGGATGCACCTGAGCTCAATTTCGAGTCTCATAGCAAAGGGTCTGAATACTTATGTAAATAAGGTTTTTCTGTTTTTTATTTTTAATAAATGTGCTACAATTTCAAAAAACCTGTCAGGCCTTTATGGTAGTCTGGCCAGACGGAAGCCACTCCTCAGTAAAAAGCAAGACAGCTCACTTGGAGTTCGAGGGAACAGGATCGAGGGAAAGATAAATGGAGCAAAGTACAGAGAGATCCTTGATGAAAACCTGCTCCAGAGTGCTCAGGACCTCAGACTGGAGCGAAGGTTCACCTTCCAACAGGACAACGGCCCTAAGCATACAGCCAAGACAACGCAGAAGTGGCTTTGGGACAAGTCTCTGAATATCCTTGAGTGGCCCAGCCAGATCCCTGACTTGAACCCGATCTATCATTTCTGGAGAGACCTGAAAATAGCTGTGCAGCGACGCTCCCCATCCAAACTGACAGAGCTTGAGAGGATCTGCAGAGAAGAATGGGAAAAACTCTCCAAATACAGGTGTGCCAAGCTTGTAGCATCATACCCAATAAGACTCGAGACTGTAATTGCTGCCAAAGGTGCTTCAACAAAGTACTGAGTAAGGGTCTGAATACTTATGTAAACGTGATACTTCAGTTTTTTATTTTTAATACATTTGCAAATATTTCTCAAAACCAGTTTTTGCTTTGGCATTGTGTGGTATTGTGTGTAGATTGATGAGGGGAAAAAACGATTTAATCAATTTTAGAATAAGGCTGTAACGTGACAAAATGTGGAAAAAGTCAAGGGGTCTGAATACTTTCCTCGCCTGAGGACTCACCCTGAAATTAATTCTGTTGCTCTATCAAACGTTATATACATTCATCGTGTAGAAGAAACGTAAGTTTGGCGCGATGTGGATAGGTAGCCAGGCAAGGATAAGCCTACCAGACCCAGAAACCCTGTAATGCTGATTGTAACCCTAAACCCCTACATTTGTATACAAAGAATAGATGACACATACACACAATAATTCAATAAATAAAATGTATTTTTTGTTCAGTGTGTGTACTATGTTTGTTGTGTACTTTGACATTCTACGCCATTTCCCTACAGTTCAGCTGGTTGGATCAAGATGGCTGAATAAAAGACAGACAGACAAACAGAAAGATAGACAGACAGATGGAGAGCACGCAAGGAAAAAAGAGTGAAATGAGAGAGAGAGAGAGGGAGAGAGAGAGAGAGAGAGAGAGAGAGAAAGAAAGAAAGAAACAATCACTAGGGTGTCCACCCACTCCACGCTTTAGTGATAAAATTTCACTTCCTTAAGTTATAAAATACATTTTACCAAGACAAATATATAGTTCAGTGGGGTCTTTCTCTAACATTTCATTAACAGATTATCCAAAAAGTTGGATTTCATAACCTAATACATCCGATAATAATTGGCTTGAAAATCTATGGCAAGACTTGAAAATGGCAACAACCAACTTGAAATAGCTTGAATAATTTTAAAAAGAATAATGTGCAAATATTGTACAATCCAGGTATGCAAAGCTCTTACAAACTTACCCAGAAAGACTCACAGCTGTAATCAATGCCAAAGCTGATTCTCACATCTATTGACTCAGGGGGTTAGAATAATGTGCAAATATTGTACAATCCAGGTGTGCAAAGCTCTTAGAGACTTACACAGAAAGACTCACAGCTGCAATCAATGCCAAAGCTGATTCTCACATCTATTGACTCAGGGGGTTGAATACTACAGTATATTAGTGTTTTATTTTTCATACAATCTTTACAAATGTTAGAATGTTTCTTCACTTTGACATTACAGAGTATTTTGTGTAGATCGTTGATAGAAAAATGACAATAAAAATCTATTTTAATCCCACTTTGTAATACAACAAAATGTGGAAATTGTAAAGGGGTGTGAACGGTTTCTGAAGGCACTGTAAATTGTTTTTAGTAGTATTTGGGTGTCCTTTCTGGCTAAATATCTTACTTCCTTTACCGTGAAATGAATGGGACTCAATGGCAGTTTGTAGCAGTAATACTAGTAGTAGTGGGAGTTAGTCAAATATTTGAATTAGTAATGTTGCTGGGATATTATGAATTACTTTACACCTGCCTTCTGTTACCTACAGTGGGGAAAAAAAGTATTTAGTCAGCCACCAATTGTGCAAGTTCTCCCACTTAAAAAGATGAGAGAGGCCTGTAATTTTCATCATAGGTACACGTCAACTATGACAGACAAATTGAGAGAAAAAAATCCAGAAAATCACATTGTAGGATTTTTAATGAATTTATTTGCAAATTATGGTGGAAAATAAGTATTTGGTCACCTACAAACAAGCAAGATTTCTGGCTCTCACAGACCTGTAACTTCTTCTTAAGAGGCTCCTCTGTCCTCCACTCGTTACCTGTATTAATGGCACCTGTTTGAACTTGTTATCAGTATAAAAGACACCTGTCCACAACCTCAAACAGTCACACTCCAAACTCCACTATGGCCAAGACCAAAGAGCTGTCAAAGGACACCAGAAACAAAATTGTAGACCTGCACCAGGCTGGGAAGACTGAATCTGCAATAGGTAAGCAGCTTGGTTTGAAGAAATCAACTGTGGGAGCAATTATTAGGAAATGGAAGACATACAAGACCACTGATAATCTCCCTCGATCTGGGGCTCCACGCAAGATCTCACCCCGTGGGGTCAAAATGATCACAAGAACGGTGAGCAAAAATCCCGAACCACACAGGGGGACCTAGTGAATGACCTGCAGAGAGCTGGGACCAAAGTAACAAAGCCTACCATCAGTAACACACTACGCCGCCAGGGACTAAAATCCTGCAGTGCCAGACGTGTCCCCCTGCTTAAGCCAGTACATGTCCAGGCCCGTCTGAAGTTTGCTAGAGTGCATTTGGATGATCCAGAAGAGGATTGGGAGAATGTCATATGAAACCAAAATATAACTTTTTGGTAAAAACTCAACTCGTCGTGTTTGGAGGACAAAGAATGCTGAGTTGCATCCAAAGAACACCATACCTACTGTGAAGCATGGGGGTGGAAACATCATGCTTTGGGGCTGTTTTTCTGCAAATGGACCAGGACGACTGATCCGTGTAAAGGAAAGAATGAATGGGGCCATGTATCGTGAGATTTTGAGTGAAAACCTCCTTCCATCAGCAAGGGCATTGAAGATGAAACGTGTCTGGGTCTTTCAGCATGACAATGATCCCAAACACACTGCCCGGGCAACGAAGGAGTGGCTTCGTAAGAAGCATTTCAAGGTCCTGGAGTGGCCTAGCCTGTCTCCAGATCTCAACCCCATAGAAAATCTTTGGAGGGAGTTGAAAGTCTGTGTTGCCCAGCGACAGCCGCAAAACATCACTGCTCTAGAGGAGATCTGCATGGAGGAATGGGCCAAAATACCAGCAACAGTGTGTGAAAACCTTGTGAAGACTTACAGAAAACGTTTGACCTGTGTCATTGCCAACAAAGGGTATATAACAAAGTATTGAGAAACTTTTGTGATTGACCAAATACTTATTTTCCACCATAATTTGCAAATAAATTCATTAAAAATCCTACAATGTGATTTTCTGGATTTTTTTTCCTCATTTTTTCGGTCATAGTTGACGTGTACCTATGATGAAAATTACAGGCCTCTCTCATCTTTTTAAGTGGGAGAACTTGCACAATTGGTGGCTGACTAAATACTTTTTTTCCCCACTGTATATCCCCTCACAGGTTCTATCAGAAGTCCAGCACTGCACCTGCAAAACACTCCAATTAACTTATTTCCTGCATCTTTAACTACATTGGTTTTATTCTGTCTTTAAGCTGATATTCAAGAGCACTGTTTGAATGATATGGGTGTTTGTGGTGGAGGTAAAATATACTGTTTGTAAATGTATAATTATAATTACAACCTATGGAAATTACTAGATGAATGCCAGGTTTAGGGGACAATGTACACATTTGGTTTAGTGTTAAGAATATCATCTTTGGTCCAGCCCGTTATTTTACACAGACCACACTTTCTCTACCTGCTTCTGTACCTTCCTCCCCCTCTGTCTCGCTCTCCCTCCTTCCGTACCTTCCTCCCCCTCTGTCTCGCTCTCCCTCCTTCTGTACCTACCTCCCCCCTCTGTCTCGCTCTCCCTCCTTCTGTACCTACCTCCCCCCTCTGTCTCTCTCTCACTCCTTCTGTACCTTCCTCCCCCTCTGTCTCGCTCTCCCTCCTTCTGTACCTTCCTTCCCCTGTCTCGCTCTCCCTCCTTCCGTACCTTCCTCCCCCTCTGTCTCTCTCTCACTCCTTCTGTACCTTCCTCCCCCTCTGTCTCGCTCTCCCTCCTTCTGTACCTTCCTCCCCCTCTGTCTCGCTCTCCCTCCTTCTGTACCTTCCTTCCCCTGTCTCGCTCTCCCTCCTTCTGTACCTTCCTCCCCCTCTGTCTCGCTCTCCCTCCTTCTGTACTTTCCTCCCCCTCTGTCTCGCTCTCCTTCCTTCCGTACCTTCCTTCCCCTGTCTCGCTCTCCTTCCTTCCGTACCTTCCTTCCCCTCTGTCTCTCTCTCACTCCTTCTGCACCTTCCTCCCCCTCTGTCTCGCTCTCCCTCCTTCTGTACTTTCCTCCCCCTCTGTCTCGCTCTCCTTCCTTCCGTACCTTCCTTCCCCTGTCTCGCTCTCCTTCCTTCCGTACCTTCCTTCCCCTCTGTCTCGCTCTCCCTCCTTCTGCACCTTCCTCCCCCTCTGTCTCGCTCTTCCTCCTTCTGTACCTTCCTTCCCCTGTCTCGCTCTCCCTCCATCCGTACCTTCCTTCCCCTCTGTCTCTCTCTTCCTCCTTGTGCACCTTCCTCCCCCCTCTGTCCCCCACTTTAAATAAATTGTGATTTGATTTGATTTGCAGTTATTGTCAATTCTATGTTTCCTTCAAGCACATTTTTGATTACTTCTTTTTTTAACCATAAACAATGTAAATACTTTGTAACTATTTTCCATATGACAGGTTATCAATGAGAAGTTGTGCTCTTTCAAAGAGATGTTCTGCTACATTTTCTTGTTATGTTGCTAGGTGCACCAATAAATATGAGAAGGAATGTCTCATCTTTTTCAATATATATATTTTTTTCATAATTGTTTTGGGTATGATTTAATTTTATATTTTATAAACAATACAAAACATACACAAACAAACGACAACATCATACAAACATCAACTACATCACACCTGCCCAGACCCACTAGCACACACACTCATCTCCAGCGCCCGCATCACTTTCCGCCACATGGCCTCAAACTGCACAATTTTCTCTCCATCGCCCACACACATTTGTTTAGATAGTGAAGCATTTGACCTTTCCATTGCGTTAACAATGGAGGATTGGTTGATTTTTATTTTTTAAGTGTACGTTTTTTAAAGCTGATTGATGAGAAATGTATCGTCCAACCCATCGGGTGTCTCACTGCACCCTCATATACCATGTCTTGAAATATGCAGACAGACTGATTAAAAGTACATTTACATTGTAATATTTCTGACAGCCAACTTTCCAACTCCGCCCATAACTTTTGGACTTAATAACATTCCCAGAAGGCATGGATTATTGAGTCATTGTTAGTTTTACACTTCAGACATGACTCTGCCGTTGTGCTGTAGAATTTGTGAATTTTGTCTCTTGTACAGTGAGGAAAAAATGTATTTGATCCCCTGCTGATTTTGTAGGTTTGCCCACTGACAAAGAAATGATCAGTCTATAATTTTAATGGTAGGTTTATTTGAACAGTGAGAGACAGAATAGCAACAAAAAAATCCAGAAAAACGTATGTCAAAAATGTTATAAATTGATTTGCATTTTAATGAGGGAAATAAGTATTTGACCCCCTCTCAATCAGAAAGATTTCTGGCTCCCAGGTGTCTTTTATACAGGTAACGAGCTGAGATTAGGAGCACACTCTTAAAGGGAGTGCTCCTAATCTCAGCTTGTTACCTGTATAAAAGAAACCTGTCCACAGAAGCAATCAATCAATCAGATTCCAAACTCTCCACCATGGCCAAGACCAAAGAGCTCTCCAAGGATGTCAGGGACAAGATTGTAGACCTACACAAGGCTGGAATGGGCTACAAGACCACCGCCAAGCAGCTTGGTGAGAAGGTGACAACAGTTGGTGCGATTATTCGCAAATGGAAGAAACACAAAATAACTGTCAATCTCCCTTGGCCTGGGGCTCCATGCAAGATCTCACCTCGTGGAGTTGCAATGATCATGAGAACGGTGAGGAATCAGCCCAGAACTACATGGGAGGATCTTGTCAATGATCTCAAGGCAGCTGGGACCATAGTCACCAAGAAAACAATTGGTAACACACTACGCCGTGAAGGACTGAAATCCTGCAGCGCCCGGAAGGTCCCCCTGCTCAAGAAAGCACATATACAGGGCCGTCTGAAGTTTGCCAATGAACATCTGAATGATTCAGAGGAGAACTGGGTGAAAGTGTTGTGTTCAGATGAGACCAAAATGGAGCTCTTTGGCATCAACTCAACTCACCGTGTTTGGAGGAGGAGGAATGCTGCCTATGACCCCAAGAACACCATCCCCACTGTCAAACATGGAGGTGGAAACATTATGCTTTGGGGGTGTTTTTCTGCTAAGGGGACAGGACAACTTCACCGCATCAAAGGGACGATGGACGAGGCCATGTACCATCAAATCTTGGGTGAGAACCTCCTTCCCTCAGCCAGGGCATTGAAAATGGGTCGTGGATGGGTATTCCAGCATGACAATGACCCAAAACACACGGCCAAGGCAACAAAGGACTGGCTCAAGAAGAAGCACATTAAGGTCCTGGCGTGGCCTAGCCAGTCTCCAGACCTTAATCGCATAGAAAATCTGTGGAGGGAGCTGAAGGTTCGAGTTGCCAAACGTCAGGCTCAAAACCTTAATGACTTGGAGAAGATCTGCAAAGAGGAGTGGGACAAAATCCCTCCTGAGATGTTTGCAAACCTGGTGGCCAACTACAAGAAACGTCTGACCTCTGTGATTCCCAACAAGGGTTTTGCCACCAAGTACTAAGTCATGTTTTGTAGAGGGGTCAAATACTTATTTCCCTCATTAAAATGCAAATCAATTCATAACATTTTTGACGTACGTTTTTGTGGATTTTTTTGTTGTTATTCTGTCTCTCACTGTTCAAATAAACCTACCATTAAAATTATAGACTGATCATTTCTTTGTCAGTGGGCAAACGTACAAAATCAGCAGGGGATCAAATACTTTTTTCCCTCACTGTATAATACATTCTATACATTAATTTATACTGGATTACGCGTACATTTCTTTGACTGTAATCTTGTTAGCTATGTTCCAACGTTCCCTCCATCTTGTGCCAATATCAGTTCTTTTTAAGTCTTGGTTTTTTCTAATAGATTGTCAGTTGGATAGGCTCCCTGCAAGGTTTTGTATAGCTTATCTATAATATGAATATCCTTTTTTGACTGAAATAGGATTCCCTCAAGATTACTCTAAAATATTTAAAATCAACATTTTGTGATATAAAACTCCTAATTTGCATGTATTTGAAAATATCTACATTGGTCAATCCAAAATTGCTTTTTAAAGTTGTCATGGAAATACATTTATTTCCTATTACCAAGTAATTTACGGTTTCTATGTCTTTAGTTTTTCGATTTATCGGTGAATTCTGAAAAGCTATCCAAGGATTGTTCCACTAGGTTGTGTTTTTAGGGAGTGATATTGGTTCTTGTAGAATACGTTTAATTTTCTTCCATATTATTATAGTGTTCTTAACTATGAAGTTATTAATGTTCTTAGCTTTATCCTTTGAAAATAGACACGTAAAAAGATTCTGGGGATGAGCATGCGCATCTTCAATATGTACCCATTGTTCATCTTGAGTACATTTAACTATATGTTGCAAGTAAAAGCCTTGGGTAGTGAGTTGATACAATTCCAAGTCTGGAAAGTTAAAATCACCCTCAGACTTAGGAAGATGTAAAACGTTCCTTTTTATTTGCCCATATAAAGTCTGTTATGACCGAGTATACTTTTTTAAGGAATGTCTTCGGTGGGATAATTGGCATTACTGAAAATAAATACAAAAACTTTGGGAGCCATGCCATTCTGAAGAGGTTTATTCTACCTGTAAGAGTTATGGGAAGATTGTTCCATTTAATTAGATCTGCTTTCATATTGTTGAGTAATGGAATAAAGTTATCTTTATATATTTGTTGTTTGTTGTCACTTATTAATCATCCTAAGTATTTAATATTTTTTGTGGTCTACTTGAAAGATTGCTGTAGATCGTGAGTTATTATATTTATTTTTCCTATTGCCATTAGTTCTGGGGTTTTTCATGTTAATTTTAGATCCTAAGATTATAGAGTATTCTGAAAATATTTTTAGGAAGGGGGCATTGACTGGCCCTTCATTGGACACTGTGTTAACAAACCTCCAAACGAGCTTCAATGCCATACAACACTCCTTCCGTAGCCTCCAACTTCTCTTAAACGCTAGTAAGACTAAATGCATGCTCTTCAATCGAACGCTGCTTTCACCCGCCCGCCCGACTAGAATCACTACTCTCGGCAGGTCTGACTTAGAATATGTGGACAACTACAAATACCTAGGTGTCTGGTTAGACCGTAAACTCTCCTTCCAGACTGTCACGCCCTGACTCAGGGGACTCGTATATGTTGAGTCAGGGTGTGTATATTCTTTGTTGTGTTTATTCTATGTTGTCGATCTAGCATGTGTGGATCTATGTTGGCCGGTGTGGTTCCCAATCAGAGGCAGCTGTTGCTCCTTGTCTCTGATTGGGGACCATACTTAGGCAGCCTATTGGCACTGTCTATTTGTGGGATCTTGTTCCGTGTAAGGTATGTTGTGTTGTCTACCTTAGGACTTCACGTTTCGTTTCGTTTATTGTTTTGTCGTGTGTTTATTAAGTTGAATAAACATGTACGCATATCACGCTGCGCCTTGGTCTGACCCGTCATTCAACGAACGTGACAGAAGATCCCACCAAACAAGGACCAAGCAGTGTGCCGAGAAGGAGCAAACGCCTGGGACTCAACAGGAGGTAACATTAGTAGATGTCCTCCTTGGTTGGGGGAGAATTACAGAGGAGGAGGCCGTCCGTTATCGGAAGGCGATAAAGGAGGAGGCCAGGGTAGGAGAGGAGAAACGGCACCAACAATGCCGACAACGGAGACCCGAGAGGCAACCCCAAGAAAACATTTGGGGGGGGCACACGGTGTGGACGACGAGGCAGCAGGAGGCCGTGAAAGGGCGGATCTGCAGGTTAGGAGAGGGGGCCACCATGATACGGGGGCTGTTGGCTCAGCGGGAGCAGGAGTTATTCGGTCAGAGGGAGGCGCTACAGGAGGCTAAAAGGGAGAAGGAAAAAGTAGAGGCACGGCGAGAGGAGCTGGTTAGGCAGCAGAAGGAGCGGGGGTCCTCGCACCAAGAAAGTGGTGCGTGTCGCCAGTCCGGTCTGGCCTGTTCCTGCTCCTCGCACCAAGCCAGTGGTGCGCGTCGCCAGTCCGGCCCGGCCCGTTCTTGCTCCTCGCACCAAGCCTGTGGTGCGCATCGCCAGTCCGGCCCGGCCCGTTCCTGCTCCTCGCACCAAGCCTGTGGTGCGCGTCGCCAGCCCGGCCCGGCCCGGTCATTCAACGAACGTGACACAGACTCACATTAAGCATCTCCAATCCAAAGTTACATCTAGAATCGGCTTCCTATTTCGCAACAGAGCCTCCTTCACTCATGCTGCCAAACATGCCCTCGTAAAACTGACTATCCTACCGATCCTTGACTTTGGCGATGTCATTTACAAAATAGCCTCCAACACTCTACTCAGCAAATTGGATGTAGTCTTTCACAGTGCCATCCATTTTGTCACCAAAGCCCCATATACTACCCACGATTGTGACCTGTACGCTTTCATTGGCTGGCCCTCACTACATATTCGTCGCCAAATCCACTGGCTCCAGGTCATCTATAAATCACTTCTAGGCGAATCCCCGCCTTATCTTAGCTTATTGGTTACCATAGCAACACCCACCCGTAGTATGCGCTCCAGCAGGTATATCTCACTGGTCATCCCCAAAGCCAACACCTCCTTTGGCCGCCATTCCTTCCAGTTCTCTGCTGCCAATGACTGGAATGAACTGCAAAAATCTCTGAAGCTGGAGACTCTTATCTCCCTCACTAACTTTAAGCATCAGTTGTCAGAGCAGCTTACCGATCACTGCACCTGTACACAGCCCATCTGTAATTAGCCCACTCAACTACCTAATCCCCATATTGTTATTTATTTTGCTCATTTGCACCCCATTATTTCCATTTGCACATCATCTTTTGCACATCTATCTCTCCAGTTTTAATACTAAATTGTACACACACTGTATATAGATTTTCTATTGTGTTTTTGACTGTACGTTTTGTTTATCCCATATGTAACTCTCTGTTGTTGTTGTTTTTATCGCACTGCTTTGCTTTATCTTGGCCAGGTCGCAGTTGTAAATGAGAACTTGTTCTCAACTGGCTTACCTGGTTAAATAAAGGTGTAAAAAACAATGCCAGTGCAAACAGGAGGGGGAGAGGGGACATCCCTGTCTTGTGCCCCTTTCTAAAGCAATTTCTTCAGATAATGTATTAATTGTGTATATTTTTGCTTTAGGAAATTTATATTTTTATAAAATGTATTATTTCAGCTGGAAAGTTCAAAGCTTCCAAAGTTTTGAATAGAAAAGGCCATTCAAGACGGTCGAAAGCCTTTTCGGCATCAACAGCCATTATTGATAAATCTATATCTTGTTTTTTATTGTATTGTATTAAACTGAAACATGTTCTTATATTTGTTTATAACAGGGATCCAAACTAGTGACCTTTCGGCAAAATTCTCAGTTTTGAATCCTTTGGATCACTTCTGGCTGTAAGCGAACGAGTGATGTGCGTTTGGAGCAATACTGGCTGTATCCAAGGCTCAGCCAATTGTTCACATAACAACAGAATACAGCACGCGACTGAAGAGAGAAGAGACAACCAACTTGCTAGTTACAGCATCAGCGTGCGCACTGGAAAGACAGCAGAGAGTGGAAAGGTAGTTTGCCAGTTACAGCAGCGCGTCCCCTGAACGATAACGAAGAGGTAGGTGAGAAGCCTGACCACGGAGATGGGGGTGAGAAGGTAATGAAGCGTACTTCATGAGCTGTAACTGAAAGTTTGAGGTGAGGGAGAAAGTGTGGTGGAACAAGCATTGTTAAGTATCTTGCTAGCTGGATCGAATTCTCCGTTAGCTAGCAGAAATGTTGAGCAACATTAGCCAACTTAACTGATCAAATAATTTAGTTTATGGTGTGAAAATTAGCTGGCTAATAGTTAGACAGCTAACGTTTGCTAGCTAACGTTATAACATCAGATGAGCTAACGTTAGTAACCAAATCAATTCGCTATAGTAATACCATTCCTCAAGTTATAACACGTTAGTTGCTTACTGGACCCTGGCAATCTGAGTGAAATGTTAACTAGTTAACTAGCTAATTAACTAATTACTATCTGTGAACTAATGTTTTCCCTCTACAGTATGTGGTTAATTTTCAGAATGAGAGAATTAGGTGATTTTGTAAAAATGTATTTAACCTTTATTTAACTAGGCAAGTCAGTTAAGAACAAATTCTTATTTACAATAACGGCCTACCCCGGCCAAACCCGGACGACGCTGGACCAATTGTGCGCCGCCCTATGGGACTCCCAATCACGGCCGGTTGTGATACAGCCTGGAAGCGAACCAGGGGGTCTATAGTGACGCCTCAAGCACTGAGATGCAGTGCCTTAGACCACTGCGCCACTCGGGAGCCCAATGAGGCGTTGCTTGTTAAACAAGTGGATTCAGGGATCAAGTGTAGCTGGAGCCGGGACTGGTTTAAGCTGGATGCCACTATAGAGGTGAAAGGAAGACCACACACTTTCCCTCTTTCTCACTTTTTCAATACAGCGGATATAAAGGGGTATGCCAGGTGTACTCTCTGCCTGAAAGAGATCAATCATGCCAACAAAGGGTATCATGCTCTGCTGGCACATTGTAGAACAGATGTCCACAGGCAGAACGTGTACAATGTAACAATGTGCAGTGTAGCCCAAAGATATTGCTTTTGTTGTGTTGAATTTGACAGTAACACTTGTGTTTAGTTTTTTACTCAGTGAACATTATTTTTGCACACATGTAGTCTTGTACACTTGATCGATGTCTACTATAGTGGCCACTATAATAGAGCAAAAATAGAATGCCTGTTTGTTTCATTCTATTTCTACTTGAAGATGTTTTTTTCCCCAAGTGCAATATTTAGATGTGTGTGGTCACAAGCGTTCTATTGTAAAAGCTGTCATGGCTAACTGCAATATTAGTGTATTGTTTTTTCTCAAGACTTGAGTGTCATTTGAAGTAAAGTCCAGGCAACAACTAACATAGGATTGCTTTCTTTAAATTTTTTAGCTGTGAGTTAGGTTCACATTAACCACTTTTTATTTTACACACAGACTGATCATGTAGATCATATTCTTTGTTGTTTATTTAGTTAAAACCTGCATTTCCCCCTAGCGGGGATTTTTTGCATGTTTCAGTGCCAAAAAAGTGTGACCTTTTTGGGCCCTCACCAGTTTGCATCCCTGTTATAAGTGTCTATTTTAATCAACCCTGTTTAGTACCCTGTACTGTACATTGGAGAAAGACTGCCACTTAAGTACTGTGGCCGGTTTGTGTTACCTTATAAATTAAATTAAAGTATAGTGGCTGGTGGGGGTTTACTTGGGCAGAGTATGTCCACCGAAAGACTGAAATGAGTGGAGGCCCCAACGCACTCCTCAGAGAAGAGTCTGATGTCCTCCCCGTCACCCATCCCAGTCCCCTGGCTAAAGCCCTCCTCCATTCTCACCAATAACCACAATTGAATCTTAGTTATTATGACAAACAAGGAATAATAATGATTCGACATCCTTTCCTAATCTGTCCAGAACTCTTTTTGCAAGTCAACTCTTTTTTATTTTTTATTTTCCTTGTTGTATGATTAGGTCCTTCCTTCACTCTCTCTCTCCCAAACCCAATCCATCGCTCTCCACCACCCACTCCCAGTTCTCCCCCCTTTTCCACACCCAAGCCAAGCTTGTCCCACCCTCCCATTCTTACCCACCCTTGCCCTCCCAAGCCAAGCTTGTCCCACCCTCCCATTCTTACCCTCTCTTACCCACCCAGGCCAAGTTTATCGCAACCTCCCATCTCTCCTCCCTCCCCTCCCCTCCCTTCTTCTCAAACACAATTAGACCCCTCTATATATTTACTTAGCCGTTGTTATGACGAGTTTCTCTGGTATCAAGTAATTCATGTTGCAAGAAGATATTTAACACTTAGATGGAGAGTTGATGCAAAGTATTCAATTGATTACGGTACCGGGTTCGTATAACAAACGGCACGTGCTTTGCCTCTTGTCATCCGAACTCTGGACAAAGGACATTTCTCAGTTTATATACTTCATGTTAAACGTTTCTTCAACAACATCTGGTAACCATCAGTGGGCACTCCCCACTCTGATGTTATTACCTTGTACCCCAAGTCAGTATATTCCATCTATCAATCATTCCAAATCAAATCAAATCAAATCAAATTTTATTGGTCACATGCGCCGAATACAACAGGTGCAGACATTACAGTGAAATGCTTACTTACAGCCCTTAACCAACAGTGCATTTATTTTAAACAAAAAAAGTAAGAATAAAACAACAACAAAAAAGTGTTGAGAAAAAAAAGAGCAGAAGTAAAATAAAGTGACAGTAGGGAGGCTATATATACAGTAAAATAAAGTGACAGTAGGGAGGCTATATATACAGGGGGGTACCGTTGCATAGTCAATGTGCGGGGGCACCGGCTAGTTGAGGTAGTTGAGGTAATATGTACATGTGGGTAGAGTTAAAGTGACTATGCATAAATACTTAACAGAGTAGCAGCAGCGTAAAAAGGATGGGGTGGGGGGGCAGTGCAAATATTCCGGGTAGCCATGATTAGCTGTTCAGGAGTCTTATGGCTTGGGGGTAGAAGCTGTTGAGAAGTCTTTTGGACCTAGACTTGGCACTCCGGTACCGCTTGCCGTGCGGTAGCAGAGAGAACAGTCTATGACTAGGGTGGCTGGAGTCTTTGACAATTTTGAGGGCCTTCCTCTGACACCGCCTGGTATAGAGGTCCTGGATGGCAGGGAGCTTTGCCCCAGTGATGTACTGGGCCGTACACACTACCCTCTGTAGTGCCTTGCGGTCAGAGGCCAAGCAGTTGCCATACCAGGCGGTGATGCAACCAGTCAGGATGCTCTCGATGGTGCAGCTGTAGAATTTTTTGAGGATCTGAGGACCCATGCCAAATCTTTTTAGTCTCCTGAGGGGGAATAGGCTTTGTCGTGCCCTCTTCACGACTGTCTTGGTGTGTTTGGACCATGATAGTTCGTTGGTGATGTGGACACCAAGGAACTTGAAGCTCTCAACCTGTTCCACTACAGCCCCGTCGATGAGAATGGGGGCGTGCTCAGTCCTCTTTTTTTTCCTGTAGTCCACAATCATCTCCTTTGTCTTGGTCACGTTGAGGGAGAGGTTGTTGTCCTGGCACCACACGGCCAGATCTCTGACCTCCTCCCTATAGGCTGTCTCATCGTTGTCGGTGATCAGGCCTACCACTGTTGTGTCGTCGGCAAACTTAATGATGGTGTTGGAGTCGTGCCTGGCCATGCAGTCATGGGTGAACAGAGAGTACAGGAGGGGACTGAGCACGCACCCCTGAGGGGCCCCCGTGTTGAGGATCAGTGTGGCAGATGTGTTGTTACCTACCCTTACCACCTGGGGGCGGCCCGTCAGGAAGTCCAGGATCCAGTTGCAGAGGGAGGTGTTTAGTCCCAGGATCCTTAGCTTAGTGATGAGCTTAGAGGGCACTATGGTGTTGAATGCTGAGCTGTAGTCAATGAATAGCATTCTCACGTAGGTGTTCCTCTTGTCCAGGTGGGAAAGGGCAGTGTGGAGTGCGATAGAGATTGCATCATCTGTGGATCTGTTGGGGCGGTATGCAAATTGGAGTGGGTCTAGGGTTTCTGGGATTATGCTGTTGATGTGAGCCATGACCAGTCTTTCAAAGCACTTCATGGCTACAGACGTCAGTGCTACGGGTCGGTAGTCATTTAGGCAGGTTATCTTAGAGTTCTTGGGCACGGGGACTATGGTGGTCTGCTTGAAACATGTTGGTATTACAGACTCAGTCAGGGACATGTTGAAAATGTCAGTGAAGACACTTGCCAGTTGGTCAGCACATGCTCGGAGTACACGTCCTGGTAATCCGTCTGGCCCTGCGGCCTTGTGAATGTTGACCTGCTTAAAAGTCTTACTCACATCGGCTACGGAGAGCGTGATCACATAGTCGTCCGGAGCAGCTGGTGCTCTCATGCATGCTTCAGTGTTGCTTGCCTCGAAGCGAGCATAGAAGTGGTTTAGCTCGTCTGGTAGGCTTGTGTCACTGGGCAGCTCGCGGCTGTGCTTCCCTTTGTAGTCTGTAATAGTTTTCAAGCCCTGCCACATCCGACGAGCGTCAGAGCCAGTGTAGTATGATTCAATCTTAGACCTGTATTGACTCTTTGCCTGTTTGATGGTTCGTCGGAGGTCATAGCGGGATTTCTTATAAGCGTCCGGGTTAGAGTCCCGTTCCTTGAAAGCGGCAGCTCTACCCTTTAGCTCAGTGCGGATGTTTCCTGTAATCCATGGCTTCTGGTTGGGGTATGTACGTACGGTCACTGTGGGGACGACATCATCGATGCACTTATTGATGAAGCCAGTGACTGATGTGGTGTACTCCTCAATGCTGTCTGAAGAATCCCGGAACATGTTCCAGTCTGTGCTAGCAAAACAGTCCTGTAGCTTAGCATCTGCGTCATCTGACCACTTTTTTATTAACTGAATCACTGGTGCTTCCTGCTTCAGTTTTTGCTTATAAGCAGGAATCAGGAGGATAGAGTTATGGTCAGATTTGCCAAATGGAGGGCGAGGGAGAGCTTTGTATGCGTCTCTGTGTGTGGAGTAAAGGTGGTCTAGAGTTTTTTCCCCTCTGGTTGCACATTTAACATGCTGGTAGAAATTAGGTAGAACGGATTTAAGTTTCCCTGCATTAAAGTCCCCGGCTACTAGGAGCGCTGCATCTGGATGAGCGTTTTCCTGTTGATTAATGGCCTTGTACAACTCATTCAGTGCAATCTTAATGCCAGCATTGGTTTGTGGTGGTAAATAGACAGCTATGAAAAATATAGATGAAAACTCTCTTGGTAAATAGTGTGGTCTACAGCTTATCATAAGATACTCTACCTCAGGCGAGCAAAACCTCGAGACTTCCTTAGTATTTGATTTTGTGCACCAGCTGTTGTTTAGAAATATACACAGACCGCCGCCCCTTGTCTTACCAGAGTCAGACGTTCTGTCCTGCCGATGTAGCGTATAGCCTGCTAGCTGAATGTTGTCATTGTTGTCGTTCAGCCACGACTCCGTGAAACATAAGATATTACAGTTTTTAATGTCCCGTTGGTAGGATAACCGTAATCTTAAATCGTCAATTTTATTCTCAAAAGATTGAACGTTGGCTAATAGGATTGATGGGAGAGGCAGTTTACTCGCACGCCGTCGGATCCTTACAAGGCACCCGGATCTGCGTCCACGATATCTCCGTCTCTTCCTCACGCGAATGACGGGGATCTGGGCCTTCTTGGGTGTCTGTAGAATATCCTTCGCGAACGCCTCGTTGAAGAAAAAGTATTCGTCCAATGCGAGGTGAGTAATCGCTGTCCTGATATCCAGAAGCTCTCTTTGGTTATAAGAGACGATGGCAGAAACATTATGTACAAAATAAATTACAAATAACGCGGAAAAACACACATAATAGTACAATTGGTTAGAGGGCTGTAAAACGGCAGCCATCTTCTTCCGGCGCTCCCTCAACATAATGGAACCCTTGGCATTCAGACTCTGTGGCACCATGTGGCACCAAGATTTACCTATTTAACAGATTTAACTTTGTTCCCACAACACTATGACAAGACGATATATCAGTCATCCATTCTCCTTCATTCACACACAACATACACCCTATGCCTCCGCACACCCATTCTCTCCCGCCCGCCCTCCTACACTTATTTATATTCATCCTCCTTCACTCTCCCATTCATATGCACAGACACATACACACACATTCACCCACTCACACCCTCTCGCCCACACACACACACACGTTCATAGAACAATTATTGACAATTATTGACATACAGTACATGCTATATTTCTTCAGTGTCCATGTATCTCATTGGCATCAGCTAATTCCATCTCTACTTCTTAGAAAATAACAGTTACTTGGGGACAATAAAGTCTAGATTGTATTGGGGGAGGGGAAAATAATACTGACTCAATTTACAATAAGCTGGTCTTGGGCATCACTGTTTGTAGCCTAGTGTGCTTATCACTTTTTCCCAACTCTTCCTCTCCTCAGGGCATTAGGCTCTCTTTCAACTGGAAAGGTTTCCTTCAGCCTGTTCAGGGCTTCATCGGTGCTTGTGAACTCCATCCTCTGTGTTCCCATCCATACCCACAGCACTGCCGGGAATCGGAGTTGAGATTTGATTCCTTTTTCCTCCAGTGACTGTCTGATCGGAATGAATTGCTTAAATGTTTTCCTCAGATTAGCAGACAGATCCAGATCCAATAGGTTTATATGCAGCACACAAGTTAATAGAGTGAATAATCAATCACAAAGTTAACTCCACTGCTCAAAAAAATAAAGGGAACACTTAAACAACACAATGTAACTCCAAGTCAATCACACTTCTGTGAAATCAAACTGTCCACTTAGGAAACAACACTGATTGACAATACATTTCACATGCTGTTGTGCAAATGGAATAGACAACAGGTGGAAATTATAGGCAATTAGCAAGACACCCCCAATAAAGGAGTGGTTCTGCAGGTGGTGACCACAGACCACTTCTCAGTTCCTATGCTTCCTGGCTGATGTTTTGGTCACTTTTGAATGCTGGCGGTGCTTTCACTCTAGTGGTAGGATGAGACGGAGTCTACAACCCACACAAGTGGCTCAGGTAGTGCAGCTCATCCAGGATGGCACATCAATGCGAGCTGTGACAAGAAGGTTTGCTGTGTCTGTCAGCGTAGTGTCCAGAGCATGGAGGCGCTACCAGGAGACAGGCCAGTACATCAGGAGACGTGGAGGAGGCCGTGGGAGGGCAACAACCCAGCAGCAGGACTGCTACCTCCGCCTTTGTGCAAGGAGGAGCAGGAGAAGCACTGCCAGAGCCCTGCAAAATGACCTCCAGCAGGCCACAAATGTGCATGTGTCTGCTCAAACGGTCAGAAACAGACTCCATGAGGGTGGTATGAGGGCCCGACGTCCACAGGTGGGGGTTGTGCTTACAGCCCAACACCGTGCAGGACATTTGGCATTTGCCAGAGAACACCAAGATTGGCAAATTCGCCACTGGCGCCCTGTGCTCTTCACAGATGAAAGCAGGTTCACACTGAGCACATGTGACAGACGTGACAGAGTCTGGAGACGCCGTGGAGAACGTTCTGCTGCCTGCAACATCCTCCAGCATGACCGGTTTGGCGGTGGGTCAGTCATGGTGAGGGGTGGCATTTCTTTGGGGGGCCGCACAGCCCTCCATTTGCTCGCCAGAGGTAGCCTGACTGCCATTAGGTACCGAGATGAGATCCTCAGACCCCTTGTGAGACCATATGCTGGTGCGGTTGGCCCTGGGTTCCTCCTAATGCAAGACAATGCTAGACCTCATGTGGCTGGAGTGTGTCAGCAGTTCCTGCAAGAGGAAGGCATTGATGCTATGGACTGGCCCGCCCGTTCCCCAGACCTGAATCCAATTGAGCACATCTGGGACATCATGTCTCGCTCCATCCACCAACGCCACGTTGCACCACAGACTGTCCAGGAGTTGGCGGATGCTTTAGTCCAGGTCTGGGAGGAGATCCCTCAGGAGACCATCCGCCACCTCATCAGGAGCATGCCCAGGCGTTGTAGGGAGGTCATACAGGCACGTGGAGGCCACACACACTACTGAGCCTCATTTTGACTTGTTTTAAGGACATTACATCAAAGTTGGATCAGCCTGTAGTGTGGTTTTCCACTTTAATTTTGAGGGTGACTCCAAATCCAGACCTCCATGGGTTGATAAATTTGATTACCATTGATAATTTTTGTGTGATTTTGTTGTCAGCAAAAATGTATTTAATAAGATTATTTCATTCATTCAGATCTAGGATGTGTTATTTTAGTGTTCCCTTAATTTTTTTGAGCAGTGTATATACATACATACATACACATACATACACATATACACACATACATACATATCCTTAAAAAAAAATATATATATTCCCCTTTATTACTTTCCAACCCCGCCACCCTTTCCCCACTTGGAGTAAACTAGTGAACAACAACGCCTAGGCCTCTACTTCCAGCCCATACCCACTATCTACTTTTTATGGACACAGTCAATTTTACAGTAATTACATTTTGTTTGTTCTTTCTCCTGAACTTCTTCTACTCTCAACCTCTCCGATCATTTTCATGATGTCCATCCGGTTTGCTTCTATATGCCATATATTTCTAACTGTGCTCCTTCACAAAAGCTCCCAACCTACAACCCATACACTTATTATGGACACAGCGTGCCTACATTATTAGTTATCTTGTTATTGTTTGTTGTTATTAGTCTCATCCTTCAATTCCATTCAACACCTCCCATCTATCTTTTAACACCATCCATATAGGATTTCTATTTGCCATATATATTTCAACTGTACTGTGATGTCTTACAAAAGTTCTGAACCTTTCTATTCTCATTGTTTCTACAGATTGTGAATTGAAAATAAACATTTTTGCTAATAGTATTATTATGTTATTGATCGATTGACTATGACTTTTCAGATCACCCAGTAGTGCTATCTGCAGGGTTAGCTCCAGGGAAATATTGCAATCCTTTAGCCATTCCTGGACCTGTGTCCAAAAACAAGCTACAAATGGACAGTACCAAAACAAATGATCTAATGATTCTGGTTTTTTGTCATATTTTATATAAATAGGCCCGTTTAATTTTGTCTGGCTTGCCGTTCCAAATAAAATGGAATATTTTTTTCTCATATAATTTAAAAAACTGTTCGCTAGGCGTCGGCAAGAACATAAGCAAATAGGTAAACTGGGATAATACTAAAGCGTTAATCAGGGTGATTTTTCCACAAATTGACAGGCACCCACCTTTCCATGGTAGCAAGATCTTATCTATTTTTGCTAACTTTCTATTATAATTTATTGAAGTGAGATCATTTATTTCCTTTGGGATATGTATTCCGAGTATATCCACATCACCATCAGACCATTTTATTGGTAAACTACATGGCAATGTAAAAATTGTATATTTTATTGATCCAATATGTAATATAGTACATTTGTCATAATTTGGTTGTAATCCAGAGAGGTTAGAAAATGTATCTAGATCCTCTATGAGGCTGTGGAGTGATTCTAGTTGTGGATTTAAAAGAAAACATGAATCATCAGCATACAATGACACCTTTGTTTTGAAGCCCTGGATTTCTAATCCCCTGATATTACATTTTAGTCATTTAGCAGACGCTCTTATCCAGAGCAATTAGGGTTAAGTGCCTTGCTTAAGAGCACATCGACAGATTTTTCACCTAGTCGGCTCAGGGATTAGAACCAGCAACCTTTCGGTTACTGGCACAACGCTCTTAACCACTAAGCTACCTGCCTTATTGTTGGATCTGATTTTAATAGCTAACATCTCGATGGCCACAATAAATAGATATGCCGATAGTGGACAACCTTGTTTCACTCCTCTTGACAGTTTAAAACTTTCTGAGAAATAGCCATTATTTACTATTTTACACCTAGGGTTACTATACATGATTCTGACCCATTTTATAAGAGATTCACCAAAATTTAAATGCTCCAGGCATTTATATATAAACCCCAGTCGTACTTTATCAAATGCCTTTTCGAAGTCTGCTATGAATAGCAGGACTAGCCATCCAACCCTGGAGTTTTCCCAGACTTAAAGTCTTTAATTGCATCCAGAAGTTCCTCCTCTGTAATTTCACCTTCACATGAGTCTTTCTGTTTGGGCGGCAGGTAGCTTAGTGGGTAAGAGCGTTGTGCCGGTAACCGAAAGGTCGCTGGTTCTAATCCCAGAGCCGACTAGGTGAAAAATCTGTCGATGTGCCCTTGAGCAAGGCACTTAACCCTAATTGCTCCTGTAAGTCGCTCTGGATAAGAGCGTCTGCTAAATGTTTGGCTGTTAATTTTACATTATCAGTAGAAAAAAAATCTCTACAATTAACTTCAGTTAGAGGAGATGGAGGCAACTGAAACGAAAACATATGCTTAAAGTACCTTGTTTCCTCCTTCAAAATATCATTTGGTGAATCATGGGTTACTCCGTCAATTGTAACCAATTTCATTAAATTCTTTTTGGTAGCATTCCTATGTTGAAGATTAAAAAATAATTTGGTGCATTTTTCCCCATATTCCATCCAGTTTGCTTTATTTTTATAATATATTACACTTGATCTTTCTTGAATAAGTTTCTCCATTTCTTTTTGTTATTCTGAGCCTCTATGTTACAGTTTTTATTGCCATCTATCTGTTCTGTTAGACTTTCTATTTCCTTTGTTAGTATAAACTCTTTTGACCTAAATTGCTTTTGTTTTGGAGATGAGTACTGAATTGCATGGCCTCTAAAGGCACATTTAAAGGTGTCCCATACAATAAGGGGATTTGCTGTACCTATGTTATGTCGGAAAAAGTCAGTTATAAATTCCTTTGTCCTAGTTAAAAATAAATTATCATCCAATAGGCTTTGATTAAATTTCCAATATCCTCGCCCACGTGGAAATTCAGTAAGAGTAATGTATATGCCAATTATATGATGGTCCGACCACATTCTGTCCCCTATCAACACTTTTTTAACTTTTGGTGAGATAAGAAAGAAGTCAAGACCACTAGCTTGATTGAGTCTCCGCAATGTATATCTCACTAGATCAGGATATTTAAGCCTCCATATATCTACTAGTTCTAATGTATCCATAACATTCACGATTTCCTTAAGAGCATGTGGGTGATTGTTTGTGGTGTGATTTCCTTTACGGTCCATTGAGCTATTTAAAACAGTATTATTATCCCCCACCATAATAATATTGTCTTGAATTGCTTGCAGGGTTGATAATTTATTATATACAGTGGGGAGAACAAGTATTTGATACACTGCCGATTTTGCAGGTTTTTCTACTTACAAAGCATGTAGAGGTCTGTAATTTGTATCATAGGTACACTTCAACTGTGAGAGACGGAATCTAAAACAAAAATCCAGAAAATCACATTGTATGATTTTTAATATGCATTTTATTGCAAACCTGGTCAAGACCTACAGGAAACGTATGATCTCTGTAATTGCAAACAAAGGTTTCTGTACCAAATATTAAGTTCTGCTTTTCTTAAAGAAAAACTAACAGGTCTGTGAGAGACGGAATTCTTACTGATCAAATACTTATGTCATGCAATAAAATGCAAATTAATTACTTAAAAATCATACAATGTGATTTTCTGGATTTTTGTTTTAGATTCCGTCTCTCACAGTTGAAGTGTACATATGATAAAAATTACAGACCTCTACATGCTTTGTAAGTAGGAAAACCTGCAAAATCGGCAGTGTATCAAATACTTGTTCTCCCCACTGTATATATTGTCAAAGAAGTGTGGATCATCATTATTTGGTCCGTAAATGTTAATGAGCCATATCTGTTTATTGTCCAATAACATATTTAAAATAATCCATCTACCTTGCGTATCTATTTTGACAATTTGCACATTCGGATCGAAATTACTATTAATTAATATCATCAACCCTTTTGAATTTCTTTGCCCATGGGAGAAGTATTTTTTGCCCCCCCATTCCTTTTTCCACGCAACTTCATCTAGAATTGTTGAATGAGTTTCCTGTAAACAATAGATATTATATTCCTTCTCTTTGAGCCATGTAAATATTGTTCTTCTTTTGTTATTATCAGCTAAGCCATTACAATTATAACTGGCTATACTTATTTCACCATACACCATAATGAGATACAAGTTTCAAGTCTATTTATCATTATATATGTTTGTAAATTTACCATTAAAAAAAACGTAATGATTGAGCTGTACCATGATATTTGCATTGCTACTAAGTATCCCTTCAATTGTTCTCCACTAATTCCCCAGCTAAAGCCCCTCCCCATCCTAAGTTGAGCCGTCATCCCAGTGATCGGCATCCCACCCACATCCCTCCGGATCCCTAGGGCCCCGAGAGGCCAGGACCCATCCATCGAAAACAGCACACAGTGCCACGCACAAAACAGAAGCAGATTAACCGCCAAAACCATTTCCAATGCTGTCACCTCTATATATAACTATTTAAAAATATATATCTATTCAAATATATTGCATATCTTATTTTCCATCATTATCAATTAATATGCGTAATAATGTCGGCAGTTCATACGTAGGATTTTAACATATAACCCGGATTGCCATTATATTACATTTAATTTATTGACAAGCAATTATTATCCTAGCAAATAATTACCGTGGTCCATCCCATACCCCCCCAACATCCCCCCCCCCCCCCCCCCCCCCCAACATCCCCCCCCCCCCCCCCCCCCCACAACAGATGCCGGACAAACACACACGCACATACTCACATACTCCAACACACTCATCCCCCCTCCTCCACAATCCACCATAAAATCAGATACTCAACGGTTGTTATATCCCAGAGCCCAACTCAAGAAAGGACCTGATTTACGAGTGCACATACAGTTACAGCTGATTGAGAAAGCATGCAAGATTGAGCAGAAATTGACAACAATGTCAGATTTGATTAATCTACTTAATCTATGTCAAGTCCTAGGTGATGGAGATCAGATCCACCCTCTTCACCTGAGACACAAACACTTTGGTCCCCCGTTGTAACCATTTTTCCCAAGCATCTCCGTGCAGTCAGACCTTTGATTATTTTGTGCCACCTGGGCCACAATGATAAACCCCCTCTCTGATTGTCAGAGTGTGACCCCCTCCCCATGGGTTACTGCAGCCAGTGTTGCCAGCACTGCCACTACCTGGGTGGGGGTACCCCACCGGAATCCCCACCGGTTAAGTAAAAGGTCATCAAGGTTCTCATTAGCAGCTTTGAGAATTTCCTTGTATATAATGCTCTCCCATCAGGGGGCTCTGGCTTTGTAGGACCAACCCTGCCAGGCAGGCTCAGAATCTTGAGGGGGCGGTGCTGCTCAAGTAGGTCTCTGACCGCATTTATTTCTCTGTTTAGGCTGCATACTCACAGCAGGACCATAAAAGAGATGGGAACTTCTCTTTGGCGTATGGGTCACTCAGGTGGGTGTCCAGGATATAGGGTTGGGGATCTTTCCATCATGATAGGACAATAACACATTTAATTAGATGTATACTATATTTTAAAAATGTATATCCCTCATCTACACAAAATTGAAAGCTCTCTCTCACTACCCCTGCTCATAGACACCCGTCGGCTCTAGGATATGCAACCATTTCCCCTCTCACTCAATTAACACCGCACCTTTCCAAACACAAAAATGCACACCACATGGTTGACTGCGGAGGAAATGGGCTGAGCGTGCAAACGCACCCACTTCCCACACCTGCCGCAAGGGGGAAAGGACGCCAGGGAGAACACAGGACCAACCCCAACAACCGTCCGCCAAAACAACAATTGCCCACCAAATAAGCCATGTTCTAATTAGTTGTATTTGAAGATGTATTATTCTGCTTGTTATCTTTTCTTGTTATATCGTTTTATCCTTTTTTAAATACTATACTTACTATAAATGTTATTTAATATTCCAATCCCTATCATTGCTATTATTGGGTATTCCATTATTCAACTCCTCTATTACAACTTTTAGAATAGCCATGGAGTAGTCTTTGTGTCTCTGAACATTTGGTTGTCAATATATAGTTTATCGACCACAAGTGCCACACGTTTCCCTTTTAATCTATTTTCCTTGAAGATTGGATACAGAACTTTGCGCCTTTCTGCAATCTCCCTCGGGAACTGATCATTCATGCCTATTTTCGTGGCAGCAATTATTTTTCCTAGGCTTTTAACCATAACTTTATCCCTTAAAAAAATACAAATTTGGCAACGATTGGGCGATCATATTTCTGTCATCTTTGTCCGAAACGGTGTACACGTTCGAGTTGGATTTTATCGACAGCCTCGAGTGGTATTTGAAGCGCTGTATGAAGGAAATCCTTCATAATATTCTCGGTTATTTCTCCCTCCTTTTCCTGAATACCCGTAAGTACTAGATTTTCTCTCATCGATCTAGTTTGGATGTCTAGTAAGGCTTCTCTCAGAAGGTTGTTCTCCTTTTTAAGTTCCCTAACGTCCGTTTCCATCTTAGTTACTGTCACTTATAATTTTTTGGTTTCTGTTTCCATTATCGATGCTTTTTCGTCACTCATTTCAAGACTCGCTTTCAACTCTTTTACGTCCTTACTGACCAATTCTAGTATGCCCAATTTGTCATTTATCGACTTCAACAGGTCGCTTTCCACTCTTACCAGACCCAGTGATGAAAAGCATATATCATCTGTATCAGTCGACGAGTCGCGTTTTCTCTTGGGGATTGGTTCTCCTCGTTTATCTTCCGCCATGTTTGGGTGTTGCGTGTTGTTGTAATATTTGTCGATATATTTCTCTAGCCTTATGATTTGTTTTGTGTTATTATCCAGATAGAATTGTATTTACTGCGAATATATGAAATGCTAATATTTAGTCTAACTTACTGATTTCGAATATTATGTTTTTATCTTGAGGTGGTTTGAGGTGGTTTGTACCGCTTTCTATTCAATACGCCATCTTGTCTACGTGCGCGCGCCGTGGGTTGAGGAGATCTTTGTGGGCTATACTCAGCCTTGTCTGAGTATAGCCCTCTTAAGTATATACTTAAGTATATCTTAAGTATATTTTAGCAATTACATTTACTTTAGATACTTAAGTACAGCTGAAGTCGTAAGTTTACATACACCTTAGCCAAATACATTTAAACTCAGTGTTTCACAATTCCTGACATTTACTCCTAGTAAAAATTCCCTGTCTTAGGTCAGTTAGGATCACCACTTTATTTTAAGAATGTGAAATGTCAGAATAATAGTAGAGAGAATGATTTATTTCAGCTTTTATTTATTTCATCACATTCCCAGTGGGTCAGAAGTTACACTCAATTAGTATTTGGTAGCATTGCCTTTAAATTGTTTAACTTGGGTCAAATGTTTCGGGTAGCCTTCCACAAGCTTCCCACAATAAGTTGGGTGAATTTTGGCCCATTCCTCCTGACAGAGCTGGTGTAACTGAGTCAGGTTTGTAGGCCTCCTTGCTCGCACACGCTTTTTCAGTTCTGCCCACAAACTTTCTATAGGATTGAGGTCAGGGCTTTGTGATGGCCACTCCAATACCTTGACTTTGTTGTCCTTAAGCCATTTTGCCACAACTTTGGAAGTATGCTTCGGGTCATTGCCCATTTGGAAGACCCATTTGCGACCAAGCTTTAACTTCCTGACTGATGTCTTGAGATGTTGCTTCAATATATCCACATCATTTTCCTTCCTCATGATGCCATCTATTTTGTGAAGTGCACCAGTCCCTCCTGCAGCAAAGCACCCCCACAGCATGATGCTGCCACCCCCCTGGGATGGTGTTCTTTGGCTTGCAAGCATCCCCCTTTTTCCTCCAAACATAACGAGTGCCTTGTTACATCACCTGTACTCTCAGGTTACCAATTAGACTGCTTATATTTTTTCTACTGGGCTATTTGTTAATTATCTGTCCTTGATTTCTCACATCCTCTTTCCTCGTATCCTTCTCAACCCCCCCCCCCCCCGATGACAACCTTGGATCTTCTCCTCCAATGCGTTTTGAGCAGAAGGAAAAGAAAGTGGATGTGAGGATTCAGGTAAAGACAATATAGCAAGGGCCCTGTACACACACTACCTAAAAAGGAACACCGCAGTCAAATAACTCCTGCATCTTTTAAGCAAACTACCCAGGAGCTTCAGAAAATCCCACGGTCCAAAGAACATGAATGAACTTTAACCAAAGCTGACATGTAAATCCCTCCAAAAGAGAATCAGTAGAGACTTCAGAGAAGTCCATCTTCTTGACCATATTCCCTCACACATATTTAACCTCAAAATGTCTGTGTGGAATAGTAACAAGTGGAATATAACAGATGATTTCATCATAAACCAAGTTCTACCTGCATGTATGATTAACTTGTCAAAATAGGACAAAACTTCAGATTGATACACATGTTAAACGTTAAACTTGCTACAGAAATAAAACTGAGATAGAAATGTGAAATCTTTCATTATTTTGAAAAGTTACTGCTAATAAAAGGTAATATAGGCTGAAATAGGAAGGATAGGCCTCACCCATATACAGTCATTGGCCTCGCCCATATACAGTCATTGGCCTCGCCCATATACAGTCGTTGGCCTCGCCCATATACAGTCATTGGCCTCGCCCATATACAGTCATTGGCCTCGCCCATATACAGTCATTGGCCTCGCCCATATACCGTCATTGGCCTCGCCCATATACAGTCGTTGGCCTCGCCCATATACAGTCGTTGGCCTCGCCCATATACAGTCATTGGCCTCGCCCATATACAGTCATTGGCCTCGCCCATATACAGTCATTGGCCTCGCCTAACGACTCACCCTGAATTTAATTCTGCTGCTCTATCGATCGCTACATACTGTACATTCATCGTTGAGAAGAAATGCCAGTTTGGCGCGATGTGGATAGGTAACCAGGCAAGAATAAGCCTACCAGACCCAGAGACCCTGTAATGTTGATTGTAACCCTAAACCCTTACATGTGTATACAAAACATAGATGACACACACACAAATCAAGAAATAAAATGTATTTTTCGTTCAGTGTGTCGTTATAGAGTAGTTACAGGTTCTGCATTACCATTAAAGAAAAAATAAACGTAAAAACAAGTAACCATTTTCACCTTTACCAAACGATTGCTTTATTCAATTCAGCGGGAAAATAACATATTTTCTCATGAATATAAGCTCCCCGCCCACTCAACCTGCTCTTTCAGGCTTCCTGATAGTTGGAGATGAGAGAAAAGGTACAATTTCTTCAATTCTGAGCATTTTAATAGTGTATAAATATTATGGGTGATGTTTTGGTCATTCAAAGGCAATTTCTACTTTGGAAATAGGATGACTGTGGCAAAGAGGTGGGCCATTGGCCACATGGGTGTTTCTCTCTCTCTCTCTCTCTCTCTCTCTCTCTCTCTATTGTTGATCTCCCTCGCGTGCTCTCCATCTGTATGTCTATCTATCTATCTTTCTGTGTCCGTCTGTCTGTCTGTCTCTGTCTTTATTCAGACATCTGGATCCAACCAACTGAACTGCAGTCAAATTGCATATCATGTCATAGTACACAATAAATAAATATCTTACTTGATCTCTTTCTCTCTCTGGCTCATTGCTTCTCTTCACTTGCGTCCCTCTCATATCTTCACTTGCCCCCCCCCATATCTTATATTTCTTCTGTGTTGTGGTTGCCAGGTTGGACGGCAGAGCGTGTTCAGGAGTACTTTGTGTGGGCAGCCCAGGTAGTGAGAGGGCTAAGGGGGACCAACCCAGCACCGGAGGGACACATAGAGGAGCTCTTCAGGCAGAGGGGCGTCGATCTTTGACACCTCTCTGCTTCTGACACAGTGTGGCACAACAGAGCAACTGTTGACGCACACTTTTGTAAAGAGTTTATTTGAAGACTTTGAGCGTATTGTCTTTATGTTAGATGCCTTCTCCATGGAATATACTTTCTATACTCTTAACTCTCACAAGGAAAAGGTTAATTTGATTTATTTTAGTAGGTGATTTGATTATTCATTTATTCTACAGAACTTTGTATACATTGTTTGTAGAACTAGCAAACCATGAATGTCACCTTGAGTTATCTCACTGTATTGAATAAAGCAATGCTATGCATTTGTAAAGATGAAAATGGTTACTATGTTTTGTATACAAATGTAGGGGTTTAGGGTTACAGTTAGCATTACAGGGTTTCTGGGTCTGGTAGGCTTATCCTTGCCTGGCTACACTCTAGAAATGCTAGGTTAAAAACAACCCAATTTGGATAAGTATTGGACAGAACACAAGTTGCATTATTTTGACCCAGCCAGTTGGGTCACTTAGTTGGGTTGTTGGGTTATTTATGCTGGGTTATTGAGCTTGATCCACCGGGTCAGATCAGAAGACTGTAGGCGTGGCTTAGTAGGGGTGTGGCTTTCAAATAGTTATTTTTGGCCAACTGTGAGAGTAAATGCCATTCCGGTTCATGTTCTGTTGTATTGTCATTACATGTTAAGGTTGAGCACTGACGCTTTTGTAGCTTTTATGAGGCTTACACGAGAGTTTGAGTTCCTCAAGTGCTTATGCATATCCCAATGTTGGGAGAGTTACCACTTTGTTTTAATATTGAAATAATAATGTTATTAAATGTATATTAAAATATGTAATGTGCAAAACATATTGAAGGAAAATCCATTTGACCTAATTTCTAACAGCATGTCACCTGACCTCTAGATCACCTTTACTCCACACACAAAGCTCTCCCCCCGCCACCATTTGGCAAATTGGACCATAACTCTATCCTTCTGATTTCTGTTTACAAACAAAAAGCTCAAACAGGAAGTACCAGCTCAATACGGAAGTGGTCCGATGAAGCGGATGCTAAGCTACAGGACTGTTTCACTAGCAAAGACTGGAAAACGTTCCGAGATTCAACCGATGGCATTGAGGAGTTTACCACATCAGTCACAGTCTTCATTAATAAGTGCATTGATAACTTTGTCCCCACAGTGACCGTACGTACATATCCCAACCAGAAGCCATGGATTACAGGCAACATCTGCACTGAGTTAAAGGCTAGAGCTGCACTTTCAAGGAGCAGGACACTAATCTGGATGCTTATAAGAAATCCTGCTATGCACCCCAATGAACCATCAAATAAGCAAAGCGTCAATACAGGACTAAGATTGAATCCTACTACACCGGCTCTGACGCTCGTCGGATGTGGCAGGACTTGTAAACTATCACGGATTACAAAGGGAAACCCAGCTGAGAGCTGCCCAGTGACGCAAGCCTACCAGACGAGCTAAATACCTTCTATACTTGCTTCGAGGCAAGCAACACTGAACCATGCGTGAGAGCACCAGCTGTTCCGGACGACTGTATGATCACGCTCTCCATAGCCGATGTGAGTAAGACCTTTAAACAGGTTAACGTTCACAAGGCTGCAGGGCCAGACGGATTACCAGGATGCAAGTGTCTTCAGTGACAACCTCTCTCTGACCCAGTCTGTAATACCTACATGTTTCAAGCAAACCACCACAGGGACCAAGAACCACATTCTTAGTCCCTCTGCCTAAGAACACCAAGGTAACCTGTCTAAATGACTACTGCCCAATAGCACTTACTGTACATCTGTAGCCATCAAATGCTTTGAAAGGCTGGTCATGGCTCACATCAACACCATCATCCCAGAAACCCTGGACCCACCCCAATTCGCATACCACCCGAACAGATCCACAGATGATTCAATCTCTATTGCACTCCACACTGACATTTCCCAATCAACACCATAGTGCCCTCCAACTCATCACTAAGCTAAAGACCCTGGGACTGAACACCTCCATCTGCAATTGGATTCTGGACTTCCTGACGGGCCATTCCCAGGTGGTGAGGGTAGGCAACAACACATCCGCCACGCTGACCCTCAACACGGGGGCCCCTTAGGGGTGTGTGCTCAGTCCCATCCTGTACTCCCTGTTTACCCACGACTGCGTGGCAGCGCACGACTCCAACACCATCATTAAGTTTGCCCGATGACACGACGGTGGTAGGCCTTATCACCGACGACGTTGAGACAGCCTATAGGGAGGAGGTCAGAGACCTGACAACAACCTCTCCCTCAACGTGGGCAAGACAAAGGATCTTATCATGGCATAAAGGAAACGGAGGGCCGAACACGCCCCATTCACATAGACGGGGACAACAGCGCCTCTTCTCCCTCAGGAAGCTGAAGAGATTTGGCATGGGCCCTCAGATCCTCAAGAGCTTCTACAGCTGACCATTGAGATCATCTTCTTCTGGCTGCATCACCGCCTGGTAGGCAACTGCACCTCCCTCGACCGCAAGGCTCTACAGAGGGTGGTGCAGATGGCCCAGTACATCACTGGGGCCGAGCTCCCTGCCATCCAGGACCTCAATATCAGGCGGTGTCAGGGGAAGGCCTGAAAGAATGAGCCACCCAAGCCATGGACTGTTCTCTCTGCTACAGTCCGGCAAGCAGTACCGGAGAATCGGATCTTGGACCAACAGGCTCAGAGACAACTTCTATCCCCAAGCCATAAGACTGCTGAATAGTTCATCAAATGGACCCGGACTATATGCAGTCTATTGCACTGACTCTATGCACACTCACAGGACTCTATCAACACACACTCACACACACTTACACTGACATTCTCACACAAACACACACACATTTACGCACACAAACACACATAACGGACACACGCATACTGACCCCCCCCCCCCCCCCCCCCCACACACACATGTACACATACTCATTTTATACTCTGCTGCAACTTTGATTTGTACTCTTCTTATTATCTATCCTGATGCCTAGTCACTTTACCCTGCCTACATGTACAGCTGAAGTCAGAAGTTTACATACACCTTAGCCAAATACATTTAAACTCAGTTTTTCACAATTCCTGATATTTAATCCTAGTAAAAATTGTCTTAGGTCAGTTAGGAACACCACTTTATTTTAAGAATACAGAATACAAGAGTGTGCAAAGCTGTCATCAAGGCAAAGGGTGGCTACTTTGAAGAATATAAAATATATTTTGATTTGTTTAACACATTTTTGGTTAATACATGATTCCATATGTGTTATTTCATAGTTTTGATGTCTTCACTATTATTCTACAATGTAGAAAATAGTAAAAATAAAGAAAAACCCTTGAATGAGTGTCACGATCGTCTAAGGAGGGAGAGGACCAAGGCGCAGCGTTGAAAGCAAACATATTTATTTTATCAAGATCACACGATCAAAACAACGAAACGTGACGTCCTTGGTTACAAAAACAAACCAACACAGAACAAGAAACCACAACACAAAGTGAAAAGACCGATAGTTAAATATGGCTCCCAATCAGAGACAACCAGCTGTCACTCGTTGCCTCTGATTGGGAGTCACTCAGCCCAACATAGAAAATCAAACATAGAATACACACCCTGGCTCAACATAACATTGTCCCCAGAGCCAGGGCGTGACAGTACCCCCCCCCCTAAAGGCGCGGACTCCGACCGCGCCAACTAAATCCCACAGGGGAGGGACCGGGTGGGCACTCCGCCTTGGCGGCGGATCCGGCTCCGGGCCTGATCCCCACTCCCTCTCCAACCCCCCAAAGTACCCCTGGTCCGGTCTGGCCCCGCTGGCCGGAGCCGGACTGACGATACGCACCCCTGGCTTGGTGCGTGGAGCAGGAATGGACCGGACTGGGCTGGCGACGCGCACCACAGACTTGGTGCGGAGAGCAGGAACGGGCCGGACAGGGCTGACGAAACGCACCACAGACTTGGTGCGGAGAGCAGGCACGGGCCGTGCCGGACTGATGACGCACACCACTGGCTTGGTGCGGGGAGCTTGGCTGGGCCGGACTGGGCTGGCGACGCACCCCGTAGGCTTGGTGCGTGGAGCAGGGACTGGCCGGGCTGGGCTGGCGACGCACACCGTAGGCTTGGTGCGGAGAGCAGGAACGGGCCGGACAGGGCTGACGAAACGCACCACAGACTTGGTGCGGAGAGCAGGCACGGGCCGTGCCGGACTGATGACGCACACCACTGGCTTGGTGCGGGGAGCTTGGCTGGGCCGGACTGGGCTGGCGACGCACCCCGTAGGCTTGGTGCGTGGAGCAGGGACTGGCCGGGCTGGGCTGGCGACGCACACCGTAGGCTTGGTGCGGAGAGCAGGAACGGGCCGGACAGGGCTGGCGACGCACCCCTTAGGCTTGGTGCGTGGAGCAGGGACAGGCCGGGCTGGGCTGGCGACGCGCACCGTACACTTGGTGCGAGGGGCTGGAACAGGCCGGACCGTACTGGGGACACACACCACTGGCTCTACCTCGGGATCTGGAACGGGCCGGACCGGACTGGTAACACACCCCAGTACCTCTCGCCGTGCCTCTACATCCTCCATCCCCTCTTCGACCAGTGGCCCCCGTAACCTGGCGGCCTCCTCTGGCAACCCGCTGGGCCGCTCTATCGCGGCCTCCTGCTGGTCCGACGTCGTGAGCCCCCCCCTAAAAATTTTCTGGGGGTCTCTCCTCCCCGTGGGCCAGGCCTCCATCGTTCTCGCCAGACTCTCACCCCACTGCTCCAAAGTCCAACCTCTCTCCTCTTCTCTTGGCTTGGCCCAGTCGAGACTCCTACTCAACTGCTCCCAAGTCCATCCTCTCTCTTCTTCACGCTGCTTGGTCCTGTTATGGTGGTTTCTTCTGTCACGATCGTCTAAGGAGGGAGAGGACCAAGGCGCAGCGTTGAAAGCAAACATATTTATTTTATCAAGATCACACGATCAAAACAACGAAACGTGACGTCCTTGGTTACAAAAACAAACCAACACGGAACAAGAAACCACAACACAAAGTGAAAAGACCGATAGTTAAATATGGCTCCCAATCAGAGACAACCAGCTGTCACTCGTTGCCTCTGATTGGGAGTCACTCAGCCCAACATAGAAAATCAAACATAGAATACACACCCTGGCTCAACATAACATTGTCCCCAGAGCCAGGGCGTGACAATGAGTAGGTGTGTCCAAACATTTGACTGGTACTGTATATAGCTTCATTCTTGTGTGTTTTATTTCTGTTGTGTTTTTATTTTCTTATTTTAACTCTGCATTGTTGGGAAAGAGCTTGTAAGTAAGCGTTTCACTGTAAGGTCTACTACACCTGTTGTATTCGGCACATTTGACAAATAAATGTTGATTTGAAGACCAACTGTGTCACCTGTTCTCCACCACAGGAGATTGGTGGCACCTTAATTGGGGAGGACGGGCTCGTGGTAATGGCTGGAGCGGATTGGTGGAATGGTATCAAATACATCAACACATGGTTTGATGCCATTCCATTTGCTCCGTTCCAGCCATTATTATGAGCCGTCCTCCCCACAGCAGCCTCCACTGTTCTCCACCCCTCTCCAGAGCTGTAACCAGGTTCCAATTCTCATGTTTATCAAGTATGGGGTGTGTATAATTTTCAGCAAAAGAATGCATTACACAATCGCTGATATTATTGCTGACAGCCCTGTAAGCCAAATGTTCAATTCAACAACTTTTACCATTTGAAACATTAATTCAAAGTTTAAAGCATCGTGAACACATCTCTGGTGAAACTGTGTGTTACAGGAGGGGGTCGCAGTTCCGGAGCGACCCACTAGGTGTCATCCTCCGACAATCTTATGCACTTCCTTACTTACAGTCTGGACTAATCATCATCCTATTGGTGTCACCTGTGTCTACCTGTTCACCTGTGTATTTATGCCCTCACTTCCCTGTGTTCCCTTGCTCAGTTTTCTCTGCTAGTTTCTCTATGCTCAGCAGTACTAATCAGTGTCTGATCGGAGAAGTATGTACAGGTACTCGAGAAGTGTTCTCCCTGTTTCTTTATTATTTCCGTCATAGTTACTATTTCGTATTTTGGCTGTCAGCCTGTTTTTGGAGACTTATTTGCTCCACCTTTCTTTTATCGTGTTAAGTCCGTTGTTTTGTATCCTGGCTTCGGGACCACCAGTAAAGATCCTTGTTTCACCATCTCTGCCTACTGTCTATCCTGCACCGCATCTGGGTCACACCTCACACCAACCCTTACAACTGTGCCTCCCATTTCCCAGAAGAGACCCCATTCGGTCTCACTGGAGCTACACCTGTCACCACCACCTTTCCAGACAGCAAGTGAAGCTTGACAGAGCAGCTGATTAAAGAGCTGTTCCTGTAAGTCACTTCAAGCATTGAACATTTCCCAGGTTGTTGTATTTCTCTGTCTGGACAATGCCAGCGTTCACTTGTGAGTTGCCGCCAAAGTATGTGATCTTATCCATTTTTCCATTAAACACTTTTTAGAACATATTTTCCTGTCACAGAACGTTCAAACCGGTTTGCCAACATACAGTTTACAGTATATACATAGCCTTGTGAAACCATTCTGGTTCCGCTATCATACTGGTTCTACCAGGCTAATAGTTCCCATCACTGAGGTCATATACAGTACATACAGTGCATTCGGAAAGTATTCAGACCCCTTGACTTTTTCCACATTTTGTTACGTCACAGCCTTATTCTAAAAATGTTTTTTTTTGTTTTATCCTCATCAATCTACACACAATATCCCATAATGACAAATCCATAACAGTTTTTTTATACATTTTTACAAATGTATTTAAAATAAAACACTTAAATGTCACATTTACATAAGTATTCAGACCCTTTACTCAGTACTTTGTTAGAGCACCATTGGCAGTGATTACAGCCTCAAGTCTTCTTGGGTATGACGCTACAAGCTTGGCACACCTGTATTTGGGGAGTTTTTCCCATTCTTCTCTGCATAACCTCTCAAGCTCTGTCAGGTTGGATGGGGAGCGTCGCTGCACAGCTATTTTCAGGTCTCACCAGAGATGTTCGATCGGATTCAAGTCCGGGCTCTGGCTGGGCCACTCAAGGACATTCAGAGGCTTGTCCCGAAGCCACTCCTGCGTTGTCTTGGCTGTGTGCTTATGGTCGTTGTCCTGTTGGAAGGTGAACCTTCGCTCCAGTCTGAGGTCCTGAGCACTATGGAGCATGTTTCCATCAAGGATCTCTCTGTACTTTGCTCCGTTCATCTTTCCCTCGATCCTGACTAGTGTCCCAGTCCCTGCCGCTGAAAAACATCCCCACAGCATGACGCTGCCACCACCATGCTTCACCGTAGGGATGGTGCCAGGTTTCCTCCAGACGTGACGCTTGGCATTCAGGCCAAAGAGTTCAATCTTGGTTTCATCAGACCAGAGAATCTTGTTTCTCATGGTCTGAGAGTCCTTTAGGTGCCTTTTGTCAAACTGCAAGTGGGCTGTCATGTGCCTTTTACTGAGGAGTGGCTTCCGTCTGGCCACGCTACCATAAAGGCCTGATTCATGGAGTGCTACAGAGATGGTTGTCCATCTCCACAGAGGAACTCTGGAGCTCTGTCAGAGTGACCATTGGGTTCTTGGTCACCTCCCTGACCAAGGCCCTTTTCCCCCGATTGCTCAGTTTGGCCGGGCGGCCAGCTCTAGAAAGTGTCTTGGTGGTTCCAAACTTCTTCCATTTAAGATTGATGGAGGCTACTGTGTTCTTGGGGACCTTCAGTTCTGCAGAAATGTTTTGATACCCTTCCCCAGATCTAGGCCTCGACACAATCCTGTCTCGGAGCTCTAGGGACAATTCCTTCGACCTCTTGGCTTGGTTTTTGCTCTGACATGCACTGTCAACTGTGGGACCTTATATAGACAGGTGTGTGCCTTTCCAAATCATATCCAATCAATTGAATTCACCACAGGTGGACTCCAATCAAATTGTAGAAACATCTCAAGGATGACCAATGGAAACAGGATGCTCCTGAGCTCAATTTCGAGTCTTATAGCAAAGGGTCTGAATACTTATGTAAATAATATATATATATACACATTTGCAAACATTTATAAAAACCTGTTTTTGCTTTGTCATTATGGGGTATTGTATGTAGATTGATGAAGGAGAAAATCAATTTAATACATTTTAGAATAAGGCTGTAACGTAACAAAATGTGGAAAAAGGGAAGGGGTCTGAATACTTTCAATAGAATATTCTCAATCTTAATATTTTCATGAATAGAAAATACAACCTTTGGAAAAGACAACAGACAATAGAAAATACAGAATGTTATATACTGGGTTAATTGGCAACCCTGTCCTTGACTATATGAGGCCATATCAGTTGGATAAAGGGCACATCTTTGCATCTTGCCATAATTGCTTCTGTGACAGCATGGGCAGCACCATTGAGGGCGATCTCCATTTTAAAGTAGTACATTTCTTCTTCTACTACTTCTGAGTTTATTGAGTTGGTAAATAAATTGAATGGGTGCATACCTGGGCTACCGAGATTAGGGAAGTAGATTGTAGCAAAGTCAGGGGGTATAGTCTCGGCCCGGGACACTTTAGCTGTTATTTACTCCAAGCACCTCTGATATTGCCTAAGGTCGCTACACTTACCCCTTCCTTCAGAACAAACAATACAATGTCTTGCAGACAAGGCTGTTATATGCAGTGGTGGAAAAGGTACCCAATTGTCATACTTGAGTAAAAGTAAAGATACCTTAAAATAAATGTGAAAGTCACCCAGTAAAATACTACTTTAAATGCACTTAAGTATCAAAAGTAAATGTAATCTCTAAAATATACTTAAGTATCAAAAGTCAAAGTATAAATCATTTCAAATTCCTTATATTAAGCAAACCAGACATCAAGATTTTCTTGTTTTTTTAATTTACGGATTGCCAGGGGCACACTTCAACACTCAGACACTCAGACATCATTTGCCAACAAAGCATTTGTGTTTAGTGAGTCTGCCAGATCAGAGGCAGTAGGGACGAACAGGGATGTTCTCTTGATAAGTGCGTGAATTAGACAATATTCCTGTACTGCTCAGCATTCAAAATGTAACGAGTGTAACAAATGTAACGAGTAGGTAACAATACATCCGCCACGCTGATCCTCAACACGGGGGCCCCTCAGGGGTGCGTGCTCAGTCCCCTTCTGTACTCCCTGTTCACTCATGACTGCATGGCCAGGCACGACTCCAACACCATCATTAAGTTTGCTGATGACACAACAGTGGTAGGCCTGATCACCGACAACGACGAGACAGCCTATAGGGAGGAGGTCAGAGACCTGGCCGTGTGGTGCCAGGACAACAACCTCTCCCTCAACGTGATCAAGACAAAGGAGATGATTGTGGACTACAGGAAAAAGAAGAGGACTGAGCACGCCCCCATTCTCATTGACAGGGCTGTAGTGGAACAGGTTGAGAGCTTCAAGTTCCTTGGTGTCCACATCACCAACAAACTATCATGGTCCAAACACACCAAGACAGTCGTGAAGGGGGCACGACAAAACCTATTCCCCCTCAGGAGACTGAAAAGATTTGGCATGGGTCATAGACTGTTCTCTCTGCTACCGCACGGCAAGCGGTACCGGAGTGCCAAGTCTAGGTCCAAGAGGCTTCTAAATAGCTTCTACCCCCAAGCCATAAGACTCCTGAACATCTAATTAAATGGTTACCCAGACTATTTGCAGACATCTCTTTGGCTTCTGAATAATAGAGCATACTGTAAGTCAACAAGTAAAAAATAATAGGCTACAAATATACAAACACATGAGTGTGTGCAAGCTTGAGGAAACCAGGGCACTGAAATGTCTTAGAGCTATAACATGGGGGATTAGGAGACATGATAAATACGCATAGGCCTATCGTTACGTAGCTGATCTATGCCAGCCTTTTGTATCATGAGGTGATGTCCTCAGAGCTAAAACACAGGTCTATCTTAAAGCACAGATTCTTTAAATTCAGGGAGAGAACATGGGAAAAGGAAGGGTGAAGTGTTTTTGCATTACTAATCATTTATTTTCCTTTTCCAGTTCCACAAGAAATACACATCTTACATTTCCAGCTGTAAACTCCAGGCAGATGTCCAATAGACAATAGTTTCAAGTGTTAGTTGATGTAGTTGATGTAGCTCACTAATAAACAAACCAGTCCCATATGAAATGTACAACATATAAGTACTAATGTCCTACACGACAGTTTCAAGTGTAAGAAATAGTTGATTTAGCAATATATAGATTTAACTCTCAAAATTTCACAAACAAAAACAGCAAGCCTATATACACTACTTTTGACAACTCCTGGGACCGATAAGAGGCCACGTCACTGTTCTTATCTTGTTTATAGGCTACAATTTGTTTGGGACTTCCGTTGATGTTAGTTTTGATGTAATATTTTTCTTAAATGAAATGCACTCGCACATATGAGGGCTTCAGCAGGTGCATCGTAAAAATACACAAGGAAGGGAAACCTCCCGCGCCTGCAGTGTGCTGCAGCTTTCAGCAGGTGCGTCGTAAAAATACACAAGGAAGGGAAACCTCCCCTAGATTTAGGCCTAGGCCATATTTCGAAGGCATTCCTTATATGTAAATATAATTTGGCTATCGTAGCCAATAGGCCTACCTACAAAGGTTTTACATAACCATATACGTTTAACCATGCTACATTTAGAACACATTATAGCCTAGCCTACATCTGGGTCTGTCCCACTTTTTGTAAAAAAAAAACAACAACTGCCATTTGGAGTGAGACCTTAACAGTGACTTCACTGACACAAAAAGCTGAGTCTAAAGTAGTGTTGATAATCACAAGTTTACTGGAGAACTGAGACCAAGTAGAGACTTTGGACAGGGTGGATAATGGTATAATATAAGGCAGTTTATTCAGAGGTAAAGATATCTGGAATAGCGTGCACGGACTCGTTCGTCAAACTCTTAGGGAGCTATCTGAAGAGAGCCCCGAAACATTGTGTGCAGACATTTTATGCAATAAATGAAGTAGGTTGAATCTAGTAGTTCTGATCTTCTGATTGGTCCTGATGAGTTGGGCGAGGTCCCCTCCAGGCTAGTGTCACTGTTGCATTGGCTCTGAGTCGGGTTCTCTGTCTTCAAATGTTCAGCCTAAAGGAGGGGATTTTGTGTGTGTGTGTGTGTGTGTGTGTGTGTTTAACAGTGATGATGTGTGTGTGTGTGTGTGTGTGTGTGTGTGTGTGTGTTATCAGTGATGATGTGTGTGTGTGTGTGTGTGTGTGTGTCCTCAGAGCAAGAACTCGTGAGTTGGAAGAACTGAGAGGCCTATGGCGTGGGTGTTGTCCTTGGCCACCTGCTGACAAGGCTGACAAGATAGGACCCTTTTGTCCATTGTTATTGGATGGGAACAGAACTTATAACCAGCTCCTGACCTAAATAGATCTTAGCACAACATTTTACTCAACATATCATATTCCATATTGACTATAACAAATATATTTACTACGACAAATCCCCCTCTTCACGTCTCCCCAGAGACGTGACCAAGTAACAGTAAAGAAGGAAAACTTGAGACGTGACACAACACAAGCTAACAGTGTAATTGGCAAAATAGGGAAAACTTTATCAGAAGATAAAGTTTTACATTCCCCCTCTTCACGTCTCACAAGAGACGTGACAAAAAGCTTAAATGATATTCATCATCCAGATATCCTTGGTCAGCATCGTCAATAGCAAGCAAAGGAAACATCTGACCGTTATCTGCAGGATTTGGATCAATAGCGGTGGTTATAATCCTGGTTGTCAGCGTCCGTATGCATGGAATGCAACAGCATCCACAAAGCACTAGAATTGCAGCAAAAACAGAGATGGATACAAGTATAGAAGAAACAAGCGTTTTATATTTACCAAACGCATCCATCCAAGAGTCCCACATTGAAGTATCCACCCCTGAGTGGCTCTTCATTTTGCCATTAAGAGTTCGTAACCCTTCCAGGGCGACAGTCAAGCTGCCATCTATGGCAGTATTATTAGGAATAAAAGTACAACATTGTTCCCCGAACATAGCACACACACCCCCTCTTTCAGCAAGTAACATATCAACAGCAATTCTATTCTGAAAAGCCATTAATGAAGTTGCAGCTAGTTGTCCATGAACAGCCTCAAAACCTTGTTGAGTCCAGTTTTCTAATTTCTGGACATTAATGTATGTAGTTAATTCTATCGACGTTTTTATTAATGGTACAACAGTCAGCACCCAAAAGACACCATTCCACTGTACTCCATGTACCCATGTTCAAGGACAGTTTCACAGACAACAAAGAGAGAGTGTTCTTATCAGCCTGTTATGTGAAACAATCCATATCAGTACAGTGCTCCTCCTTAATTCATTCCTTCCAAGCTATTCATCACATACAGATCCAATTAAAAATAAAACCCAACAATTTTATGGTGTCACTCTAAACAGAGTATAATCACCCTTAAGAATAACAGGATATGGAAATTAAATCACAACATTTAATGTTAATAAAAAATAAAAATAATAATTTTAACCCTCTATTCCTCCCCTACACCTAACATGTACTGAGTTGGCTACCAGCCACCCAGGAATCCTTTACCTTCACATCAGGAAGAATAAACAATCACAGTGGTTAGTAAAAACATAAGGTAATAAATGAGCAAGAACTGAAAATAAATGCGTGTATGTATTTTACTAGGCAAAACATGGATCATCCAGCTTGGTCTCAGAGTCAGTAGCAGAGTCACCTGCATCATTCTGGGCCGGTAACAACAGCATCATACCTGACGCCTGCACCACTCCTACCACTGACCTCCTGAGACAGGGGACGATGCAAGCAGCACAACACATTAACAGCAAAAACACAATTACTAGGGTCAGAAATCCAGTAACCACCATAGAAGAGTACTCACCAAACCAGTCACTCAGCCAGGAAATAAGGCAACATCCACAAAGAACAAGTATACCCATAGAGGCCATAACTTCACCCAGAATAGTCACAACAATAGTTTTCCATTTACCAAATATGTTATCAAACCAACCGTTTATTGAGCTATCAATACCAGAGTTCTCAACCAGTTCGTTCGCCAGCGTGGTGATGGTCACTCAAGCGCTTTGGTCACGGGCCCGTCCGGTGCTATATTGTTGGAGATGAAAGTACAGCACATATATCCAAACAGAACACAAACCCCGTCCCGCTCAGCCAAAAGCATATCTAAAGCTATTCTATTCTGCCATGTCATTAAGCTAGTTGCCGCTGTCTGCTCAGCTAATCCCTTTATTGCATCACGAGTGTGGTTTATAAATATGTTGCTGGTTATATTAAGTATAATTTATCCAATCTACATTTTTATTAATTGTTGACCACCAGAAAATACTTGATTCAAACCCAGCTGCGATCTGATTGTGGATCCCATCAATATATATCCTTTCATCAAAGGATCCCGGGAGGAGGTCCTACTTTCTATGTGACAACTCACCAGTCTCTGACACGTTTGATTGTTTGCGTATGTAGGTGAGTTCACAATCAGTTATCACCACACATCCATCAGATGTCAGCACGGGTCTGGTTTTTGGCTCCTAAAATCCTCTGGCTGCAACAAAGAGGAGAGATTAGACTAGAAAAACAATTTAGAATCCCCTGTGACTTCAAACTGAGGCAACCCAGGTCGGGATGACTTTGTTATCGGGGGAAACAGATAGTGCAAGTTACCATAAGACTCTTTCACCACATTCCCAGGGTGGCTTGCATGGAGGATAAACCTGACAGAGAGTTAAAGCCTGTCAAGGGGAACGGAGTAGTTGTTAACCCTGGTTTGGCTGTCCCACAGGCAAAACAGTCCTCTTTAGACATAGTTTTTGCCGTATACTGAATCCATTCCAACCACAGGTTAAGATTTCTATACCCCGTTTCCACCTGTACTACTTCCTCCAGGTCTATAGTTTTGCACTATCTTTACCACAGCCCCGGTCTCACTACCTCCCTCAGAGAGGTTTAGAATTCCCCTTTCCCTACGTCTAGCTGTCTCCTATGCCTTTTCAACTTGTGTTAGGTTAACTACCACTTCTGGCTGAAACAGGAGGGTCCGTGTGTGTTAGGAATATGGCCCCCACAATCAGACAGCTACCTACCGTCGGGAGACCTGTGAATCCCCACCCTTGCCCTGAGAACATGTCAGATGCCAGAGGCCAACCCATTGCTTTACCTTCTATCGAACTCACACAGGGATGATCAGACAGGGTAAGGGAATCTTCGTTAAGGAGCCAACCCCCGAGCCCTAGTGGTAATCGGATCTTTCTCCTAACTCTGTGTTTGTTCGTCAGGTGTAGCTGGTTTTGCCTTTTCACAGTGTGTGACATGCACCCAGATGGATCTCTCAGCTATTCTGCTGGCAAAGGCAGTACTTGGTAGGGCCCTTCCCGCCAGGCCTGATTCAGTCTCCTGGTTAGATAGAGTGGGTCACCTTCTCCTTTAGTTCACCTGTGGGGCACAAAACCTCTGACATACAGGTGTGGTTAATAAACTATCATACATGTTTTTTTTGTTTGTTTTTTAAAGTATTTTGTCCTCTCCTTCGTATATATTTAATATTTAATCCAACCATCCCCCTTTTTGACACATGATTTGGCCATGTGTCAATATTACCACCTACCTAAACAATCACTTTAGTTAATATTGGTATTTCATTATCCAATTGCCATCCGGCTCGAAGGACCACTCTTCTGTTATTTTATGGTTCAAATCAAATATATTATTACCAAATTATAATCTTCTTCACAATTTTCACAGTACTATAAATTACCCTCAACTTAGTAAAATAAACTATCTTAAAGTCCTCCTCTCATGCCTTTAGAATTTACTAGTGTGGATGATTAAAATAACACCAGAATGTTAAAACAGAGTTCAGAGGCCATTGAAATCATTTAACGAACTGTTTAATCCCATAGTATACTAAACATTACCATTATTCTAAATATTTCATAAATGTTAGTTATCCCAAGTGTTCATTAAGTCCTCATGACATTCATTCTCATAAGAAATCATATATACCCCAAACTCAGCCAAAACCTAAAAAACTCCATAAAATTCACTGTGTGCTCCTCTAAGACCTATAACCCTTGACCTGCTGAAAACCCTCCAAAATTGAAACAACAAGACTTTATTAACATCATACTAGGTGTGTTGTTTTCTATTTGAAATCCCCAATTAAAGCCACGTCCTCTGTGTTCATGGCCTGTCTGCTAAATGGCATATTATTATTATTACTGTATACATCTAAGGTTGCTGGGGCCCCTTTCATTCCCCGCCAATAGATTAGGTAAGGCTATCAGTGGGTACTGGCCCCCTCCTACTCTCTCTCTCTCACTGCTTATTTCTCCTTTACACACCTTATGTATCTGTTTAAGCATGGATTCGAGTTTATCTGCGTCCAGACGTCCCTCAAAACCATACCTCTCCCTCCACCTGGTTATATAATGGAGATTTGAAGCTATCCCTGGATTCCATTTTAATTACATCAAGCATTTCTCGTCCCCAGTAAATTCTGGGACCTCTTGTGAGGATTTGCCCCCCGGTTGGTACTGTTAAAAATCCCTTAGCCACCTCTTCTATATTACAAGTCAATTTAACAAGTAATTCAAAATAGCTTCACACAACAACACCTCATAAGGAGTGCCCAGCAGGAGTCCAATTCCTATCAGAAAACATACATACAAACATTCAGACACTCCCAATCTCTCCCAGGGGGAAAAAGTTCTTCTTCACCCTGAGTGAGATTGTTGTTCCCATAAGGGTTTCTTCATTGTGTTGTCAGGATTGGTTCTCGCTGCTCAAATCAGCTCTTACTTCAGACAATAGTCTGGAAGGAGTGGGGGCTGGAGTGCAATGTGTTAGATGGTGCCAGGGTGCTCCTGATTTACCTCTGACCTGGACTGAGTGTGAAGTAACCTCCTTCACTTCGTACGGTCCAGTCCACCTGGGTTCCAGCCACTTTCTTTTGTGGACTTTCACCCTCACCCAGTCTCCCACTTTTACCTTCAGTGGTGGCGTGTTTCCCGACAGCTCCCCCTCTTGGGCCTTCCGCACCTGAGAAGAGAGTGCTGCAGAAAATTCCGTCAATTCCCTCAATTCTACAGATTGGTATTCAGTTTCATAAGTTTCACTATAACTTCCCATCACCCATTAACGCGTTATAATACATAAAAACACACAACCCAAAAAGCCAATTGGAATTACAATGCTTAATGTATTCAGGCTATCAAAGCGTCCTAGAACACATTCTCAGTTCGACTGCCACCCTTCACACGTCCTTATGTAAGGACCAATTTTACATGTGAAGTCACAGAAGCAACTAATGAATTTAGATTACCAGAGCGTCCTAAAACATAGTCTCAGTTCGACTGCCACCCTTCACACAGCCTTATTTAGGCACCTTCATTATGTGAAGTCACAGAAGCAACTTGATCCCTTTAGAGATTTTTTTTTTTGTCTCAGGTTAACTGCACCTTTCACACAACCATTTAAATGGAACGTTTTAAATGTGAAATTACAGAGATAGCTGGCATCTCCGGGAATTTAGTACCTCTGGTCAATTTCGGTGATTCTCCCCCACCTAATGATGGGTCAAATCTTATCCACTCATACGTCAAAACACAGTTTGACACATTCTGGATACCTCAATTCCACATAGATTCCACTATGGGTCAAATCTTATCCACTTATACGTGTGAAAGCACACTCCCCACACAACCTATCTAAAATAGGACCTTTTAACTGTGGACACTCACAACCTATCAGGGATAGTAGTGACGGCCATGGCTATTTCAGTATATATATATACATGTATATAGAATTTCGGGTAAGGTCCGACTATCTTGGTGTACTTAGCCCGTCACTGGCCGAGGCCAGCAATGTATTCTTGGTGCCAACACCGACTTATCTCAGGTGCCCCACCCTCGTACACAAAGAATTTCCAATAATTTATTATTAGGAATTATTTTGCAAAAGGTATTATTGTTTTTCAGTTATTCGAGTTATTATATATTTTCCCAAAAGGTATCAGAATCGCCCTTTTGGAACAATATATTAACAAACCCGAGCGCTCCTAAAATAATTATCAATTTAATTTTGGGAATTAGGGAAATACCAACACCACAAGAGGGAAAAAGTACAAGTCAGCTTTCAGCGTAGCGGCTGCACAACAGGCCGAATAGGACTCGGTGGTCCTCTTAAAAGTTATCAACTAGTTAGTCTCATGAAACGGCCAATCTTACACAACATTCAGGTTAACATTTCAACATTTACATTTTGCATTACATATCAACATCAACACATGAATTCAGTTTGAGTTCTTCACAGTACATCTAGTTGAGTGCCAAGTCAACCATTGCCCGACTATCTGAACTTGTATTTTTATTTTATTTTATTGATTCTCCTCAACCAAGACTCCCAGTCGTTTTAACCATTCAACTGGCGTCTAGTCGGGAGAACCTTTTCTGGACTTGGATTCTCACGGAATTAACTCAACCCGACTATCTGAATCTTTTTATCAAGTCACCAGATCCTTCTCTTGTGGATCAAATAAAAGGGTCCATCTCTTGTGAACCAAAACCTCTGTAAATAGACTCCTCACTAGAGAGTCACAATTCAACAGAAAATAAAAGTCGGTCCTTCTCTTGTGAACCACTGTAACTAGACTCCTCTCTAGAGAGTCACAATTCAACAGTAAAAATAAAAGGGTCCTTCTCTTGTGAACCACAACCTCTGTAACTAGACTCCTCACCTAGAGAGTCACAATTCAACAGTAAAAAGAAAAGGGTCCTTCTCTTGTGAACCACAACCTCTGTAACTAGACTCCTCACCTAGAGAGTCACAATTCAACAGAAAATAAAAGTCGGTCCTTCTCTTGTGAACCACTGTAACTAGACTCCTCTCTAGAGAGTCACATTTCAACAGTAAAAACCTTAAGATTTCAGTTATCTTTACATATGTGCCTTTTGAGTCATAATAGATATGTTATAAATTTAACAGTAATCCATACTCACGCTCAGTACTACTGATCTTAATTTTGGTTTATCCTATAATACAATATGCAGATTTTGTTTTAACAGGTTCTGCTTACCTTTGTATTGACGGCCGTCTAGATCAGTTTCCTGAGGCGAGCTGGATTCCCGGCTGCTCCTGCGAACAGGTCACCCGTCCTTTCTGATCCGTCTCTTACTTGTCTCCTTTCTCTATCAACTTTTATGGACCGAATTCAGAGTTAGAAAACCATCCTCTGCTACCAATTTTGTTGATAATCACAAGTTTACTGGAGAACTGAGACCAAGTAGAGACTTTGGACAGGGTGTATAATGGTATAATATAAGGCAGTTTATTCAGAGGTAAAGATATCTGGAATAGCGTGCACGGACTCGTTCGTCAAACTCTTAGGGAGCTATCTGAAGAGAGCCCCGAAACATTGTGTGCAGACATTTTATGCAATAAATGAAGTAGGTTGAATCTAGTAGTTCTGATCTTCTGATTGGTCCTGATGAGTTGGGCGAGGTCCCCTCCAGGCTAGTGTCACTGTTGCATTGGCTCTGAGTCGGGTTCTCTGTCTTCAAATGTTCAGCCTAAAGGAGGGGATTTTGTGTGTGTGTGTGTGTGTGTGTGTGTTTAACAGTGATGATGTGTGTGTGTGTGTGTGTGTGTGTGTGTGTGTGTGTGTGTGTGTGTGTGTTATCAGTGATGATGTGTGTGTGTGTGTGTGTGTGTGTGTGTGTCCTCAGAGCAAGAACTCGTGAGTTGGAAGAACTGAGAGGCCTATGGCGTGGGTGTTGTCCTTGGCCACCTGCTGACAAGGCTGACAAGATAGGACCCTTTTGTCCATTGTTATTGGATGGGAACAGAACTTATAACCAGCTCCTGACCTAAATAGATCTTAGCACAACATTTTACTCAACATATCATATTCCATATTGACTATAACAAATATATTTACTACGACAGTAGGAAGCACTTATTTCATTTTTATAATCTTACTTTTCATTATGCTTACAATCATGTGTCTTCTATTGGAGCCTCTGCAGATCTTTCTTTACATGGGCATCAGCAGGTTTTGCACAGCATGCGTGCGTCCCTGCTGCGTGGTACCCTCTCCATAAGCTCTTGTGTTCGTGTGATTGATCGAATCAATCCAAGTTATTTTATCAAGAGCTCTTGTACATTCTACGCGTTGCCGTTTTCCTAGGGGATGTCGTGCAGAAGATATTTCATTCGCTGAAATTCACGGTCTTTGAGCTGATCCATGATATTGATTAATGCCTCTTTCCACTCCACTTCTTCTTCATTTGCATTGAGCACGGGATTCTGAGGTTGGAAACACTGACCAAGTGCAGGACTATTTAATATTTTTATGTCAGCATCACTCTGTTCAAAGATCTTCCACAGATTTACTATTTCGTTTCGATGGGATTCCATGGTTTTGTCACTAACCAGGTTTCCATCCAACCATTTTATGCAAGTAAAGTACATCGGATCAAAAAGGTCATGACAGGCCTGATGGAAAAATTACATTTTTCGGTAAACTTTCCAAATAAAACAAAATACGCTAGACAAGGTGGGATCTTTTTGTGTCGGTAAAATTAATTATGCAAGAAATGTTGGTGGGAACGCTTTTATGTGCAAATATTGATGTAACCAGGGTCGATTTTAGCAGGTAAATCTTGGTGGGACAAAAAAAAGAATAAGTGGGATGCATGCCAGCAAAGCCACTACACAACACAACACTAAACAATACATTAACTGCACTAGAAGGGTGACAAACGGCAGTCCCAACATCTTACCACTGCTACACCTGGTTATCAGCAGAGCCTTGTCTGGCAGCGAAACAGTTCATTCAGCCTAATTTACTGCCTTAAAAAAAAAACATAGCTGATATGGCTGACTTGCTTAAACAAATGTGGTTTCTACAGACAATTGAGATGTACAAACTATGGCGTAAGGGGATGACAAGCAGATAAGAGGCAATCCGTAATTCCGATTAAGACATGAGCGAGCTAGGAAGGACCTAGTCAATATATCTATTTGTTTAGCACTTTTGAAATGTAGGCGACAGAATTCAGAACATGGGCCATTCTTACAGTGTTCTCCCTGTACACCAAGTCAGAACCGTAGGATAAATAAAGGGGGCATATAAGCAGACAATGAAAGCTCTTACAATATTAAATGATAACATTTCTCTAAAACAGGTTATAGGCTACATGTGCACCACCAAGTCAGAACAGTTGGCAAAATTAAGAGGGGAAAATAGACCAAATTATTAGGGTGAGGCACATGGGCTACTAACAGCTTACTACACAACATACACTTAGTATTACTTTCTTAGCTACAGCATACATATCTCCCTGGCGTATTACATAATTTATGCAGCAGCATCTAATACATTTTTGGACTTGTTGTGCTGTGCTCACTTGAACAGGAAGGTGGCGCGGCGGTCCTTCATGGGCAAATTTTGTCCTTCATTTTTTTCTGTTTTTTTGTGCTCTGCCTCAACTGCCCCGAATCATTGGTTGCCACTGGATATTGACAAATACAAATAATCTAGCTCTTTTGTCCATAATAATAATCTCATCATGTAGGCTATTGCCAAGAGCGCGCAGACAGAGCTGTTGGCTAGAGCGCACGTACATCATCACACACAGCCTTTTATCTGCAACCAGTAAAACATAACAGGTGTTTCTTTCCCCCTCTTCAATCGATTTTGCTCTTGATCTGACAAAGGCACCCTTTGCCAGATCAGTGTAAAGCTGTTCTAATTCAAGTTGTAAAGATTTAAATACAGACTCTTCTTCTCTAAATAGATTATCTATCTTTAGAAAACTGTCAAGCTTGCTCATCAAATCTTTTTCTCTAAGGTTCTTCAGGTGCTTCAGCTCTTTGGCACATTTAATGGCTACAACTCTGACTTTAGATTTGAATAATTCCCATCTACTTCCATGACCCAAGTATTTTCTTGCAAAAATATATTTGGCTAAGGATTTGATGTTTCCAATGAAAATAGGCTCTTTAAGAAGTGTGTTGTTTAATTTCCAATATCCTCGAATACCTTTTGATTTTTTAGCAGCTTGTAAATTCAGAGAAATCAAATGATGATCAGAAAAAGGAGCCAGCTGATGATCTACATCTATAACAAATTGTAACAAAAAAGGGAGAATTAGGAATACAAATAATTCTAGATTTTCCAGGTATAACCCTTTGCATCCGGATTGAAATGACGCCAGGCATCATCAACAGAGAGATCCTTGCATAATGTTGTGATGATATTGCTATTTTGAGAGCTTTGACTCATTCTACGAGGAAAATGATCTGCAGAGTCATCAGGTGTTTCGTTAAAATCACCTGAGAGAATTAGAAAAGCCTCTGAGTATTTGTTGCTTAAATCCTGTAAATTTTCTGGTAAATTGGGCAAAAGTGGTCTTATTTGGAGCATGTGAGTTATGTCCATACACATTACAGATTATGAAAATAGCATTGTCAAGTTTAAGAGTTACTATGACCCATCTCCCATCCTGTGAAGATGTGGATTTTAGAATGCCGCCTTTAAATTTGTGGATAAGCGTCAAAACACCAGCAGAATGGTTTGATCCATGACTGAGATAGGCCGGTCGCGGCCGGCTACGACAGAGCCTGGATTCGAACCAGGATCTCTAGTGGCACAGCACCTTAGACCACTGTGCCACTCGGGAGGCCTTGACCATTTTACCTGTGTTTTGTTTTGTTAGACATGTTTGATGTAGGGATGTTGTTGATAATTTTGTATAATGAATAATATATATATATTCTTTAAATAATAATAATAATAAAGAAATAAAATAGTCAATTTGATGGAAACATCTCTGGTGGGAAAATGGGCATATTGTTTTTATGCAGATTTTAGAATATTTGCATGAAAATCTGTCGCCAATTGGATGGAAACATAGCTACTGATACACTTTCTCAGACTTGACCCAAGTTATTTTATTTTTTGGGGCAATGTTTGTTTTTAGAGTTTTTTTCTTCACCAGTATCTTGATGTTGTCCATGACCTCATGCATATAACGTTTATGTTTGTATTATCATTACCTCTAATCTCTTGATCAACCTCTTAGCCTGCCTCCTGCCTGTTAACACATTTCTTAATCAAATCATCCAGCTTTGATGTAGTGATGTATAGTTCTACATTTTGGCTATCCCTTTATCCAACGTTTGTCCTTTTGTGAATAGCACCACTGTGATCCCATACTCTCTTTCTTCCAGTTTCATAATATCACTCTCAATCTCATTGTTACAAGTGTCAATTTTAAGAACTAAGAGAATAGCATTAGGTCCATCTGTAAATGCATCAGAATTATGCTCAACAGGCTCCTACTCTGCAGTTCTATCTCCTTTTGATGGCGAAGCCAAATCCAGCCTGTAGTTGGATCACACATATTCTCTGGTTGTGTTTATTACTATTTTTCTTCATACGTCTTGTATGTGTCACGCCCTGACTCGGGGGACTCTTATATGTTGAGTCAGGGTGTGTATATTCTTTGTTGTGTATGTTCTATGTTGTATTATCTAGTATGTGTATTTCTATGTTGGCCGGTGTGGTTCCCAATCAGAGGCAGCTGTCGCTCGTTGTCTCTGATTGGGGACCATACTTAGGCAGCCTATTGGCACTGTCTAGTTGTGGGATCTTGTTCCGTGTGAGGTATGTTGTGTGTGCTACCTTGGACTTCATGTTTTGTTTTGTTTGTTGTTTTGTCGTGTGTTTATTCAGTGTAAATAAACATGTACGTATATCACGCTGCGCCTTGGTCTGACCCGTCATTAAACGAACGTGACAGAAGATCCCACCAAACGAGGATCAAGCAGCGTGTCCAGGCGGAGCGGATGGCCATGTCACAGGTGGCCAATTTGTGGTCATGGGAGGAGATATTCGCGGGGAAAGGACCATGGGCTAAGGTAGATGCCCAGGCAGGAGAGGAGCAACGGCAACACGGAGGAGGCCAGTCGAGGAGGAAGCCCGAGAAGCAGCCCCAATAAAAAAATGTGGGTGGGGACACGGGGTGGTTGGCGGAGCCTAGGGTTAGAGCAGAGCCAACTCCCCGTACTCACGCGAGGAAGCGTATGACTGGGCAAGCTCCGTGTTATGCGGAGCTACGTACTGTGTCGCCAGTGCGCCGGCACAGTCTTGTACGTCCTGTGCTTGCACCACGCACGTGCCGTGCGAAGATGGGCATCCAGCCAGGACGGGGTGTGCCGGCTCAACGCTCCTGGTCTCCAGTACGCCTCCTCGGTCCCCCATATCCTGCGACAGTTCTACGAACGTTATCGCCAGTGCACATGCACAGCCCAGTGCGTCCTGTGCCAGCGCCCCGCACGTGTAGTGCGAAAGTGGGCAGCCAGCCAGGACGGGTTGTGCCAGCTCTCCGCTCCAGACCTCCAGTCCGCCTTCACAGTCCGGTCCGGCCCATTCCTGCTCCTCGCACCAAGCCAGTGGTGCACGTCGCCAGTCCGGCCCGGCCTGTTCCTGCTCCTCGCACAAAGCCAGTGGTGCGCGTCGCCAGCCCGGCCCGGCCTGTTCCTGCTCCTCGCACCAAGCCAGTGGTGCGCATCGCCAGCCCGGCCCGGCCTGTTCCTGCTCCTCGCACCAAGCCAGTGGTGCGCGTCGCCAGCCCGGCCCGGCCTGTTCCTGCTCCTCGCACCAAGGCAGTGGTGCGCATCGCCAGCCCGGCCTGTTCCTGCTCCTCGCACCAAGCCAGTGGTGCGCGTCGCCAGTCCGGCCCGGCCTGTTCCGGCTCCTCGCACCAGACCAGTGGTGCGTTTGTCCAGTCCGGCAAGGCCCGTGCCCGTTCCACCGGTGCCTGGTCCGGCACCGGTCAGCTGCTCCACTCCGGAGCCAGAGCAGTCCGTTCCACCGGTGCCTGATCCAGTTCCGGTCAGCTGTTCCACTCCGGAACCAGAGCAGTCCGCTCCACCGGTGCCTGATCCAGCTCCGGTCAGCTGCTCCACTCTGGAGCCAGAGCAGTCCGCTCCACCGGTGCCTGATCCAGCTCCGGTCAGCTACGCCACTCCGGAGCCAGAGCAGTCCGCTCCACCGGGGTCCAGTCCAGCTCCGGTCAGCAGCTCCACTCCGGAGCCAGAGCAGTCCGCTCCACCGGTGCCTGATCCAGCTCCGGTCAGCGGCTCCACTCCGGAGCCAGAGCAGTCCGCTCCACCGGTGCCCAGTCCAGCTCCGGTCAGCGGCTCCAGGTTCGGGGTCTCCCACACCAGGGTCCAGACAGGGCCTGGCGTATCGTGGGAGGAAGGAGAGGGGAAGTAGCACGCCGAGGTCCAGATCAGACCAGGGGCACAACAGGGAGGCGGAGAGTGAGAGGTCGTCACGCCCCGAGCCGGATCCGCCTCCGAGGCGGAATGCCCACCCGGCCCCTACCCTGTTATGTTTATGTTGTGCGGTCGGAGTCCGCACCTTTGGGGGGGGATACTGTCACGCCCTGACTCAGCGGACTCTTATATGTTGAGTCAGGGTGTGTATAGTCTTTATATGTTCTATGTTGTATTATCTAGTATGTGTATTTCTATGTTGGCCGGTGTGGTTCCCAATCAGAGGCAGCTGTCGCTCGTTGTCTCTGATTGGGGACCATACTTAGGCAGCCTATTGGCACTGTCTAGTTGTGGGATCTTGTTCCGTGTGAGGTATGTTGTGTGTTCTACCTTGGACTTCACGTTTCGTTTTGTTTGTTGTTTTGTCGTGTGTTTATTCAGTGTAAATAAACATGTACATATATCTCGCTGCGCCTTGGTCTGACCCGTCATTAAACGAACGTGACAGTATGATTCGATTTCCTGATCATGAATGCCTTTTTGCCTAAGAGGATGTTTCCAGTTTTATTATTTCCACAACCACGGGCACCAATAACCACGAGATCTAGTTCTTTAAAAAGGATCCCTGGTGATGCATGATAGAGACAAACAGAAACATGTTATGAGTTTTTGATAACAGCAGTATTTTCAGAATATAATTTTTTTAATATATGGCTATGGATAGGTATTTATCTACCCCTAAAATAGGTTATAATAAAAATAATGAAAATATATCGTATAGCCTATTACTAAAATGAATGATGACTTTGAAGCTATGCTGTATAGTCATTTGATTTAGCATCTCTAAATAATGCTAATTTAACAATGTAGTGGTAAATATGTTTTACAGTGGTAAATATAAAAATAAAAGCTTCCAAATGAAACTAACACTGTGGGATTATTTTATCAGGTCAGAGTCTATGTTTGAAGTTGTTCAGTGTTTTTTTGCAATAGACTGTAGATATATGTGTTCCAGAGTAGAGAGTGTTCCAGAGTAGAGAGACCCACAGTAGCAACTGTAATTGAGTACTGGCAGTGTCTGCTGTGGGAATTGGGAAGGTGCAAGTTACCTGAAAAAGATCTAATCTCTCAATGTTACATTTTATTCATTTAGCAGACGCTCTTATCCAGAGCGACTTACAGTTAGTGCATTCACTTTAAGATAGCTAGGTGGGACAACCACATATCACAGTCATAGTTCATCTCAAAGTACACCAAATCCATGCCTTTAGCTGTTGAAATGTCCCATTTTTTTGCAGGGGGAGAATGCCCCCGGACCCCCCTACTGACTTTGGGCTAATCCCTGAATGTCTTCAAATCCTAGAAATGCCCCTCATTAAGGCTATCTTACAAACTGATGTAACATTCAACCTTAAAATGAGTAACACATCCATGGCCACATTTTGAGGTTAATGTAACTATTTCTTCTTCTGTAATCATATAAAGTGTTAATGTTCAAGATAGCATGCATAGGTTATTGCAGGTCTGTGGAGATCTTACAATTGTTGTAATTATCTAGGCAGAATCGGTATTGATCACTTGCACCATGTACTTTTAATGTAATCTCAACTGCAATCCAGGTCATTTGGGTCCTGCTATTAGATAAATCATAACACATTCATCTGTTGTATAAATAAACAAAATATCTGACATTGTATTCCCCATTTAAACTTTGCTGTGTTTTTAAATGGATGAAAGTGCAGTGATAGACAATTGGGGTAAAAATTAACCAAAAGATCTGACATTGTTTTTCTAGTGGAATTTGGTTGTGCTTTTAGATGATTGAAAGTATAGTGATAAAACATTGGCTATTTAACTAACTTTTGACTGTCTTTTTGAGTGGGTGAATATAGTTTGTAATCTCATTGATCAATGTCTCAACCAAATATTACCCAAATGTCCACGTTGAAATTACGTGGTGTGCCCAGTGGGTGGGGAGTTTGGTAAATGACTGGATTAAATAATGACCTAGACAAACACAACTTGCTCTATAAAGACATGGAACAAATACTTTTAAATGAATGTCTCTCTAGTGAAGGCCACTCCTTCACAACCCCTTTACCGAAACTTGAGAGCAAACATTTATAGGCTGATTCGTTTCAACTGCCAAGAATGCAGTCTTTCAGGTCATGGGCGTATACCCTTACTGTGCTGGCCAACCTACTCCTGATACTGTCATAGGCTAGTATCTCCTGCCATTATCATCACTGTATTTACCATGCATTATCATGTGACTTCTAATGTCTCCTCCATCACTGTGACAATGCATTTCAGACACGGTATGTGTTTTTTCTGCAATGTCACTACACGTGTCTTTGAAATTCACTATTATTAGGCCTAGGGTTTTTCCATAGCAGCAATCTACTCCAGTGTTTCTTTTAAGCACTAGTTATATTTTTGGTGATTGTGTTTGCATCACCCATGGTGATTCTTAGGACTTGGAAAGAGAAGTGTCAGCAACCTCTGCATAATCAGAACAGTTGCTTTGTGAGGTGTTAACCGTGGAAGGTGCCATGTAAGCCATTGCAGCCTGAAAAGTCCCAGTTTCCCACTGGTGAAAGGGGAAACCCAAATTGGGCACATGGAGAAAAATCTGAACAGTCCACTAAGGGCTTTCACTCTTTACCAAATTTGATGATGAGAGGAAGTGCAGTGGCAAGGCAGAGGGAGAAGATGGAGTAAGATTCAACTGGGTCGACATTCTGCTACATTTCTCATAAATGAATCATCCGATCTCAATTCAAACAGAGTGCATTAAGTTGAAGACATGACCCTTTGCTAAAGTTATCCTTGAATTGTCCCAGAAAGTTATGTTCTGTTTAGCAGGTGGGACATTAGGACCGAGCAGCGTCAGGGTTAAATACCAGAAAAAAATATAAGGAAATGTGGTTCCCACCAATCACCTGTGCCTTCCTGAACCACTTCCTTATATCTGTTCTAGTATTTAACCCTTACGCTGCTCGGTTCTTATGCCCCAACTGCCACACAAATGAGGCAACTAAAGTGATTCACTATTGCAAAGTTGGGTTTAGGGGCTCATATTGGCACATTTCCATTGTCACATTTGACTACAGTGTTTAGCAGAAAAATTCTACTTTTCGTGTTTCCACCTCCAAGACCCGGCCCAAAAGACTAACTGGGCCATGGCCTTGGTGGACCTGCCCCGACTTGGGGCCAGACCAATGTCGAATTTCCATTTGGGGTTTTTCATGGTGTTTCCCTGGTGTGGAATAAATATACTGAACAAAGATGTTAATGTACTACAGTTCATTTAAGGAAATCAGTCAATTAAAATAATATAATTAGGCCCTAATCTGGATTTCTCATGACTGGGAATACAGATATGCATCTGTTGGTCACAGATGCCTTTAAAAAAAAAGTAGGAGCATGGATCAGTAAACCAGTCAGTATCTGGTGTGACCACCATTTGCCTCATGTAGTGCAACACATCTCCTTCGCATAGAGTTGATCAGGCTGTTGATTGTGGCCTATGGAATGTTGTCCCACTCCTATTCTATGGCTGTGTGAAGTTGCTGGATATTGGCGGGAACTGGAACATGCTGTCGTACACGTCGATCCAGAGCATCCCAAACATGCTCAATGGGTGACATGTCTGGTGAGTATGCAGGCCATGGAAGAACTGGGACATTTTCAGCTTCCAGGAATTGTGTACAGATCCTTGCGACATGGGGCTGTGTATTATCATGCTGAAACATGAGGTGATGGCGGTGGATGAATGGCACGACAATGGGCCTCAGGATCTTGTCATGGTATCTCTGTGAATTCAAATTGCCATTGATAAAATGCAATCGTGTTCATTTTCTGTAGCTTATTCCTGCCCATACCATAACCCCACCGCCACCATAGGGCACTCTGTTCTTCTCAATGTTGACATCAGCAAATCGCTCGCCCACACGATGCCATACACGTGGTCTGCGGTTGTTAGGCCGGTTGGACGTACTGCCAAATTCTCCAAAATGATGTAGGAGGTGGCTTATGGTAGAGAAATTAACATTCAATTCTCTGGCAACAGCTCTGGTGGACATTCCTGCAGTCAAGCATGCCAATTGCACGCTCCATCAAAACTTGAAACATCTGTGGCATTGTGTTGTGTGATAAAACTGCATGTTTTAGAGTGGCCTTTTATTGTCCCCAGCACAAGGTGCAACTGTGTGATGATCATGCTGTTTAATCAGCTTCTTGATATGCTACACTTGTCTGGTGGATGGATTATCTTGGCAAAGGAGAAATGCTCACTAACAGGGATGTAAACAAATTTGGGCACAAAATTTGAAGAAATACATTTTTGTGCCGATGGAACATTTCAGGGATCTTTTATTTCAGCTCATGAAACATGGGACCAACACTTTATATGTTGCGTTTATATTTTTGTTCAGTGTACTTTTGTGCTTCCACCTCCACGGCCCGGCTCCAGTGAGTCATGTAGGGACATATGAAATCTCTTTATATTTTTGCCTGATTCCGTTTAGTTTTTTCCCTAATTCTGTTTTCTTCATCTTCTTTTTCCAGTTTTCCGTTTTCCCCTGTTTTTTCAGGTTTTCACTCTCAAAGTTACACTTTTAAAAAAGAAAAACAACTAAATTGGATGTTCTAAGTCCACAACAATGTTTAAACCACATCAGGAGATCTCTTTTGAGGTATGGAAAATAATTGAGACATTTCGATTTTTGGGTGTAGTACCCTTTAATTCCAGTGGGCACCTATCAAGAGGCTGTTGTTTACATTTACATTTACATCATTTAGCAGACGCTCTCATCCAGAGCGACTTACAAATTGGTGCATTCAACTTATGATAACAAATGGAACAACCACCTTTTTTTTTTCTTTTTTTTTTGTGGGGGGTGTGGGAAGAAGGATTACTTTATACTATTCCAGGTATTCCTTAAAGAGATAGGGTTTCAAGTGTCTCCGGAAGGTAGTCAGTGACTCCGCTGTCCTGGCATCGTGGGGGAGCTTGTTCCACCATTGGGGTGCCAGAGCAGCGAATAGCTTTGACTGGGCTGAGCGGGAACTGTGCTTCCGTAGAGGTAGGGGAGCTAGCAGGCCAGAGGTGGATGAACGTAGTGCCCTCGTTTGGGTGTAGGGTCTGATCAGAGCCTGAAGGTAAGGAGGTGCCGTTCCCCTCACAGCTCCGTAGGCAAGCACCATGGTCTTGTAGTAGATGCGAGCCTCAACTGGAAGCCAGTGGAGTGTGCGGAGGAGCGGGGTGACATGTTTAGCAGTGGTTTTTGTAGAAAGTAGAGTTTGCGGAACAAATACCAACTAGATTGATGCAGATAATCATGATGCTATTCTGCCAAGTAAGCATAGGCTACTTTGTAGTTAACATTTAATTGAGAAGGTTTATTCGAAAGCCTTTCCATCTACCAGAAGATTTTGCATTAGCATCATCGCTAACGGCTACACAAAGTGGTTGTTGTGTGCACTGCACATACACAGACGGGGAATTCTCGTTGCGTCTTCAGAAAATTGCGAGAAGTCGAATCACTGATACATTCTGTTCATTTCTTATGATAAACTTTGGCAAATTAAATGTTTTTCAATTGATTTAGTTGATTCTCTACTAAGTTCAACAAATGTTTTAATACTGTTAGATTCCGTTTTATTGACTGGATTCTGTGATTCTGTCCGCGTTCTCCATATGGTGGATTTTATAGGGCCCTAGCCATAGCCTCGGTGGACCTGCTAGCTAACATTAACCTTCTCTCTTATGTAGTGTCCGAGATTTACATTTACTATGTTACCTCTAGTGCATGAGACCAGGCTGGCGACATACGTCATCATTTTGGGCACATAGGCGAGTCCATATAGCTGGTTGAACGCGCCCTTTAAAGCGAGGACGTGGACATACCTGAGATCTGCGAGTGTGATATACTGTGATCAAGCGTTAATGTCCTGTCTGTATTGTGTGTCTATAACTACTTTTACAACATGAGTTCAGAATCGGCCATTCTGTTGGAGACTGTCAACTTCGCTGCTGAAAAGCACCGCAATCAACGACGTAAAGATGCTGAAAAAACCCCATATATCACCCACCCAATAGGTATAGTTGTGACAACACTCTTAACAGAAGCTAGCTAGCCAGCTAGATAGGTCCTTAGCAATAACTCTCTCTCTACTCGGACTTCAGTGCATGGATATTGTAGTGGTAAATATATTATGTTAAAGCTTGGTCTGACTAAAATCTTGTGCATAACCCATCTTGTGTTGGGGCCTTGGGACTTAATACAATGCACAAAGACTTGTATCCTGTCGGCCTTATCAGCAGGTGGCCATGAGCAACACCCAGGCCATAAGTCTCTCAAGTCCTCCCAAAACTCACGAGATATATCCTGAGGACACACACACACACACACATACACACACATACACACACACACATACACACACACACACACACACATACACACACACTTACACACATACACACACTCACACACATACACACACATACACACACATACACACACATCATCATTGTTAAGCACACACACACAAAAAACCCCTTCTCTTAGGCCGGAGACAGAGAACCTGACTCAGAGCCAATGAAATGGAGATGACCTCGACCAACTCATCAGGACCAATGGGGAGATCGGAACTACTAGAATCAACCTACTTTATTTTATTGTATAAAATGTCAGCACACAATGGTTAGGGGCGCGCTCTCAGATATCTCCCTATGAGGTTGACGAAACGCGTCCGTGCACGCTGTTTTCAGATATCTTTACCTCTGAATAAACTGCCTTATATCATACAATCATCCACCTTGTCCGAAAGTCTCTACTTGGTCTCCGTTCTCCAGTAAACTTGTTTTATCAACAAACTTGGTAGCAGAGGATGGTTTTCTAACTCTGAATTCGGTCCATAAAAGTTGATAGAGACAGGAGACAAGTAAGAGACGGATCTGAAAGGACGGGTGACCTGTCCGCAGGAGCAGCCGGGAATCCAGCTCGCCTCAGGAAACTGATCTAAACGGACGTCAATACAAAGGTAAGCAGAACCTGTTAAAACAAAATCTGCATATTGTATTGTAGGATAAACCAAATTATGATCAGTAGACTGGGGGTGAGTATGGATTACTGTTAAATTTATAATATATCTATTATGACTCAAAAGGCATATATGTAAAGATATCTGAATTTTTTAGGTTCTTACTGTTGAAATGTGACTCTCTAGGGGAGGAGTCTAGTTACAGGTTGTGGTTCACGAGAGACGGACCCTTTTATTTTATTTTTTGCTGTTGATATCTGAAATCTTAGGTTTTTTACTGTTGAAATGTGACTCTAAGAGAAGAAGTCTAGTTACAGTGGTTTTTTTCCTGTTGAAATGTGGCTTTCTAGTGAGGAGCCTATTACAGAGGTTTTGGTCCACAAGCGATGGACTCTTTTATTTGATCCACAAGAGAAGGATCTGGTGACTTGATAAAAAGATTCAGATAGTCGGGTTGAGTTAATTCCGTGAGAATCCAAGTCCAGAAAAGGTTCTCCCGACTAGACGCCAGTTGAATGGTTTAAACGACTGGGAGTCTCCTTGAGGAGAATCAAAAAAATAAAAATAAAAATACAAGTTCAGATAGTCGGGCAATTTGGTTGACGTGGCACTCAACTATATGTACTGTGAGGAACTTAAACTGAATTCGTGTGTTGATGCTGATATGTAATGAAAATGTAATTGTTGAAATGATAACCTGAATGTTGTGTAAGATTGGCCGTTTCATGAGACTAACTAGTTGATAACTTTTAAGAGGACCACGGAGTCCTATTTTGCCTGTTATGTAGCCGCTGCGCTAAAAGCTGACTTGAACTTTTTCCCTCTTGTGGAGTTGGTATTTCCTTAGTTCCTAAAATTAGATTGGTAATTATTTTGGAAGCGCTCGAGTTTGTTAATATATTGTTCCAAAAGGGCGATTCTGATACCTTTTGGGAAAATATATAATAACTCGAATAACTGAAAAACAATAATAACTTTTGCTAAATAATTCCCAAAATTAAATTGATAATTATTTTAGGAGCGCTCGAGTTTGCTAATATATTCTTCCAAAAGGGCGATTCTGATACCTTTTGGGAAAATATATAATAACTCGAATAACTGAAAAACAATAATAACTTTTGCTAAATAATTCCTAAAATTGAATTGATAATTATTTTGGGAGCGCTCGAGTTTGTTAAATGTATTGTTCCAAAAGGGCGATTCTGATACCTTTTGGGAAGATATACAATAACTCGAATAACTGAAAAACAATAGTACCTTTTGCAAAATAATTCCTAATAATAAATTATTGAAAAAATTATTTGTGTACGAGGGTGGGACATTAGAGATAAGTCTGAGTCAGCGCCAAGAATACATTGCTGGTTTCGGCCAGTGACGGGCTAAGTGCACCAAGATAGTCTAAAAAAAAAAAAAAAAAAACTGTATAACCATGGCAACCACTACCGTCCCAAAACTCAAGTTTAATGAATATCTAGATCAAAAATACAGGATAGAGCGGGAGTGGTGCCGAATGGTTTTTAATTCGATCTAAAAGTTGGTGCGAGAGGAAAAGGCAAATCATCGATCTAAAAAACAGACGGAAGAGTGACCTGAAAATCCTGGAGAAATCAATTATTCGTCTTGGCTCAGGAAACCTGATCAGAGCGCGCTCTTCTAAAAAGGTATGCAGAGCCTGTTAAAACGAAATCTTGCATATTGTATTATAGACCAATACCAAATTATGATCAGTAGTACTGAGCGTGAGAATGAATACTTGGTAAATAATTTCCATCCTAAATGAATTAAGGCATAAATGAGATATCTGGTACTGTGAACACTGAGAACTGTGAATATTATGAGAGTCTTACCAGTGACTGAATACTGATGGTTGTATATTAGGAGAGTCTTACCAGTGACTGAATACTGATGGTTGTATATTATGAGTCTTACCAGTGGCTGAATACTGATGGTTGTATATTATGAGTCTTACCAGTGACTGAATACTGATGGTTGTATCATGTATTTTAACGTGTAATTTTTGCCTGTGTGTTTTGATGTATTATAACGTGTAATGAATGATGGGAAGTTATAGTGAGACTTATGAGACCGAACACCAATCTGTGGAATTGAGTGAATTTGACCTAGGGTTTCAGGAACCGGGGACTGGGGAGACTGATATTGAAGTTGTGCATGATTCTAGAACAAGCGTGAGATAACTAAAGCGTGGTGTGTGCTGTGTGTAGAGATTACTGCATTGGTATATGTGACTGGAATTCTGATTCTTATGATAATAATTGCATTACAAATTATATAAATTAGCCTCTTTATATGCGAGGGTGTCATACATGAGATAAGTCTGTATTTGATACCGATAATACATCCAAGATAGAGAAAGCAAGATGGCAGGACCAAACATAACCATACCCAAATTCAATGAATACATAGAACAACGAATGACAGGGAGAGTAATGCCAGGTCCACCAAGGGAGGGAGGTCATATGCCCGCCCTTGATGTACAACAGATAGAAATGACTGATTATGTGAAGAAATTGACGGAATTTTCTGCAGCACTCTCTTCTCAGGCGCAGAAGGCCCAAGAGGGGGAGCTGTCGGGAAGTACGCTGACACTGAAGGTAAACGTGGGAGGCTGGGTGAGGGTTAAAGTCCACAAGAGAAAGTGGCTGGAACCCAGGTGGACTGGACCGTACGAAGTGAAGGAGGTTACTTCACACTCAGTCCAGGTCAGAGGTAAATTAGGCGCACACTGACACCATCTAACTCATTGCACACCAGCCCCCACTCCTTCTAGATCACTGACAGAAGTCAGGGCTGATTTGAGCAGCGAGAACCAATCCTGACAACACAATGAAGAAACCCTTATGGGAACAACAATCTCACTCAGGGTGAAGAATAACTTTTTCCCCCTGGGAGAAATTGGGAGTGTCTGAATGTTTGTATGTATGTTTTCTGATAGGAATTGGACTCCTGCTGGGCACTCCTTATGAGGTGTTGTTCTTTTACATTACATTTGAGTCATTTAGCAGACGCTCTTATCCAGAGCGACTTACAGGAACAAATAGGGTTGGGTGCCTTGCTCAAGGGCACATCGGCAGATTTTTCACCTGGTCAGCTCGGGGATTAGAACCAGCGACCTTTCGGTTGCTGGCACAAATGCTCTTAACCACTAAGCTACCTGCCGCCCCATATGAGTTTAAGGTGGTGGCGTTGTTTGATCATGTGATAAGGTTTAATTTGTAATCGGACCATAACTAAAGTGGTTGTAGAAGTAATGTATAGGTAGGGGAGAGCCAATAGGGGGCTCCATTGAACTATTATGGTTTATTTGGCATTTCAATGGCATAAAGTGAAATCTGTATGCATGAGGGGAATTCGATTATGTATTATTATAGTATTATGGACACTCCGTAATAAATAAACTGAACCAAACAAGACGTTACTACAGCAATAGAGAATAGTTAATGTTGTTACGTTAGTTCTTAAACCCGATGATAGAGGAAAATGCAGAACGCTGTTAGAGTGTGTTTTATTTAGGCTACTAGGGTGTTTGAGACGGAAGGGCTGGCTAGACGGGGGTGATGACGTGGCTGGATATGCGACGTGAAAGTATTTACTTTGTGAGAATCGTAGATTGTGTGGAGTGACTGGCGATGTCCCTGGTTCAAACACAGGTAGGGACAGTAGACAAAGCTTTCGCAGTGGGGCTATATACCTAGATTACTATGTGAAAGGTTGAATTAGATAGCTTAAATAGAAGTATTCTAGACAAGTCTATGAAAATATGTTATAAGGTTACCATGCTCTCTCCCCGAAGGAGCAAGGGGAGGGTGAGAGACAGTACAGTTCAGATGGTAGGAACATAATTAAATGTATGCTAATCAACGATAGCAAGTATTTGTTTTATTAATTAGGGCATAATCAGAAAGAACAGTTAAATAAATTGAATAGCGAACTGAAATGGTTTAGCTGGGAAATATTTTTTTGGTACATTTTAGAACGATAATGTATTTTGGTTAAGTGGATGCAAGTGACATTGGCTGTTGTGATGGGGGAATAGCGCCAGCCTGTGGTGGGTTATGGATTTGTTACATAAACTTATATTTTGGACTGGGGTGATAAAATAGGCTACAATTGTAGCATAATCAGAAAAAAGACACAATTTAATGTGAATTAGTTATTACAATTGTTGTTGATAGTTGTTACGGTTATTATCATTGATCCAGTAATGATATAAGGATAGTAGAGGAAGGCAGGGGATTTAATCTCATTTAGGGAAGTTATATTAGGAAGAAAATACCATTAAATGAGGGAACATTTGATGTAACTGTGATTGTATTGGCTAAAAACTCAAATATGACAATAGAAGGGAAGACAGGTTTTTCTAGGGGGTTGAATAAATAATTGATAAATGGATCATTTGAGATGAGATCACATGTAGCAAAGTTAGGGTAATCAATTAAATAATCATAGTATACTCGAGGAATTTTGAGTGGTTTAATGGATTAGTTAGGAGGAATTAGAATGATACAAACAATTATTGATGGGTTAAGACTGGGGATAACCAGGAGAAAGAGATTAGCTCATCTCGTTGGAATGTTGCCAAGGGCTAGGGGAGCAGTAGTGAAGTTAGGCCGTATTTAGGTCATAAAAGTGAACTACCAAATTAAGGCCTGGCTATTTGTGGTTGTTTTTCAAATTGGGTTTTCAAATAAAAAACAACACACCTAGTATGATGTTTATAAAGCCTTGTTGTTTCAATTTTGGGGGGGTTTCAGCAGGTCAAGGGTTATGGGTCTTAAAGGTGCACACAGTGAATTTTATGGATTTTTTAGGTTTTGGCTGAGTTTGGGGTATATATGATTTCTTATGAGAATGAATGTCATGAGGACTTAATGAACACTTGGGATAACTAACATTTATGAAATATTTAGAATAATGGTAATTGTTTAGTATACTATGGGATTAAACAGTTCGTTAAATGATTTCAATGGCCTCTGAACTCTGTTTTAACATTCTGGTGTTAATTAATCATCCACACTAGTACATTCTAAAGGCATGAGAGGAAGACTTTAAGATAGTTTATTTTACTAAGTTGAGGGTAATTTATAGTACTGTGAAAATTGTGAAGAAGATTATAATTTGGTAATAATATATTTGATTTGAACCATAAATAACAGAAGAGAGAGTGGAGGAATGGCAATTGGATAATGAAATACCGATATTAACTAAAGTGATTGTTTAGGTAGGTGGTAATATTGACACATGGCCAAATCATGTGTCAAAGAGGGGGATGGTTGGATTAAATATTAAATATATACGAAGGAGAGGACAAAATACTTTAAAAAAACATGTATGATAGTTTATTAACCACACCTGTATGTCAGAGGTTTTGTGCCCCACAGGTGAACTAAAGGAGAAGGTGACCCACTCTATCTAACCAGGAGACTGAATCAGGCCTGGCGGGAAGGGCCCTACCAAGCACTGCCTTTGCCAGCAGAAAAGCTGAGAGATCCATCTGGGTGCATGTCACACACTGTACAAAACCAGCTACACCTGACGAACAAACACAGAGTTAGGAGAAAGATCCGATCACCACTATGGTCCGGGGGTTGCCTCCTTAACGAAGATTCCCTTACCCTGTCTGATCATCCCTGTGTGAGTTCGATAGAAGGTAAAGCAATGGGTTGGCCTCTGGCATCTGACATGTTCTCAGGGCAAGGGTGGGGATTCACAGGTCTCCCGACGGTAGGTAGCTGTCTGATTGTGGGGGCCATATTCCTAACACACACGGACCCTCCTGTTTCAGCCAGAAGTGGTAGTTAACCTAACACAAGTTGAAAAAGCATAGGAGACAGCTAGATGTAGAGAGAGGGGAAATTCTAGAGTAAACCCCTCTGAGGGAGGTAGTGAGACCGGGGCTGTGATAAAGATAGTGCAAAACTATGGACCTGGAGGAAGTAGTACAGGTGGAAACGGGGTATAGAAATCTTAACCTGTGGTTGGAATGGATTCAGTATACGGCAACAACTATGTCTAAAGAAGACTGTTTTGCCTGTGGGACAGCCAAACCAGGGTTAACAACTACTCCGTTCCCCTTGACAGGCTTTAACTCCCTGTCAGGTTTTTCCTCCATGCAAGCCACCTGGGAATGTGGTGAAAGAGTCTTATGGTAACTTGCACTATCTGTTTCCCCCGATAACAAAGTCATCCCGACCTGGGTTGCCTCAGTTTGAAGTCACAGGGGATTCTAAATTGTTTTTCTAGTCTAATCTCTCCTCTTTGTTGCAGCAAGAGGATTATAGGAGCCAAAACCAGGCCCGTGCTGACATCTGATGGATGTGTGGTGATAACTGATTGTGAACTCACCTACATACGCAAACAATCAAACGTGTCAGAGACTGGTGAGTTGTCACATAGAAAGTAGGACCTCCTCCCGGGAGCCTTTGATGAAAGGATATATATTGATGGGATCCACAATCAGATCGCAGCTGAGTTTGAATCAAGTATTTACTGATGGTCAACAATTAATAAAAATGTAGATTGGATAAATTATATTTAATATAACCAGCAAAATATTTATAAACCACACTCGTGATGCAATAAAGGGATTAGCTGAGCAGACAGCGGCAACTAGCTTAATGACATGGCAGAATAGAATAGCTTTAGATATGCTTTTGGCTGAGCGGGACGGGGTTTGTGTTCTGTTTGGATATATGTGTTGTACTTTCATCTCCAACAATATAGCACCGGACGGGCCTGTGACCAAAGCGCTTGAGTGACCATCACCACGCTGGCGAACGAACTGGTTGAGAACTCTGGTATTGATAGCTCCATAAACGGTTGGTTTGATAACATATTTGGTAAATGGAAAACTATTGTTGTGACTATTCTGGGTGAAGTTATGGCCTCTATGGGTATACTTGTTCTTTGTGGATGTTGCCTTATTTCCTGGCTGAGTGACTGGTTTGGTGAGTACTCTTCTATGGTGGTTACTGGATTTCAGACCCTAGTAATTGTGTTTTTGCTGTTAATGTGTTGTGCTGCTTGCATCGTCCCCCGTCTCAGGAGGTCAGTGGTAGGAGTGGTGCAGGCGTCAGGTATGATGCTGTTGTTACCGGCCCAGGATGATGCAGGTGACTCTGCTACTGACTCTGAGACCAAGCTGGATGATCCATGTTTTGCCTAGTAAAATACATACACGCATTTATTTTCAGTTCTTGCTCATTTATTACCTTATGTTTTTACTAACCACTGTGATTGTTTATTCTTCCTGATGTGAAGGTAAAGGATTCCTGGGTGGCTGGTAGCCAACTCAGTACATGTTAGGTGTAGGGGAGGAATAGAGGGTTAAAATCATTATTTTTTATTTTCTATTAACATTAAATGTTGTGATTTAATTTCCATATCCTGTTATTCTTAAGGGTGATTATACTCAGTTTAGAGTGACACCATAAAATTGTTGGGTTTTATTTTTTGGATCTGTATGTGATGAATAGCTTGGAAGGAATGCATTAATGAGGAGTACTGTACTGATAGGGATTGTTTCACATAACAGGCCGATAAGAACACTCTCTCTTTGTTGTCTGTGAAACTGTCCTTGAACATGGGTACATGGAGTACAGTTTTTGGGGGCTAGTCCTTTTGGGTGCTGACTGTTGTACTATTAATAAAAACGTTGATAGAATTGGAAGGGTTACAAACTCTTAATGGTAAGATGAAGAGCCACTCAGGGGTGGACACTTCCATGTGGGATTCCTGGATGGACGCTTTTGGTAGATATAAAGCCCTGGTGTCCTCCATTTTGGTTTCAATCTCGGTGTTTGCGGCCATTTTTGGTTTTGTGTGGGTGCTGTTGCATACCATGCATTCGCTCACTCACCACTAGGCTCATAACTAAGGCCATTGACCCAACAAGCCCTTCCCAGATGTTTCCTCTTCTTGGGGAAGGAGATTTTTTATCTTTCGAGGAGGATGAGGGTAGAACTTTTACTTAGTTTATGTCACGTCTCTTTTGAGACGTGAAGAGGGGGACTCAAAACTTTCTCTTTGAGAAAGTTTCCCTTTTCTTTTTTACTTAGTTTATGTCACGTCTCTTTTGAGACGTGAAGAGGGGGACTCAAAACTTTCTCTTTGAGAAAGTTTCCCTTTTCTTTTTTACTTAGTTTATGTCACGTCTCTTTTGAGACGTGAAGAGGGGGACTCAAAACTTTCTCTTTGAGAAAGTTTCCCTTTTCTTTTTTACTTAGTTTATGTCACGTCTCTTGTGAGACGTGAAGAGGGGGAATGTAAAACTTTATCTTCTGATAAAGTTTTCCCTATTTTGCCAATTACACTGTTAGCTTGTGTCACGTCTTAAGTTTTCCTTCTCTACTGTTACTTGGTCACGTCTCTTGGGAGACGTGAAGAGAGGGATTTGTAGTGGTAAATATATTATGTTAAAGCTTGGTCTGACTAAAATCTTGTGCATAACCCATCTTGTGTTGGGGCCTTGGGACTTAATACAATGCACAAAGACTTGTATCCTGTCGGCCTTATCAGCAGGTGGCCATGAGCAACACCCAGGCCATAAGTCTCTCAAGTCCTCCCAAAACTCACGAGATATATCCTGAGGACACACACACACACACACATACACACACATACACACACACACATACACACACACACACACACACATACACACACACTTACACACATACACACACTCACACACATACACACACATACACACACATACACACACATCATCATTGTTAAGCACACACACACAAAAAACCCCTTCTCTTAGGCCGGAGACAGAGAACCTGACTCAGAGCCAATGAAATGGAGATGACCTCGACCAACTCATCAGGACCAATGGGGAGATCGGAACTACTAGAATCAACCTACTTTATTTTATTGTATAAAATGTCAGCACACAATGGTTAGGGGCGCGCTCTCAGATATCTCCCTATGAGGTTGACGAAACGCGTCCGTGCACGCTGTTTTCAGATATCTTTACCTCTGAATAAACTGCCTTATATCATACAATCATCCACCTTGTCCGAAAGTCTCTACTTGGTCTCCGTTCTCCAGTAAACTTGTTTTATCAACAATATCTGCATTTACATTTGCCGTGTTTACAATTTTGCAGGAGTGGCAAGGATCCTAAGCCATGAAGGTGGGATCACAGACATTGAAGTTTTGCAAGTAAGTGTTTTATGTTTCAGACCGACTCAAAAGACCGGTTTCCACAAGATGGCACAGCCACAAAGTCAAAATTGGCTATGTCATAAAAATGTATTAAACATTTTGTTGCTTTTTGGCCTTGATTTAAGGTTAGGGTTAGGCATAAGATTAGCAGTGTGGTTAAGGCTTGGTTTAAAATATAATTTAAAGAAAATACATTGTAGAAATAGGCGGGGTTTATGACTTTGGCTGTGGTAACCAGTGAAGACTCCAAAATGCCCTCAAAAGTATGTGGACGCCCCTTAAAATGTGTGTATTCGGCTATTTCAGCCTATCCCGTTGTTGACAGGTGTATAGAATCAAGCGCACACAGCCATGCAATCTCCATAGACAAATATTGGCAGTAGAATGGCCTAACTGAAGAGCTCAGTGACTTTCAACGTGTCACTGTCATAGGATGCCACCTTTCCAACAAGTCAGTTCGTCAAATTTCTGCCCTGCTAGAGCTGCCCCGGTCAACTGTAAGTGCTGTTATTGTGAAGTGGAAATGTCTAGGAGCAACAACGGCCCAGCCGCGAAGTGGTAGTCTGTCCTCAGTTGCAACACTCACTACCGAGTTCCAAACTGCCTCTGGAAGCAACGTCAGCACATGAACTGTTCGTTAGGTGCTTAATGAAATGGGTTTCCATGGCCGAGCAGCCACACACAAGTCTAAGATCACCATGCGCAATGCCAAGCATCGGCTGGAGTGGTGTAAAGCTCACCACCATTGGACTCTGGAGCAGTGGAAACGCGTTCTCTGGATTGATGAATCACGCTTCACCATCTGGCAGTCCGACGGACGAATCTAGGTTTGGCAGATGCCAGGAGAACGCTACCTGCCCCAATGTATAGTGCCAACTGTAAAGTCTGGTGGTGGAGGAGGAATAATGGTCTGGGGCTGTTTTTCATGGTTCGGGCTAGGCCCCTTAGTGTATGGGTGGTCCTCTGTAGCTCAGCTGGTAGAGCACGGCGCTTGTAACGCCAGGGTAGTGGGTTCGATCCCCTGGACCACCCATACACAAAAATGTATGCACGCATGACTGTAAGTCGCTTTGGATAAAAGCGTCTGCTAAGTGGCATATTATTATTATTATTATTATTCCAGTAAAGGGAAATCTTAATGCTAAAGCATACAATTATATTTTAGATGATTCTGTGCTTCCAACTTTGTTGCAACAGCTTGGGGAAGGCCTGTTCCTGTTTCAGCATGACATTAACCCTGTGCACAAAGCGAGGTCCATACAGAAATGGTTTGTTGAGATTGGTGTGGAAGAACTTGACTGGCCTGCACAGAGCCCTGACCTCAACCCCATCGTATACCTTTGTGATGAATTGGAACGCTGACTGCGAGCCAGGCCTAATCGCCCAACATCAGTGCCTTACCTCACTAATGCTCTTGTGGCTGAATGGAAGCAAGTCCCCACAACAATGTTCCAACATCTAGTGGCAAGCCTTCCCAGAAGAGTGGAGGCTGTTATAGCAGCAAAGGGGGGACCAACTCCATATTAATGTTCCATGATTATGGAATGAGGTGTTCGACGAGCAGGTGTCCACATACTTTTCTTCATGTAGTGTACTTGTTCATGGAGGGCAACATTCTAAATCGTAAATTAAATTTATATGATTAAGTATTGACAGTCAATGGGCAATGTTAAGCTCATTAAAGCATTCAACGTTTGTGTTAACAATAGTTTGTGTTAACAGGAATGAATGGTTTTTCACTGATATTTGTGTATTTTCCAACTGTCTGCAGGCAGCTTTGCTCCATGACACAGTGGAGGACACTGACACCAGCATAGGAGAGCTACAGGCTGTCTTTGGGCAAACGGTGGCATGGCTTGTCCAGGAAGTGACAGACGACAAGGCGCTGTCCAAGGAGGAGACAAAGCGTCAGCAGGTGGAGTACGCACCTCACGCCAGCCACCAGGCCAAATTGGTCAAACTGGCTGACAAACTGTACAACCTAAGGGACATCAACCGCTGCACGCCCACAGGTGATTGTTTTTCTCTCTCTTTTTTCTCTGTCTTTATTCAGCCATCTTGATCCAACCAACTGACTAGGCAAATGGCATGTCATAGGCTAGACGCAATGAACTGATACCCTAGCAGGACACTACTCTTTCCTCTTCCTCTCTTTCTTTATCTCTTTCTCTCTCTGGCTTGTTGCTTCTCTTCACTTGCTTCCCTCTCTGGTTGTCTGACTGTCCCTCTCTTTACCCCAAGCCCATATCTTATATTTCTTCTGTGTTGTGGTTGCCAGGTTGGACAGCAGAGCGTGTTCAGGAGTACTTTGTGTGGGCAGCCCAGGTAGTGAGAGGGCTAAGGGGGACCAACCCAGCACTGGAGGGACACCTAGAGGAGCTCTTCAAACAGAGGGGGATCGAGCTTTGACACCTCTCTGCTTCTGACACAGGGTGCCACAACAGAGCAACTGTTGACGCACACTTTTGTAAAGAGTTTAAGACCTTGAGCGAATTGTCTTTGTTAGCTTCTCCATGGAATATACTTTTATATACTCTTAACTCACAAGGAAAAGGTTACCTTGGATTTATTTTTATAGGTGATTTGATTCTTCATTTTAAGTACAGTACTTTGTATACATTGTGTGTAGAACTGGCAAACCAACAATGTCACCTTGAGTTCTCGCTGGATTGAATAAAGCAATGCTATGCACTCGTAAAAGTGAAAATGGTAAAAAATGATTATAATATTTAATGGTGATGCAGAACCTGTAACTACTCTATCATGGCTAATTGCTCCTGTAAGTCGCTCTGGATAAGAGCGTCTGCTAAATAATGTAAATGTAATGACACACTGAACTAAAATACTTTTTTATTGATTTATTGTATGTCATTTATTTTTTAAGTATATAAATGTAGGGGTTTAGGAATCGAATGAGCTAAACATTTGAAACGGCGATATGTGAATTATTCTATAGAAGCCGTTATACCTTGGCTAGTAGAATCGGTCCGAAGCAATTTTTCAATTAACCTGTTCTTACTTATACTTTGTTCTCGATTCGGAAGAAATGTGTATCTTATAAAATGTCTGTGTTCAGTTGCAGGTGGTTCTCCAAAAACCAGAGAATATTCAGAAAGACATTAAAATACACGTTTTGTATTGTGCGAGAAATGCCTCTTGCGTGTGTAGATATTTTTGGGGCGGTCACATTGTGTGATGCGCTGTCATCTACTCATGCGTGGCCGCGCCGCATAGAAACGGGAAATACAAGATCTATGACAGCTTTAATGGCGAGGGAACTCCTCACTCGGTGCAAAATGTGGATTTTACTATCTTTCTGAATATTCTCTGTTTTTTAGAGAACCACCTTCAACTGAACATGGACATTTATAAGATACACATTTCTTCCGAATTGAGAACAAAATGGTATCGCCAATACCATATTAGTAGAAAAAATCCATGGGGACGTTTTGTATAGGCAAACCTGTAACGCCCAGTAATGGATACCAAAAATATTTTATACCAGATAATGTAAAATAACCTGTAGCTAGGTTGGCCTATCCATCATCAGAATGTTTCAGCCTGCTGTATTAGCAGTGTTGGTGAACACATAATTGGAGAGGAAGTACAAAACCAACGACGCTAGACAGAGAGGAATTTGCTTAAGCAAAAGGCAGTTTATTAAAACAGAGATAGCTGGTACTGCTCAAGCTACATGCATGGACCCAACCAATTGCCTCTTAAGGAGACAGTTGAGAAAGGATGAATAAACAGAGTTACAGCATTATTTTATACAATGTAACATAAAGGAAGGGGTCCTTCTTCTAGTCCCTTGATTGGTTCCCGAGGCGTAGGAGGCGGGTCTGCTCTGTCCAGAGTAGAAGCCCCATTGGTGCACGGCAGAGTCCTCTGCCCTTGGCACCCGACCAGTAGAAGGAAGTGGAGTTTTGAGTGTGCGTCCACAGTGAAATGTCTGTGTGTGTCAAAGAACTCGTGAGGCATGAGAATGAGTGTGCGTGCAAATGAAATATTTGTGTGTGTCCAGGGAACTGGTGAGGACCATCTGGTGATTGTGGCCTTGGGCGTGGGTGTTGTCCTGTTATTACACTCCTGACTAGGCCATCCGGTGACAAGATATGGCTGCTCTTCTACTGTCCTTTGTTCGACAACCAACACAACAGCCCACTGTTAATACCAGACATATGACAAATCCCCCTCTTCACGTTATAACATTTTATATTTACTACGACAGCAGTAACTGTTCAAAGTAACGCAATATATTTTTTTGTTTGTATCCCATACAAATGAGTTGTCCTCAAATTAATTTACATGAGAAGTCAACCAATCAAAAATGTAAAGAAACTGATTATTATTTTAGTGGAAGCAACGAAGGAACCACTGTGGGCGATCGAGAGATGGCGGAAGTGGATGCTGAATTTGATTTGAGCAAAGTTGGTGAAGATGAATGTCCTGAATGGACACTGAATAACAGTAGTGTGAAAAGTAAAACAAAGGAAATTGTGTAATAAAAGGCCATGCATGTGCACGTGACTTTCCTCACCCTTTAGGATGGATATCGCTCAATCTCAGCTGTCAATCACAGCCCTTCGGTTTCGGACAATCAGTGTGCTTGGACACGCATGTGGCCACTGTAGCCGCCCATTCAAGTTTAGTGTTTGGTCCACGTCTCAAGAAGAAGAGACATGTTTGGCTGGTTACGAAGTTTACCCTAAGAACATTGTGCGTGCATCGAAGAAAAACAACAGTAGATTCCTAAGTAACGAGTGTGTGTGTTAAAAGTATATGTGGTGGTGGTGACGAATACAACTCCTGGACTGAGAAGCATCCGTACTGTTTTTGCCTGACAGCCTGTAGCGAATCAGAACCAAGTATATCAGCATTAAGTACTAGCGGGTAAGGGCATTCACAGCCGACTGCTCAGATGAGCTCCTGCTAGCCGTTTTTTACAATTGTAGTGGAGTAAGGACGCGGATGTGGGAAACTCGTTTGACGTGTTGTAAATGGTGAAGTATGCGCTGGGAAAAGTGGAGTCTGTCAGAGTGACCAGGAGTGGTCTTATTTTGATTCATTGTATTTCTGATGAGCAGAGGAAAATTGCAGTGGGCCTTAAAATAATCGGGGCAACAGACATATCATGTTTTGAACTTCGGAGCAGAGCACCTGTCAAAGGAGTCATCTCAGGGGTGATGATGGCTGTTCAGGTTGAATACCTGAAGAGAATTCCTGGTGTGGTTGGTGCCCGGCATCTGACCGGCTTGGTGAATAGATAAAATTAATAAAGTCTGTCCTGTTTTTTAAAATATATATATATAAAGAGCACCTACCTACGCATGTAAGCTTGGTTATGTAAGATATGCTGTAATAGCTTTCGTCCCCAAACTACTGCATGTTTCAAGTGTGTGCAGACGGACGGACTATACTGAAGAACGTTGTGTAGAAGGACAACGGTGTTGCAATTGTGGTGGGGATCATGATCCCGAGTTCCTGGAGTGCCCTGTAAGGGTGAAGGAGATTGAGGTGGCAAAAGTTTGAGCGGTCAATCGAATCTCCTATGCGGAGGCGATTAAAAGAGTTGAGAAACAAGTGACAAAGAAAAAGCCATATCTCAGACTGCCCATCTTAATCCTTTCTTTTTATTGGCCAGTCTGAGATATGGCTTTTTCTTTGCAACTCTGCCTAGAAGGTCAGCATCCCGGAGTCGCCTCTTCACTGATGACGTTGAGACTGGTGTTTTGCAGGTACTATTTAATGAAGCTGCCAGTTGAGGACCTGTGAGGCGTCTGTTTCTCAAACTAGACACTAATGTATTTGTCCTCTTGCTCAGTTGTGCACCGGGGCCTCCCACTCCTCTTTCTTTTCTGGTTAGAGCCAGTTTGCACTGTTCTGTGAAGGGAGGACTACACAGCGTTGTACGAAATCTTCAGTTTCTTGGCAATTTCTCGCATGGAATAGCCTTCATTTCTCAGAACAAGAATAGACTGATGAGTTTCAGAAGAAAGTTATTTGTTTCTGGCCATTTTGAGCCTGTAATCGAACCCACAATTGCTGATGCTCCAGATACTCAACTAGTCTCTAGAAGGCCAGTTTTATTGCTGCTTTAATCAGCACAACAGTTTTCAGCTGTGTTAACATAATTGCAAAAGGGTTTTCTAATGATCAATTAGCCTTTTTAAATGATAAACTTGGATTAGCAAACACAACGTGCAATTGGAACACAGGACTGATGGTTGCTGATAATGGGCCTCTGTACGCCTATGTAGATATTCCATTAAAAATCTGCAGTTTCCAGCTACAATAGCCATTTACAACATTAACAATGTCTACACTGTATTTCTGATCAATTTGATGTTATTTTAACGGACAAAAAAATTGCTTTTCTTTCTAAAACAAGGACATTTCTATGTGACCCCAAACCTTTGAACGGTATTGTACAGTTGAAGTCGGAAGTTTACATACACTTAGGTTGGAGTCATTAAAACTCGTTGTTCAACCACTTCAGAAGTTTCTTGTTAACAAACTATAGTTTTGGCAAGTCGGTTAGGACATCTACTTTGTGCATGACACAAGTAATTTTTCCAACAATTGTTTACAGACAGATTATTTCACTTATAATTCACTGAATCACAATTCCAGTGGGTCAGAAGTTTACATACACTAAGTTGACTGTGCCTTTAAACAGCTTGGAAAATTCCAGAAAACGTTGTCATGGCTTTAGAAGCTTCTGGTAGGCTAATTACATTTACATTTTAGTCATTTAGCAGACGCTCCAGAGCAACTTACAGTTAGTGAGTGCATACATTTTCATACTGGCCCCCTGTGGGAAACGAACCCACAACCCTGGCGTTGCAAGCGCCATGCTCTACCAACTGAGCTACAGGGGACTACTAATTGACATCATTTGAGTCAATAGGAGGTGTACCTGTGGATGTATTTCAAGGCCTACCTTCAAACTCAGTGCCTCTTTGCTTGACATCATGGGAAAATCAAAAGAAATCAGCCAAGACCTCAGAAAGAAAATTGTAGACCTCCACAAGTCTGGTTCATCCTTGGGAGCAATTTCCAAATGCCTGAAGCTACCACATTCATCTGTACAAACAATAGTATGCAAGTATAAACACCATGGGACCACACAGCCATCATACCGCTCAGGAAGGAGATATGTTCTGTCTCCTAGAGATGAGCGTACTTTGATGCGAAAAGTGCAAATAAATCCCAGAACAACAGTAAAGGACCTTGTGAAAATGCTGGAGGGAACAGGTACAAAAGTATCTATATCCACAGTAAAACGAGTCCTATATCGACATAACCTTAAAGGCCGCTCAGCAAGGAAGAAGCCACTGCTCCAAAACCGCCATAAAAAAGCCAGACTACGGTTTGCAACTGCACATGAGGACAAAGATCGTACTTTTTTGAGAAATGTCCTCTGGTCTGATGAAACAAAAATAGAACTGTTTGGCCATAATGACCATCGTTTTGTTTGGAGGAAAAAGGAGAACGCTTGCAAGCCGAAGAACACCATCCCAACCGTAAAGCACGGGGTTGGCAGCATCATGCTGTGTTGGTGCTTTGCTGCTGGAGGGACTGGTGCACTTCACAAAATAGATGGCATCATGAGGAAGGAAAATTATGTGGATATTTTGAAGCAACATCTCAAGACATCAGTCAGGAAGTTAAAGCTTGGTCGTAAATGGGTCTTCCAAATGGACAATGACCCCAAGCATACTTCCAAAGTTGTGGCAAAATGGCTTAAGGACAACAAAGTCAAGGTATTGGAGTGGCCAACACAAAGCCCTGACCTCAATCCTATAGAACATTTGTGGGCAGAACTGAAAAAGCGTGTGCGAGCAAGGAGGCCTACAAACCTGACTCAGTTACACCAGCTCTGTCAGGAGGAATGGGCCAAAATTCACCCAACTTATTGTGTGAAGCTTGTGGAAGGCTACCCGAAACGTTTGACACAAGTTAAACAATTTAAAGGCAATGCTACCTAATACTAATTGAGTGTATATAAACTTCTGACCCACTGGGAATGTGATGAAATAAATAAAAGCTTAAATAAATCATTATCTCTACTATTATTCTGACATTTCACATTCTTAAAATAAAGTGGTGATCCTAACTGACCTAAGACAGGGAATTTTTACTAGGATTAAATGTCAGGAATTGTGAAAAACTGAGTTTAAATGTATTTGGCTAAGGTGTACAGTGGGGGGAAAAAGTATTTAGTCAGCCACCAATTGTGCAAGTTCTCCCACTTAAAAAGATGAGAGAGGCCTGTAATTTTCATCATAGGCACACATCAACTATGACAGACAAATTGAGAATATTTTTTCCAGAAAATCACATTGTAGGATTTTTAATGAATTTATTTGCAAATGATGGTGGAAAATAAGTATTTGGTCAATAACAAAAGTTTCTCAATACTTTGTTATATACCCTTTGTTGGCAATGACACAGGTCAAACGTTTTCTGTAAGTCTTCACAAGGTTTTCACACACTGTTGCTGGTATTTTGGCCCATTCCTCCATGCAGATCTCCTCTAGAGCAGTGATGTTTTGGGGCTGTCGCTGGGCAACACGGACTTTCAACTCCCTCCAAAGATTTTCTATGGGGTTGAGATCTGGAGACTGGCTAGGCCACTCCAGGACCTTGAAATGCTTCTTACGAAGCCACTCCTTTGTTGCCCGGGCGGTGTGTTTGGGATCATTGTCATGCTGAAAGACCCAGCCACGTTTCATCTTCAATGCCCTTGATGATGGAAGGAGGTTTTCACTCAAAATCTCACGATACATGGCCCCATTCATTCTTTCCTTTACACGGATCAGTCGTCCTGGTCCCTTTGCAGAAAAACAGCCCCAAAGCATGATGTTTCCACCCCCATGCTTCACAGTAGGTATGGTGTTCCTTGGATGCAACTCAGCATTCTTTGTCCTCCAAACACGACGAGTTGAGATTTTACCAAAAAGTTCTATTTTGGTTTCATCTGACCATATGACATTCTCCCAATCCTCTTCTGGATCATCCAAATGCACTCTAGCAAACTTCAGACGGGCCTGGACATGTACTGGCTTAAGCAGGGGGACACGTCTGGCACTGCAGGATTTGAGTTGACGTGTACCTATGATGAAAATTACAGGCCTTTCTCATCTTTTTAAGTGGGAGAACTTGCACAATTGGTGGCTGACTAAATAAATTTTTTCCCCACTGTATGTAAACTTCCGACTTCAACTGTATATACCAGGCATTGATCAGGTCATCTTTGGATTATGGGTGCTTTGTATATGGATCGGCTACCAAAACGGTACTACAATACCTGGATAGGATACAGTCAAGGGCCCTGAGATTGTGTGTGGGTTCCTTCAGGACGCCACCTGTTGAGGCATTGCAGGTGGATAGTGTGGAACTCAAATAAAATAAAATAAAATAAAATGTTATTGGCCACATGCGCCGAATACAACAGGTGCAGACATTACAGTGAAATGCTTACTTACAGCCCTTAACTACCAGTGCATTTATTTTTAATAAAAAAGTAAAATAAAACAACAACAAAAAAGTGTTGATAAAAAAAGAGCAGAAGTAAAATTAAATAACTAAGGCTATATATACAGGGGGGTACCGGTGCAGAGTCAATGTGCGGGGGCACCGGCTAGTTGAGGTAGTTGAAGTAATATGTACATGTGGGTAGAGTTAAAGTGACTATGCATAAATAATTAACAGAGTAGCAGCAGCGTAAAAAGATGGGGTGGGGGGGCAGTGCAAATAGTCCGGGTAGCCATGATTAGCTGTTCAGGAGTCTTATGGCTTGGGGGTAGAAGCTGTTGAGAAGTCTTTTGGACCTAGAGAAGTCTTTTGGACCTGCCACTGAGGATAAGGTGGGACAAACTTGTGTTAGCGTACTGGGCGAGGTTGAAAGGGAGTTCAGAAGGACATCCTGCAGTCACAGCAACTGGGAAATGCTGGGAGTGAGGAGTTGGTAAGCAGAGGGCGTACGGGTGGACAATCGGATAGAATGTGGTAGAGTATGGACTGGGGGAGAGAGAGATAGGGCCGGCAATTGCATTGGGGAACGTTCCTCCGTGGCTGTTTCTGAAACCAAGTGTAGATGTGGGCATGATTGAGGGCAGGAGAGAATGGGGTGAGGGCGTGAGACGGTGTGTGGAGAGATGTATAGATTACATTTCATTACATTTTCGTCATTTAGCAGACGCTCTTATCCAGAGCGACTTACAAATTGGTGCATTCACCTTATGATAGCCAGTGGGACAACCACTTTACAATATATATTTTAAAAAATGATTACTTTTATCCTATCCCAGGTATTCCTTAAAGAGGTGGGGTTTCAAGTGTCTCCGGAAGGTGGTGAGTGACTCCGCTGTCCTGGCGTCATGAGGGAGCTTGTTCCACCATTGGGGTGCCAGAGCAGCGAACAGTTTTGACTGGGCTGAGCGGGAACTGTGCTTCCGCAGAGGTAGGGGGGCCAGCAGTCCAGAGGTGGATGAACGCAATGCCCTCGTTTGGGTGTAGGGACTGATCAGAGCCTGAAGGTACGGAGGTGCCGTTCCCCTCACAGCTCCGTAGGCAAGCACCATGGTCTTGTAGCAGATGCAGGCTTCAACTGGAAGCCAGTGGAGTGTACGGAGGAGCGGGGTGACGTGAGAGAACTTGGGAAGGTTGAACACCAGACGGGCTGAGTTGTAGGGGTTTAATGGTACAGGCAGGGAGCCCAGCCAACAGCGAGTTGCAGTAATCCAGACGGGAGATGACAAGTGCCTGGATTAGGACCTGTGCCACTTCCTGTGTAAGGTAGGGTCGTACTCTGCGAATGTTGTAGAGCATGAACTTACAGGATCGGGTCACCGCTGTGATGTTAGCGGAGAATGACAGGGTGTTGTCCAGGGTCACGCCAAGGTTCTTTGCACTCTGGGAGGAGGACACAATGGAGTTGTCAACCGTGATGGCGAGATCATGGAGCGGGCAGTCCTTCCCCGGGAGGAAGAGCAGCTCCGTCTTGCCGAGGTTCAGCTTGAGGTGGTGATCCGTCATCCACACTGATATGTCTGCCAGACATGCAGAGATGCGATTCGCCACCTGGTTATCAGAAGGGGGAAAGGAGAAGATTAATTGTGTGTCGTCTGCGTAGCAATGATAGGAGAGACCATGTGAGGATATGACAGAGCTAAGTGACTTGGTGTATAGAGAGAATAGGAGAGGGCCTAGAACTGAGCCCTGGGGGACACCAGTGGTGAGAGCACGTGGTGCGGAGACAGATTCTCGCCACGCCACCTGGTAGGAGCGACCTGTGAGGTAGGACGCAATCCAAGAGTGAGCTGCGCCGGAGATGCCCAATTCGGAGAGGGTGGAGAGGAGGATCTGATGGTTCACATTATCAAAGTATCAAAGGCAGCAGATAGGTCTAGAAGGATGAGAGCAGAGGAGAGAGAGTCAGCTTTAGCAGTGCGGAGAGCCTCCGTGACACAGAGAAGAGCAGTCTCAGTTGAATGACCAGTCTTGAAACCTGACTGGTAGATAATCGGTTTTATTACTTTTTAGGGATATATACAGATGGTTCAAAGGTTCCAGTCAGTGGTAGTGTGGGGGCAGAGGTGTATATCCCAGATTTCAATGTTAGATCAGCAGTTAACTGATTAGGTGCCAGTGTATGCGGCCGAGTTGATGGTTCCCGCCCATGTGGGTGTGGAGGGGTAATGAGAAGGCAGATATGGTGGCTAAGAGTGCTGTGAGGAGAGAGGGGGTAGATATTCAGGTCCCGCTGGGCTGCAGGGAAGTAAGGTCCTTGATCTGAGCAAAAGGGCTCGATCTTTGACAAAGGGAGTATGATGCTAGTAGTAAGGGTAGGGAATTTTACCGCGTGCACCGGTCAGGAAAGGAAGAGGTGGGGAGTATGGGATGTAGGAGAGAGGAAGTTGTGTGGAGTAGACTACGGTTTGGGCACACAGGTTTGAATGCCACGTTGTGGATGATAGGAAGACATGAAACAGGTCTGTGTGATGAGTGTTTAGTGGAGGAAACGGTGGTGCATGTGTTGATATTTTGTGAACTGTATGACATAGGGAGAGATTGTATGAAAGGGTTAGAGAGGCTGGCTGGGGTGCTGTAGTAGACTGAGGAAAGTGGTGTCTAGGGCTCTTTCACTTTCTTAGAGGAACAGGAATAATGAATAGAATTTACAGTTTTTCTCCATTGGTTTGGCTCATTTCTTGAAACAGAAATTACATTCTCAAAACTACATGGACAAACCTCCAAACCACTTGGCAATTGTTCACAACAGAATTGAATTTCTCATTCATTTCATCAAATTGCAAATGTCTAAGTACATGTCTCAATGTCTCAGTACATCTTTGCAAATGATTAAGTACAGGTAGCCTACATTTAGCACAATTTCCAAGTGAATAGATCTTGTTGATCTAAACTGATTGTTGATTCTCAGTCTAATGGTTGTTCGCTCCAAAACGTGTCAGCGTCATTTCATTGTATAAGTCATCACATGCACAATAGTCTGTTCAATTGTCAAAATTAGTCAAGAACATAATACCATGAATACCATATATGAATCCCTTGGAACATTTGATAAATTTATTACAGCAATTGACAGTCAGGTGAAACTAGAACTTGACTAACGAAGGAGGAGTTTCACACATCTCAGATGACCAATCAAACAGTATGTTTAGTTACCTGACAGGTGCTGTCCATGACTGTGAATGCTGCCAAACATGTATGTAAAGAGCTTGACCATGCAGGACCAGTACAATTTCTGAACATGGAGGCACCTGGCCAAGTAAATGAACAAGGGCAACTGCCTGCTCGAGGAAGAGGAAGAAGAAGAGGAGGAGGAGGAGTAAGGGTGCGTGGTGGTGGAATAGGGGGAAGAGGCCGAGGAGCACGAAGACACCATGCTGTCCCGGATGAAATTCGGGCCACAATTATAGACCATGTCATCAACCATGGCCTCACAATGGCGGAGGCAGGTCGCCGAGTGCAGCCTAATGTGCCTCGCTCAACAGTCTCCTCCATCATCCAAACCTTTCGCAGGGAAAACAGGTATGTAGTCAGTCAATGATGGAATTATATGTTGTATAGGACAGGACACTGTGCATAGAGCAAGAAATATATTTATTTACATATTTACCTATTCATTTAGTGTGTGTGTGTGATAGGCCTACAGTAATATCTTACCTCAATGGGATGTTATGATACTAAAAATGACAAGAAAAACATTGGAGAAAATAAACTATGGAATAGTTTATTTTCTACAGTATTGATGATACAGTTTACAGTAGTATTCCAGTCACTGTGCAGTGATGCATTAGAATTGTGGTAAAGTTACTGTAAGTAAAACAACAATACAATTACATAGGTAACTCATTCTGTAAGGAATACATAAGGTATACATTACGAATGGAGTGTTGTCCTTTGACTTCTATATCTAGGATTGGACGACAACCTTGCACAGGTGGCAGAGGAAAACTTCTCAATGAACAACAAGAACAAGAGATCTGTAACATGGTGATGGCAAATAATGCCATCACATTGAGACAGATCCGCGCTGCAATCCTACAAGACAATGCCATATTCCAAAATGTCAACTCTATAAGCATCTCCACAATAGACCGGATATTGAAGAAGCATCAGATGACAATGAAGCAAATTTACAGGGTACCATTTGAGAGGAACTCTGATAGAGTGAAAGAGCTGCGGTACCAGTATGTACATGTAAGTCAGTTACTGGTTGTCCATCATTATAACATTTTTACAATTAAGCAGTGGTTCCCAAACTTTTTTGGCTTCAGTACCCACTTTACCTGATTTGTGTATCCAGGTAATCCAGGTATGGAAGTATTTGATTTATCTGACTTCAACATTTCGCCTAAAAACTGCAGCTTACTGTATGATGCAATTATCATTATAATCCTTATTTTGAAGAATATAACATACAATAAGAAAAGGGGTCAAAGAGCTGCAATTAGTGCCTCCCATGTAAATCTATCTAATACTGTGGGTTTTACTGTAACATTTCAGTAAGTCTAGTCATTGATGATTTCCCCCCTCCCCTTTCTGTCAAATACCCCCTGTAGTACCTCTGCATAGGGGTACATGTACCCCAGGTTTGGAACCACTGGAGTAGTGGCCAGTAGTATATTGAACTTGTGGAGAACATAGAACATTCCTATGTAATTGTCTGTAACTGTAGTGTATGACTCTTCTGTATGACTGATTTGATGTTTTCTTTTTTTACGCTATTGTAGAGAATAATGGCATTGGAAGGAAACGAGACCCATCACATCCTCGTGTTTGTGGATGAAGCTGGCTTCAACCTGGCCAAGGGCCGAAGACGTGGCCGTAATATTATTGGCCACCGGGCCATGGTGGATGTCCCAGGCCAGCGAGGGGGCAATATAACTATGTGTGCTGCCATATCGGAGAATGGTGTGGCCACTCACATCCCCAGTCTTGGCCCATACAATACACAGAAGCTCCTCATCTTCTTGGACCGCCTTCATGTTGATTTGATCCCTGAAAATGAGAGCGGTCTCGTAGGGCCTCACCTACCACAATATGTCATTGTATGGGACAATGTGAATTTCCACCGTGGCCCGCTCATCAGGGCCTGGTTCACTACTCATCCAAGGATGGTCATGGTGTTCCTACCACCTTACTCTCCTTTCCTCAATCCTATTGAGGAGTATTTCTCCGCTTGGAGGTGGAGAGTGTATGAGCATCGGGCTCAAGATCAGAGGTCCCTGCTCCATGCAATGGACGCTGCGTGTGAGGATATTACAGGAGATCAGTGTAGGGGATGGTTGCGACATGCACGCCGTTTCTTCCCTCGTTGCATCGCAAGGGAGAATATACGCTGTGATGTGGACGAGAATCTGTGGCCAGACAGACAGCAGCGTGTGGATGGCCAGGAGGGTGAGGACAGCGACCAGTGAAGAACTGTTAGTTGTGAAACTCCAGCTTTATTTACAGCACTGTAGGCTGCATATAATTTTCATTGTTTTTTGTTTGTGTGTTTATATTACAGTATATTATGCTGTATACATTTTCTTTTTACTCTGATGTATGGAAGTTACTTTATGTGTGTGAATGATAATGGTTACAATTTCCTTGGCAGTATGAGTGCAATGTGTGATGTCAAACCTTGGAGGCTACTCTTACCCTAAAATCCTATTTATTTTTTTCAGTTTTATACACAATTGTATTCTGTTAGCTAGACAAAAAACAGTACAGTAACCATTGTCAATGAAGGACTGGGCTAAGACTGAAAGGTGGACATGAGGGATATTTCAATGGTCCTCTGCCATAGTGACAAAACATCTAAACATTTTGACTTGCAGTGCTTACACAATGCCAAAGGGACGAAGCATTTTGGGGGCACTGACTGTTTAAATGAGAAGGAAATTTAATTTTGACACATGCGTGAACTGTTTTGGGAGAGGTATGAGCTTTTGCAGGTGAACCATGGTGTTGTGCCGAACCATCCACGTTATTTTGGCTAAAGCACCAAGAGTGTTGAGAACGTCCGGTCTGTTTCAAGAAATGAGCCAAAGCAATTGAGAAGGATCTTTGCCATTTTCGTGGCACTGACTCCTTATATGGGAAAGGAATTTAGTTTTGAAGCATGAGTGAACAGTTTTAGGAGAGATATGAGCTTTTGCAAGTGAGCTATAGTGTTGTGCTGAACTGTAAGACTGTTTTGCCAAATGATCTTAGAGTTTTGAGAATGTAATTTCTGTTTCAAGAAATGAGCCAAACCAATGGAGAAAAACTGTAATGTAAAATGGGTAGACCGTGACTGGCCTCACACTCCAGTACAGTAGGTGGCAGTGTATGCACCTTAAAAGTTGGATGCGGTCCGCCAACCCAATCCCGAAGAAGAATAAGTATTTCCGGGACCGTCAGAACATTGCCTGTCGTGGTCTAGAAAATAAACGACGGGTTTGTTTTGCTATCTAAAAGTTGATTACATTTTTCTTCATATATTGATATTGTTGATCGGGCAGTCATGTCTGGACGGGACGCCCTCAACATGAAGCAACCGCCGATCCAGTCCACGGCTGGCGCTGTGCCGATTCGAAATGAGAAAGGTGAGTTTTCCTGTAGCTAACTCAAGCTATCCTGCACCAGCTGGTAGCCGATTTCATTATGGTAGCAATAGCTAGCCATCCAAGTACAACACTTTTTTGTAACTTAGGTAGTTAATATTACATATCACTATATAATTGCTTGCAGCATACCTTAATAGTGTGTATGGACAAACTTTTTGTCTGCCTCTAGATATCAAAATAACACAACATTCCATGCCCGGCCTTATCCATGTTTCAGTCCATGCGCCACCAGCTAAACCAAAACTACAGTATATACAACTTAACTTCACCACATGTAACATAGTAAATAGAGCCATCTATGATAATGGAAAGTTCATGTTAACTAAGTGTGCTCCCCAACTTTCCCTCCCAGGTGAGATTTCGATGGAGAAGGTGAAGGTGAAGCGCTATGTGTCGGGTAAACGTCCCGACTATGCTCCCATGGACTCCTCTGACGAGGAGGAGGAGGACTTCCAGTTTATAAAAAAGGCAAAGGATGCCGAGCCTGAGATGGAGATGGAGGAAGAGGTGGTGTCTGACCCACGTCTCAAACGTCTGCTAAACCGCGTCTCTGAGGATGTGGAGGAGAGGTGAAGATACTTCTCATCGGTTCATCTTGTAAATCAGTGGCATCCTGTGTTGGTTGTGATGGCTCCCAGTCCCAACTTCATTGAGCTGTACTGAGCTGAACTTTATTTGTCAGTGGACACCCATAGTTGGGTGAGGGGTTGTTAAAAAAAATCTCTGCACATATTGTGGGTTTTCAGGATTTTGAATACTATGAATGATTGATTTATTTTTCTTGGGCTTTGATCTCTAAACCATTTAGTCCTAACTATTAGCCCTACTGGATGTTGAGCGCTGTGAAGATTGTAAATGTTTCTTTCTCTCTCTCTCAGGTTGGCGAGACACAGACAGATCGCAGAACCGGAGGTGGTTGCAGAGAGCAGTGAGGACTCCGACGAGGGAACCTGGCACCCGGAGAGAGCAGCCGAAGAGAGCAGTGACGAAGAGGAGGAGGAAGAGGAAGAAGTGGACGATGAGGTGAGTGGCACAAGGATTTTCTTGGAAAGCTGGATCAGGTCCCCCTCTTATTCATTAAGATTTAAAAGACCAAACTGATCTTGGAACATCTCTCCTACTCTGAGATGCTTTGGGAATATGGTCCCAGGTGTTTAATATGGATTGTTATGAAAGATACCCTGTATGTAACACATTGACTTTGTTTTATGTCTGCAGGAAATCGAGAGGCGGCGAGCGATGATGCGCCAGCGAGCGCAGGAGCGGAAGAACGAGGACATGCCAGAGATCATGGAGGTGGAGGAAGAAGGGAATTCGGGCGCGGAGAAGGAGGAGTCGGAGTCAGAGTATGAGGAGTACACGGACAGTGAAGATGAGGCAGAGCCGCGGCTAAAACCAGTGTTCATCCGCAAGTAAGGAGTCCTGCCATCCAAGATCACTCCCGAACCATTATCAGGACTTAATATAATTTATTTTATAGAATGTAATAACTTTATTTTTCTAAATGAAACTATGGTCGTGGCCTTGGGATTAGACAATACAAAACAGCCAAATGTATACATGACTGATGCAAATACATTAGGCTCTATACGAGAAACACCATTTTCATTTACAAGCCAGTACAAAACTTATCAGCTCTTATGCTGTTTTATACTGCATGCATCAGTTTGTGTATACATGCTGTCCTGTTATCATATGAACTGAGTATGTTCACGGAACAAATTGATTGTGTTGCAGCGTTTGTGTGCTGAGTGAAAGAAGTCGATTTTGGTGTGTGTCTCTCCTCAGGAAGGACCGAGTGACAGTGGCGGAGCGCGAGGCGGAAGAGCTCAAACAGCGGGAGCTGGAGGCGGAGGCCAAGAAGCAGGTGGAGGACCGTCGGCGCTACACCCTGAAGATCGTGGAGGAGGAGGCCAAGAAGGAGTTTGAGGAGAACCGCCGCACTCTGGCCGCTCTCGACACCCTGGACACAGACGGGGAGAACGAGGAGGAGGAGTACGAGGCGTGGAAGGTCCGGGAGCTCAAACGCATCAAGAGGGACCGGGAGGCCCGTGAAGCGTGAGTACAGTCAGACTTAAATATGAACCATGGTGGTGTTCACTAGGCACAAAATGAAAATAGATCTGAAACGGGCAAGTACTATCTTAACTTGTCCAATAAGAAACACTCGTTTTCATTTTTTTGTTGCGCAAAGTTTTGAAACGTTTTGCTACAGTGTGCCCTAAAGTGCCCCATGGTGGTGGTACATTAATTGTGCAGCATGTTTTAAGCCATTCAAAGCAATTTACAGGCAAGTGCATAAGAGAGGAACATATTCAGACAGTCTTGGATGACAATGGAAGTAGACAAAAATGCTTCTCAATTATTAAAACCAACACGCTTCTGCATGTTGCCTTCATCAGAAATACTTCACATTACTATTGAAAGCTGGTGTTGTTCCCTCGCAGTCAAAAAGACTTGCATCTTTGTATTATAGTATTTGATTATTGTATGTATGATCTGTACACTATTAGTGTTTGAACCATGTTAATAATTACTGGTCCAGAGTTAATTATATTGATACAGGCCTTTGCTGTCCATGTAACCTACTTGCCTTGTGTCTGATTTTCCAGAATGGAGAAAGAGAAGTCTGAGATTGAGAGGTTCCACAGCCTCACCGAGGAGGAGCGCAGGGCCGAGCTGCGTAACAACGGCAAACAGATCACAAACAAGGCCTCAAAGGGCAAATACAAGTTCCTCCAGAAGTACTACCACAGAGGAGCCTTCTTCATGGTGAGTTTGCTGTAGACACTGGGGTTCAGAGAACGCAATACAGTGCATTCTTATAAGAAACACACCACCCTCAGATTATATGTTGCTGATGAGTGATTGTTATAATTGTAGGAGAAAGTGTAAGTATAGGAGTGAACTGTCCCACGTTTGTTAACCACTACAAGTGTTAGATTGTTGTATGAGTGATTCTTATAAGCAGTGTGTGGACTGTTGTAGAATATTCAGGGATGTGATTCCTGCTTTTCTGCCATTATCCTCCATTCATATAATTGAAACTTGGTAAAGATGTATTATTTTTTCCGAATAGCTTGTCTTGGCTTTGATATTGGCTAAATGCTGAATGTGATCTGTTTCCAGGACGAAGAGGAGAATGTGTTCAAGAGAGACTTCAGCGCCCCTACTCTGGAGGACCACTTCAACAAAACCATCCTCCCCAAAGTCATGCAGGTCAGCTGGACTTCTTTCAATCATCACGTTGCATACATAGTACTTTTGTAACACATGTATCCCCTATGTTTATGTATTATAAATGTACACTATTGATGTAAACAGAAAATTCAGACTGTTTTTGAACCCAGTGTATTGGCAACCCCTGTGCACCAATTTCTTTCATTTATAGTGGCTATACAGAATGTTTGCTTCTGGAGCTGCTCTTGAGACAAACGATCTAAATGGACAGATAGTATCCAGAAACTACCTCAAACTATGGATGCGTGTGGTTTCATGACATAAGAAATTATACAATTGTATATGAACCATACAGCCAACAATCAATCCGAAATGTGACGTCAACAATTAGTGCATCTTTAACAACCCCCTCATTTAATTCCAGGTCAAGAACTTTGGTCGCTCCGGACGCACTAAGTACACCCACCTGGTGGACCAGGACACCACATCGTTCGACTCAGCCTGGGCTCAGGAGAGTGCTCAGAACAGCAAGTTCTTCAAGCAGAAGGCTGCAGGAGTGAGAGACGTGTTTGACCGGCCAACAGTGCAAAAGAGGAAGACCTGAATCCGAGTTGGGGTGGGAGACTTCAGTATTTCTCCTGCATTTTCAGACTTTTCAACGAGCTTGGGGTGAAACGTTTCAGAATGTTGCAGATGGAAATGTACTAGACTTCACTGAAGTATGTTCTATGGCCATACATTTACCTGCAATATCCTGAATGCGCCAACCACTTGAGCAAGGCCCTGGGTTTAGGGCTATGCCCTGATAATGTGTGGATGCTTCATGGTGGCATATTTATGTAATTTTGTAAATTTTCAAAGTTGTGTAGCTATTTTGTTTTCAGTTTTAGATCTTCCCTGATTTTGTTTTATCCCCATTGATCTGACAAGTCATTTTCTTCTAACTTGGATATACAGCGTAAGTGATTAAAACACATTGCATTTTCATCCATTGGTTTTATTTCATTCCACATTTATTATAAATCAAAAACGTAAACAAGACTAATCAATTTTAAGTATTGTTGAAGAATATACAAAGAAATGCAATGTTTTATTTCAGTTGACAATGTCTGATTTGAGCCATGGAATGGAGTCAATGAATACGGTCAGGCTAGGAAGCAGTCCAGTGTCCAATGCTGCTGCATAAAGCTGCTCTGGGGTCAGTTAGTTTGACAGGTCAATCAGAGCCTCTACCACGTTCCCCATGTGTTCTCTCAGACTGCGCTCGGCCACTCCTCGGGAAATCTCCATCTCGCCCATCTGTGGATAGACAGTTGAGGGGTGGGATATCAGAATGGGTAGTTGTATTGATGGGAGAAAAAGCTTCACAGACATTCATACAATCTATGAATGTATCTCTGAAGTATAGGTTTTTATTAACACCCCATAATAGAACTAGAGTTTAAGGACTAATTTGATGAAATGCTTTTGTGATGCAAAAGACCATTTAACTTTAGATGAGGGTTGTGACTGACACATTTAAACAAGAAAATTATCTGGGGGGATACTTACAATGAGTTCTACGTCCTCTTTCTTTATAGTGACTTTAGCCAGTTCCTTTTCTCTGAAATCATAACCCCAGACAAGCCATTAGTGTACTCAATTGACAGATCAGTGGTTGTTGAATGAAAATCTGACAAAGGAACAGTGACTCACCTATCCTGTTTGGCTTTCTGTTCTCTTGATCTCCTGTCTCCAATCACTGACATAGCCTGAAACAGGACATACAGACATTATCAGATCGTCAAAGGGATCATATTATTATGACAGTACTGACGAGTCAGTAACTAGTACTCCAAAAACAGGTTGGAAGAGTATCAATTCTGCACAGCATAAAAACATAGAAGTAGCCATAGGCTAACGTTCGCTGAATATACAGAAGCCCTACCCTGTCATGGGAAGTACAGCGCCTGTTCTGTTCTGGGGTAACTTGGTTGAACAGCACGTGCTAACGTGAAATTACGCGTTTGTGAGTTGATTACGGTAACACTTTCACAACAACATGGTTTGGGCAAAGATTGTTGCCATTCTTCACTGTACGCAGTTAGGCCTGTTGTTAGCATAAGCTAGCTAGCAAACCAACATACCTCGCTATCATACTACTGTAATGTGGGCACCCATCGTCGCCCCGCGTGCTTGGCCCAGCCTCACCGTTTCAAGATCGGAGCTTGAGATTTCCTTCTCCTCGGCATAATCGGTGACTCTCTCCAAATCAGCGGCCCCGCTATCATGTTTCCGAGGCTTTTCTGCTGGTTTTCCAGTGCAGTTCTCCTCAGCTTCCAGGTCCAAATCCACATCTCCCTCTGCCGCCATATTTGCTCCTGTAGATCCGGAACGAAAATAAAGTGAGTATCAGTTTACAGAACTATCGGAAGGCAAATTAAGAAGCACCAATGTCACATGGTTTCCGGTGTAATTTAGCAAAGCGGTCCATGTTGTACGGGTTCCTTGGGACTTCCAGATTAATATTAAATATGACCTATAATTAATTACAATATGTTCCTTCCAAACAACTGTAAAGTATGTTAAAAAGCATATTTTCTGTGTTGGAATGGTGTGGGCGTACCCCAAAAACAGAATGGTATGGGGATATACCGGTAATTAAAAATATTCATTACCCAACTCGGATTCATCATCTATTGAGGAAATAGCAAGCATTTTTTGAAGTGGTCTGTTTGAGATACAAGTTTGAGGTAGGTTTTTTAAAGTGTTTGTTCTCCAATTTATGCTTTGGCCACAAATATGAGTATAGGATGAGTCAACAACATTATTTGGGTATGAGATAACAGAATATTAACTTTTAAAAGTGAGATTTTCACAGGACAGTTACTTTAAGATCAAGTTCAATCCCTTAAAAAAAAAAGTGATATCCAACTTCCAAGTGTCACTTGGCCAAATGGGACATGATATTCTGACTGGATAGGTTGATGTGTAGACTGCATGAGGATGGATTAAAGGGAACTCCACACATCTAGGCCTATTTCTGTCTCGCATAAGAGGTTTACAGTACTTTAATACTCGGAGTGCCAACAACCTGGTCAACCTCCTCTCCTACATTTCTCACTCAGTCCCCCCACAACAGTTTTCCCGCCTCCTGTACACTACACTACACTAACCAATCCATCCAATTTATTTTAATCAGCTTAAGCCTAAAGAGTAGAGAAACCTTCCCTGATCACTTCTGAAGCCAACATCGCTTTGACTGTCTCTCCCTCTTAGGGTGTTTGCTCAGAACTCAGAATGAAGCATTGAGGGAGTGAGCTTGGGCTTTTGCAAGTGGTGGGACTCTGGTATTGGGGTCAATTCCATTTCAATTCAGTCAATGTAGTTAAAATGTATTTCCTGAATTTATTTCATTTAAATGGAATTGAACCCAACTCTGGTCGGACTGCCTTCAAAATGGATTCAATTCAATAACAAAGAATATGAATTTATGAATTCTATAGTTTTTATGGATCGCATTCCCAGCCCTCCCTGAGAAACAGTGAATGGTGTTGCAGACATTACCATCTTGGTAAACAAAATGGAATGAATAGAATGTCTTATTGTGTCACCCCCCCTTCCCTTCCCCTGCCTGGTGGAATTTGTCTCACTGACTGCCTTCCTTCTCACCCAATTTAGCTCCTGGCTGTGTTCAGTAGTTCATCAACACCTCACTATGATCCACTTCTTGATCTATAATAGTTGCTGTTGTCCTATACATGTACAGTTACAGTATGCTATGGATTGATTGACAAACAGACTGAACAACCCGCCGATACCAGCAGGCAGGCAGACAGACAGACAGGCAGGTAGACAGACAGGTAGACAGACAGGCAGACAGACATCAATCAGACAGACATAGAAACAGGACATTGTGATCATATTGATATGATTCTTTAGAGTGAAATGGCCCATTTTTCTGTTATATAATTCATGTCACATAGGCCTATATTGTATATTATTTTGATAAAAAGTATCATTGAAAAAATCCTCAGTTCATTGAGCTGCTAGTTTGAACTTTAAACTCATGGGTTGCAGGCCACATTGAAAAGGCAATCAAATACTGTTTTTAATCCCCCAACCTGTGAAGTAGAAATATGATGTTTCATCCTTTCAGAAATGTTTGGGATTGTGGTGTAGATTATGTGTGGGAAATTTGCTGTAATCTGCAGCTTCTGTGTAATCCAGAGAGCGTAAATTGGAAAATTGACTGTTACGCACACTCAATCAGTTATGTCACTGTTGATGAATGGATAAATTGTGTTGCCATGGGTTGACATGGGAATCCTCTAACTGACATGTGAGGCTTGCCTCTCTCTGGGTCATCGTCTTAGTTCTGTGTCTCATCACACTCAATGGACAGTAAGAATACAATGTTTATAAATGCTTACACTTCAAACATATCTCTAAAATAACTGGGCTCTAAAGAATATTAAGACACTTTTTTTTTTTACACAAAAAAAAACTACAGTCAACTGTGTTTTTTGGAAAGCATGTGCTTGGACTCGATCCAACCATTCTTCCAAAAGGCCTATAGATTGAATGCTTTCACTCAAGCGTTGTTTTGGCTCCTCTAATTTGCTTTTGTCTGCTCGCTTTGGCAGTGTCTCCTCTCCCACGAGGAAACAGCAATTATCTGTCAGAGAAAAGGCCCCCAGGAATGCTGGGTAGTGGCGAGGGCGACGGTGGTGGGCCTCCCTGACCGACCCTCGAGAGTAAAACCCGGGACGTACTCATTATGCACCAAATGGAAAGAAACGGATTGAAACAGGGAGGGACAACTGTTTTTTCCGTTGTATATTTTTTGAAAAAGTGTTGCTACGATGTGTGCTAATGAATACAATACTGTTTATCTGAAGGGACTAATTGGTTCTTGTAAATTCACGGTGGAGTGATTTAGCCAACAGCAGATTAAAGATCTTCAAACCAGATTAAAGTTCTTAGTGATTCTTCTCTGCTGCGATGACATCAGTTAATGTTGATTCTTGGAGAATAGTATTTGTTCATTGTCACTGTAAGGAATGAATTGGTAGTCAGTATTGTGTTTTTTAGGGCAATGATTGCGAGTGTTGATGGTTTTGTGATCTCAGACAGGAGCTATGATTGCGTGACAACCAACTGGGATGAAGGAAAACAGATAGTACCACTGTCACAACTGAAGAAGGAAAACAGATAGTACCACTGTCACGTCTGAAGAAGGAAAACAGATAGTACCACTGTCACGTCTGAAGAAGGAAAACAGATAGTACCACTGTCACGTCTGAAGAAGGAAAACAGATAGTACCACTGTCACGTCTGAAGAAGGAAAACAGATAGTACCACTGTCACGTCTGAAGAAGGAAAACAGATAGTACCACTGTCACAACTGAAGAAGGAAAACAGATAGTACCACTGTCACGTCTGAAGAAGGAAAACAGATAGTACCACTGTCACGTCTGAAGAAGGAAAACAGATAGTACCACTGTCACGTCTGAAGAAGGAAAACAGATAGTACCACTGTCACGTCTGAAGAAGGAAAACAGTGTCACATTTGGCAGATTGATTGACATATTTCCATTTGTAGCTTAATGAGAGGAAAATACATGAACATCTCCAGCGCAAGCCTGTACAGTATAGACCTATAACTCAATCTGTATTACATCAATTATCTACTGAGAGACAGCAGTGAGATCTTTCATCCAACTTGTCATCTATCCTCTCTGTCATTAGTGAGACAGGTCCCCAGAAAAAGGACAGGCATTGGCTATTTCTAGCTATTTTTGGCTACAATCCTACAACTGTTGTTATGCTACAGGCTGTGTAGCGCTTGTGCGTCCCCGGCAGACAATCAATGTGAGAGTATTCGGTAACACTTTACTTGACACCTAGCGTCATAATATCACATTATGACATGGTCATAACCATATCATAAAGCTGACATAACCTGTCAGGGCAGCAGGTAGCTTAGTGGTTAAGAGCGTAGTGCCAGTAACCGAAAGGTCGCTGGTTCTAATCCCCAAGCCGACTAAGTGAAAAATCTGTTGATGTGCCCTTGAGCAAGGCACTTAACCCTAATTGCTCCTGTAAGTCGCTCTGGATAAGAGCGTCTGCTAAATGACTAAAATGTAATGACCCATATATTTACACCTGTTGTGACATATATTGGGTTATTTTATGGCTGGTTATGGCACCTGCATAAGTGTCAAAACCCACATTTATTCAAATATGTTTTTTTCTTTGCCAATAAGTTTTCTTTTCGTTTGAAAGTTGTTTTTAAAAATATTTTGTTGTTGTTGTTGTTGAAATTCATTATTTAAAGTCATGTTTTTACACTTTATGACACTGTCAAGAAGCATTATGACCATCCTGTGTCACTTTACTTGGACTAAGAAAATACACTTTATGACACTGTCATGAAGCATTATGACTATACTGTGTCACTTTACTTGGACTAAGAAAATACACTTTATCACACTGTCAAGAAGCATTATGACTATACTGTGTCACTTTACTTGGACTAAGAAAATACACTTTATGACACTGTCATGAAGCATTATGACTATACTGTGTCACTTTACTTGGATTAAGAAAATACACTTTATGACACTGTCAAGAAGCATTATGACCATCCTGTGTCACTTTACTTGGACTAAGAAAATACACTTTATGACACTGTCATGAAGCATTATGACTATACTGTGTCACTTTACTTGGACTAAGAAAATACACTTTATCACACTGTCAAGAAGTATTATGACCATCATAATCATATAAGCTAGATAGGCCTATCACGTACACGCCCTTATGTCATTCATCAGTCAAAAAGAAGGTGTCTTGTCCTGCTCCTGAAATCTGCTCCTGCATTCATCCCAGTCATCAGCAAAAGAGCATTGGGGTAGGCGCATGTCTGACATCAATATGTGTGCAATTACAATGATAATTCAACATGGTCAATTTCAGAAAATGTTATATAACATAGAAAATAATGTTGACAAGTAGGCCATGGTGTAATGGAATGTTTTGCCTTGTGTGGTAGGTTTTGTGGGTTTTGACATTCTTATGTAGGTGTCATAACCAGCCATAAATAACACAATATATGTCACAACAGGTCTAAATATATGTGTCATGACAGAGTTATTACCATATTGTAACAGGTTATGACACGTTACAGTATGTCAGCTGTTATGACATATTATGACATGGTTATGTCCATGTCATAACGTGTTATGACGCTAGGTGTCAAGTAAAGTGTTACCGAGTATTCATTCAGACGGTTTGTATCCCCCCACAAGCCTCTTATCCCAGTCAGAGAGGGTCGCGTCAGACAGCTCTCTAGGCCTCTTACTGTGCTCAGTTCATTCACTTGTACCAAGGATTAGAGTTGTGGAAGACAGAGAAAGTAGGTATTATAGTTGCTGCTATTCTGAGAGCAGATAGTGGAATATGGACATTGTGTCAATATTTCCTATGTCTAAAACGAGTTTGTCATTGATAATCAACACAGCTTTACAGTGCATGCAGGGAGAACCAGTGCATCAGGGAGTGTGCAGTTAGATAACATAGGCCATTCTTAAATCAATCCCTAGACTAGGGCTGCAAAAGTCCATTCATAAGTGTATATAACCCATCAAACATAAGTGCTTAAAATTGTTGTTTTGAGTTGCTGACAGTTCTTCATAGGCTGCAGGTGGCTAAAAACTGTGTTGTGGTAGAATTTGTTTTGTTTACTTGGTCTGTCACAAGAATATTTGACAGGCCTAGATTGGTCACACAACCCCAAAAGGTTTGGGAACCACAGATGAGTTAGGCCTATGCTGTTATAGAGTACTAGCCCCAGTAGGAACTGTTCTGCAGCCGAACGATGATAACCCAGTCTGGGTTATGGAGTTAGGCTGCGGCGGGGTCGGGGAGAGAGAGAGCGTGACTGATGAAGGTCACCCTAACTGAGACTGAGAGGACTGTACAACTCCCCTGGATTATCCTGGCACAGCGCCCTGCACACTGACCCAAATCTATTCTGACTCCCTCTCTCCCTGTGTACTCCCTCCCTGTGTAAACAACATGTGTGGACTACTGTACTCCAGATAAGAATGTGGGCGCAGTGCTTCTCTCGTCTTGAGAAAGGCCACTAGGATGAAATATCGAGCAAGTCCACCTTTGTAAACATGGATTACAAACATACAGATCACAAGCATTTTTTTATAGGCTACTGTACTCTTCTGCCATGGGTAGGGCCCCCACCCTGACACTCAGCCACAGTCTATGCCAGTTTAAAACAGAATCTCTTTCATAAACTCAGAGGAGGTTAAGTGAGAGTCTCTCTTGTGGAGAAGAGTTGAACAGAGTTTACTGTACAGTGCATTCGGAAAGTATTCAGACCCCTTGACTTTTTCCACATTTTGTTACGTTACAGCCTTATTCTAAAATTGATTATCATTATCATCATTCTACACACAATACTCCATAATGACAAAGTAAAAACAGGTTTTTAGATAAAAAATAAATAAAATAAAAAATAACTTCTGAAATATCACATTTACATAAGTATTCAGACCTTTTACTCAGTACTTTGTTGAAGCACCTTTGGCAGCGATTACAGCCTCAAGTCTTCTTGAGTATGACGCTACAAGCTTGGCACACCTGTGTTTGGGGAGTTTCTCACAGTCTTCTCTGCAGATCCTCTCAAGCTCTGTCAGGTTGGACGGGGAGTGTCGCTGCACAGTTATTTTCAGGTCTTTCCAGAGATGTTCAAGTCCGGGCTCTGGCTGGGCAACTGAAGGACATTCAGAGACTTGTCCCGAAGCCACTCCTGCGTTGTCTTGGCTGTGTGCTTAGTGTCGTTGTCCTGTTGGAAGGTGAACATTCGCCCCAGTCTGAGGTCCTGAGCGCTCTGGAGCAGGTTTTCATCAAGGATCTCTCTGTACTTTGCTCCGTTCATCTTTCCCTCGATCCTGACTAGTCTCCCAGTCCCTGCCGCTGAAAAACATCCTCACAGCATGATGCTGCCACCACCATGCTTCACCGTAGGTATGGTGCCAGGTTTCCTCCAGACGTGACGCTTGGCATTCAGGCCAAAGAGTACACTCATTTGAACCAGATTTCAACAACAAATCAACAACAGGATTTCAAGGGTTGGTTAATTTCAAGTACAGTAGAATTTCACGTTTGTTGAGAACTCAACTAAATATCAACCAAATATGGACAAATGGATTTTGCGTTCCGTCAGGATTTTGACTGGAGAGAGACCTGGCCTGTGCCCACTCCTCTTGTACTGTGTGTTTCTGGGCCGGAGAGCGTAATGATGATAGGATTATGGATGTGGCCTCTTTCTATGATGGACAAGCAGGGAGTATCACAGAGTTTAGCCAGGAGGTACCGTGCGGCGGTGGGCGGCGCTGTGTAGGAAAGCAGAAGGTATCTGATAGCGTCCTTAAATGTTTAAAAATCAACAGTAATTTGCGGGTAATTCCACTCTTGTGGGTAAGTAACCCGATTAACAGTGTGGCCCAAGCCTATTGTGACCATGGGGCTGCTCTGTCCTGTGTGTGTGTGTGTGTGTGTGTGTGTGTGTGTGTGGCCTGGAGGCTGTCTCTGGAGCAGTGGAGCGAGGGCCCTGGGGGAAGGGAGGGACAGATGGGACTAACACATTGGCCCCCACCTTCCACACTCTCTCTCTCTCTCTCTCTCTCTCTCTCTCTCTCTCTCTCTCTCTCTCTCTCTCTCTCTCTCTCTCTCTCTCTCTCTCTCTCTCTCTCTCTCTCTCTCTGCCTAATCTGCCAGGGTAAAGCAGAGCAGGGGGAGGAGGGGTTGAGGGCTGTTGGGAATTCATCGCCACCACCTCTCTCTCCAACTCTTCTGGCAGCGCCCGACACAGAAGCAAAGGGAGAGCACACAGGACATGAGCAAAATAGATACCCGGACACTTTCTATCCCCCCGAAGTTGGATTGAGGTCGATGCTGAGATTTTGAGATTTAGCAAGGTTGGTTGGATGTGTCTTTGTGTTACATGTGATCCAGGATATAGGAGAGAAGAACTCAGGAAGAACTACCCTGCCGAAACACGTCAGATAAAAAATAAATATTGTTTCTATTGAACATGCCATACAAATAAAGGCATTTTAATTAATTATATGAAGAGTGCCTTGGTCCTCCTTTCTTTTTGATACCCTGTTGACCCGTTGGAAGTAGGATTGCACAACCACAAGTAGCGCTTTTGTTTTGTAACGCCGGTACTTCTTTTGGGAAAACAATTTGTACTTTTTCACATTGAAATGTGTTTTAGATGCTAGAGGATCTTTTTGCGGGGACTTTTAGGATGTCGTCCTCAAAGGGTCTGTGATCGAACACCCAAAGCTGTCCGTTTTGGAGGGTTCTGACCGGATGACAGCCCAGGAGATGCACCAGAGTGGCATCTACAGCTACTTCCTCAACATGTTTGCCTACCAGGTGAGACAGAGTCCTGAATGACAGAGGGAACATATAAGAGGAATTATGGAGACAGGTTACACATGAATGAGAATGTGTTTGTGTGTCACGTTAACAAGTTTGGATTGCTGTCTGTTTAGTAAGACATTGAGTCCCATATTTTCATGATGCGTTTGCTAGTAGCTGTTGTGTTAAAACATTGCTATATTAGTTGTGTTTAAACATAGATATATTAGTTGTTGTGTTTAAACATAGCTATATTAGATGTTGTGTTTAAACATAGCTATATTAGTTGTTGTGTTAAAACATAACTATATTAGTTGTTGTGTTTAAACATAGCTATATTAGTTGTTGTGTTAAAACATTGCTATATTAGTTGTGTTTAAACATAGATATATTAGTTGTTGTGTTTAAACATAGCTATATTAGTTGTTGTGTTAAAACATAACTATATTAGTTGTTGTGTTTAAACATAGATATATTAGTTGTTGTGTTTAAACATAGCTATATTAGATGTTGTGTTTAAACAAAGCTATATTAGATGTTGTGTTTAAACATAACTATATTAGTTGTTGTGTTAAAACATAACTATATTAGTTGTTGTGTTAAAACATAGCTATATTAGTTGTTGTGTTTAAACATAGATATATTAGTTGTTGTGTTTAAACATAACTCTTTAACTTTCTCGTGGCTATCGTTTTGTACCTAACTGGCCTGGCCTGTTGTTAATTTGTATCAGATCCAGAACTAGCAGATGCCAGTATCTGTTACAATGCATCAGGTGTACTATGTTGGATAGAGATCAATACACCTGTTGTGCAGTAGTCTATACTGTGTCTCATTGCATTTCCCCCGTTCTCCACCCCTTCCGCTTGACACCTGGAGCTGTGCCATGTATTTATATTAGGTCTATTGGACTCTGAAGTGGTATTGGCAAGATATACATTTGATGCAACAATGCAGGTTAATCTCATATTTAGAAAGACGTGAGTCATTGTCCCACAAATCCAACATGACCTAGCCACTACAAATTACACTGACCTAGCGAACCAGCTTTCTGTTGTAGATTAGAGGGATAGATAGATAGATAGATAGATAGATAGATAGATAGATAGATAGATAGATAGATAGATAGATAGATAGATAGATAGATAGATAGATAGATAGATAGATAGATAGATAGCTTTCATCTACAGTTCTGGATGTTTATCAAAGAAACAGTCTGTGCTTGTGTTTAGACTCTTCTCCCTCATCCCGTAACAACCCCCCCCCCCCCCCCAGTAAAATCCCGGATAACAGCGACTTACCATGGGACAAGCAGTTCTACACAGTGCACTACAATACAATGCTCTTAGTCTATGAATTGGTTTGACTCCAGGCGGATCAGATAATCTGTGTGTTTGGACTACATTCAACCACCTGTAACACGCAACAACCACCTGCCCAAAATCCTCATATCAAGGGGAAGCTCCTCTGGGAATAGTTCATTGAGTTAATTCACTGTTTAAAAAGGTATCCCCTCCTATAAACAAATATTACTTGGTTATTGAGAGCGTCATGTTTTCTCTGTGGTATTACAGTGAATTAGATTTAGGTGAATTTGTAGGCAGGTATGTGCACCTTCGGTGAGTTGTGGAAAGAATTTCCTCTTGAGGGATGATCAATGTCATTCATTCATGCATTTATTTGCTCACTCACTCACTCACTCACTCACTCACTCACTCACTCACTCACTCACTCACTCACTCACTCACTCATCACCTCTCTCTTCCTTCAGTTATGCAGCTTTCTGTCTAGCACTAAGGCTATGTTCAGTTGACTTCTGATGCACAGAAAACATGTTGACTCCACTCCATCCTAAAATATGCTAAACACCCCTCTCCTTTCCCTCAATCAAATATGTTGACGTTGGAGTGTTGGAGTGGTTGATGATGACCAAGGTTTTGATCGCAATTGGTTATGTGCAGTATAAACTTTTTATTGTTGAATTTACACATCTCCTCACAGATATTGAACATCTCTCTTCTCCTCTTATAGATATATTGAGCATCTCTCTCTTCACCTCCTCCCAGTTACAGCTCTCATATATACAGTGAGGGAAAAAAGTATTTGATCCCCTGCTGATTTTGTACGTTTGCTCACTGACAAAGACATGATCAGTCTATAATTTTAATGGTAGGTTTATTTTAACAGTGAGAGACAGAATAACAACAAAAAAATCCAGAAAAACGCATGTCAAAAATGTTATAAATTGATTTGCATTTTAATGAGGGAAATAAGTATTTGACCCCTCTGCAAAACATGACTTAGTACTTGGTGGCAAAACCCTTGTTGGCAATCACAGAGGTCAGACGTTTCTTGTAGTTGGCCACCAGGTTTGCACACATCTCAGGAGGGATTTTGTCCCACTCCTCTTTGCAGATCTTCTCCAAGTCATTAAGGTTTCGAGGCTGACGTTTGGCAACTCGAATCTTCAGCTCCCTCCACAGATTTTCTATATGATTAAGGTCTGGAGACTGGCTAGGCCACTCCAGGACCTTAATGTGCTTCTTCTTGAGCCACTCCTTTGTTGCCTTGGCCGTGTGTTTTGGGTCATTGTCATGCTGGAATACCCATCCACGACCCATTTTCAATGCCCTGACTGAGGGAAGGAGGTTCTCACCCAAGATGTGACGGTACATGGCCCCGTCCATCGTCCCTTTGATGCGGTGAAGTTGTCCTGTCCCCTTAGCAGAAAAACACCCCCAAAGCATAATGTTTCCACCTCCATGTTTGACGGTGGGGATGGTGTTCTTGGGGTCATAGGCAGCATTCCTCCTCCTCCAAACACGGCGAGTTGAGTTGATGCCAAAGGGCTCGATTCCTCTGAATCATTAAGATGTTCATTGGCAAACTTCAGACGGGCCTGTATATGTGCTTTCTTGAGCAGGGGGACCTTGCGGGCGCTGCAGGATTTCAGTCCTTCACGGCGTAGTGTGTTACCAATTGTTTTCTTGGTGACTATGGTCCCAGCTGCCTTGAGATCATTGACAAGATCCTCCCGTGTAGTTCTGGGCTGATTCCTCACCGTTCTCATGATCATTGCAACTCCACGAGGTGAGATCTTGCATGGAGCCCCAGGCCGAGGGAGATTGACCGTTTTTTTGTGTTTCTTCCATTTGCGAATAATCGCACCAACTGTTGTCACCTTCTGACCAAGCTGCTTGGCGATGGTCTTGTAGCCCATTCCAGCCTTGTGTAGGTCTACAATCTTGTCCCTGACATCCTTGGAGAGCTCTTTGGTCTTGGCCATGGTGGAGAGTTTGGAATCTGATTGATTGATTGCTTCTGTGGACAGGTGTCTTTTATACAGGTAACAAGCTGAGATTAGGAGCACTCCCTTTAAGAGTGTGCTCCTAATCTCAGCTCGTTACCTGTATAAAAGACACCTGGGAGCCAGAAATCTTTCTGATTGAGAGGGGGTCAAATACTTATTTCCCTCATTAAAATGCAAATCAATTTATAACATTTTTGACATGCGTTTTTCTGGATTTTCTTGTTGTTATTCTGTCTCTCACTGTTCAAATGAACCTACCATAAAAATTATAGACTGATAATTTCTTTGTCAGTGGGCAAACGTACAAAATCAGCAGGGGATCAAATACTTTTTTCCCTCACTGTACAGTGCATTCGGAAAGTGTTCAGACCCCTTGACTTTTTTCACATTTTGTTACATTACAGCTTGATTCTAAAATGGATTAAATTGTTTTCCCCCCTCATCAATCTACACACAATACCCAATACAGACAAAGCAAAAACAGTTTATTTTTTATTTTAGCAAATGTATTACAGATATAAAATGGAAATATGAGCTTTACATAAGTATTCAGACCCTTTACTGAGTACTTTGTTGAAGCACCTTTGGCAGCGATTACAGCCTCGAGTCTTCTTGGGTATGACGCTACAATTTATTTTATTTTATTTTATTTTCATTTCACCTTTATTTAACCAAGTAAGCCAGTTGAGAACAAGTTCTCATTTACAACTGCGAAAGCAAAGCAGTGCGATAAAAACAACAACACAGAGTTACATATGGGGTAAAACAAAACATAAAGTCAAAAATACCACAGAAAATATATATACAGTGTGTGCAAATGTAGCAAGTTATGGAGGTAAAGCAATAAATAGGCCATAGTGCAAAATAATTACAATTAGTATTAACACTGGAATGATAGATGTGCAAGAGATGATGTGCAAATAGAGATACTGGGGTTCAAATGAGCAAAATAAATAACAATATGGGGATGAGGTAGTTGGGTGGGCTAATTTCAGATTGGCTGTGTACAGGTGCTGTGATCGGTAAGGTGCTCTGACAACTGATGCTTAAAGTTAGTGAGGGAGGTAAGAGTCTCCAGCTTCAGAGATTTTTTGCAATTCGTTCCAGTCATTGGCAGCAGAGAACTGGAAGGAATGGCGGCCAAAGGAGGTGTTGGCTTTGGGGATGACCAGTGAGATATACCTGCTGGAGCGCATACTACGGGTGGGTGTTGCTATGGTGACCAATGAGCTAAGATAAGGCGGGGATTTGCTTAGCAGTGATTTATAGATTGCCTGGAGCCAGTGGGTTTGGCGACGAATATGTAGTGAGGACCAGCCAACAAGAGCGTACAGGTCACAGTGGTGGGTAGTATATGGGGCATTGGTGACAAAACAGATGGCACTGTGATAGACTACATCCAATTTGCTGAGTAGAGTGTTGGAGGCTATTTTGTAAATGACATCGCCGAAGTCAAGGATCGGTAGGATAGCCAGTTTTACGAGGGCATGTTTGGCAGCATGAGTGAAGGAGGCTTTGTTGCGAAATAGACAAGCTTGGCACACCTGTATTTGGGGAGTTTCTCCCATTCTTCTCTGCAGATCCTCTCAAGCTCTGTCAGGTTGGATGGGGAGTGTCGCTGCACAGCTATTTTCAGGTCTCTCCAAAGATGTTAGATCGGATTCAAGTCAGGGCTCTGGCTGGGCCACTCAAGTACATTCAGAGACTTGTTCCGAAGCCACTCCTGCATTGTCTTGGCTGTGTGCATAGGGTCATTGTCCTGATGGAAGGTGAACCTTCGCCCCAGTCTGAGGTCCTGAGCACTCTGGAGCAGGTTTTCATCAAGGATCTCTCTGTACTTTGCTACATTCATCTTTTCCTCGATCCTGACTAGTCTCCCAGTCCCTGCCGCTGAAAAACATCCCCACAGCATGATGCTGCCACCACCATGCTTCACCGCAGGGATGGTGCCAGGTTTCCTCCAGACATGACGCTTGGCATTCAGGCTAAAGAGTTCAATCTTGGTTTCATCAGACCAGAGAATCTTGTTTCTCAAGGTCTGAGAGTCCTTTAGGTGCCTTTTGGTAAACTCGAAGTGGGCTGTCATGTGCCTTTTACTGAGGAGTGGCTTCCGTCTGGTCACTCTACCATAAAGGCCTGATTGGTGGACTGCTGCAGAGATGGTTGTCCTTCTGGAAGGTTCTCCCATCTCCACAGAGGAACTCCGAAGCTCTGTCAGAGTGACCATTGGGTACTTGGTCACCTCCATGACCAAGGCCCTTCTTCCCTGAAATCTCAGTTTGGCCAGGCAGCCAGCTCTAGGAATAGTCTTTGTGGTTCCAAACTTCTTCCATTTAAGAATGATGGAGGCCACTGTGTTCTTGGGGCCTTCAATGCTGCAGAAATGTTTTGGTACCTTTCCCCAGATCTGTGCCTCGACACAATCCTGTCTCGTAGCTCTACGGACAATTCATTCGACCTCATGGCTTGGTTTTTGCTCTGACATGCACTGTCAACTGTGGGACCTTATATAGACAGGTGTGTGTGTTTCCAAATCATGTCCAATTAATTGAATTTACCACAGGTGGACTCCAATCAAGTTGTAGAAACAACTCAAGGATGATCAATGGAAACAGGATGCACCTGAGCTCAATTTCGAGTCTCATAGCAAAGGGTATGAATACTTATGTAAATAAGGTATTTCTATTTTTTATTTGTAATAAATTAGCAAACATTTCTAAAAACCTGTTTTCACTTTGTCGTTATGGGGTATTGTGTTTAGATTGATGAGGGATATTTTGGGGGGAGCAATTTTAGAATAAGGCTGTAACATAACAAAATGTGGAAAATGTCAAGGGGTCTGAATACTTTCCAAATGCACTGTATATCATTTATATTGAAAATCCCTCTCTCCTCCTCCCTCAGATATATTGAGCATCTCTCTCCTCATCTCCTAGGATAGTACTGTATCGCTCCAGGGTGAAGTTTCAACTAGGAACAGATCTAAGATTCGCATCCCCAATCCTAACCTTAAAGGAAAACTCCGCCTAAAACTCTTTTTTGGTGTTTGTTTCATTGGTCCGTTGTTGATATAGTCCCAAGGTGTTTTGCATGTCAGATATCAAGTTTTCCAGACATAACTTTCAAAAGTATGAAAATGTATGCACTCACTTAGTATGAAAATGTATGCACTCACTAACTGTAAGTCGCTCTGGATAAGAGCGTCTGCTAAATGACTAAAATGTAAATGTAAAAAATATATTAAGCATAGTTACTGTATTGTTGAGCTGACTCCTCACCTCTTCCTCTCTCCAGATAGATGTCTTCCTCTCTCCAGATAGATTTCTTCCTCTCTCCAGATAGATTTCTTCCTCTCTCCAGATAGATTTCTTCCTCTCTCCAGATAGATGTCTTCCTCTCTCCAGATAGATTTCTTCCTCTCTCCAGATAGGTTTCTTCCTCTCTCCAGATAGATTTCTTCCTCTCTCCAGATAGATTTCTTCCTCTCTCCAGATAGATTTCTTCCTCTCTCCAGATAGGTTTCTTCCTCTCTCCAGATAGATTTCTTCCTCTCTCCAGATAGATTTCTTCCTATCTCCAGATAGATTTCTTCCTCTCTCCAGATAGATTTCTTCCTCTCTCCAGATAGATTTCTTCCTCTCTCCAGATAGGTTTCTTCCTCTCTCCAGATAGGTTTCTTCCTCTCTCCAGATAGATTTCTTCCTCTCTCCAGATAGGTTTCTTCCTCTCTCCAGATAGGTTTCTTCCTCTCTCCAGATAGATTTCTTCCTCTCTCCAGATAGGTTTCTTCCTCTCTCCAGATAGGTTTCTTCCTCTCTCCAGATAGGTTTCTTCCTCTCTCCAGATAGATTTCTTCCTCTCTCCAGATAGATTTCTTCCTCTCTCCAGATAGGTTCATCAATATATACAATAAATAAATTCTATACAGTGTCTATGCAGCAGCAACCTGACTTCTCTCAGATGTATTGATCCCTCCCTCCCTCCCTCCCTCCCTCCCTCCCTCCCTCCCTCCCTCCCTCCCTCCCTCCCTCCCTCCCTTCTCTCCTCTCCTCTCCTCTCCCATCCCCTCTCTCCTCTGCTCTCCCCCCTCTCTTCTCTCCCCTCCCCTCTCTCCTCTCCTCTGCTCTCCCCCTCTCATCTTCTCTCCTCTCAGATTGTAACATATCTCTCTCCTCTCCCCAGATATGTTGCTGCTGTGGCCCGGCCCCGTGCTCGCTGTGCTGCTCCTTCTGCCCCCCGGTGAAGTCGTCGTCCAGCACGAGGATCATGTACACCCTCTTCCACATCATGGCCTGTGCCGTTTCCTGCCTCATGCTCTCACGCACCGTCTCCGAGGCCGTCCGGGAGAATGTGAGTGTCTGATGTCATGTCCTCCTCTGGGGATCAACAAAGTTCTGTCAATGTCTGAGCACTTTCCATTGAGGTGCTATAAAGTGTTCCTGTCCTGATTCAATTACATTAGTACATTAGTAATCTCTTGTGGTCAGACTACTTAATATGCAATATTTGAGTTCTGGGTTAACCGAGATTAGTACATTACTACTGTAGCGAACGCCGACAAGTGTGCACCTTGCGAGTCTCTAACTAAGTGAAATGTCCTGTTAATTAGTGCAGGGCTCTCCAACCCTGTTCCTGGAGCGCTACCGTCCTGTAGGTTTTTTGTGCCAATCCTAATCTAGCGCACCTGATTCTATTTAATTAGCTGGTTGATAAACTGAATCAGGTTAGTTACAACTGGGGTTGGAGCGAAAACCTACAGGAGGGTAACTCTCCAGGAACAGGATTGGAGAGCCCTGAATTAGTGCATTAGAACAGCAACACCTTGCAGGTCTCGAACCCTGGTCTTGCCAGCCCATAGGCAAACTTGCTAACCGCTACACAACCAATAGGATGAGATAGTAAGGAAAGGGTCCTTACACTATCTATTGCATTTGGGAGAATATATCCCCACGCTTCACTATACCAAGTCCCTCTCCAATGGCCTCATGTGTCCAATCCCACGTCTCATGTGTGCCATCCCACGTCTCATGTGTCCCATCCCACGTCTCATGTGTGCCATCCCACGTCTCATGTGTGCCATCCCATGTCTCATGTGTGCCATCCCATGTCTCATGTGTGCCATCCCATGTCTCATGTGTGCCATCCCACATCTCATGTGTGCCATCCCACGTCTCATGTGTGCCATCCCACGTCTCATGTGTGCCATCCCACGTCTCATGTGTGCCATCCCACGTCTCATGTGTGCCATCCCACGTCTCATGTGTGCCATCCCACGTCTCATGTGTGCCATCCCACGTCTCATGTAACCATCCCAGGCCCAGACTGATTTCTTGAATGTGTAGAAGTGAAACATTTACTAGTGAAACAGAACATGGATTCCGTTTGGATACCAGGCAAGGGTAGGATGTAGTAGGCTAAGTATGTTTCTCTGGGTAGTGTTGGTCCCATCCACACACAAAAAGAGTCAGTAAGAAGTAGGGTTGCAAAGGGAGGGTATATTACTGGAGACTTTCAAAGTTTACCAGTAAACTAGCAGAATTTTGGTATCTTTCAAGGATTTTATGTAATCTATCACAAGACATCTAGTGGCCCTCTGTGTGGCCTTATCACATAACAGTTATGAAATAATTAAATAAGATCATTTTCAAATAAAAAATAGAACGACAAAAGTGTAAAACATGATCCTAAATATAAACCATCGACTTAGTGAATGCCATTGGCATTTCATATGAGGGTTTCAGCATGAAATATTGTTTTTACACACTTGTATTTATTTTTCTCTGTTAGTATGTATTTGCTGTCAATGTTTTGGCGTCAAACTTGTGGCAGTTGTGAAAAAACAGTTGGAAGAGGTGCAGAGTTAATTGCAAATAATGCCATTGTTGGCTTTTTCAATTAATTAGGTAATTTTCTCTTGAACCATATGGTCTATCCACTGGAAGCTCATGAACAATATGGACACAGACATAAAAATGGATACTATATATGAATACATTTTGTAAAAGTTATTCAAGTATAAATTACCAAAGTTACAATAGATTGCCATAGTTTTTCTGTTAATTACCAAAATTACTGAAGATTCCGGTACATTTGGTAAATTACCGGTAGCTTTGCAACCATAGTAACAAGTCATTTCTACCCTGACTGTAATGTTGGCTTCACAGTTGTCTATTGTGAAGTTTTCTGCTACCCACATCAAATAGAGGGAGTACAGTTCAAGTTAAACAACTCTAACCACCATCACCAACCCTTACATTTCATGTTTCAAAATACAATTCTTCAAATCAGTAGCCTGGTCCCAGATCAGTCAGGAGTTAACAAGACAGCACAAACAGCTCTGGGATCAGGTATAACAAATGAGTACAAAGCAACAGTACCATCAGATTTCATCGCCTGCCTATTCTGGGAGTGAAGTGCAGTCCCAGTGTGCAGTGTTCTGTATTATAACAGTGGGAGTGAAGTGCAGTCCCAGTGTGCAGTGTTCTGTATTATAACAGTGGGAGTGAAGTGCAGTCCCAGTGTGCAGTGTTCTGTATTATAACAGTGGGAGTGAATAGGCTGGGTTTAGGCCAGCGCTGTGCAGACCTGGGTTCAAACACTATTCAAAATCATTTCAAATACTTAAGCTGGGCTCCACGGAATAGTCACAAAAGTGCAAACCCCACCCGTCTGGCACTCCAGGCAGGCTATGGCAAACACTAAAAATATTTTAATGATTTAAAGTAACTGTCTGTCTGACACTTCCTCTCTCCCAGGACGAGTACCAAATGACTCCCTATCCCCTATACAGTGCACTACTTTTGACCAGGGCCCATAGTAGTGCACAATGTAGGAAATAGAGTGCCATTTGGGATGCATCCCTACTCTCTCCCTGTCACTCTTTGTAGTGGAAATTCACTCATAATATGTGCCAATGAGAATACTGGTTCTGTTTGTTGTGTCACGTCACATTCAATAACTGTCTGGTTAATCCCTGTGCTAAGGATATACGCAGTAGGCTACAGGATCATCTCAGTTCACTGTTTTCCTCCCAAAGACAGTCAGAGAAAGGCCTGGAGGCTTCCACCTGCTAACCTCTAGGCTACATGTAAACATACTGTATACTGTACATGCATGGACACACACACACTTAAACAGAAAGATACATACACACACACACAAACTGAGACAGACAGACACACACACATGGGCACACGCACACACACAGGCAACGCACACAGGCACGCAAACACACACACACACACACACACTCCATAACAGAGGACTGTGTGTGTGGGTTTCAGGTGCCTTTCTTCAACATGGTGTGTGACCAGGCCCATGGCGGAGGGCACTGTGAGATGCTGGTTGGCTACTCAGCGGTCTACAGGGTCTGCTTCGGTACCGCCTGCTTCTACCTGATGATGGCGCTGTTCCTCATCGACGTCAAGTCCAGCCAGGACTTCAGAGCGCTCATCCACAATGGGTCAGCAGTAGCCCTGAAGGTCCATTTATATTGGGGAGACGCAGGAGAACTACCATCGCGTATATGTGAATTAAAGTTTGCGGGCCACTTGTACTACCCCTTTAAGGTGTTTTGTGCTAATACATCGTGTACTACAGTACTAACGTCATTATCAAAATGTCTATTTGAGGCAACGTGTGCCTTCTCCTCGCCTGTCTGACCAATGCACCAGTGTTCTATTTAAACCAGCTTGTGATACTGTCCATTGCTGTGCTGTTGATTAGAGCAGTGACGCGCTCTAGGTGTGGGGGTCGGGGATGGGAGGGTTAGGCTTTGGGAGACGCATGGCCTCTTGCTGGCCCTCTGCGGCATATCTCCCATAAGGCTCTTATTAATGAGAAGCCAGACAGTCGGCCACAGGGCCCTGGAACTCCTGGGCACTTCTCAGTACGCACTAGGGGCAGAATCCTAACTTGAGATCAGTGTGAGTCACTCAGACTTTTTTCTCTTACATTAAGCATTTCAAAATGTTACATCCCATATGCAAGAATAATTGTCATGACATAATTTGTTTACGAAGGTACTCCACCTCCCATTCTACCCACTCTCAACATTCAAGCACATTTTGTTCCTCAGACTTTTGACATAAATTATCTGTCACGTTTTGACCTGTGCAGGTTTGAAATACTATAATTGATCAAGGCTATACAAGGTGATTACAGGTTCACTTTCCTTAGACCTACCTACTCAGCTATTTCTCCATTCACTTCCCTTGTGTCATGCAGCTTCTTAACTAAGATGCTCTTCATCTGCACATCCTCTGTATATATGGCAGTATATATTGTAGTTGTCCCTAGGTGGTTTCAAACAAACATATAAAAAACATCTTATTATGCGTACAAACATATAACTGGTCCTCTCTGGTCCTAATGCAGATTCTGGTTTCTGAAGTTCATCACCCTGCTTGGGATGTGTACTGCTGCATTCTTCATCCCTACTGAGTCGTTCCTGCATGGTGAGCAGCCTGGACACACACAATCAAGATCCCCCCTTAGAATACTTTACTAAACTCTGAACACATAGGATCGCCCTATCTGCAAAGCAATAGGTGCAGGTCTATTTTACTACCGATAGGGGGCACTGTATACATAATCATCAACTCACTAGATTCGCCCTGCAGTCAATCCACCATACATTTCTCTGTGGTTGGATAGTGTTGTTTTGGCAGCAGTAAATCTCATTGTGACACAGTAACTGGTTTCAGATCCTACATGTTTTATGGCTGTTCCTCTGCCTCTGAAACTCCTGTGCTATAAATTAATTATCTGATAGATAGAGGACTACAGTATGTTATGCTTGATGAGAAAATATGTTTTGCGACATACACATATGAAGATACTCTCACACACATATATATCATTTTAAAAAGTATACATACATTTGGACTACACACACATTCAGAATGGGCCTGCATCAAGTGAGTTAGACAGCAGACAGAGAGGATGATGGTTAATTAAGTTTTCTTGAACCTGTTTCTCTCGGTCTCTGTCTGTCTGTTTTTCTCTCTCTCTCCTTCCCCTGCTCCCTCTCTCTGTCTCTCTCTCTCTCAGCCTGGCACTACGTAGGCGTGGTGGGAGGATTTTCCTTCATCCTCATCCAACTCAGCCTCATCACAGCGTTCGCCCACACCTGGAACAAGAACTGGTGAGAGGGGAAGGAGAGAAGGGAGGGGGGGGGGTCTTGGGGGGTTGAGTGTGGTGTGTTGGGGGTGAGAGGTGATATGAAGTTTGGGCAGTTGTCAGTTGAAGCGGAGGGTGTGAGAGAGGATGCTAGTGTCCTTGTTCTGGAGAAGGACAGGCCTTGTCCTCCAACCATAGAAGGGCAAGTGCAGTTTGACTGGACGTTACCTTGTACTGATCTGTTTCAGCTAGGAGCTGCAGTTTGACTGGACTGGGGGTTACATGTACTAATCTTTTTCTGCTAGGAGCTGCTCTTCCCATCTGCAGCGGGCTAGGGTTTCCATTTCTGTTACTCATGATTGCAACTCAGTTCAACTCAATGCAATACAACTTTAAGGGGCAGTCCAGAAGGCATGGTCTGGGCACAAGAGTGCAGCACAATTACATATCCTTTACTTCTTATACATCACAGGTGGCTACTGGCACCTTAATTGGGGAGGACGGGCTCAAAGTAATGGCTGGAATGGAATGAATTCAATGTATCAAACACATGGTTTCCATGTGTTTGATACCACTCCATTCACTCCATTCCAGCCATTGTTATG
>NC_140024.1:26491948-26541235 GCF_964263955.1 Coregonus lavaretus | reverse complement strand
AAGGTCATACAGACAGGGAGAAACACACTACTATAAGGTCATACAGACAGGGAGAAACACACTACTATAAGGTCATACAGACAGGGAGAAACACACACTACTATGGGGTCATACAGACAGGGAGAAACACACTTTTCTTTACTCCCTCCCTTCCTCTATTCACTCAGTAAAACCACACAGTTCACTGTTACTAAAGAAAAGCTGGAAACAGAGGATGACACATTCTTTGCTCTGCTCCCTCTCTCTGTTTCCCCAGTGGTGTACCAGGGGGTGAATATGACGGTGTGTTACCCCAGTGTGGGTCAGGATGGCGTCCAGAAAGAGACCAACGCTGTGGCTATCATAGGAGCTGCCATCATGTACTGCTGTGTGCTCTTCGCATGGTGAGTGCCACGTCACTAGAGGAGTGTGTGATGAATGGCAAAAATTGATTCCCATTGAATTATATGTATAGTCTGGTCTTTTTCAGTTTTTGTTATGAGTCCCTCTACACATAACTACCACAAGTCAACGTCATACAGTGATCGAACACTAAGGGCTCTATTCAATCTGTATCGCTGAAGTTATTGAAATTTAAAGGCAATGTTCCCGTGTTAGTGGAGACTGCATTCACGGTAAACACTGCATATGTCGGCTCAATCGGAAATTACTTTTACATTTCTATTGCGGAATCTGTAACACTTCATCGATACAGATTGAATAGAGCCCTAAGTACTTTACTTATTGACTTATTTAGGCTACTTACTTACTCACTCACTCACTTTCTATGTAACAAATGGAGTGTAATGTTTTGAGGTTATTTTTCGTTTCTGTTAAAAAATATATATACATTGTTTGCTTGTCTTAGTATTAGTTTACTTCAATATCTTATTCAAATAATGCTATATTTCCAGTAACGAAGCGTCCTACCTAGCAGAGGTTTTCGGCCCTTTCTGGATGATCAAAGTTTACCGCTATGAGTTCCAGGTAAAGTACGAATTCATATAAAAATATTACTGTTGAGGATCATTCGCTGCCAACATGGATAATGGAGGATAATTTGCTGAACTCTGTGTACCTGTGGCTCTGCATACATCTTGGTCACAGGAGGTTGGTGGCACCTTAATTGTGGAGGACGGGCTCGTAGTAATGGTTGGTGCGGAATAGGTGGAATAGTATCAAATACATTAAACACATGGTTTCCATGGTTTCTATGTGTTTGATGCCATTCCATTAGCTCCGTTCCAGCCATTATTATGAGGCGTCCTCCCCTCAGCAGCCTCCACTGATCTTCGTATTCATTTGTGATGTGTGAGCAACATGCTTCCAAGCTCCATACATGTGTAGAGAATGTATGGGCACCCTGAGCTCTGCTTACCTCTAGCAGTTTGATGTAACTCCTGGAATCTTTCTCTCTCTCTCTCTCTCTCTCTCTCTCTCTCGCTCTCTGTTTTCCTAGAAAGCCACATGCTGCTTCTGCTGCCCTGACGAAGAGGAAGGTTAATAGCCTACATGTCAATAAATTCTCAGCAACACTTTATTTGAAGGGTACCTGAATAAGGACATTCATGAAACATACATAAAACTAAAATAAGCAGTACATTTATGAAAAACATATTTTAAAGTTGCGGTTGTTGACATAAGCATGAATGTTAATGTAGTGCTTATGAATGTTTATGACAGTGTAATGAAGTCCTTATGTAGGTACCCATTAAATAAAGAGTAACTAGTTATCTTAATTACGGCTTCGTCTCCATATTATGAAGATGGCAGTATTAAGGCTGCAGAATAGAAAATATGAACGACGATGTCTAAATACAGCTCAACGTTTCTGTTTGGTTATTATTTATGTACAGACTAGTGGCTAGCCTATACTGAGACTGATTTATTTGAATGTCATAACACCAATATTATTAAGCCCTATTTTTACACCCTCTGGGAAAAGAAAATCCTGGTGAAAGATAAATTGCATGTTTTCTGTACGCTGCTATGGTATTGTCGAGAGCAGCACTATTCCTTAGTACCTTCAGGTGATTGACTTTATATGTTCTGTCTGTGGTGTTTCCAGAGGTGGAGTTTGTGATTGACGAAGATTTCAAGGGCTGCCAGAAGGTGATTCAAAACGAGAGCCAGAGAGTGGCTTACAGCTACTTCTTCTTCCACTTCGTCTTCTTCCTGGCCTCGCTCTACGTCATGATGACCCTCACCAACTGGTTCAGGTCAATATCTCACTCACTGAGCATTGGACACCCCAGCAAACACACAACCACAACACAACGTTGTCTCAATGTTGACGATACATGAAAATGAAGACACTTTACTTGATGGCTCAATCATAAGGGCTACATAACCCTGTCATAACAGAACCCTGTCATAACATAACCGTCACAACATATAACCCTGCCATAATATAACAGATGTCATAAACAGTCATGACAGCTTTCAACGCGCCAGCACATTTTTCCTCTGTTGTGCTCGCGTTTGGTGCACTGCTTTTCCAAAGTGAAGCGCTTCGTAGCGCATCCCAAACGCCTGAGGATAGCTCAACATTTGCAGCGCAGCACTGCTTGTCAATGTCAGTTTGTCAGTAAATGCCTACAACTAGCTAGCTATTCATTTAGTACTAGTAGCTAAGATGAGTGAAACATTTTCGGCATAGCTAGTTAGAGATGTATGTTAACGTTAGCTATCGTCGCTAACTAGGTAGCTAGAGGACTGCATCTACAGTGCCTTCGTAAAGTATTCAGACCCCTTCACTTTTTCCACATTTTGTTACATTACAGCCTTATTCTAAAATGGATTACATTTGAAAAAATTATTCAGCAATCTACACACAATATCCCATAATGACAAAGTGAAAACAGGTTTGTAGGAATTTTTGCTAATTTATAAAAAAAAAACTGAAATACCTTATTTACATTAGTATTCAGACCCTTTGCTATGAGACTCGAAATTGAGCTCAGATCCATCCTGTTTCCATTGATCATCCTTGAGATGTTTCTACAACTTGATTGGAGTCCACCTGTGGTAAATTCAATTGATTGGACATGATTTGGAAAGGCCCACACCTGTCTATATAAGGTCCCACAGTTGACAGTGCATGTCAGAGCAAAAACCAAGCCATGAGGTCGAAGGAATTGTCTGTAGAGCTCCAAGACAGGATTGCTCCGAGACAGGATCGAGGCACAGATCTGGGGAAGGGTACCAAAACATTTCTGCAGCATTGAAGGTCCCCAAGAATACAGTGGCCTCCATCATTCTTAAATGGAAGAAGTTTGTGGAGATGGAGAACCTTCCAGAAGGACAACCATCTCTGCAGCAGTCCACCAATCAGGCCTTTATGACAGAAGCCACTCCTCAGTAAAAGGCACATGACAGCCTGCTTGGAGTTTGCCAAAAGGCACCTAAAGACTCTCAGACCATGAGAAACAAGATTTTCTGGTCTGATGAAACCAAGATTGAACTCTTTGGCCTGAATGCCAAGCGTCACGTCTGGAGGAAACCTGGCTTCATCATGCTGTGAGGATGTTTTTCAACGGCAGGGACTGGGAGACTAGTCAGGATTGAGGGAAAGATGAACGGAGCAAAGTATAGAGAGATCCTTGATGAAAACTTACTCCAGAGCGCTTAGGACCTCAGACCTTCCAACAGGACAACGACCCTAAGCACACAGCCAAGACAACGCAGGAGTGGCTTCGGGACAAGTCTCTGAATGTCTTTGAGTGGCCCAGCCAGAGCCCGGACTTGAACCCGATCGATCATCTCTGGAGAGACCTGAAAATAGATGTGCAGCAACGCTCCCCATCAAACCTGACAGAGCTTGAGAGGATCTGCAGAGAAGAATGGGAGAAACTCCCCAAATACAGGTGTGCCAAGCTTGTTGCGTCATACCCAAGAAGACTCTATGCTGTAATCGCTGCCAAAGGTGCTTCAACAAAGTACTGAGTAAAGGGTTTGAATACTTATGTAAATGTAATATCAGTTTTTTAAATGTTTTATTAGCAAACATTTCTAAAAACCTGTTTTTGCTTTATCATTATGGGGTATTGTGTGTAGATTGATGAGGGGGAAAAAAACAATTTAATCAATTTTAGAATAAAGCTGTAATGTAACAAAATGTGAAAAAAGTCAAGGGGTCTGAATTCTTTCCGAAGGCACTGTAACTAGTTCACTTGCTGCTGATATTGAATCATTGCTGGTGAGTGTTGATTAAATCTTTGGGGGTTTTAACTGAGCTTTGTGAAATAGCCAGCTAGCCTCCAGCCAGAAAGAGAACCAAACAATTTGGTTGGGGTCACCTAGCAACAAAAAAAGCGCACTGACTCGGCGGAGCGCATCAACAGCTCAGCTGTTCAAAGCGGAGCGTCTCGCTTAATTTGGGGGAAATTGCCATGTCGACATAGAACCTAACTTCACACAGCCATATTACAAACTAAACGTTGCAACACTACCCTATAGCATCATGTAGCGATAGTTTGTCTCAAAAACATGTACCGCAGTACACGGTAAAAAAAAACTAAAAAACATTTTAGTTCCCTTAACTCTGGGTAAGTTTCTTGTTGACTCACCTCACCCATTACCTGGGTGTACACAGCAGCTATATTGTGCCAATGTACCTCCGTTGCGGTGCTAATCAAAATTCCTCTCCCTCCTTTCCTTCCTCTACCTCCAGCTATGAGTCGGCGGTGCTGGAGACCACGTTCACCCACGGCAGCTGGTCCACGTTCTGGGTGAAGATGTCGTCGTGTTGGGCATGCGTGGTGCTCTACCTCTGGCTGCTGCTGAGCCCACTCTGCCAATGTGGCTCCGACTCGCACCGCCCGCGACGCTCCCGCATTAAACGCCGCTCAGCCAACTCCTCCAGCCACGTCAGTGTCAGCGTCTGACCTGTGACCTTTGGGCCAGAGCCTGGTTTCTGGGGGTGGAGAACAAGACAGGACAGCTGGCAGGGGAAGATGGACAACTACCCCCGCTGTGGTACCCTGAGGGTGGGAGGTGGTTTTGATTATGTCCCCTTGCACCCTCCACCTGCCTCCCATATGTCAGGGTCAGAGATGAGAGGTCAAGGGTCAGAGACTCACTCCAGCTAGAAGGACAGACTAATAGACTAGCCAGAGGATTAATTATTGAATCTGATGTTCCTCACAGACCACCTGAACCTCCAAACACAGACCAAGAGACTAACCAGACTGTGCTCTGAAACAGGAACAAAGACCCTATAGAGAAACAATACATCCTGCCATCCAAACTAATTTTGCTACATTTCACCATTGTTTCACTCGGTGAGTGAAGTATTTAACCAGGCAAGAACCACTATGGACTACTATGCTGAGACTGCCAAAGGGAACAAAAAGGATGAGCTCTCGACTCGTGTACGACGGGAGCTGTAGGGAAATGTTGGCTGACTTTTTACTCTCTTTGAATCTTTTATTTCTTATAGTAAGGACTGTGTAGCATTTTTAGAATTACAACCAGGGTAGATTTGTCAGTAGGATCATTATTTTTCTCACAGGGGTCTCTCAACAACTGAAGGTTTACATGAATGCTTCGCAATGTTTCGGTAAAAGTTTCCCTGAAAGTTTCACACCATTTCGAAGGTTTACATGAACATTTTGCACATTTGTGTGTTCATTTGAATACCTTTACTGTTTTATTATGTTCGCTCTGGTGTGGAGCTAAAGTGAATTATTCTAAAATATTACATCACACTTTCGCCAACAGGTATAATGCTATATTACTTTTATAAGCATGTATGAGCCTTTATAATGCCTTACAATAAGGCCTATAATGTTTTATGTTGGCCGAGCAAATTTCCAACTGACCTAATGGCTTATATAGTCAGGATCATTATGAGATGATTACAACACATTATAAGGGGTTCATATATCCTTCCGGAGACACTTGAAACCCTACCTCTTTAAGGAATACCTGGAATATTATAAAGTAATCCTTCTACCTCTCCCCATAAAAAAAAAAAAGTGGTTGTCCCACTGGCTATCATAAGTTGAATGCACCAATTTGTAAGTCGCTCTGGATAAGAGCGTCTGCTAAATGATGTAAATGTAAATGTAAAATATATGCTTATGACAAGTCTTGCAATGCATTATATCTGTCGGCTTTAAGTAAAGTGTTACTAAATACTCTTATACCAATTATTTATTCTTTAATGCCTTTTTAACATCGTGGGAGTGGAGTATCCATTTCTAAATTGGTTTTTGAAAGGAGAATGTGGTACATTTGTTTTGGCAGTTAAGTTTTACAAGAAACCCCAGTTACAAGACCCTGACATGTTTGGTTTGAAGGGGCTCTCTGTGATCTGGGGTGTATTCGCTAGGAACAGAACGGAAACAAATGTGCCGAAACGGGAAGAGACCTACCTGAAATGTTCCAATAGGAAACGCTTGTTTTTGTATTCACGTTGCAAAATGCTTCGCTACGGAGTTCACTAATGAATACACCCGTTTTAGAAGAACCATTGAGGATCGAGAGCCACGTTTCTGTGAAGACTTCTCCACAGTTAATGACCAGTAATTTGACTCTGTAAAACCCACTATGATAGCAGATGTGTGAAGTTATTTTTGTAAATACATTTTGTAACGAAACACAGCTTTTGTTGATTAAAGTGTGATTTTTTTGTAAGCGAACAACCCCTAAAACCACATGGATTTTGGTAAGGGTTATGGCGAGTGGGTTTCTCTAATCACATGACATGGCCGGGAAAAAACTATGGCCCAGATTAACTAAGAGGACCACATTTTGAATTGTGTGTACTAACTAGATGGTAATTTTCCATGAAGAATAATTGTGGAACTCTTTAAGACTATTTTTGTGGTAGTGGAAGAAGTTTAAAACGTTTTACTTAAGATAAGCAGTTAAATATAGTCAAAGTTAAATGTAGTAAAATAATTGATCTGATTACTTTGATAGACTACTAGATCAACCTTATTACTTTGGATTGTAGGGCAGTTAAATCACACATTTCATCAGAAATAACTACACTTGGACTACTACACTTTTATACACTCTCCTACTAGAATATCACAGTATATGCAAACTGTAATAAAAGAGCACAGAAGACAATGAGGCATTGTTTAAGTTTTAAATAAAGAAAACATTCTTTCACAACGTATTTGGACGACAGCGGGATGTTCATGAAGTCCTCTAAGCTGGAGGGGGATCAGTGGGATGAGGGACCCACTGGCCGGAAAGGCGGAACCCCTTCCCTCTGAGGACCTCTGCCCCCAGGGGGGACACAAGTTAACTGAACACAGCATACATAGGGCCCTATAAAATCATGTAACTTTTTTGCCTGATTCCGTTTAGTTGTTTCCCGAATACCGTTTTCTCCGTTTAGTTTCCCCCCGATTTTTCAGGTTTTTGCTCTCAAAAATCACACTTTTTTAACAGATAACAACAAAATTGGATGTTCCAAGTCTACAACAATGCTTAAACCACATCAGGAGACCACTTTTGAGGTCTGTGAAAATTAGAAGACATTAAAAATGTTTGGTGTTGCCATTTAATGCAAGTGTGCACCAGCAAGAGACTGTTGTTTGGTTATTGACGTTTCTGTAGCGCTCAAGTGATTGCAGAGTTTGCTAAACAAATAGCCACTGGATTTATGCAAATAATCATATAATTCTGCCAGGTAGGCATAGGCTACTTTGTAGTTAACATTTAATTGAGAAGGTTTTTGGGAAAAGCCTTTCCATCTCTACCAGAAGAAGGTTATCATTAGCATCATCGCTAACGGCTACACAAAGTGTAGACGTACACTACCAGTCAAACATTTTCACACACTTACTCATTCAAGGGTTTTTCTTTATTTTTACATTGTAGAATAACATTGAATACATCAAAACTATGAAATAACACATATGGAATCATGTAGTAAACAAAAAAGTGTTAAACAAATCAAAATATATTTTATATTTGAGATTCTTCAAATAGCCACCCTTCGCCTTGATGACAGCTTTGCACACTCTTGGCATTCTCTCAACCAGCTTCACCTGGAATGCTTTTCCAACAGTCTTAAAGGAGTTCCCACATGCTGAGCACTTGTTGGCTGCTTTTCCTTCACTCTGCGGTCCGATTCATCCCAATCCATCTCAATTGGATTGAGGTTGGGGGATTGTGGAGGCCAGGTCATCTGATGCAGCACTCCATCACTCTCCTTCATGGTAAAATAGCCCTTACACAGCCTGGAGGTGTGTTGGGTCATTGTCCTGTTGAAAAACAATGTCCATTGCTCGTGTTTCTTGGCCCAAGCAAGTCTCTTCTTCTTATTGGTGTCCTTTAGTAGTGGTTTCTTTGCAGCAATTCGACCATGAAGGCCTAATTCACACAGTCTCCTCTGAACAGTTGATGTTGAGATGTGTCTGTGACTTGAACTCTGTGAAGCATTTATTTGGGCTGCAATTTCTGAGGCTGGTGACTCTAATGAACTTATCCTCTGCAGCAGAGGTAACTCTGGGTCTTCCATTCCTGTGGTGGTCCTCATGAGAGCCAGTTCCATCATAGCGCTTGATGGTTTTTGCGACTGCAAAATGTTCCGTATTGACTGACCTTCATGTCTTAAAGTAATGATGGACTGTTGTTTCTCTTTGCTTATTTGAGCTGTTCTTGCCATAATATGGACTTGGTCTTTTATACCAAATAGGGCTATCTTCTGAATACACTATAGTTTTGTTGTCTTCACTATTAATCTACAATGTAGAAAATAGTAAAAATAAAGAAAAACCTTGGAATGAGTAGGTGCGTCCAAACTTTTGACTGGTACTGTACATACGCACGCACACGCGCACACACACACACGGGTATTCCTGTTCCGTTTCAGAAAGTTGCAGGAAAATACGAATTACTAATGCTGACTGACTGAACCGAATAGGCTACACAACTCTCATTCAAATTAAAATGTCTAAACTACAGTTGTTGCATGTGAAAACCGAAAGAAGTTTTCACATGCAAAAAATGTAAAGTCAGAATGTGGGTCAGTGTTCCTTCTCCTTTCCCTCCTCTCACTTCGCTTGTTAGATATTGTGCACATTGATAGCTTGCTAGCAATCCTCCTCTCCTATTGATTTACTGTATCATAGTAGCAGGCTAACAGGAGGCAGCAGCAGTCTAAATGATCAGACCGAAACATGCGATGGGAAGTGATCGGGTGAAATATGAAGCGAGTGAACAGAGACAGCTTCACTCTATCCAATCAGAGTAGCAGGATCAACGTACAGCCCTCCCTTCTCTTTACAGACAGGCAACTAGCCAGTTGAGGTATTTACAGCACGGTGCTGAGAAGGAGGATGACACGCTGTTGCCTTGGCTGCCTCCTCTGGAGCAGTAGCTGCTTTCTTGTTGTTCACAATTCTTCATCATCCTTACACTATTGTTCTAAATTCAATCACCCTTTTCACCCTCTTCATTTTCCTTGCGAGTGTGAATATCCATAGCAACAGCTTAATGACGAGACATGAGAGAGCTGTTAGCTGAAGTTAGCTAGCTAATTTTCATCACTCAACTCAAAAAGCTGTAACCTTTGATTGGTAGTAGATACTTCTGTTCTGATTCCAGATTTGAATAGCAGATAAGTAGACCAAGATGTCATTACGTCTAAGTTGTTGTCTAAAGTGCTGCGAAAGTTGTCAAAATGTCTGTTGTTTGGAAAAAGTTGGTTTATGCAGTTACTAAAACAGATGTATCGTTAGATTGGTAGCAGATATTTTTGTTTCTGATTTCCGATTTGAATAGCAGAGAAGTAGAGGAAGATATCAAACGCCCAACTTTTTGTCTAACTTGTTGAGAAACTGGTCAAAGTAGTTGATTTGTGTCAAAAGTTGCATTGTTCACAGTGAATTGAATGTTGGAAGTCTGGGAGTTGACATTGTCACAACGGGACCTTTAGAAATCCCATGAAAGTGAATGAAGATGGGGGAAAAAAGGACAAAAAGCTTAATAGTTTAAAAAGTATAAAAGATATCAAAAAGTTGTATGCAAGCATTCTGCACATTTGAAAGTTTGAATGACGTTTCTAGTTTAAACAGTGTAAGAGGAGTAGCATTCCAAATAATAAGAAGTATAACAAAAACTCTTGCTTCACAAGCCCCACAAAAAATTGCTGTCAGTAACTTTCTAAATTTAACGGGTAATCTACCTATACAAAAATGCATATGAGCACAGGCCCATCTGGCCTTGTAAAATGTGGTATCGGTGGTGTTAAAGACAGCAATGTGTTGGCACATGTTTTAAACCTTATAATAAAAAAATAACTTGTTACAGCATAGTTAATGTATCGGAATAGATTGCAAATAATTCACCAGTCATTCAAATTAAATATGTTTCTTATATTTGTAGCTACTCAGTGCCACACCAATATACAATACTGTATAATCCATATTTTTACTTTCTCACAAAACTAAATATTCATGTGAATAAGACAACAGGAGACATAACAAAACAGACTAAGGGAACCTGATTTTTTTTATATTCAAAACACAGTAACACATTAACATGCTCTTATATCGGTGTAGTTTTAATTGCATAGTAACAGTAGTAGAGTTGAGCGGTTTCTGTTACTATACAAGTGGAATAAACTCCACCTCATCACTATGCAATTACAATGCAATTAATGAAGTACTATATTATAACATGTAAATACAATGTTACTAGTGTAATTCATGACAGTGTTACTACACAGGTATAAGAGCAAATGAATGTAAATTGTTACCCAAAACACATACTGTACATCAAGAGAGAGAAATGCATTGATAGATTATTTTTTAAAATATTATATTTTAAAAGCAAAACACAAATATAAATGTTATGATCTAGCTATTCTTTTGCCACATAAATACAATATGGAACAATATGTTGTTTTATACATCTTAGGTATGAGAAAAAAAGGAAAAGGCACATATTTATTTTGACAAAGAGTGACTGAACTGCTAGCAGTGTTGGGGAGTAGTTCCACTACATGTAATTCAGATAGTAATTTACCTACATTTTTGCAGTAGCTTGGTGGTAGCTTAACTACATTCAAATCTTTGTAGTGTCTTTGGTAGTTCATTATTTTTATGTAGTGGTGTAGCTATCTACTGGAACTACACACTACATTTATTCAACAACAAACATTTTTGGTAAATAACTACCCCCTATTTTTTCTCTCTCTCCCTGGACGCTGGGCTAAGCCGAAGCACTCACTCTGGCTGTCACACAGATCTCACTGGGCTAAGCCGAAGCACTCACTCTGGCTGTCACACAGATCTCACTACACTGTTAACATCTGACTCCAGTGATGTGTTCTTGCAGTCATTTTTAAAAACTTTGTAGTCTATGACATTTCAGATTTAGATATGATAGTTTTTCACGAGGTAGTTTTCAAAGTAACTATTAAAGTAAACTATATGTTTCTTAAGGGTAGCTTAATGGTTCTATTCAATCAGATCCGCTTTAGCCGACATCCGCATAGCAGTTGTTTAGGCAGTGTTGGAGGTGGAACTGCATTAGAGCTGTCAAATACACAAGCAGCTCCTGGCATTATACCTAAAGCGGACATTGCCATTGGCTGCACGGAGTCGCATTAAGAGAAATCTCATGCAGCCTTGTTTACAAGTTTGAAACACTGGAATGTGAGATGTAATCTACACCTCCATTAGGCTGATAAAAATCCTCATTATTTCATTTAGGCTACTGATTTTCAATTTGAGTGTCATTATTTCTATATAGCCTACACTTTGTCGTTCTGAACATCTAACGCGAGTGACAATGATTAAGAGCATCTATTCACCGATTTGACAGCTCCAACACAGTTACATCTCCGGCACCGTCAAACCATCAGCTATGCAGGTGTCGGCTATCGCCGGTTAACACTTGTCTGATTGAATCTAGGCCTAAGTGTAGCTTAACCTCTTCCAGGGTGAAGTAATTGATACAAGCTGTAAACTATATTTTTAGAGTAGCTTCCCCAACACTGCCTGTTAGTAACCCAGACAGATAGTTATAGTCAGTTATCTGGTTAGCAAAGGGAACAAAACAAAACACAAACGCTTGGCCATTGAAGTGGATATATTCTTCTCTTTGGTATCTGAAATTTAAAGGTGGGTGATAACATCCACCTAAAGTGCTATACTTTGTGAGCTGGTCAGCTTTTGCATTGCTCTTTGAGAGGGTTTTGCTTTCTTTTCGCGGTGACTGACAGATCTACTGGGTCACTCTGAGTATAGTCTCTTCCAAGGGTTCAACTAGTGTTTGCCTCTGCCATTTTCAGTTCCCCCATTTTGGAATTCTAGTGGTTCTGTTGCTCTCTGTGTGTCTTTTGAAGGGTCAGAGGGAGCAGTTGTTGCGTGGGGTGTATGGGGTTTTAATGTCTCACACACACATGCAGCCCTGTTGTTTGTCTGATTCGCCATCAGAAGTGCCCAGTCTTGAGGAGTGTTAAGGAGTCGTGACAGTGAAAGTGTATGTGTGCATCAGTGGTGTCTGGTGTGCAGGTATATACTGTACATGTCTGTCTCTAGGCATAGCCGCCCCTCAGTTCCGCAGGTGGCCTGGGCCCTCTGTTACTACACAGATCCTCCAGGGGGCGCAACAGAGTGTCCTCTCTGGGTTTATAGGGTATAGCGTAGCTGTCCTCCTCCAACAGTATCCGGTTCAACGTCTGCTCGTAGTTAATGTGGCGGCGCACCATCAGCACGTACTGGCGCCCTTCCTCCAGAGGGGGGCAGTCACACACGTTAGGCACCCACAGGAACTCGCGGTGCTCCAGGCGGAACCGATTGCGGTAGGTGTGGATGATCTGGACATCGTAGCGTGTCTCCTCGCCCCGGTACAGCTTGCTCATGACCTTGGCACGGAACACTGACAACCGATGAAAGACATTACGGTAACACTTAAAGCCAACAGGTATAATGCATTAGAACTTATAACTTACAAGCATGTATGAGCCTTTACAATGTTTTATAATAAGGCTTGTTGTGCCATGCTTGTTTTTCCATACTGTGATTTTGTGACTTCAAATGGCTGGTTTTCAGTTTTACAGAATTACATTTTTTTTTTACAATTAAGGTGAGATTTGTCAATTTACACCACTAACACCTAATGTTATAAACCCAAACCAGCTGCAAATTGGGTCATGTGAATCGAAAGGTATTGTGTTCATAAAGCACACAAGGGTGTTCGAACCTCTAACTCCAGGTATTCAAGAAGTTCAGACTTACCGAAATCTTTCTGGCAGTACTGCCTCTGGCGCTCCCCTCGACCCCGAGCCCGCCTACATTTCCCACAATGCCCTAAGGGAGTAGAAAGAGCAGCGAGTTGATTTCAGCACAGATTGTGTAATAACCTGATTTAAAAAAACTATGTTTAGGATGGCACAGATGAGTTTCTGAGAGTGAGTAGGGGAATTGAAGATAGAAGAGTAGAGAGTAGGATATATTAAAGGGAAGAGTAGAGTAGAGAGTAGGATAGATTAAAGGAAGAGTAGAGTAGAGAGTAGGATAGATTAAAGGGAAGAGTAGAGTAGAGAGTAGGATAGATTAAAGGGAAGAGTAGAGTAGAGAGTAGGATAGATTAAAGGGAAGAGTAGAGTAGAGAGTAGGATAGATTAAAGGGAAGAGTAGAGTAGAGAGTAGGATAGATTAAAGGGAAGAGTAGAGTAGAGAGTAGGATAGATTAAAGGGAAGAGTAGAGTAGAGAGTAGGATAGATTAAAGGGAAGAGTAGAGTAGAGAGTAGGATAGATTAAAGGGAAGAGTAGAGTAGAGAGTAGGATAGATTAAAGGGAAGAGTAGAGTAGAGAGTAGGATAGATTAAAGGGAAGAGTAGAGTAGAGAGTAGGATAGATTAAAGGGAAGAGTAGAGTAGAGAGTAGGATAGATTAAAGGAAGAGTAGAGTAGAGAGTAGGATAGATTAAAGGGAAGAGTAGAGTAGAGAGTAGGATAGATTAAAGGGAAGAGTAGAGTAGAGAGTAGGATAGATTAAAGGGAAGAGTAGAGTAGAGAGTAGGATAGATTAAAGGGAAGAGTAGAGTAGAGAGTAGGATAGATTAAAGGGAAGAGTAGAGTAGAGAGTAGGATAGATTAAAGGAAGAGTAGAGTAGAGAGTAGGATAGATTAAAGGAAGAGTAGAGTAGAGAGTAGGATAGATTAAAGGAAGAGTAGAGTAGAGAGTAGGATAGATTAAAGGAAGAGTAGAGTAGAGAGTAGGATAGATTAAAGGGAAGAGTAGAGTAGAGAGTAGGATAGATTAAAGGGAAGAGTAGAGTAGAGAGTAGGATAGATTAAAGGAAGAGTAGAGTAGAGAGTAGGATAGATTAAAGGAAGAGTAGAGTAGAGAGTAGGATAGATTAAAGGAAGAGTAGAGTAGAGAGTAGGATAGATTAAAGGGAAGAGTAGAGTAGAGAGTAGGATAGATTAAAGGGAAGAGTAGAGTAGAGAGTAGGATAGATTAAAGGGAAGAGTAGAGTAGAGAGTAGGATAGATTAAAGGGAAGAGTAGAGTAGAGAGTAGGATAGATTAAAGGGAAGAGTAGAGTAGAGAGTAGGATAGATTAAAGGGAAGAGTAGAGTAGAGAGTAGGATAGATTAAAGGGAAGAGTAGAGTAGAGAGTAGGATAGATTAAAGGAAGAGTAGAGTAGAGAGTAGGATAGATTAAAGGGAAGAGTAGAGTAGAGAGTAGGATAGATTAAAGGGAAGAGTAGAGTAGAGAGTAGGATAGATTAAAGGAAGAGTAGAGTAGAGAGTAGGATAGATTAAAGGAAGAGTAGAGTAGAGAGTAGGATAGATTAAAGGAAGAGTAGAGTAGAGAGTAGGATAGATTAAAGGAAGAGTAGAGAGTAGGATAGATTAAAGGGAAGAGTAGAGTAGAGAGTAGGATAGATTAAAGGAAGAGTAGAGTAGAGAGTAGGATAGATTAAAGGAAGAGTAGAGTAGAGAGTAGGATAGATTAAAGGAAGAGTAGAGAGTAGGATAGATTAAAGGGAAGAGTAGAGTAGAGAGTAGGATAGATTAAAGGAAGAGTAGAGTAGAGAGTAGGATAGATTAAAGGAAGAGTAGAGTAGAGAGTAGGATAGATTAAAGGAAGAGTAGAGTAGAGAGTAGGATAGATTAAAGGAAGAGTAGAGTAGAGAGTAGGATAGATTAAAGGGAAGAGTAGAGTAGAGAGTAGGATAGATTAAAGGGAAGAGAAGAGTAGAGAGTATGATAGATTAAAGGAAGAGTAGAGTAGAGAGTATGATAGATTAAAGGGAAGAGTAGAGTAGAGAGTAGGATAGATTAAAGGGAAGAGTAGAGTAGAGAGTAGGATAGATTAAAGGGAAGAGTAGAGTAGAGAGTAGGATAGATTAAAGGGAAGAGTAGAGTAGAGAGTAGGATAGATTAAAGGGAAGAGTAGAGTAGAGAGTAGGATAGATTAAAGGGAAGAGTAGAGTAGAGAGTAGGATAGATTAAAGGGAAGAGTAGAGTAGAGAGTAGGATAGATTAAAGGGAAGAGTAGAGTAGAGAGTAGGATAGATTAAAGGGAAGAGTAGAGTAGAGAGTAGGATAGATTAAAGGGAAGAGTAGAGTAGAGAGTAGGATAGATTAAAGGGAAGAGTAGAGTAGAGAGTAGGATAGATTAAAGGGAAGAGTAGAGTAGAGAGTAGGATAGATTAAAGGGAAGAGTAGAGTAGAGAGTAGGATAGATTAAAGGGAAGAGTAGAGTAGAGAGTAGGATAGATTAAAGGGAAGAGTAGAGTAGAGAGTAGGATAGATTAAAGGGAAGAGTAGAGTAGAGAGTAGGATAGATTAAAGGAAGAGTAGAGTAGAGAGTAGGATAGATTAAAGGAAGAGTAGAGTAGAGAGTAGGATAGGTTAAAGGAAGAGTAGAGTAATGGGGGGAGGCAGAGAGGATTGTAGCATTTGAGTAAGGGTAGAGTTGGGGTTTGGGGGAGTGGGGGTGAGATAGGGGTTGATGATTAGGTGAGATGAGGTGAGGGAGAGATTGGGGTGAGGTGGAGCAAACCTCCTCGGGGGGGTTGGGGTAGTCGGTTCCCCCTGGTCTCGTCCCTCTCCAGGCGGGGAAGGACAGGTGGGCGGTGGGGCTGGGGCTGGTGAGGGGGTTGGCGAGCTGGATGGCGAGTGGACTTGACGGGCCAGCCACCTGGAGGAGCTGAGGGACAGTGCGGGAAAAGGTAAGTTACATTACTGAGTATCAACATGCCTTTGGACAAAGTTGGGGCCAGGAGTTTTTCATGACCTGACCAAGAAAATGACCTGGGTCCAAGAACGTAACTTTAAGGGATGGTTCAGCGATTTTACATATTTATTAGATATTTGTTTTCTTACCTTAGAAGCAGTCTATGGACAAGGAGTGACTGAAATCCACATTTGGGTTTTGTTAAACTAGCCACTGCCAACAAAATGTTACATTTTTAACCAAAGCACCATGTAAATCAATCTCCCCAGTTAAGCATGTTTAAAATTTCATGCCCAAATAATTTTGAGATGAGGAAAGAAATATCTAAATATGTACAATTTCTGAACTATCCCTTTAAGTTTTGCATTAATCACCCATTAATGTGAGATTTGAGATTTGTGCAAACGATGGAGAAGCACATGTGTATCTTGAATCAGGATTCGGCCAAAGGATCTTTCCAAGACATTCTTTAGGCAGAATCACTAAAGACTGACTTTCTGTCCAGCATCAAATCACTAGGATACGACATGAGCAAACATTGTCTTAGATCATTGATTTCTGCTCCAAAACGCTAATGCTAAAAAGCAAATCGCTTTTGTTCATCTTGACTCCCCCAAAGGCTTTCAATGCTCCCAGTGACCCACAAGGTAAACAAGACCATGTTTCTGGACCAAACCCAGTCTTTAGCCACGACCCAAGAGGAACTGACTGCGTGACCCTTTAGTGGATCTAAACCCACCAGTTGGGTCTCAACCCGTCAGTTAGAAAACACTATGCTAGGGACTAGGCTACTTCTCAACCCGCCAGTTAGAAAACATTATGCTAGGGACTAGGCTACTTCTCAACCCGCCAGTTGGGAAACACTATGCTAGGGGCTAGACTACTTCTCAACCCGCCAGTTGGGAAACACTATGCTAGGGGCTAGGCTACTTCTCAACCCGCCAGTTGGAAAACACTATGCTAGGGGCTAGGCTACTTCTCAACCCGCCAGTTGGGAAACACTATGCTAGGGGCTAGACTACTTCTCAACCCGCCAGTTGGGAAACACTATGCTAGGGGCTAGGCTACTTCTCAACCCGCCAGTTGGAAAACACTATGCTAGGGGCTAGGCTACTTCTCAACCCGTCAGTTAGAAAACACTATGCTAGGGGCTAGGCTACTTCTCAACCCGCCAGTTAGAAAACACTATGCTAGGGGCTAGGCTACTTCTCAACCCGCCAGTTAGAAAACACTATGCTAGGGGCTAGGCTACTTCTCAACCCGCCAGTTAGAAAACACTATGCTAGGGACTAGGCTACTTCTCAACCCGTCAGTTAGAAAACACTATGCTAGGGGCTAGGCTACTTCTCAACCCGCCAGTTAGAAAACACTATGCTAGGGGCTAGGCTACTTCTCAACCCGCCAGTTAGAAAACACTATGCTAGGGGCTAGGCTACTTCTCAACCCGCCAGTTGGGAAACACTATGCTAGGGGCTAGGCTACTTCTCAACCCGCCAGTTGGGAAACACTATGCTAGGGGCTAGGCTACTTCTCAACCCGTCAGTTAGAAAACACTATGCTAGGGGCTAGGCTACTCCCATTATGTCCTGCACCAAATCACTTGAGTAATTACTAAATGATCAAACCTGTTTTACTAAATTCTAAAGAATGCTAAAGTCTTAGATCATTGCTTTGTTGAGCACTACACAGAAATCAGTCAAAACTATGGTACTGTACCAAGCACCACTATCTCAGCATGGAATATGCAGTGGGTTTTGGGATTAGGAGTGTTATCACTAAACACTTCTAAGATAAGAGAGGGACATTCCACTCCAGAAACTTCATTCCTTGGCTTTATCTGTTATTGTCAGCCAAGTACAGATCAAAGTATAGCAGGTCAGCACATTGTATTCAGTTTTGGATCAAAGTCCACTTTTGCAGTTATATAGGACAAATATAATGATTTCTATTGAATGTTGGTTACATTCCAACCAGGGCCAATTTAATAGTAATACAACACTGATTATAAACCTATGATTGAGTTTGCAGTTAATCATTTCCCTCAGTTATATAAACGGATGTAATAAAACATTCCGGAAGACATTTGCTGCACATTAGCAAGGCACAGTCTGAGGCATTTTGTAGGCCAGGGGTTTTCAAACTGGGGTCCCTGTAAGCCTCCCAGTCCCATGTTGCCCAGGATTATGAACATAAATGGTAGATTACATTGTATTGTATAACACCCTCTAAACTTATTCCAAGGATCCCTTGGCCAAAATGTGTTACCTCTGTTGTTGTTAATAATATTCATTTAAAAAAATGAAATGTAAAAAAACCTATTTGAATATTTTGAGATCTGGCAGTACCTCTGCAGTACCGGAGGCAGTCAGATCTGAAAATATTAAAAACGTTTTTTAAATTTAAAAACAAAAATGAATTTTACGTTGTAGAGCTTGTCGTAATGTGCGGATTTTGTTTTTATCTCTTGCAATAATGTTTAGATCCATCTATCTTCCATATCTATCTATCATGTATTGAACTTTAGTTACACAAACAGAGGATGAATGAAACCAGGGGCAGGTCTTACCCATGTAAATACGTACATCAAATTAAATTGACATTTTGGACATGAAATTTAACACATGTTAATATTAAGTACATTGACATCCATTTGGCTTTTGCTTAGAAAATGCTAGCTAGCTAAGTTAGCGGTTGGTGACAGCGGCTAGGTAAACAAACCCAAAACCTGGATTGCATTTTGTCCTTACACTTCTTACAAGGTAAGGAAACAACATGTTAATTTGGGTGAACTACCCCTTTAACAATGGTCAGCGGTCTTACCCCAGTAGGGTCTTGTGGTGACAGAGAGAGGCCTAGTAGTAGTAGTGGTGGTTGTGGTAGTAGTAGTAGTGGTGGTGGGGTGATCCCAGGGGATGTAGCTAGCAGTGTGGTGAGGCTGGCGTAGCTGACTCCTCCTGCCATGGTACAGGGCGTAGCTGTCTGGAGGGAGCCAATACTCGTATTCTATCCCCGGGTTCCTGTCTGTTGCCAACACCTGCAGACACATAACCACACAGTGTACAACGGATATATATTTTTAATATATTTTGAAATATATTGTTTTATAATACCTGGTATATTTAAGCAATAAGGCCAAATGGGTGTGGTATATGGCCAATATACCACGGGTAAGGGCTGTTCTTATGCACGACGCAACACAGAGTGCCTGGATACAGCCCATAGCTGTGGTATATTGGCCATATACCACAAACCCCCCAGGTGCCTTATTGCTATTATAAACTGGTTACCAGCGTAATTAGAGCAGTAAAAAAAGAAATGTTTTGTCATACCCGTGGTATACGGTCTGATATACCACGGCTGTCAGCCAATCAGTATCAGGGCTCGAACCACCCAGTTTATAATTGTCAATTTACCAACAATATACTGACAAAAATATAACATATGGATGACAATACATTTTGAAAATATACGTCAGTTACATATAGGAGAGAAGACTGAATGGTTCTGCTAAATTGGGGTTGAACAAGTATACTAACAAAGCTATCATTGCGTACCTTAATTTGTGAGGTTAGTTTGCCGTCTCTATATACGCTGAACAAAAATATACAGTAAAGGCAACATGTAAAGTGTTGGTCACATGTTTCATGAGCTGAAAAAAAAAATCCCTGACATTTTCCATACGCACAAAAAGCTTTTCTCTAAAATGTTGTGCACAAATTTGTTTACATCCCTGTTAGTGAGCATTTATCCTTTGCCAAGATAATCCATCAACCTGACAGGTGTGGCATATCAAGAAGATGATTAAAGCATGATCATTACACAGGTTCACCTTGTGCTGGGAACAATAAAAGGCCACTCTAAAATGTGCAGTTTTGTCACACAACACAATGCCACAGATGTCTGAAGTTTTGAGGGAGCGTGCAATTGGCATGTTGACTGCACAAATGCCCACCAGAGCTGTTGCCAGATAATTTAATGTTTATTTCTCTACCATAAGCCACATCCAACGTCGTTTTAGAGAATTTGGCAGTACGTCCAACCGGCCTCACAATCGCAGACCACGTGTATGGCGTCGTTTGGGTGAGCGGTTGGCTGATGTCAACATTGTGAACTGACTGCTCCATGGTGGCGGTGGGGTTATGGTATGGACAGGCATAAGCTACAGAACACAATAGCATTTTATCGATGGCAATTTTAATGCATAAAAATACCGTAACGAGATCCTGAGGCCCATTGTGAGGCCCATTTGTTTTAAAAGGTATCTGTGACCAACAGATGCATATCTGTATTCCCAGTCATGTGAAATCCATAGATTAGGGCCTAATGAATTTATTTCAATTGACTGATTTCCTCATATGAACTGTAACTCAGTAAAATCAATGAAATTGTTGCATGTTGCGTTTATATTTTTGTTCAGTATAGTTATTGCATTGCAGCTCCTATCCCCTATAACTTTGACCAGACTGACCATGACGTGTAGGTCCTCCATAGTGGGTCCAGGGACCTCAAAGCTTTCCCAGGTGTCCGCAGAGCGCTTGTACAGGAGCTTGGTTCCCGCTACGCTGTACTCCCCAGGAACACTGATCTTCCAGTTTCCATTAATGACAAACTGGGAACGCCCGTTCTGGAGCGCTGGAGGGGGAAGAGAAGGAATTGATTGAATGAAGGTAGATGGGAATGTTTCTGATTTTCAATGCTGATTGGTGAAGTGAGACTGAAATTGGCTTTGTGACGATAATATGTATACAGTGTTTGATTGAATTATGCTAGGGTTGGGGTCATTTCCTTTTCAGTCAATTCAGGAAGTAAACAGAAATCGCAATTGAGGAAAATGTGTTTACTTCCTTAATTACATTTAACATTTTAGTCATTTAGCAGACGCTTTTATCCAAAGTGACTTACAGTAGTGTGCATACATTTTCATTTTCACAACCCTGGCGTTGCAAGTGCCATGCTCTACCAACTGAGCACATGGGACCACGGGACCACTTTACTAAATTGAAATGGAATAAACCCCAACCCTGCATTTTACATAAAGATTTCTTAATTCAGCAAAGTAATAAACATAGTTGCCTTGCCAAACAGAGTACCATTACTACATAATTGCCTTGTTTGGCCTAACAGTGACAAGTTGCAGGAACAGACAACAAATAGGGAAACCATCTCTTGGAAGTTTATTTTTTTGGTGGAAATCTTCCAACCAAATCAGAACTAACCAAGTACTTCCACCTGCTCGCCAGAAGGCCAGATCCCCAGTTCCTCCCACCCTCTTCCCGCACCCAGTTTTCCCACCCTGCCCCATGGCCAAATTAAACCTTTACGAGTGTTTCATTTCAGGATCCCTGCATTTTCCATTTCAGGAGTCACGTTATTTCGGTCTTGTAAATGTGGGTGAGAATAGATGGATAGCCTTGGGTGTTGTGTTGACTGGAGAGCCCACCCAGAGTGCAACTGGGTATCAACCAGAGAGCTGTATCGGTCTCTGGTGCCAGGAAGTGGCAGTAAGCTAACAGGAATAAGAGGGGAGCAGTATTATGACCAGATATTTAATGTGTCAGGGTAGCGGTGGAGTTCTATAGCCATGGGTGGGTGGGTTGAAACTCATAGCAGACATACAGAACATGATAAAAAGGATAATCTCTCAAAGCAAATTATCGGTCACAACCAGCTGTCTGTATATGTACTGTATATAGTTAGTGATACTACAGAACATTGTGTGTGTCAAGCTGAGCCATCTCTTACCCAGATAGTTCCTGCTGTTATCAGTGACGCGGATGTGAGTAGCTCCAGCTGGGATCATGGTCACTTCATTGTACCCAAACGGACCCGCTATAGCCAACAGAGTACAGAGACATTCATTAAGACAGATATTACACCAGTGGGAGACAAGCATAAACCATTCATTTAGAGTCTGGGTAATAAACAACATATGTGGTGCAGCATGTGATATATGCAATATATACAGTGGGGAAAAAAAGTATTTAGTCAGCCACCAATTGTGCAAGTTCTCCCACTTAAAAAGATGAGAGAGGCCTGTAATTTTCATCCTAGGTACACGTCAACTATGACAGACACATTGAGAAAAAAAAATCAAAAAATCCAGTTATTGACCAAATACTTATTTTTCTGGATTTTTTTTTCTCTTTTTGTCTGTCATAGTTGACGTGTACCTATGATGAAAATTAAAGGCCTCTCTCATCTTTTGAAGTGGGAGAACATGCACAATTGGTGGCTGACTAAATACTTTTTTTCCCCACTGTATGTGAATATATACTATATATGCTTATACAGTGGGGAAAAAAAGTATTTAGTCAGCCACTATTTGTGCAAGTTCTCCCACTTAAAAAGATGAGAGAGGCCTGTAATTTTCATCATAGGTACACGTCAACTATGAAAGACAAATTGAGAAAAAAAAATCCAGAAAATCACATTGTAGGATTTTTTATGAATTTATTTGCAAATTATGGTGGAAAATAACTATTTGGTCACCTACAAACAAGCAAGATTTCTGGCTCTCACAGACCTGTAACTTCTTCTTTAAGAGGCTCCTCTGTCCTCCACTCATTACCTGTATTAATGGCATCTGTTTGAACTTGTTATCAGTATAAAAGACACCTGTCCACAACCTCAAACAGTCACACTCCAAACTCCACTATGGCCAAGACCAAAGAGCTGTCAAAGGACACCAGAAACAAAATTGTAGACCTGCACCAGGCTGGGAAGACTGAATCTGCAATAGGTAAGCAGCTTGGTTTGAAGAAATCAACTGTGGGAGCAATTATTAGGAAATGGAAGACATACAAGACCACTGATAATCTCCCTCGATCTGGGGCTCCACGCAAGATCTCACCCCGTAGGGTCAAAATGATCACAAGAACGGTGAGCAAAAATCCCAGAACCACACGGGGGGACCTAGTGAATGACCTGCAGAGAGCTGGGACCAAAGTAACAAAGCCTACCATCAGTAACACACTACGCCGCCAGGGACTCACATCCTGCAGTGAAAGACGTGTCCGCCTGCTTAAGCCAGTACATGTCCAGGCCTGTCTGAAGTTTGCTAGAGTGCATTTGGATGATCCAGAAGAGGATTGGGAGAATGTCATATGGTCAGATGAAACCAAAATATAACTTTTTGGTAAAAACTCAACTCTGTGTTTGGAGGACAAAGAATGCTGAGTTGCATCCAAAGAACACCATACCTACTGTGAAGTATGGGGGTGGAAACATCATGCTTTGGGGCTGTTTTTCTGCAAAGGGACCAGGACGACTGATCCGTGTAAAGGAACGAATGAATGGGGCCATGTATCGTGAGATTTTGAGTGAAAACCTCCTTCCATCAGCAAGGGCATTGAAGATGAAACGTGGCTGGGTCTTTCAGCATGACAATGATCCCAAACACACCGCCCGGGCAATGAAGGAGTGGCTTCGTAAGAAGCATTTCAAGGTCCTGGAGTGGCCTAGCCAGTCTCCTGATCTCAACCCCATAGAAAATCTTTGGAGGGAGTTGAAAGTCTGTGTTGCCCAGCGACAGCCCCAAAACATCACTGCTCTAGAGGAGATCTGCATGGAGGAATGGGCCAAAATACCAGCAACAGTGTGTGAAAACCTTGTGAAGACTTACAGAAAACGTTTGACCTGTGTCATTGCCAACAAAGGGTATATAACAAAGTATTGAGAAACTTTTGTTATTGACCAAATACTTATTTTCCACCATAATTTGCAAATAAATTCATTAAAAATCCTACAATGTGATTTTCTGGATTTTTTTTCCTCATTTTGTCTGTCATAGTTGACGTGTACCTATGATGAAAATTGCAGGCCTCTCTCATCTTTTTAAGTGGGAGAACTTGCACAATTGGTGGCTGACTAAATACTTTTTTTCCCCACTGTATGTGTAACACTTCTAAAACTTTATTAAAGTAAATACATATGGATTTCTTTCCTGAATAATATATTCTCATAGCAAATAGTTAATACATACATATCCATTTACTAATATTAATGATAACGACTAAATTAGGATTATATAATGATTTACAGACAGTTTACTAATGGTTAACATTTAAAACCAAAGAGGGATATTTCACCATCGAGCCAAAAGCATGAACCATTCATTTAGAGAGTGATATTTCACTAGTGGGCCAAAAGCAGGCAACATCTCTATGGTCCCCCTGCTGCTGGTGGGTGAAAGGCAAGCAGCAACCCTATTCATCCTGTTTTTTTCTATGGGACTGAGATCCCGTTGCTCTTGTTTTGACAATTGTAGGTATCTGAGATTAAAAGCTATGCGCAGAGTTAATGTGCTATTTTAAAGTTGTCCATTTTCTTATTATTTTGTGTTTGAAGAAAGCGTAAAGCTAATATTGGTGATTTACCGCCACCATACTGGAGTCCTGAACCAAATATTGTGTGCAATTCATATATTCTGGCCACTAGATGGCGGTGATATAGCTTACAGGGGCAATCAGCGGTTGCTACATCAATTTTTGGATTTATAAATTAATGATATGTACCCATTGATTCTTGAAGAATATAACTTATAAATGCCTCATGAACTTACTTCAACTGCTGTACCCCATCGGAACCCAAAATATAAGCTTGTTTTACTCCAACAAAGAAAATGTAAACAAACACTATTTGGCCTCACAACATGGTTAAAGCTATAATGTTGATATCATGGATGGTCAGTCCTTGCATTCGTAGCTTTGTCTATGAATTTGAGAGTGGTTACATTTCTCCAGCCCCATCCCTCAGCTTTTTACCGAAACCAGGGGCAGGGAGAATGCTTTGTTATTGTTTCTACTGCTGATTGCCACTTTAAAGCCATTTACTAACCATATGCAACCCAATTTGAAGACAATGCTATAATCATTGACTAGTTTAAAATGGTGCAAGCACTCAATGGCAATGTCCATGCTAAAACAGGTTATGTCCATCTAGAGCCCTCTATCCATCTCTATGGTTCAGCAATAGACTTAGTTATGAACCTGAGTTTGAGTTTTTTTTATGAATCTCGTGTGTTAGTGCTGGGCTAGAACAAAGGCCTGCAGACAGCGGAGGGGCCTACCCTTACTAAGTTCAGCTGTGTTCAGGACTTCCTCGTTCAAACAAACATCTAGCAACATCTAAAAACCAAAACCATGTTTTCTCTGCAAGCTAACATTATTGTGTGGCTATACTTGTTGTTTTCGAGTTAGTAGGTACTGTTAAAAATGCCACGAAATAGCTTTTCATTCAAATTCCAGTGGTTGCATGGCCAAATGCAAAGCAAATGTAGGAAAAATCCAACTTGTGCAAACCTGCATCAAAGCAACACAGCCTAGTGTTGTGTGAAGAGCTGGAGTCAGTCAGCTGTTCTACAACACAACATTCTAAAACGGTCTAGTTTTGGCTCTCCTTATGGTCGGCTGTTAGATCTGTACAGGGCTGTAGAGTTAGGAAACTGATCTAGATGTATTTTTGTGTTAGTGCTAGGCTGAAACAAAGACCTTCACACATTTTAGCCACAAAGGTGCCTATCCTGTAGAGTTCAGCTGTAGGGTTTGTGTTATCAACCTTGACTTAGGGTGAGGAGGAGTTATAAAATGTTCTGTTCCACCTCCGGTTAACGTTAGAGAGTTATTGCCTGACCGTGATGATTATTTGAATCAGGTGTTTTCGTGCTGGGCTGGAACAAATGCCTGTACACCAGACGTGCCTACCCTTAAGAAGATCTTATAGGGTTAGGGTTAGAAAAAGTAAGTCGCTCTGGATAAGAGCATCTGCTAAATGACTACAATGTAAATCTAGATATAGCCTGACCGTGATGAGTTCTCTGGGCCCTTGGCTTTTGACCCTGTGGGAAGTAATGATTGTGCCCAGCGGCATCAAATCTGTTACGCCTCATTCGGACACACAGCTGCAGGAGGAGAGAAAACCAGGCAAGCCCTCCTAGGCTACCCAGGCACCCAAACAAAGCCTTCTTTCTCTCCATGTTTTCTCCTCACTCAAGCTGAACCATTATGAAGCAGTACAGTCACTCTTCAGTTACCATGCCCACACGCGGCGCCAGCTCAAGAGAGGATTCTGTTTCAGAATGGAGAGCAGTGCCAAATCACACGGCAGAGGTGTTGGCTGCTCTGTGTGTGTGTGTCTGTGTGCGGAGGATGTATTCTTGTGTCTGTATGTTTGTGTCTGCCTTTGATAGAGACAGAGTGCACGTGTGTGTGTGTGTGTGCGTGCGTGCGTGTTTCACTGCTGCTTGAACACTCGGTCACTGTCCTGCAGGAACCACTTAGGTTGAGAATTCCATGGCGGAGGGCCAGAATATAGAGTTTGGTGGCCTCTGCTTTGACCCTCAGAACACACACACAGTGCATTTATGGCCCTAGCGTAAAATATTATGTTAACGCTCTGTTTGAACATTCTATTTCCATTGAGTGAAGCAAGTACCATTAATTAGCGTTCCCTTATCGAAACTTAATGAATCCAGCTTTGACTAAACATATACACTGAGTGTACAAAACATTAGAAACACCTGCTCCTTCCATGACTTAGACTGACCAGGTGAATTCTATGATCCCTTATTGATGTCACTTGTTAAATCCACTTCAAATCAGTGTAGATGAAGGGGAGGAGACAGGTTAAAGAAGGATTTTTAAGCCTTGAGACAATTGAGACATGGATTGTCTATGAGTGCCATTCATGGGCAAGACAAAAAGATTGAAGTGCCTTTGAAAAGGGAATGGTACTAGGTGTACCGGTTTGAGTGTGTCAAGAACTGCACCGCTGCTGGGTTTTTCACGCTCAACAGTTTCCCGTGTGAATCAATGGTCCACTACCCAAAGGACATACAGCCAACTTCACACAACTGTGGGAAGCATTGAAGTCAATATGGGCCAGCATCCCTGTGGAACCTTTTGACACCTTGTAGAGTCCATGCCCCGACAAATTGAGGCTGTTCTGAGGGCAAAGGGGGTGCAACTAAAAATGAGGAAGTTCCTAATGTTTTGTACATTCAGTGTATGTCAGCCCATTTCGTTTACTCTGTCTATGCTTCAGAGGTTGTGTTTGTGTGTGTGTGGTGTGTGTGTGTGTGTTTGTGTGTGTGTGTGGTGTTTGTGTGTGTGTGTATGTGTATGTGTATGTGTGCGTGCATGCATGTGTGTCTATACCTGCTCCCTGTGCATTCTGGTACACACTCCTGTGGTGTAGACAGGTTGAGTTCTGTCCTCCACACACCATACAGGCATCCTCCTGCTGGTCCGAGCCCAGGATCAGGTCACAGCCCGGTGTCTGCACAACACAAGTTCAGGCAAAGTACAGACAACGTTGAGACAATATACAGACAACGTTCAGACAACATACAGACAACGTTCAGACAACATACAGACAACGTTCAGACAACCTACAGACAACACAGAGACAATGAACATAAAACCAGACACACATCAGACAAAGCAACAAAAATAATCTAGGTTGAAAACCAAATACAGCACCCAAAGATAACACCTGAAAAACACAGCGCCACTAACTGGTGATAGACTTGTTAAAGGTAGACTCAGCAAAATTCCACAAGCAGCACCGCAGATACTGAGATGAGCAAGATGCAAGACTCTCTAAGGGTTATATGTGGTTAGGCAGCAGTGGTCTCACACGATGACCAGCTAACTCTAACCATTCTATAGAGAGGCCAGTGCTGTCCGGATGCTCGGAAAGGCACCAGTGGCCCCAATGCACCTTCTACGGCAGAGAATTCAGACACAGATACGCACTCACTCACGCATGCGTGCACACACACACACATATATATGCAGTCACTCACACAACACACAAACCCATGTGAAAGTGCATGTACACACCATTTACTTGGATATACCACAGAGGCACAAAGAGGGACTGGTGACAAGGGAAGCTGTGGAGTGATGGAGGAGAGAAGAGGAGGGGAAATGAGGGGAGAGGAGGGAAGGAGAGACGAGGAGAGGGGAGGGGAGGGGAGGAGAGACGAGGAGAGGGGAGGGGAGGAGAGGGGAGGAGAGATGAGGAGAGGGGAGGGAAGGAGAGATGAGGAGAGGGGCGAGGAGGAGAGGGAAGGAGAGGGGAGGGGAGGAGAGATGAGGAGGGGGAGGAGAGGGGAGGAGAGTCAAGGAGAGGGGAGGGGAGGAGAGACGAGGAGAGGGGACGGGAGATGAGGAGAGGGGAGGGGAGGAGAGATGAGGAGCGGAGAGGAGAGGAGAGGAGAGGAGAGGAGAGGAGAGGAGAGGAGAGGAGAGGAGAGGAGAGGAGAGGAGAGGAGAGGAGAGGAGAGGAGAGGAGAGGAGAGGAGAGGAGAGGAGAGGAGAGGAGAGGAGAGGAGAGGAGAGGAGAGGAGAGGAGAGGAGAGGAGGGGAGGGGAGGGGAGGGGAAGAGAAATGAGGAGAGGAGAAACGAGAAGGGAGGAGAGACGAGGAGAGGGGTGGGGAGGAGAGGAGAGATGAGGAGAGGGGAGGGGAGGAGAGATGAGGAGAGGGGAGGGGAGGAGAGACATGGAGAGGAGAGAAGAGGAGAGACATGGAGAGGAGAGAAGTGGAGAGCAGTGACGAGCAGAGACGTAGAGAGCAGAGACGAGGAGAGGAGAGGAAAGGAGAGGAGACGACAGAAGAGGAGAGACGTGGAGCGGAGAGACGTGGAGAGCCGAGGAGAGACGTGGAGAGCAGAGACAAGGAGAGGAGAGACCAGGGAACGGAGAGGAGAGATATGGAGAGAAAATGAAAGGAGAAACATGAACCCTACAAAGCACTGGAGCCTGGTGAAAAGCACCATATAAATAGAAATCATTATTATAATTATTATATTAAAAACTCAGAGCAGAGAGAGAGAAGATTCAAGTGGGACTTTGTGTATGTGTGTGTGTGTATATGTGCGTGTAAAGGGGTCATTTGCTTGCTACACCCCAGAGATGGACAGATTACAGTCTGCACCTTCCTTCTGCAGTGCAGAGAAAACCAATCAAGTGGGAGGTTCTGGAGTAGAGACCAGCAATCTAGGAAACATATAATTATCTACCCCACACACACACACACACACACACACACACACACACACACACACACACACACACACACACACACACACACAGTGAATCTGTGTACACAACAGGGTATGAATCAACGCAACAAGCTACCTGAGTGCATGAGGGGCCCTTTACTGTACACACACACAATATTTAGTCCAGGCAGCTTTGTGTAGTGTTGGTCTGAACTCAATCTGTGTCACGCTGCCTTCCAGCCCAGCTGGACTCTGCATCTACTTCCTGTCCTAGGCCACGCCCCCCCCCGTGACCTCAGACAGCTTAGGGCCACCGCTGACCTCACGCCCCATAAATCCACTCATACACTTCAACAAAGACAGACAAGCACACATGCAGACATAAAGACCAGCATGGTAATGTTCACACTCACACACAGAGACAGACACACACACACAGAGACAGACACACACATGTTTGGATTTGGTACTAATGACCAAAGCCTCAACCTCAGGGTAGAGAATTGAATTTCCAATCATCTCCATCTGCTAGTGTGTGTGAGAGATGGGAGAACCCTATTACTGAGGTGTGTGAGTGTGTGTGTGTGTCCCTGAAAGGGCCCCTCATGCAACCCCTTGTTGCATTGTTCCATTTGCACAGAGCCACAACATGTCTGTGTGTGTGTCTTTATCTGCTGCTTGAACACTCGGTCACTGTCCTGCAGGAACCACTTAGGTTGAGAATTCCATGGAGGAGGGCCAGAACATTGTGTTTGGTGGCCTCTGCTTTGACCCTCAGAACACACACACACACACACAGTGCATTTATGAGCGTAATGTTCTGTTAATGCTCTGTTTGAACATTCTGTTTCTTTGTAGTGCAGCAATACCATTCATGTTTAGTGTCCCCTTATCGAAACGTAATGAATCCAGCTTTGATTAAACATCAATTAGTTATAAAAGAAAGCCACAAGGAATGTCAGCCCTTGACATTTATTTTGCTCTGTCTATCCTTTAGAGGCTGTGTTTGTGTGTGTTCGTGCGTGCAGGCGTGTGTGTGCTCTGACAAGTCCACTGACAAGTGCACTCTGGTCCTAATGCACAGGATGAGTGCACTACTGCTGAGAGAACCAGAGGAAATGGCCAACACAGTCCTAATACTGTCCAGACAGAGAGAGAGACAGAGAGAGAGACAGAGAGAGAGACAGAGAGAGAGAGACAGAGACAGAGAGAGACAGACGGAGAGAGAGAGAGACAGAGAGAGAGAGAGACAGAGAGAGAGAGACAGAAAGGGCAAGAGTGAGAGAAAGAATGTGTGCCTTCGATTCCCATACTGCCTGACACACACACATCGTGAAACCACCTCTCTGCATAGTGGGGGGACACACACAAAATTGTCACTCACCAAGCATTTTCCGTTGACACACACAGCTCCAGGCTCTTTACTGCAGGCAGTGCCGTCCAGGACGCGACCAAAGTTGTAGTAGAAGTTGTGACCCAGGGCCAGACAGCTCAACTCACATGGGTTAGAACCTTAGGAGAGGAGGGAAGTTAGAGTAGGTGGTATTATATAACAATCTAAACGTACACATACAGCACTAGTCAAAAGTTTGGACACACCTACTCATTCCAGGGTTTTTCTTAATTTTTTACTATTTTCTACATTGTAGAATAATTGTGAAGACATCAAAACTATGAAATAACACATATGGAATCATGTAGTAACCAAAAAAGTGTTAAACAAATCAAATTGCCAAGAGTGTGCAAAGCTGTCATCAAGGTAAAGGTTGGCTACTTTGAAGAATCTCAAATATAAAATATATTTTGATTTGTTTAACACTTTTTTTGGTTACTACATGATTCCATATGTGTTATTTTATAGTGTTGATGTCTTCACTATTAATCTACAATGTAAAAAATAGTAAAAATAAAGAAAAACCCTGGAATTAGTAGGTGTCCAAACTTTTGACTGATACTGTATATACAACCACCTCACTGACAGACATTACCTCTCAGCTACACTAAACAGTACAGTTACAGGTACTAGAAAGTTGGGTTAGTCAGGTTACTGGCTGCAGTGTCTATGAAACATTGCATTCTAGTCTATTGTCTCCTAGCCTTAGCACAGCAGTACAGGGTTTAAAAAAAACTTTACATTAGAATTGAAGGAAGGAGGTAACTTGTAGCAGGTGGGGGACAGATAGGAATGGAATGAGGTAGGAGAAGAGGGAAGGAGGTAGGAGGTAGGAGAAGGAGGTAGGAGAAGGAGGTAGGAGAAGGGGGAAGGAGGTAGGAGAAGGGGGAAGGAGGTAGGAGAAGGAGGTAGGAGAAGGGGGAAGGGGGGAAGGAGGTAGGAGAAGGGGAAAGGAGGTAGGAGGTAGGAGGTAGGAGAAGGAGGTAGGAGAAGGGGTAAGGGGGGAAGGAGGTAGGAGAAGGGGGAAGGAGGTAGGAGAAGGAGGTAGAAGAAGGGGGAAGGGGGGAAGGAGGTAGGAGAAGGGGGAAGGAGGTAGGAGGTAGGAGAAGGGGAAGGAGGTAGGAGAATAGGTAGGAGATGGGGGAAGGAGGTAGGAGGTAGGAGAAGGAGGTAGGAGAAGAGGGAAAGGAGGTTGGAGAAGGGGAAAGGAGGTAGGAGGAGAGGGAAAGGAGGTTGGAGAAGGGGAAAGGAGGTAGGAGGAGAGGGAAGGAGGTAGGAGGAGAGGGAAGGAGGTTGGAGAAGGGGAAAGGAGGTAGGAGGAGAGGGAAAGGAGGTTGGAGAAGGGGAAAGGAGGTAGGAGGAGAGGGAAGGAGGTAGGAGGTAGGAGAAGAGGGAAGGGGGGAAGGAGGTAGGATAAGAGGGAAAGGGGTAGGAGAATGGGGAAGGAGGTAGGAGAAGAGGGAAGAAGGTAGGAGAAGGGGGAAGTGGGGAAGCAGTGGTGGGGGATAGGGTGCAGAGGGGAAAGAGTGAAACAGGTCAGTGGAGAGTATGGACTGAACTCATAATACAGGTGTGGCCAAATGACAAGCAGATTTCCAAATGGACACATGCCACATTTAGCACGCACACGCACACACACACGTGTCATGCCTCACCGACCTCCATGGAAGGTGGTCCATCTGTAGCTGTTTCCAGCCACCAGCGGTCTGTCGTTGTAGGCAGAACACTGCATCTCCCTGAAGTCCTCTGAGCCCCCAGTACACCCCTACAGCAGACAGACACAGAGAGACCTGGTTACCCAGTGCTATGCACTCACACGTGCATGCCTCAAAACACCTCACCATCTTATGTTAATATGTTTAGAGTTCATTAATATACTGTACTGGGCTCCCGAGTGGCGCAGCGGTCTAAGGCACTGCATCTCAGTGCTTGAGGCGTCACTACAGACCCCCTGGTTCGATTCCAGGCTGTATCACAACTGGCCGTGATTGGGAGTCCCATAGGGCGGCGCACAATTGGCCCAGCGTCGTCCGGGTTTGGCTGGTGTAGGCCATCATTGTAAATAAGAATTTGTTCTTAACTGACTTGCCTAGTTAAATAATGGTAAAATAAAAAAATATTTAAAAAATACTGACTCACTGTCTAAACACACACCCACACGTCTGACACACAGGATCCGCACCGTATACTTTCCAAGAAAACGGTATATCTTCAAGAATATATATCATGAGGGTGTAGATGAAAACTCTATGTTATATCTATCTATTTATGGGACTCCGATAGAAGCATATGCACTGTTCATATAGTATCAGGAGCTCAACTTCTGTACAGTACAATGAAGTGACAGGTTCATATTTTCAGTGAAACTGATCACGCCCAGACAGCATACCTGCTTGGTTAAATATAGTAACAGCACAGTTCACATTCACTGAACCAACTTTGTTATCAGCCCTCAAGCACACTCAGCTTATCGTTTCAAAATGTTTGACAACAATATGAAAGTCTGCATCGATTAAGACCATTCTGTATAGAAATCCATCATTCAAAAGTTGTTGTGATTCTGATTACAACTTTTTTGAAGGAGAACAGATTAAAAAAAAATATTCGGCTTGGTTATTCTTAGACAGTGAAGAAAGGGATGATGTAGGGTTAAAAGTGATTGACTTTAGGGCGGACCGGGAATCAAACCCTTGTGTCTTGGGGCAAAGCGTGATTGGGGGTCTGCAGTAGACAGCACATGATAACAAGTTACAGTTACAACAAGACAGTGGAATCTACAGTGGGGAGAACAAGTATTTGATACACTGCCGATTTTGCAGGTTTTCCTACTTACAAAGCATGTAGAGGTCTGTAATTTGTATCATAGGTACACTTCAACTGTGAGAGACGGAATCTAAAACAAAAATCCAGAAAATCACATTGTATGATTTTTAAGTAATTAATTTGCATTTTATTGCATGACATAAGTATTTGATCACCTACCAACCAGTAAGAATTCCGGCTCTCACAGACCTGTTAGTTTTTATTTAAGAAGCCCTCCTGTTCTCCACTCATTACCTGTATTAACTGCACCTGTTTGAACTCATTACCTGTATAAAAGACACCTGTCCACACACTCAATCAAACAGAATCCAACCTCTCCACAATGGCCAAGACCAGAGAGCTGTGTAAGAACATCAGGGATAAAATTGTAGACCTGCACAAGGCTGGGATGGGCTACAGGACAATAGGCAAGCAGCTTGGTGAGAAGGCAACAACTGTTGGCGCAATTATTAGAAAATGGAAGAAGTTCAAGATGACGGTCAATCACCCTCGGTCTGGGGCTCCATGCAAGATCTCAACTCGTGGGGCATCAATGATTATGAGGAAGGTGAGGGATCAGCCCAGAACTACACGGCAGGACCTGGTCAATGACCTAAAGAGAGCTGGGACCACAGTCTCAAAGAAAACCATTAGTAACACACTACGCCGTCATGGATTAAAATCCTGCAGCACACACAAGGTCCCCCTGCTCAAGCCAGCGCATGTCCAGGCACGTCTGAAGTTTGCCAATGACCATCTGGATGATCCAGAGGAGGAATGGGAGAAGGTCATGTGGTCTGATTAGACAAAAATAGAGCTTTTTGGTCTAAACTCCACTCGCCGTGTTTGGAGGAAGAAGAATGATGAGTACAACCCCAAGAACACCATCCCAACCATGAAGCATGGAGGTGGAAACGTTATTCTTTGGGGATGCTTTTCTGCAAAGGGTACAGGACAACTGCACCGTATTGAGGGGAGGATGGATGGGGCCATGTATCGCGAGATCTTGGCCAACAACCTCCTTCCCTCAGTAAGAGCATTGAAGATGGGTCGTGGCTGGGTCTTCCAGCATGACAACGACCCGAAACACACAGCCAGGGCAACTAAGGAGTGGCTCCGTAAGAAGCATCTCAAGGTCCTGGAGTGGCCTAGCCAGTCTCCAGACCTGAACCCAATAGAAAATCTTTGGAGGGAGCTGAAAGTCCGTATTGCCCAGCGACAGCCCCGAAACCTGAAGGATCTGGAGAAGGTCTGTATGGAGGAGTGGGCCAAAATCCCTGCTGCAGTGTGTGCAAACCTGGTCAAGACCTACAGGAAACGTATGATCTCTGTAATTGCAAACAAAGGTTTCTGTACCAAATATTAAGTTCTGCTTTTCTGATGTATCAAATACTTATGTCATGCAATAAAATGCAAATTAATTATCATACAATGTGATTTTCTGGATTTTTGTTTTAGATTCCGTCTCTCACAGTTGAAGTGTACCTATGATAAAAATTACAGACCTCTACATGCTTTGTAAGTAGGAAAACCTGCGAAATCGGCAGTGTATCAAATACTTGTTCTCCCCACTGTATGTGTTACACAAACTCCCCAAAAAACGCAGCAAGTGACAAATTGAAAGGTTACAAATTCCTGTCATACACACAAGGCTGATGCAGGGTTCCACATCTGTTTGTGCTTTAGCCAACTCCTAGTTCTGTTGTGTTTGTCTGTTGTCATGCCAACGTGTCTTGTCCTATGGCAGGAGTCAGAGGAGTTGGCACTTCAACAAATGAGTCCAGGGATGTGTTAATTAGGCCCCGAAAGGGGAAAAACAGACTAAAGGGACTTCCTGGACCTATCCAAAACGAAACACTAATTTAAATATTCCTTTACAAAACATTTTAAAACGTTTTCCATTGCGTGCCCTACACAAGCTTGACACTCCGCTGCATGATATTCTGGATGTTGTACTGGACCACTAGGTCTTGGCATGTTATGATAGACATGTGCAAACACAGCATACTGGTTTCCATGTGTGGTGATGTCATCGTGTTGACACATACCTTGGGGTTGCAGATCTTGTATTGTCTGGGGTCTCCTGAGCATGGCCCGCCAACTGGGTTCCTGGGACAGAGTTCAGTCATTTATGAAAATGAGAATGACTGTACACTTAAGGGCACACTAAATAAGGCCACTGGTCATCCCATTACAGAAAGCTGACTTGAATGGGAAAGTTTGTGGTAGTCATTCTGTTTCCCATGTTGTATTACTAGACAGATCACAGCAAATACAGAGAAAGCAGCCTACAAAGTCATTCACTTTCATTTTTTGAGGATTAACCTGTTTGAAGTAGATCTCTGTTGTGATTGGTCCATCCCTGGTTCTTACCTGGTGATGCAGGTGCGTGTACGCACCGAGGCCCCTCCCCCACATGAGCGCGAGCACACAGACCAGCCGTTCCACGAGGCCCATTCGTTCCTGTAGTGCAGCTGTCGTCGGGCACGCGCTGGACGACCCTCCGACGGACCCCACGCAGACACCCAGGAAGACTGAGACACAGAAGGTCAGAGGTCAACATAATGTATTGACGTAAAGTAAACTAGATTCTATCTATTGATATATTTATATGGTTCACATACTATATAAACAGCATTCTGCATCAACTGATTATTCATTGATTTACTACAGAATTGATCCCAAAGAGCCAAGGCCATTAGCTTATTGGTTGGACGATGGATTCTCTAAGTATTTGACCCCCTCTCAATCAGAAAGATTTCTGGCTCCCAGGTGTCTTTTATACAGGAAACGAGCTGAGATTAGGAGCACACTCTTAAAGGGAGTGCTCCTAATCTCAGCTTGTTCCCTGTATAAAAGACACCTGTCCAAGACCAAAGAGCTCTCCAAGGATGTCAGGGACAGGATTGTAGACCTACACAAGGCTGGAATGGGCTACAAGACCATCGCCAAGCAGCTTGGTGAGAAGGTGACAACAGTTGGTGCGATTATTCGCAAATGGAAGAAACACAAAAGAACTGTAAACTCAGAGGTCAACATAATGTATTGACGTAAAGTAAACTAGATTCTATCTATTGATATATTTATATGGTTCACATACTATATAAACAGCATTCTGCATCAACTGATTATTCATTGATTTACTACAGAATTGATCCCAAAGAGCCAAGGCCATTAGCTTATTGGTTGGACAATGGATTCTCTAGGGGCCCAATTATGATTCCTTAGAAGATACGTCACTTTGGATTGAACGATTGACTGATTGATTTGGTCATTCAACAATACACGTAGACAACAGTCAAATCAGTTTACATTATTACCACTCACATATTATAATTAAAGCAGTACATTTATTCCAAATGATTGAGCATGTAAATGTATTGCCAGAATAAAGCCAACAACTCTGCAGACGCATGCCAGATCTTACAATGCCTGGATAAGTATTTAACATATCAGTCTATGTGTGTGTGGTTGTGTGTGATTGTGTGTGGTTGTGTGTGCGACTGTGTGTGTTTGAGTGCATCAATGTGTTTGTGTGTGAGGAGGGGGTGAAAGCGAGGTATAGGTGAGGTAAATACCATAAATGTGTGAAAGGGGTGTGTAGTGTAGTGTGTGTGTGTGTGTGTGTGTTTGTTCACACCCTGCTACCTGTCAACAAGATCACCTTGGGGAAGCCAGTTGTTTAGTGCTATATATAAAAACTTCTTCTCTATCACATAAATCTATTTCGTGTGTGTGTGTGTGTGTGTGTGTGTGTGTGTGTGTGTGTGTGTGTTCACACCCTGCTACCTGTCAACAAGATCACCTTGGGGAAGCCAGTTGTTAAGTGCTATATATAAAAACTTCATCTCTATCACATAAATCTATTTCAAGTGTGTGTGTGTAGTGTGTGTGTGTAGTGTGTGTGTGTGTGTGTGTGTGTGTGTGTGTGTGTGTGTGTGTGTGTGTGTGTGTGTGTGTGTGTGTGTGTGTGTGTGTGTGTCACACCCTGCTACCTGTCAACAAGATCACCTTGGGGAAGCCAGTTGTTAAGTGCTATATATAAAAACTTCATCTCTATCACATAAATCTATTTCAAGTGTGTGTGTGTGTAGTGTGTGTGTGTGTGTGTGTGTGTGTGTGTGTGTGTGTGTGTGTGTGTGTGTGTGTGTGTGTGTGTGTGTGTGTTTGTTCACACCCTGCTACCTGTCAACAAGATCACCTTGGGGAAGCCAGTTGTTAAGTGCTATATATAAAAACTTCATCTCTATCACATAAATCTATTTCAAGTGTGTGTGTGTGTAGTGTGTGTGTGTGTGTGTGTGTGTGTGTGTGTGTGTGTGTTTGTTCACACCCTGCTACCTGTCAACAAGATCACCTTGGGGAAGCCAGTTGTTTAGTGCTATATATAAAAACTTCATCTCTATCACATAAATCTATTTCAAGTGTGTGTGTGTGTAGTGTGTGTGTGTGTGTGTGTGTGTGTGTGTGTGTGTGTGTGTGTGTGTTTGTTCACACCCTGCTACCTGTCAACAAGATCACCTTGGGGAAGCCAGTTGTTTAGTGCTATATATAAAAACTTCATCTCTAGCACATAAATGCTCCTGGTTATCCGTAAATAAATAAGAAACACGAACAATTGTGCCTACTGGTTTGCTTAATAAGTTATTATTCATACTTTTACTTTGATACTTAAGTACATTTTAGTAATTACATTTACTTTTGATACTTAAGTATATTTAAAACCAAATACTTTTATTCAAGTAGTATTTTACTGGGTGACTTTCACTTTTACTTGAGTCATTTTCTATTAAGGTATCTTTACTTTTACTCAAGTATGACAATTGGGTACTTTTTCCACCACTGATTACGAGCCTAGTTGGTTAAGCTACAGAAAAAGACAGCAACCTTCCCACTAGCCATGATTGGCTGAGATAATGAGTGGCTGGACATGCCGAGAGACGAGTTCGGATTGGTCTGCAGTGAGGGAAAAAAGTATTTGATCCCCTGCTGATTTTGTATGTTTGCCCACTGACAAAGAAATGATCAGTCTATCATTTTAATGGTAGGTTTATTTGAACAGTGAGAGACAGAATAACAACAAAAACATCCATAAAAACACATGTCAAAAATATTATAAATTTATTTGCATTTTAATGAGGGAAATAAGTATTTGACCCCCTCTCAATCAGAAAGATTTCTGGCTCCCAGGTGTCTTTTATACAGGAAACGAGCTGAGATTAGGAGCACACTCTTAAAGGGAGTGCTCCTAATCTCAGCTTGTTCCCTGTATAAAAGACACCTGTCCAAGACCAAAGAGCTCTCCAAGGATGTCAGGGACAGGATTGTAGACCTACACAAGGCTGGAATGGGCTACAAGACCATCGCCAAGCAGCTTGGTGAGAAGGTGACAACAGTTGGTGCGATTATTCGCAAATGGAAGAAACACAAAAGAACTGTAAACCCCCCCGGCCTGGGGCTCCTTGCAAGATCTCACCTCGTGGAGTTGCAATGATCATGAGAACGGTGAGGAATCAGCCCAGAACTACACAGGAGGATCTTGTCAATGATCTCAAGGCAGCTGGGACCATAGTCACCAAGAAAACAATTGGTAACACACTACGCCGTGAAGGACTGAAATCCTGCAGCGCCCGCAAGGTCCCCCTGCTCAAGAAAGCACATATACAGGATGTCTGAAGTTTGCCAATGAACATCTGAATGATTCAGAGGAGAACTGGGTGAAAGTGTTGTGGTCAGATGAGACCAAAATCGAGCTCTTTGGCATCAACTCAACTCGCCGTGTTTGGAGGAGGAGGAATGCTGCCTATGACCCCAAGAACACCATCCCCACCGTCAACCATGGAGGTGGAAACATTATGCTTTGGGGGTGTTTTTCTGCTAAGGGGACAGGACAACTTCACCGCATCAAAGGGATGATGGACGGGGCCATGTACCGTCAAATCTTGGGTGAGAACTTCCTTCCCTCAGCCAGGACATTGAAAATGGGTCGTGGATGGGTATTCCAGCATGACAATGACCCAAAACACACGGCCAAGGCAACAAAGGAGTGGCTCAAGAAGAAGCACATTAAGGTCCTGGAGTGGCCTAGCCAATCTCCAGACCTAAAACCCATAGAAAATCTGTGGAGGGAGCTGAAGGTTCGAGTTGCCAAACATCAGCCTCGAAACCTTAATGACTTGGAGATGATCTGCAAGGAGGAGTGGAACAAAATCCCTCCTGAAATGTGTGCAAACCTGGTGACCAACTACAAGAAACGTCTGACCTCTGTGATTGCCAACAAGGGTTTTGCCACCAAGTACTAAGTCATGTTTTGCAGAGGGGTCAAATACTTATTTCCCTCATTCAAATGCAAATACATTTATAACATTTTTGACATGCGTTTTTCTGGATTTTTTGTTGTTGTTATTCTGTCTCTCACTGTTCAAATAAACCTACCATTAAAATTATAGACTGATCATGTCTTTGTCAGTGGGCAAACGTACAAAATCAGCAGGGGATCAAATACTTTTTTCCCTCACTGTAGCACACTTCTGTCTATTTGAGCTGGTCAGTATGTGTAGGTAATCGTGTCTAACGTGGCTTTAAAAAAATGTATTGCATAGTAAAACTGCATAAGTGTTGCTCTCTACTTTCTGGAGGACCGAGTTTTGAAAAGTATGATAGCTAAGGAGATGGAGAAAACATTCTCAAACTAAGGGCAACCATGGCATCTGTGACAGGGAGACGCATCCATCCATGATGTATACGGGTAATATAGTCTAGCTAACTACATTTTCAGATATTACACATTTCTAATTTTGACAGAAAGTAGTTTCATTTCAAGTTAAAGTGTACTGTTAGCTAGCTAGCTAATGTTAGCTGGCTGGCTCGCTAGCTAATGTTACGTGTATGATCTTATTATTCGTATCTCAGAGCCATTTGCTTTGCTAGTTATAGCCTAATGTTAGCTAGCAAACATTGAACCTGGTTGGTTAGCTACCTGCAGATTCATGCAGGGTAGTAACGTCATGAGTTGGGATTATGGTTCATTATTTACCTAGCTAGCTAGCTAGCTAGCTAGCTAGCTACATGTCTTAACAAAAGACACCACTATGCAAGTAACCATTTCAATAGAATGTCACTGCCACAACTGTTGATAGCCGTAGCTGGTAAATTTGCTCTGGCTAACTACTCCGATTTCAGAGCACTCCCGTCTGAGTGTGCCAGAGCGCAGAATAACTGACAAATTCACGAACACTTACCACCCGTTGAATATGGCCGGTGTCAGTAAACGTTGGCAAAAAAGCGTAAATTGTTGCCAGCAGCACAGTTGCAGTCACCAATGCTCTGGATAACATAAAAACAGCCTAACCAGCTCTGCTAGGGTGAGTAATGGTCAGTGAGCTGTTCTCTCATTTGTGTCTGGAAGCAGCTAGCAAGTTAGCCAGTTAGCTTGGGTGCTTGACTGCTGTTGCTAGTACAGAACGCTCGGATCAACGCTTAAAGAGATGGGTGGGGCTAAAGCTTAAGAGGGTGTGAGCGATGGTGAATGAGTGTAGACAAAGAAGAGCTCTCCAGTAGGTACCAAAACATTCAAAGGCCATTTTCTCAAAAGTGAGGTTACAAGTTTATCAACTTTCAAAGCAGCATTACTTTACCATTGTTCCTCAAATGCAGTGTATGATATACCATTTTGTAGCTCTGTGTCTCTGCTTTTATCCAATGTAAAAAGACACCATTTCAAATGTTGCTACATAAGACCGAATCAAGGTGGTCGGGGTCCTAGATCAACAGTCCTACTCTGAGACGCTTCCAGAATACGGGCCCTGATGAAGCAGATGCAAAACACGTCATTCATACCATTTCTATTCACACCTTAATAAAGACTAAACACTATGATTGGAATCTATGGTAGTTCTCAAGGTTGATTGTTGTTTTTCAAGTGTATAATTTTGCATCTGAATGACTCAGGTAAGATTTCAGGTAGGACTCAGGTAAGATTTCAGGTAAGACTCAGGTAAGAGTTTAGGTAAGACAATAAAGACTTCCACAAAGTTGAATTGTTGTTTGTGTAACATGGTGGATGGACAAAGCACAGGGGAGCAGCATTATACAGTGTGCTGTCCTTTCTTTATATATAGTGCATTTTTGCCCAGCACCTGTTTTCTTTGGGTTCTGTGTGTAGTGACACGCCGCAGGCTCATGGTCTCGTGATAAGGTGGCCCTGCTTGAGACTTCAAAATCAATGTCACGTCTATAACGGTGTACTCCCTGTTCACCCATGACTGTGTGGCCAGGCACGTCTCCAACTCAATTATCAAGTTTGCTGACAACACAACACTGGTAGGCCTGATTCCCAACAATGACGAGGAAGTGAGAGCGCTGGCAGAGTGGTGCCAGGAAAATAACCTCTCCCTCAACATCAACAAAACGAAGGAGCTGATCGTTTACTACAGGAAACAGCAGAGAGAGCACAACCCATCCACATCGACGGGGCCGCAGTGGAGAGGGTAAAAAGCTTCATGTTCCTCTGCGTGCACATCACTAGCGACCTGAAATGGTCCCTTCACACAGACAGGGTGGTGAAGAAGGTGCAACAGCGCCTCTTCAACCTGAGGAGGCTGAAGGAATTCGGCTTAGCACCTAAGACCCTCACGAACTTCTACAGATGCACCATTGTGAGCATCCTGTCGGGCTGTATCACCGCCTGGTACAGCAATTGCACCGTCCGCAACCACAGGGCTCTCCAGATGGTGGTGTGGTCAGCCCAACGCTTCATCGGGGGAACACTACCTGCCCTCCGGGACATCTACAGCACCCGGTGTCACAGGAAGGCCAAGAAGATCAAGGACCTCAGCCTCCCCGAGACACAGCCTGTTCACCCTGCTACCACCTATAAAGGCGGAGACAGTACAGGTGCATCAAAGCTGGGACCGAGAGACTGATAAACAGCTTCTATCTCCAGGCCATCAGACTGTTAAACAGTCACTACTAGCCGGCCTCCGCCCAGTACCCTGCCCTGAACCTTAGACTCGGTCACATAATGTTTATATGCTGTTTTACCCAATTAATATGTATATACTGTATTCTAGTCATGGCTAATCCTATTTAACTATTGCTATACACACAACTTTCTATTCACATACTGTCCATATGGTCGATACACATCATTCACATACATATACAGTGCCTTCAGAAAGTATTCATACCCCTTGACTTTTTCAAAATGTTGTTGTGTTACAAAGTGGGATTCAAATGTATTTAATTTCCATTTTTTGTAAACGATCTGCACAAATAACTCTGTAATGTCAAAGTGGAAGAACATTTTTCTAAAAATGTAAATGTATGTAAAATAAGTATTCAATCCCCTTAGTTAATACATGTTAGAATCAACTTAGGCAACGATTGCGGCTGTGAGTCTTTCTGGGTAAGTCTCTAAGAACTTAGCAAACCTGGATTTTACTATATTTGCTTTTTAAAATTCTTCAAGCTCTGTTAAGTTGGTTGTTGATCCTTGCTACATAGCCATTGTCAAGTCTTGCCATAGATTTTCAAGCCGATTTAAGTCAGAACTGTAACTAGGCCACTCAGGAACATTCAATGTCATCTTGGTAAGTAACACCAGTGTATATTTGGCATTGCGTTTTAGGTTATAGTTCTGCTGAAAGGTGGATTTGTCCCCCAGTGTCTGTTGGAAAGCAGACTAAACCAGGTTTTCCTCTAGGATTTTGCCTGTGCTTAGCTCTATTCCTTTAATTGTTATCCTAAAAAACTCCCTAGTCCTTACCGATGACAAACATACCCATAACATGATGCAGCCACCAACATGCTTGAAAATATGAATAGTGGTATTCAGTGATGTTGTGTTGGATTTGCCCCAAACATAACACATAATGCTTTGTATTCAGGACAAAAAGTTCATTTGTTTGCCACATTTTTTGCAGTATTACTTTAGTGCCTTATTGCAAACATGATGCATGTTTTGAAATATTTGTATTCTGTACAGACTTCCTTCTTTTCACTCTGTCAATTGTTAGTATTGTGCAGTAACTACAATGTTGTTGATTAATCCTCAGTTTTCTCCCATCACAGCCATTAAACTCTGTAACTGGCTTAAAATCACCATTGGCCTCATGGTGAAATCCCTAAACGGTTTCCTTCCTCTCCGGCAACTGAGTTAGGAAGGACACCTGTATCTTTGTAGTGACTGGGTGTATTGATACACCATCCAAAGTGTAATTAATAACTTCACCATGCTCAAAGAGATAGTCAATGTCAGATTATATATATTTTTACCCATCTACCAATAGGTGCCCTTCTTTGCGAGGCATTGGAAAACCTCCTTGGTCTTTGTCGTTGAATCTGTGCTTCAAATTCACTGCTCGACTGAGGGACGTTACAGATAATTGTATGTGTGGGGTACAGAGATGAGGTAGTCATTCAAAAATCATGTTAAACACTATTATTGTGGAGGCGAAAGAAACGCACACCTATTTAGGCGAGGTGCTGGCTAACAGAGTAGAACACCTATTTAGGTGAGGTGCTGGCTCACGGAGTAGAACACCTGTTTAGGAGAGGTGCTGGCTAGCGGAGTAGAACACCTATTTAGGCGAGGTGCTGGCTAACAGAGTAGAACACCTATTTAGGCGAGGTGCTGGCTAACGGAGTAGAACACTTGAAAAAGAAAAGGAAAGCTGCACACTCTAAGAGCTCAGATGTTATAATTTAATAACCTAATAACCAACGTTTGGACTGTCGAAACGTTGGTTATTAGGTTATTAAATTATAACATCTGAGCGCCTAGAGTGTGCGGCTCTCCTTTTCTTTTTCAAACACTAGTATTGCATACAGTTAGTCCATGCAACTTACTATCTGTCTTGTTAAGCACATTTTTACTTCTGAACTTATTTAGGATTGCCATAACAAAGGGTTTGAATACTTATTGATGCAAGACATTTCAGCAACGTTTTTATTAAATTTGTAAACATTTCTAAAAACATAATTCCACTTTGACATTATGGGGTATGGTGTGTAGATCAGTGACACAAAATCTAAATGTAATCCCTTTTAAATTCAGGCTGTAACACAACAAAATGTGGAAAAAGTAAAGGGGTGTGAATACTTTCTGAAGGCACTGTTTATTTATATTCCACTAATTTCCTGCAATTCTATCCATTTTGCTATGTGGTTTTGTCCTGTGTATTTAAATACTGTATTCTCGACATAGCTCATTCTAATATTTCTACTACTGTACATTGCATTTTAGTTACACTGTTTATAACACACACACACACACACACACACACACACACACACACACACACACACACACACACACACACACACACACACCTCATATTTATTTATATACTGGATTCTTGACATAGCTCACTCTAATATACAGTTGAAGTCGGAAGTTTACATACACCTTAGCCAAATACATTTAAACTCTGTTTTTCACAATTCCTGACATTTAATCCTAGTAAAAATTCCCTGTCTTAGGTCAGTTAGGATCACCACTTTACTTAATAGTAGAGAAAATGATTTATTTCATCACATTCCCAGTGGGTCAGAGGTTTACATACACTCAATTAGTATTTGGTAGCATTGCCTTTAAATTGTTTAACTTGGGTCAAACGTTTTGGGCAGCCTTCCACAAGCTTCCCACAATAAGTTGGGTGAATTTTGGCCCATTCCTCCTGACAGAGCTGGTGTAACTGAGTCAGGTTTGTAGGCCTCCTTGCTCGCACACGCTTTTTCAGTTATGCCCACACATTTTCTATAGGATTGAGGTCAGGGCTTTGTGATGGCCACTCCAATACCTTGACTTTGTTGTCCTTAAGCCATTTTGCCACAACTTTGGAAGTATGCTTGGGGTCATTGTCCATTTGGAAGACCCATTTGCGACCAAGCTTTAACTTCCTGACTGATGTCTTGAGATGTTGCTTCAATATATCCACATAATTTTCCTTCCTCATGATGCCAGCTATTTTGTGAAGTGCACCAGTCCCTCCTGCAGCAAAGCACCCCCACAGCATGATGCTGCCACCCCCGTGCTTCACGGTTGGGATGGTGTTCTTCGGCTTGCAAGCAACCCCCTTTTTCCTCCAAACATAACAATGGTCATTATGGCCAAACAGTTCTATTTTTGTTTCCAAAATGTACGATCTTTGTCCCCATGTGCAGTTGCAAACCGTAGTGTGCCTTTTTTATGGCGGTTTTGGAGCAGTGGCTTCTTCCTTGCTGAGCGGCCATTCAGATTATGTCGATATAGGACTCGTTTTACTGTGGATATTGATACTTTTGTACCTGTTTCCTCCAGCATCTTCACAAGGTCCTTTGCTGTTGTTCTGGGATTGATTTGCACTTTTTCGCACAAAAGTACGTTCATCTCTAGGAGACAGAACACGTCTCCTTCCTGAGCGGTATGACGGCTGCGTGTTCCCATGGTGTATATACTTACGTACTATTGTTTGTACAGATGGACGTGGTACCTTCAGGCATTTGGAAATTGCTCCCAATGATGAACCAGACTTGTGGAGGTCTACAATTTTCTTTCCGAGGTCTTGGCTGATTTCTTTTGATTTTCCCATGATGTCAAGCAAAGAGGCACTGAGTTTGAAGGTAGGCCTTGAAATACATCCACAGGTACACCTCCAATTGACTCAAATGATGTCAATTAGCCTATCAGAAGCCATCATTTTCTGGAATTTTCCAAGCTGTTTAAAGGCACAGTCAACTTCGTGTATGTAAACTTCTGACCCACTGGAATTGTGATACAGTGAATTATAAGTGAAATAATCTGTCTGTAAACAATTGTTGGAAAAATTACTTGTGTCATGCACAACGTAGATGTCCTAACCGACTTGCCAAAACTATAGTTTGTTAACAAGAAAGGTGTGGAGTGGTTGAAAAACAAGTTTTAATGACTCCAACCTAAATGTATGTAAACTTCCGACTTCAACTGTATCTACTGCTGTACATACACTGTAAAAAGTAATTGCCTAACTCTTAAAGCGATTGTGTAGTGATTATCTCCAACTGCCTGTAGAACTCAAATCATATAAGTGGTACTAACTCAGATGTCAATCAGATGTTCTTATCGCTTACTGTTTTTGAGTACTGTTAACAAATAATAGGTTATTTTATAAATAACTTTATTTATCTTTGTTCTGCTAATCTAAAGTTGATTTAATATTTTAAGGTCAATCTAACATTTATTAAGTTGTTCTTACTTGATTCTATTATGTTTTACATCTTTAATTTAAAGAATAAAGTAGTAGTCAGACACATTGATATTTGAGTAAAAAAACACTTGATTTATCTGATCTAGAATTATTACGTTTTTGTAAGATATTAATACTTAATAGTGGGTAATTATAATTTTGACTTTATTTTGCATGGAAGTTTGAAGAAAGAAAAGTATATTTCTAAAAACCATGTGCACCACTCTTAATGCCAGAGGCTAATGCAGCATCCTGTTCTGCTTACAGGTAGCTCTACCTTACTGCTAGAGGAATGTGCTCATAAATGTACTTAGCAGAACTAATTACTTTTTACAGGGTATTATTCTTAGTATATCTCATGTTATTTAATCTGGTGTATATATGCACAGATTGCGTTTGGATTACTGTTACAGTGCTTTTTGGGTTGTTCATTGGATTAGTTCTGAAATGTATTGATTCCCTGTTGTGTTTTTTATTTATTTGATATTTTCTTATTATTTGTGTACTTTTTTTACATTAAACTGCATTGTTAGGAGCTAGTAATTTAAGCATTTCGTTGCAACCGCTATAAAATCTGCTAATCTGTGTATGCGACCAATAAACTTTGATTTGAGACTTTGGTTTCTATCATGGGTGACCTGGGTTCAGATCCCACCCATGACTTCACCTTTGTTGGCTTCAAGAGTTTGGCACATACCTACCTTAGTTGGACAAATCCCTGTAAAGTGCTCAGTTCGATCGTTCCAGCATGCCTCCCCTTTTCACTATAGCCCAGTCAGTCAGAGGAATGACACTGATGATTGGCTGAGGGTTAACAGACATGGATGGGCTTGGTTGACTGCCTCAGCTAGTCTCAGCCACCTGAGGGCAATGGGAGTGTGTGTGTGTTTGAGAGAGATAGAGATAGAGAGAGAGAGAGAGAGAGAGGTATGTGTGAGAGAGCAAGAGAGAGAAAGAAAGAGTAAGAGTGAAAGGAAGAGTCCAGGGCCAACCTCAAGTTCAGTTTTGCTGCCACTTTTAGTGGAGCTGCCTTTTAAACCGTTCTGTCTGTGTGTCAATGATCAGAGGGACACTTGAGAGGGAGGCCTTTGGCTTTGACGTCTCTGACCAACTATTTGCGGAGGGACAGAATGGAAGGAGTGGATGGAATTCCACGAGAAAGTCATGTTAATAAAAACACTGCTTAGTTCGAGAGGGGGGGGGGGGGCATCTTAGTCACTCTCTCTGTCACCGCCTGTGGACAGGGGACTATTTGTGTACGTGTGCATGTGTGTCAGGAAAGCCCCCTTCCCCTCAGGCTCTCCCTAACAACCAGACAAACAGTGATGAAAGATGGCCGCTCCGCTTGGAGAAGAAGCGAGGGGCAACGCAGCAATTAGAGCGTGCCCAGATGGGAGAGAGATGGAGAGCAACAACCAGCCCTATAGGAACACGCTAAACGCTACACAAACATTCCAATCAGCTCCTTTCTTCCAGAACCTCAAAACCTCAATAGCCATGCCAGCAGGACCCCTCATCACATCTGATACTAGTCGGAGAACTTTGATTTGTATATTATCTAAATGACCTGGATTTTCCTCAGGGAAACACTGGAGAACAGGGATTTGGGGTGTGTCCCAAATGGCACCCTATTCCTTATATAGTCCACTACTTTTGACCAGGGCCCATAAGGTTAGGGTTAGGAGTGCACTATATAGGGAATAGGGTGCCATTTGGTACTCAACATTCTTCGCACAGATTAGAGCATTACACTAATCAGGCCCTGTTCTCAGACCTGTTTGTGCTGTCTTGACAACTCCTATGGTCATTGTCAAGCCAATAGGAGTTGGCAAGACAGCACAAACAGATCTGGGACCAGGTTACTAAATGGGGCCTGTGAGTTTATAAAGCGTCCAGCCAGGATGGGTTCAATTCCATTTCACTTCAGCCATTTCAGGGGGATGATTGGAAATGTCCCATCACTGTCCCATTAATGGAACATACAGTACCAGTCAAAAGTTTGGACACCTACACATTCAAGGGTTTTTCTTTATTTTTGCTATTTTCTACATTATAGAATAATAGTGAAGAAATCAAAACAATGAAATAACACATATGGAATCATGTAGTAGCCAAAAAAGTGTTATATTTTAGATTCTTCAAAGTAGCCACCCTTCGCCTTGATGACAGCTTTGCACACTCTTGGCAATCTCTCAACCAGCTTCACCTGGAATGCTTTTCCAACCATTTTGAAGGAGTTCCCACATATGCTGAGCACTTGCTGGCTGCTTTTCCTTCACTCTGCAGTCCAACTCATACCAAACCATCTGGGTTGAGGTTGGGTGATTGTGGAGGCCAGGTCATCTGATGCAGCACTCCATCACTCTCCTTCTTGGTCAAATAGCCCTTACACAGCCTGGAGGTGTGTTGGGTCATTGTCCTGTTGAAAAACAAATGATAGTCCCACTAAGCGCAAACCAGATGGGATGGCATATCGCTGCAGAATGCTGTGGTAGCCATGCTGGTTAAGTGTGCCTTGAATACTAAATAAAATCACCAACAGTATCACCAGCAAAGCACCCCCACACCATCACACCTCCTCCTCCATGCTTCACGGTGGGAACCACACATGCAGAGATCATCCGTTCACCTACTCTGCGTCTCATAAAGACACGGCTGTTGGAACCAAAAATCTCAAATTTGGACTCATCAGACCAAAGGACAGATTTCCATCGGTCTAATGTCCATTGCTTGTGT
>NC_140024.1:26151948-26489448 GCF_964263955.1 Coregonus lavaretus | reverse complement strand
CATCCTCTCCCGGGCTGACACACACACACACACACACACACTTGTACAGTCACTCTGACTCAAAGGCTTTAGTGTGTTTTCTCAGAAATGCCTCCTCAGAAATGATTGGAAACCCCCCTTCTTTAAAGGCTTATTGGCACTGCTTTGCTTAGTGCTAACTAACTACTGAGAGTTGCACAAGTCAAGTGGGTCTGATTTGTCATTTGAGAAACAGCACATGGGTGCGTCCCTAACGGTACTCTATTCCCTACATAGTGCGCCATTTTTTACCAGAGCCATAAGTGCCCTATAAAATGGAATAGGGTTACATTTGAGGCAACACCCATGCCATTCGTCCAAGCCTCAGTATTAGAGACCACTGGTCTAAGTGGTCTAAGGCAGTGCTAGCTGTGCCACTAGAGATCCTGGTTCGAATCCAGGCTCTGTCGTAGCCGGCTGTGACCGGGAGACCCATGGGGCGGCGCACAATTGGCCCAGGGTAGGGGAGGGAATGGCCGGCGGGGATGTAGCTCAGTTGGTAGAGCATGTTGTTTGCAATGCCAAAATTGTGAGTTTGATTCCCACGGGGGGCCAGTATGAAAAAAAGAATAATAATAATAATGTATGCACTCAGTAACTGTAAGTCGCTCTGGATAAGAGTGTCTGATAAATGACTAAAATGTAATTTGATGTTAGATATCAAGCACCAAAACAACCTCCTCCTCTTCTTGCCTTTTCTGTCCATCTCCACTCAGGCCTCATATAAACGGGTCCAGGGGAATAGGCACGGGTGGCACAACCAACCACTGGGGAGCCAGGCCCACCCACTCAGATTGAGCAATTTAAATACACTAATATTTGTATTTATTTATTTTAAATATTTGTTTATGCTATTTACTTTTCAGTGTTCCAAACAGGACATTATTTGTCTTTTTTATCTAAACATGCAAACACCATCAGACAGAATTCATAGCAAGCAGTGCACTGGATTAGTCAGATTTGATTAAATATAACAGAACACATGACCTGGAATGACATTCACTCTCACAGGATGAGTTGCCAAAAAGAACTAACTGAAAGCCACATTCCCAATAAGCCACAAATATGACTACATTGAGGCATATGTCACTGCTTTTATGGCTATATGCATCATGCCACTGCCTATTTAAATTTGTTCATTTGGCAAATAAGACAGCTCATAATCCAGTGCCTTTATCACAGTCAACACACCTATATTTTAACTTTAGAAATGCTAAATATCGGGATGTTAGCTGCTTCCCACATTTCTGCAGGCCCACCCACCAACGAATTTCTGGCTATGCCACTGCACCGGACTAGGAACCATATTTTTACCTGGGTCTCCCTTCAGTGTATTTGGGTCTTCCCATGTAATGATATGCCATTAAGCAGACGCTTTTATCGAAAGCAACTAAAAGTAGTGCATTGATACATTTTGTATGGGTGGAACAACCGCAGTGGGAATCAAACCCACAATCCTGGCATTGCAAGTGCCATGCTCTACCAACTGAGCCACACACACACGATTCCCTTCCCCTTTACGCGTTCTGTTTATTCTCCCCCTCTCCTCCCTCTCCCTCTTTCTTATCTGTCACAGGTTCGTAAACACACATCTAGGCCAAAAGCTCTGTTTTGGCAGAGTTCCAGGTCAGTAGTCGCCCTGTCCAATTAAACGATACACATCTCCCTCACATTCCACTGAGCAGCCCTTCTACTAGGGAAGCCTGGGGGAATCTGGCGCTGGGCTGGAGCTAGAGAAGCCTGGGGGGAGCTGGGGGAATCTGGCACTGGGCTGGAGCTAGGGAAGCCTTGGGAAGTCTGGGGGAAGCTGGCACTGGGCTGGAGCTAAGGGAGGCTGAGGGAACATGGGATGGTTGGGGGAATCTGGGCTGGGGGACGCTGAATTGGTGCAATGGAAGGCTGGGGGAAGGTGGGGGGATCTGGGTTGAGACTTGGGGAGTATAGGGAGGTTGCAGGATGCTGGGTTGGGGCTAGGGGAGGCTGGAGGAATCTGGGCTGGGCTCAGGCTAGGATAGACCGGGGGAAGTTATGCTAAGGCTGGGGAAGGTTGGGGGAAAACTAGGCTAGGGCTAAGGGAGGCTGGGGGTAGCTGGGCTGGGGCTAGGAGAGACTGGGGGGTAGCTGGGCTGGGGCTAGGGGAGACTGGGGGGTAGCTTGGCTGGGGCTAGGAGAGACTGGGGGGTAGCTGGGCTGGGGCTAAGGGAGGCTGGGGGGTAGCTGGGCTGGGGCTAGGAGAAACAGGAGGAAATTAAGCTAGGGGAGACGTAGCTGGGCTGGGGCTAGAGGAAAAATTTGCAAAAACCAAATTTACGGAGGGGAAGTGTAGCAGTAGGCCGGATCCAAGATCTAATGTGCCGCTTATCAGACAGAATGAATTGAGTCGTACCCAAAACTACATGCTGGACCTTTAATGCCTACTCCATTTACCCCTGGTCGTAAGGGAGCCTGTCTGGCCACTGTTGGCCCCCTAATCACAGAGGCCCTACTGGAGGTCAACGACATTTCCTGCATCTCATTAAGCCAATGATAGCACATTAGAGCAGGGCTCAGGGGCAGGCAGGGGGAAATGGCTTTAATCAATACAAGACAAGTTGTTTATTTTGACTGAAATTAGCCTTTCTATGGCATTGGGAAAACATACCCATTACCCATCCACATGGGTACACACACACACACACACACTCACAATAAGTCAGCGAAAAAGCAGTTGGTGGTACCTTCATGGTGATGGGTATCCCATAGTCTCTCTATTAAACCTGTGACTGGCAGCATCATGCTGTGGGGATGTTTTTCAGCGGCAGGGACTGGGAGACTAGTCAGGATCGAGGCAAAGATGAACGGAGCAAAGTACAGCGAGATCCTTGATGAAAACCTGCTCCAGAGCGCTCAGGACCTCAGACTGGTGCGAAGGTTCACCTTCCAACAGGACAACGACCTTAATCACACAGCCAAGACAACGCAGGAATGGCTTCGGGACAAGTCTCTGAATGTCCTTGAGTGGCCCAGCCAGAACCCGATCGAACATCTCTGGAGAGACCTGAAAATAGCTGTGCAGCAACACTCCCCATCCAACCTGGCAGAGCTTGAGAGGATCTGCAGAGGAGAATGGGAGAAACTCCCCAAATACAGGTGTGCCAAGCTTGTAGCGTCAAACCCAAGAAGACTCGATTCTGTAATCGCTGCAAAAGGTGCTTCAACAAAGTACTGAGTAAAGTGTCTGAATACTTATGTAAATGTGATATTTACGTTTTTTATTTGTAATAAATTTGCAAAAAAATCTAAACCTATTTTTGCTTTGTCATTATGGGGTATTGTGTTCTTATTCTAAAATTTAATCAATTTTAGAATAAGGCTGTAACGTAACAAAATGTGGAACAAGTCAAGGGGTCTGAATTCTTTCCGAAGGCACTGTATGTATACAGTATGTATGTATTTTTCAGATTTTACTGAATAGAGCGAGAGGATGACAGTGGGGAAAGATAGGAAAAAAAGGTAATGGTTTTATTTGGCCACCAAGTTGTCTGAGCAAACAAACAAACAATATTTTTGTATTTACATTGTTGGACATGAAAGACTAAAAACACCAGGAAATCAGCTCCAAATCTGTTCAAGTATTCCCACATATAATAGAAAGACACGTGATTGTATACAAATGTAAGCAAGGTTTGAAATGATTATGTTTTAGTCAACGTTATATCTGTTTGTGCTTCTTGCGGTCAATTTGCAGTCTACAAATTATTTGTAATTATGTTCCGGCCCCCCGACCATCTGCTCAAGAAAAAAATAGTCCGGCAGCTGATTCTATACTGAACAAAAATATAAACGCAACATGCAACAATTTCAAAGATTTTACTGAGTTACAGTTCATATAAGGAAATCAGTCAATTGAAATAAATTAAATTAGGCCCTAATCTATGGATTTCACACGACTGGGCAGGGGCATAGGCCCACCCACTTGGTAGTCAGGCCCACCCACTGGGGAGCCAGGCCCAGCCAAACCGAATGAGTTTTTTCCCACAAAAGGGATTTATTACAGACAGAAATACTCCTCCATTTTTGTTCCAGCCGAGAACAAACACACCTGATTCAACTAATCAAGGCTAGGGCTTGGTGATTAGATTCACTAGTTGAATCAGATGTTCTAGTGCTGGGCTAGAACTAAAAGGCATGGGTTCCTAAACTAATGCATTTCGGTAAACACTGGTCAGGCCTGGAGGTTCCTAAGGCCGGGATAAATCTGAAACCGAGCTATATGTCGCTTGACATTTAAAGGGAATTTCCAATTGAGCTGACATCTGCAGTGTTTACCTTGAACGTGATCTCCGCAAACACGTTAACATTGCCGCGTCTACAAGCACAATCAGATTGAATCCTGGCCTAAACTATGACTCAACTATACGCTTGAATGTATGCAGCTGTGCCGGAGCTACCAAAGGTTTCTATGGGAACGGGGTGCTTTTCTGGGTAAACATATCAAGAAAACTGGGTAAAGAAAACAATAAAAATTACAGCTAAGGGGGCCTCCTGTGTGGCGCAGCGGTCGAAGGCACTGCATCGCAGTGCTAGAGGCGTCACTAGATCCGGGTTCGATCCCGGGCTGTGTCACAGCCAGTTGCGACTGGGAGACCCATGAGGCGGCGCACAATTGGCCCAGCGTCGTCCGGGTAAGGGGAGGGTTTGGCCTGCCGGGATGTCCTTGTCCCATCACGCTCTAGCGACTCCTGTGGCGGGCCGGGCGCATGCACGCTGACACGGTGTCAAGAAGCAGGGTCGTGTTTCGGAGGACGCATGGCTCTCGACCTTCGCCTCTCCCGAGTCCGTATGGGAGTTGCAGCGATGGGACAAGACTGTAACTACCAATTGGATATCACAAAAAAGGCGTTAACATTTTTTATTACAAATAAATATGACAGCTACACCCTATGACTGCAACAATGATATATTCAGTTCATTTTGCATCAGCTTTTTAAAAAAAATGTATTTTATAAAAGAGCCATAAAATGAACTGAATACATCGGCGTTGTGTTCATCTGCAGCTTTTGAATGATCCACAAAGTGAACAAAAGCCAGTGTTTCTAACCAGTCCCCCATCCTCCATGACCCAAAGGGACTTAGCTGTGACACACTATTTGGTGAACATTGGTTTAAAGAGATTCTCCTGTACTTTTATATACTTTTTAGCCAGTAGTTCTGAAAGTAGTGCTCATGAGCCAAAAGTGGTCCTCGAAAATTGCGTACTGTGTCACATATGTGCAGATATGTGCACCACATCATTGTGCTCTCTCTTGCTTTGCTATGTGTGCATCTTGCTAGCTGTCGCTCAAATGGCGATGGGCTAAAGTTCATTGGAGCTTGAATTGCTAGGAGGCTGGCCCACATGGGGGTAAACAGTCACTTTCAAACTAGGGGTTTCGTGGCTTATTGAAGTAAGACAGTAATTCTGCTAATATATTATGCATGTATGAACTACACATTGACACATCCAGTGCAAACCGGGAGGTTTATGTACCTGTGCGATGGGATGAGGTTGTGTTTCTCTAAGCGGGAGGTAAGCTTGGCTTCTTCTTTATATGGTGTCGAGTAAAGCTTAAACCATGTATTTAGATTGTAGGTAGGTATTGTAGTTAGGTATTGTAGGTAGTTTATCTAGGTAGTTATTGTAGGTATGTATTGTATTCGGCTGAGCCCGATGAAGCACGAGGCTAGCTAACCCACTACCTGGAACAATAAAGCTAGCTAGCGGGTAGCTACTGGTAACTATTAGCAACTGTGGATAGTTGTTTCCAATGTTATTTCACGCTTAAGAGTACCTGTAATTATGCCAGCTAGCTACCTACCATTCAGCTGTTTTTCTAACCTCATTATCTGAAGCATTAACGTTAGGTAGTTAGTAGCTACTGTACTCGAAATGTAGCTAGCTTGTTGCTACCTGGATAGCTAACTAAACAATAGCTGGAACGACCTAGCTGTAATGTTTGGAGGCGCTTTCTCTCCGTTGGGACAGACGCAAACTGGCTAAATCGATTCAGTAGCTAGCTTTACACTTAACTAGCTAACAGTAGCTACTAAGGGTAAGTTATAACCTACATTTATTTTTATTTTATTTTTACATACTGGTAACCAGAGTCATTCCCTCCTGCTCCGTGGCTTGACGACTCATTGCAAGCTCACAGAACAGGGCTCCGGGCAGCCGAGCGGAAATAGAGGAAAACTAGACTCCCTGCGGACCTGTCATCTTTTCACTCCCTCCTCTCTACATTCTCTTCCTCTGTTTCTGCTGCTAAAGCCACTTTCTACCACTCTAAATTTCAAGCCTCTGCCTCTAACCCTAGGAAGCTCTTTGCCACCTTGTCCCTGCTGAATCCTCCTCCTCCCTCTCTGTGTGGATGACTTCGTCAAACATGAGTGTGCCTTGAGTGTGCCGTCTCTAGCCAACTCTCCTGCTATCTCTCTCAGAATGACCTTCTTGATCCAAACCAGTCAGGTTTCAAGACTGGTCATTCAACTGAGACTGCTCTTCTCTGTGTCACGGAGGCTCTCCGCACTGCTAAAGCTAACTCTCTCTCCTCTGCTCTTATCCTTCTAGACCTATCTGCTGCCTTTGATACTGTGAACCATCAGATCCTCCTCTCCACCCTCTCCGAGTTGGGCATCTCCGGCACTGCTCACTCTTGAATTGCGTCCTACCTGACAGGTCGCTCCTACCAGGTGGCGTGGCGAGAATCTGTCTCCGCACCACGTGCTCTCACCACTGGTGTCCCCCAGGGCTCAGTTCTAGACCCTCTCCTATTCTCTCTATACACCAAGTCACTTGGCTCTGTCATATCCTCACATGGTCTCTCCTATCATTGCTACGCAGACAACACACAATTCATCTTCTGATAACAAGGTGGCGAATCGCATCTCTGGCAGACATATCAGTGTGGATGTTGGATCACCACCTCAAGCTGAACCTCGGCAAGACGGAGCTGCGCTTCCTCCCGGGGAAGGACTGCCCGCTCCATGATCTCGCCATCACGGTTGACAACTCCATTCTGTCCTCCTCCCAGAGTGCAAAGAACCTTGGCGTGACCCTGGACAACACCCTGTCATTCTCCGCTAACATCAAAGCGGTGACCCGATCCTGCAGGTTCATGCTCTACAACATTCGCAGAGTACGACCCTACCTTACACAGAAAGCGGCACAGGTCCTAATCCAGGCACTTGTCATCTCCCGTCTGGATTACTGCAACTCGCTGTTGGCTGGGCTCCCTGCCTGTGCCATTAAACCCCTACAACTTATCCAGAACGCTGCAGCCTGTCTGGTGTTCAACCTTCCCAAGTTCTCTCATGTCACCCCGCTCCTCCGCACACTCCACTGGCTTCCAGTTGAGGCTCGCATCTACTACAAGACCATGGTGCTTGCCTACGGAGCTGTGAGGGGAACGGCACCTCCTTACCTTCAGGCTCTGATCAGACCCTACACCCAAACGAGGGCACTACGTTCATCCACCTCTGGCCTGCTAGCTCCCCTACCTCTATGGAAGCACAGTTCCCGCTCAGCCCAGTCAAAGCTATTCGCTGCTCTGGCACCCCAATGGTGGAACAAGGTCCCCCACGATGCCAGGACAGCGGAGTCACTGACCACCTTCCGGAGACACTTGAAACCCTACCTCTTTAAGCAATACCTGGAATAGTATAAAAGTAATCCTTCTACCCCCCCATAAAATAAAATAAAAAGTGGTTGTCCCACTGGCTATCATAAGTTGAATGCTCCAATTTGTAAATCGCTCTGGATAAGAGCGTCTGCTAAATGACGTAAATGTGAGGGATTAGCCCAATCAATGAGGCAACAATTCATCATTGCACTGGTCATGAAGCAATGAAATGATCTGTGAATTTGCACGAAACATTGACATTTTTCAGCGAACTCTTAGTTGCCTGATGGTTTGAAACAGATGGTTTGATCAAAGAAATATAATGTATTTGAGGCTACTTTAAAGGGACATTACATTCACAAATCAAAGTTGGTCAGATGTTTTCAGAGCGCAAAATTAGACTAATGTTAAGATACATCCATGTCCCAGGTAATCTATTGTGCATTAGATCCATGGGTATACGTCAATCCAAAATGAATGGCAAAGATGAGCACCATATAATGAATTTCTTTCAGTTGAGGCAGGAAACTCGATCAACACAACCGATGATGTGGGATATGGCTTTTTTACATTTACATTTTAGTGATTTAGCAGACGCTCTTATCCAGAGCGACTTACAGGAGCAATTAGGGTTAAGTGCCTTGCTCAAGGGCACATCGACAGATTTTTCACCTAGTCGGCTTGGGGATTAGAACCAGCAACCTTTCGGTTACTGGCACAACGCCCTTAACCACTAAGCTACCTGCCGCCCTAGTTAGCTTTTGACTAACTAACTTTGTGTAATACCCCTTTAAGCAACACAAGTAGTTTCTTAGACATTTATTTAGTAAAGCAGTGCTCAGTATTGATCAAATGCATTATGTTTAATGTGATGCCATTCTAAGGCCCGAGGTTGCTGTTTAAATTAACTGTTGCTCTGACTGTTGCTCCTAAAACTCAAAGATGCTCCTCTGTTCCTCTACTGGCTGACTGGCTGCACCATCATTCTCCTTCTCAGGACAAACAGACGAAATCTCTTGACATTGTCATATCACTTGGATTATGAGCTTATCTTTTCACATTTGACCATCTGTCTGATCTGGTCTGGCTGGCCATCTACGGTCATGCTCTTCCTCAGCCAGCTCCATAATTTGGATTTACTGACATGGTGAATAACACCAGGGTCATGTTCAGTAGGGCAAGCAACAGAAAATGTTCTAAAAAAATGTGCAATGCCAAACGAAAGTGTGTGTTTCTTATTGGTCAAATCCAGGGAGTCCCTGCCTATTTAGGTCCGTTTTCTTCCGTTTGGTGCCTAATGAACATGACCCACTCCCAATCTCATTTTAGGTCACTTCCAAACACCAACATTTTTCCTCCCACACTTCCTCCACTGAGAATTGAAAACACACCTGGTCCCAGGTCTGTTTGTGCTGTATAGCCAACTCCTACAGTGAGGGAAAAAAGTATTTGATGCCCTGCTGATTTTGTACGTTTGCCCACTGACAAAGAAATGATCAGTCTATAATTTTAATGGTAGGTTTATTTGAACAGTGAGAGACAGAATAACAAACAAAAAATCCAGAAAAACGCATGCCAACAATGTTATAAATTGATTTGCATTTTAATGAGGGAAATAAGTATTTGACCCCCTCTCAATCAGAAAGATTTCTGGCTCCCAGGTGTCTTTTATACAGGTAACGAGCTGAGATTAGGAGCACACTGTTAAAGGGAGTGCTCCTAATCTCAGCTTGTTACCTGTATAAAAGACATCTGTCCACAGAAGCAATCAATCAATCAGATTCCAAACTCTCCACCATGGCCAAGACCAAAGAGCTCTCCAAGGATGTCAGGGACAAGATTGTAGACCTACACAAGGCGGGAATGGGCTACAAGACCATCGCCAAGCAGCTTGGTGAGAAGGTGACAACAGTTGGTGCGATTATTCGCAAATGGAAGAAACACAAAAGAACTGTCAATCTCCCTCGGCCTGGGGCTCCATGCAAGATCTCACCTCGTGGAGTTGCAATGATCATGAGAACGGTGAGGAATCAGCCCAGAACTACACGGGAGGATCTTGTCAATGATCTCAAGGCAGCTGGGACCATAGTCACCAAGAAAACAATTGGTAACACACTACGCCGTGAAGGACTGAAATCCTGCAGCGCCCGCAAGGTCCCCCTGCTCAAGAAAGCACATATACAGGGCCGTCTGAAGTTTGCCAATGAACATCTGAATGATTCAGAGGAGAACTGGGTGAAAGTGTTGTGGTCAGATGAGACCAAAATCGAGCTCTTTGGTATCAACTCAACTCGCCGTGTTTGGAGGAGGAGGAATGCTGCCTATGACCCCAAGAACACCATCCCCACCGTCAAACATGGAGGTGGAAACATTATGCTCGGGGGGTATTTTTCTGCTAAGGGGACAGGACAACTTCACCGCATCAAAGGGACGATGGACGGGGCCATGTACCGTCAAATCTTGGGTGAGAACCTCCTTCCCTCAGCCAGGGCATTGAAAATGGGTCGTGGATGGGTATTCCAGCATGACAATGACCCAAAACACACGGCCAAGGCAACAAAGGAGTCGCTCAAGAAGAAGCACATTAAGGTCCTGGAGTGGGCTAGCCAGTCTCCAGACCTTAATCCCATAGACAATTTGTGGAGGGAGCTGAATGTTCGAGTTGCCAAACGTCAGCCTCGAAACCTTAATGACTTGGAGAAGATCTGCAAAGAGGAGTGGGACAAAATCCCTCCTGAGATGCGTGCAAACCTGGTGGCCAACTACAAGAAACATCTGACCTATGTGATTGCCAACAAGGGTTTGCCACCAAGTACTAAGTCATGTTTGCAGAGGGGTCAAATACTTATTTCCCTCATTTAAAATGCAAATCAATTTATAACATTTTTTACATGCATTTTTTCTGGATTTTTTTGTTTTTATTCTGTCTCTCACTGTTCAAATAAACCTACCATAAAAATTATAGACTGATCATGTCTTTGTCAGTGGGCAAACGTACAAAATCAGCAGGGGATCAAATACTTTTTTCCCTCACTGTACATATGTAGGATCTTCATGTGAGCCAGTTTGCTACAGCAGGAAAACAATCCTGCGGCAACAGGAAATGTGGATTATAATTAATGGCTATTTGTGTAGGGGCTGATACATTTTTTGTAATGAAAAATCAAGTCTGACATTTCCTATTGTAAATTACAAACTTCAGTAGTCTTTTTAAACCTCAAATACACTACAAGTTTTACATTTCCTGCATTGCAGGCAAGTTCTCCTGCAACAGATTGGTAAAATTAAGATCTTATATCTGTGCGGTCATTCAAGCCAAATCATATGATCATAGAAGTTGACGAGACAGCACAAACAGATCTGGGACCAGAGTACAGTGGAATACAAGCCAACACATAAACATGCGATTGGGGGAGAAAGTGCAAGGTGATATTAATATAGACAAACAGAACTGAACTATCATAGTCATACCATTCCTGACGTGACTATTGAGCTGTAAATTCTTATCTGACAGTGTACTTTGCTACACTCCAGTGTCGCTCTAAAGGATCCATCCACATTCTGTTAATCATTCCTATTTCTCAACGGCACGCAAATACAATTTATAGTTGTGCTGACCCAAACCCATAGTCCACTGTGCTGGCTCAGATATTGTATGTTTTCCACATTGTTATTTCCAGCGCGGTTTCAATTCCAGCAACTATGGTGGGTAAATAACCAGGCCAGCACAGTACAGCTCGGCATGGCTCTGCTCAATAGTGTGAAAAGTTTAAAACAGAAGAGGCTATATCACAGTGTGACCGACCAGAGTTCTAAGGCTACGGCCACACAGACGCATGAACACAGATGAAATCGTATGTGACGTATAGGATTGTCCGTTTTTGTCCGTCAAAAGTACAACTCAAGTCAACTATTTTCATGGAGGAGTTTATCAGTCAAAAGACAGACCTTTCGTGCGTTTTTTTTGTCAGACAATCATCCACGGATGACTCCCATTGAAAAAGCATTTGCTCCATCTGAAATTCTCGGACACAAAATCCAAGTGTGCGGATAGCCTTATCCAGGTCTCCTGCGCGCTGAGCTTAAGCCTTAGCTTGGAGAGCAGACGCACGTGGAACCGAACCTCCATTACACCATCAAGGATCAGACCTACTTATTCATGACCTTCATTAAAGTATAGATTACACGCTGCCTCATGCATAAACATACATACCCATCGCCACGCAATCGAAATTCCACCCCGGGGGAAGAGATCTCTCGAGTGACGACATCGACATTCTGAACCTGTCGCTTCAATTAGGGAACTCATTCCGAAGGGATTTGGGCAATGTTCAATATTACATTGAGGGATCATAGTGATGAGCTGGCTCGCTCCCAAAAAAACATTCCTCAAGAGAAGGATCTGGGAGAAACGCTCCCTGAGGTCTGACTCTGTTATCCCTCTCATGTCCCTAGCATTCAACCTGATCAGCCCATTTTACAGACTACAGACCAGTACAGGATACATCATTGGTTTATCCTGAGGAAGCTCATGTCATCCATTGAGAGAAGACTCACTATTTTGTTTGTGCTTCTAATATAAAAACGACATTTGATTAGTCAAAAAGTGCTTCATTAGCTGGTCTAAAATCCCAAAGCACACCCAGATGTTCTGATTCTCATTTTCCCCAGGAATGTCTTCTTCAGTGAATTACAGAAAATATCTAGGAAAAGTAGATGATACTTCAACTCATCAGGAAAATAAGACACCTCATCTCCTATTAGGGACAGAGTATTGAGGCACTATCCAGTCCCATTATTCCAGCAGGATGGTTCTGTAGAACAGCCATCATGAGACTCCCCTTATTCTAGTGGGGCGGTTCTGTAGAACAGCCATCATGCGATACGTATGAAGCTGGATATTTATAGCCTCTGACATTTGGAGATAAAGGTAATGGAGCCGGATGAGAGGAATGCACAGCCAGGGGCTTCTATACAAGCCACGCTGCTGCGGTCTCTCAGTATATGGATGGGGGTTACCTCGTAGACTAGAAAGGCTACTTCACTCCACTTTTGATAAGTATGCCAGACTGTATCTGCATCATACTCTGATAGGGACTGTTACACACACGCACACACACAGCAAACACAAGGCCGCATGCACGCGCACACACACTGCATATACGTTTGCCAGGGCATTCAAGACCAAACTTTCACTTGTTTACCATAACAATGTGTCCGGTCACTAGACCATTTTTGAAGTGTTAGCCAACTGCCATACAAGGATATACCATGTACAGTGGGCTATACATCACAGGTAATCTTACAGTTGTTTGTCATCAAAAATATAATGTGTTCAAGATCATGTGTTCTCTACTTAATCTTAATATACTCATTTCAATCACACCTTCATAGTTATATTGGATAAACCAGAGTGTATTAAAGCATTCATTACACCATAGGGTGATATATAGTAGGCTACATAGTCACACAGGAGACATAACTCAAACTGCCACTGGAATTTATCACGACAATCCGTTGATGTAGACAATACACACACACAGTCTCACGCTCCCTCTCGGTTCAAAGTAATAACAGACTAGGAGAGAGCTTGCCAAGTTACTAAATCAATTTAAATCACTATGGGCCACTAAATACTCCCCTTTCATTCACTATAACAATTTGGCTGTGTGGATTAATTATAACTTTATCCGAGTACGTACACCGTCATAAACATATACTTCAGCATAAACATAGGCTACTTCAGCATATAGGCTACACTTGTACAGTCAAACTTGTAGGCTATATAAAATGTTAAAACTGCGTTTATAACCATACACCTTTGTTTCTAAACATTGTGTCTTACCTGGTTAGTAACGTTGACATAGTAGGTCCTTGTCAAATGTGATCAGCTATGTTGCATTCGATGTCAGGTGCAATTTTACGCTTGCATCATGATCCAAGCAGTTTCAGCTCAGTCAATGGGCTTGTTGGGCATCCCCGAGTCAGTGTGGTCCAAGAGAACGTTCACGAATTTAAGCTCAAGACTATCCATACTTTGAGAGAGGTCTTCCGGTACTTTGTTGAAATACCATAACCAGCGAATTCACTTGTGATCTCTTTCATTCAACCTTAGAACGTGTGGCTATCCAAAGAGTTCCACATATATCCTTTGCAGTTCTATTCCATGTTCTTGCTCCGAAAGGCGCGCATCCACTCTTCTCTCCACGACGAATCCCTTTTGGAAGACAACGCAAAACTAATCTCGCCAAGTAGACCTTCAGGTGCAATGTCACAGGACACACACTGCGTTCTGCGTCTGGCCGTGCCAGGATTAAATTACATTTGTATTATGTCCTATTCTCAGCGATAACTTTTATGAGGAGAACATTGGAAAACGCAATGGTTTATCATTGGAATGGTGCCAATAGCGCAGGTGATCGCAAACCCGATTGCTATATTAGCGTACAGAAAGCATAGGCTAGGCTACTGGCAAGAATAAGATTACAATCTGACACATTTGGTTTGCGTTTCAGGCGATTTAGCAATGGTAGGCTAAAATATGAACAGTAGGCATATGCTCTTAAAATGGCATGAATGTGCGATTTAGCCTACTGCTGTCTGTTTTCCCATGCGCACAAAATCAATATTGTGGAAAATACAAGAATGAGGGTGTTTTTTCCATTTAAGCAACTTTTTTGAGTGAGCTCTTACAAAGTGGTGGAGCATTACAAACAAATAGATATGTTAAGCAAATAAACTATTCTGTGGACTAGGCTACTCCTCTGTATTCTTCATTAGTCAACATCTGTTCCATTTGCAGCCGGAAAAAAATATCCTTCTGATATGCCGTTACCAGCAGCCAACAGGACAGGTAGGTAGGTAGCCCTGTACCTCTCTCTCAATCGAAACAAGTTGTTTAGGGCCCAGTCCTTTTGTAAATATCCTACACACGCAAGCCTTTTCAGATATAATAGATCGCTGTCAATAAATAATGTCAACCCCGCAAGCCACAACCACCCTTTAGTTATAGTCCACCAATAGGGATCAGCTTGTCAAAAAATAAACTCGCCGAAAATAAAAAAGCTTCTCTCATTTCTGAGCATATCCAGTCATCGCTTCTAGCCTGCTGCCTACACCTGAGGCCCGCTCCCCTATGCTGCATTCCATTGAAATGTAGTAAACACGCCCCTTTCACTCAGCGCGTCCAATCGAGAGCGCGATCGCTCAGTAGCCCTGCAAAAAAAAAAAAAAAAACAGGAATCGAATGATCTGCTATTTTTGTCTGTGTGTTTGAAATGATGAGAGAGTAGTGGACTGGGGTATGTACACGTAACTGCCAAATAAAGGAAACACTTGAGTAAATGAGGGATACAAAGTATATTGAAAGCAGGTGCTTCCACACAGGTGTGGTTCCTGAGTTAATTAAGCAATTAACATCCCATCATGCTTAGGGTCATGTATAAAAATGCCCAGTTGCCCATTATTTTGCCTACCATGGCTACGCTCCTAGAAAAAAGGGTTCCAAAAGGGTTCTTCGGCTGTTGCCATAGGAGAACCCTTTTTGGTTCCAGGTATAACCCTTTTGGCTTCCATGTAGAACCCTCTGTGGAAAGGTGTCCACCTGGAGCCCCAAAGGGTTCCGCTATGGGGAAAACCGAAGAACCCTTCTAGGTTCTAGATAGCTTATTTTTTTCAAAGAATGTAGAAGAGATCTCAGTGACTTTGAAAGAGGGGTCTCAAAGTAGCATAGGGGGTTTAAAGGGTGTGTGTGTCTCAGTCACCAGATCTCAACCCAATTGAACACTAATGGGAGAATCTGGAGCAGTGCCTGAGACAGCGTTTTACACCACCATCAACAAAACACCAAATTATGGAATTTCTGGTGGAAGAATGATGTCACATCCCTCCAATAGAGTTCAGACACTTGTAGAATCTATGCCAAGGCGCATTGCATCTGTTCTGGCGGCTCGTGGTGGCCCAACGCCCTACTAAGACCTATTCTGACAGTTACCTTTAGCTTGGCTACTGTGTATTGTCTGCAGCAGCCTAGCTGTCAGACACAATAGTTATACTCTGCATTCTTCTTGACCTGTAGGTTACCTGGCTACAAGCTACAAGCTGACTTTCAAACTCTTTGCTCTTTGAACCTATATCGCATGAAGGGCTATGACACTTAACTGATCTCTTAGGCTATTAGTGAAAGTATCCTATTTTTGCCAAGCGGTTGTACCAATGTCCAGAAAAAAGTGATAGGAGAAAAGACCATGGGGAGTGACGTGTGATCCGTTTCTCTGACAATGAGTCCCAGACTGCCTTTCTCTCCCCATAGGCCTCATCACACACCTCCTCCCTATAGGCCTCATCACACACCTACTCCCTATAGGCCTCATCACACACCTCCCTATAGCCCTCATCACACACCTCCTCCCTATAAGCGTCAGCATACACCCCTTCCTATGGGCCTCATCACACACCTCCTCCCTATAGGCCTCATCACACACTTCCTCCCTATAGGGCTCATCACACACCTCCTCCCTATAGGCCTCATCACACACCTCCTCCCTATAGGCCTCATCACACACTTCCTCCCTATAGGCCTCATCACACACCTCCTCCCCATAGGCCTCATCACACACCTCCTCCCCATAGGTGTCATCACACACCTCCTCCCTATAGGCCTTATCACACACCTCCTCCCTATAGGCTTCATTACACACCTCCTCCCTATAGGCCTCATCACACACCTCCTCCCTATAGGCCTCATCACACACTTCCTCCCTATAGGCCTCATCACACACCTCCTCCCTATAGGCCTCATCACACACCTCCTCCCTATTGGCCTCATTACACACCTCCTCCCTATAGGCCTCATCACACACCTCCCTATAAGCCTCAGCATACACCCCTTCCTACGGGCCTCATCACACACCTCCTCCCTATAGGCCTCATCACACACTTCCTCCCTATAGGCCTCATCACACACTTCCTCCCTATAGGCCTCATCACACACCTCCTCCCTATAGGCCTCATCACACACCTCCTCCCTATAGGCCTCATCACACACCTCCTCCCTATAGGCCTCATCACACACCTCCTCCCTATAGGCCTCATCACACACCTCCTCCCTATAGGGCTTATTACATACACCTCCTTCCCAGTTATGTCTCATCTTATCTCCCCTCCCCTCCTCCTCAGGCCTCACCCTTGCCTCTCCTCTCGTGTCCTCTCCTCAAAGTTCTCCACATTGCCTCTCCCCTCTTCTCATCTCCTCAGAGTCCTCCACGCCTCCTCCCCACTGACGCACAAACTGGTTAAATAAACGTTGTTTTCACGTCAGTTCAATGAAATAGACGTTGAATTGACGTCTGTGCCCAGTGTCTCCCCTCTTCAACCCTTTCCTCCTCCTCAGTCCTCTCCTCTGCTTTCCTCAGCTCAGTGCTGCCTGTCTGACACCTCCGGGAATTGAACATTATCTTAATCTGCAAGTCAAGACACCTATAGCTCACTCACTTCATGCCTCTCTCTCTCGCTCTCTGGGAAATCATCTGGGCTTCTCTCATATTTCTGGCCTGGGTGTAATTTATCCCTAAGGCATCTCCTGCTGCTGTGACTACTGTGTGTACTTTCGAAAGTTAAACATTTTGTGAAGACGGCCTATCACTCATAGGATTTGAAAATGTAGCACAGTGACATTTGACAAGTCAGGACAAAGCAGGGACGATAATCTGTAATTTCCTACAGCACTTTCACCCCCGCATGTCCTTTCCAGGACCAAAGTTTGAACAATCTCCATGACAGAGTTATCATCAAGAAACAACACGGCCTCACCCTGACCCAAACCTACAGTGCGCTATCTGCACAAACCACACAGCGCTCTAATCTATGACTAAAGGGGGAAAACTGAGGGTGTGTTCATTAGGGCACACAACGGGAAGCGTTTTAACATGTTTTGCAACTGAAACAGAACATTTGTGTTTCTTACTGGACAAGTCCAAGTAATGACCGTTTTCTTCCGTTTGGTGTCTAATGAACACAACCTTTAGACAGTGACCTTGAGCTACCATCGGTAGCTCTGCAGCCATAACAGAGCAAAACACATTAGTCTAACCATGCCAAAAGAGGATCCCAATGGAATGCAGTCTTATCTCAGGCCTACCTGTGTGATATTGACTGTAATTGCCATTTTTAGCAATTACATAGTTAGCTGCTATGATGTCATCAATGGAATCCAGTAAGATTCTGCAGAGCCAATTACAAGTGTCACAGAGGTGGTTCTCGAAGCCGAACTAGGCTCCTGCAATGAGTAACCATGCAGAGACCTGAAGATTCATATTAGCGCCCAATGCTTCTTAGACTTTAGCTCAGCAGGCTAACTCAGTCTTTAGTCTCACAGACAACTTGGATCAGTAGACTGTGTAGTACTCTACAGGAGTGTGACTGTTGAGCCATCATCATTTTACTATGTGTGTTACATTCACTAGCCTGCCTAAACCTAAACCTAAACCTAACCTTACCCTAACCTAAACCATTCACTAGCCTGCCTAAACCTAAACCTAACCTTACCCTAACCTAAACCATTCACTAGCCTGCCTAAACCTAAACCTAAACCTAACCCTAACCTAAACCATTCACTAGCCTGCCTAAACCTAAACCTAACCTTACCCTAACCTAAACCATTCACTAGCCTGCCTAAACCTAAACCTAACCTTACCCTAACCTAAACCATTTTACCTGCATGCCTCATTTTTGTTTTACATTTCCTTTTATAGTCAAGTGAAACCAAGGACACCTGATTAGAAATGTCAACTATCCCACTGTTATCCTGTTTAGCATGGCCTCGCTAGACAGAACCTGTATCTACTAGGACACTGAAGGAAAGGGTAAATCATGCACTGTAGAGAATAGCTATGGGAAATCACAATAAAGAGGAAAAAGCTATAAACATGACATTCGCTATTTAAAAAAAACCCAGATGTGAGATTAGCTGTGCAGCCTCTTCACGGACAGTATGTCGGCTTTATACCCATGGTAGCCGTTATGAAACAGATGATTACAATAACAATTTACGACAACGATGAAAGAACACAGCAACACCCAGCATTTCTTACTAGACAAGGCCAGGTAGTCCCTCCCCGTTTCAGTACATTTTCTTAAGTTTGATGCCTAATGAACACAACTTTGGTCTTGCAGCTCCAACACCATGGAGTGATTGTGCTGAATAATAATGATGAGCTGAGTAGTCTCCCTGGCATCTATGGACGTGTCCCATCTCGCAGGGAGATTTTCCATGGCAGTACCCATAGGTTCCCCGTCTTCATCTCCTTGTTTAGGATAGTCTGAGATATAAACAGAGAGACCAGAAAGATGGACAGCAGTAGCTGATTAGCATTCTACTGACGGCCAAGCCTGTACAGTAATCATTAGTTTGGGTGCACAGCATTACATAAGGAGGAGTGTGTGTGTGTCTGAAGCACCGATCGGCGGACAGCACTAAACTGATTTATTACTGCATAGAGACATGTGGATGACACTTCCTGTGTTCCAAGCATAGCATCCCACTGGACACACACTGGTTGAATCAACGTTGTTTCCACGTCATTTCAATGAATTTAGACGTTGAGCTGACGTCTGTGCCCAGTGGGATGAGCCACGGTGAGAATGTGAGTGAGTATGAGAAAAGGCTTGGACACATGACCTGGCTGACACACACACCTCCACTACGAGGCCAATTACGGACCAATTATGAGCCAGAGGCACTTCCTGCTTTTTTCTCAAGATGGCCGCCGTGCTGTCGCCTCGGCAACACACGTGATTGATGGATCTCTCAGGTAGTGGGCTGCTGCTGCTGTGTGTACATGCTTGACAAAGGTTGCTGACGCTTGACAGATGGGGTTCATCAAGTTCACAAAATAAAGTAGCTGGAAAAAGGGAATAACAACAGTGATTTATGCTGGCAGGGAGGTGGAAGGTATTAGAGAATTACACAGCTCATAATGCTAAGGTATGGGAAAGGGCAAAACAAAAACGTTTTCCCACTATTTAGCGTGCATGGGGATAAATCTAATGGGTTTCTCTAATCTAGCGATACACGAGCAAGCCCTGGCAATGTGATGGGCAATGTCAGCATCACAATAGGGTTTATTAATCAAATGGAACCACCATGTTAAGTTCACCGTCAGTTTGTAACACAGCAAGAAAGCAGAAGGTGAATGCTCCTGTAAAATGACAGTAAATAACAAGCAAGCATGCATCAATACAATATCTGTTTCATTTTACAACAGCTCCAATTACCATAAAAACAAACCAAAACATTGTGTTATGTAGTGAGGAACCTCCGGGGCTGGTTTCCATGACACAGGTTAAGCCTATAGACTAAACACCATTTTCAGTGGAGATCCTCCATTGAGTATGCTTTTTAGCCTAGGAGTAGGCTATGTGTCCAGGAAACCACCCCCAAATGTATTTGTTATACAGTAAATGAAAGGGACAGAACACACAACAGTAATAACTGTGTGTCTTTGCACAACATCTGGCTAAGAGTGAGTTTTGTCCGTAAAGTCCCCATATTTGGGGACCCTATTTTTTTTATTTTATTCAATTCAGTCTGATTTGAGAACGGTAGCCCCTATCTGCAAAATCAGTCTGTCTGCGGAAAGCTGAGTACCTTGGCTATTGATCGGTGCCTTCAAATCTTTGCTGTGACTTACTACCATATATGGGCATACGAATTTATAAGGGCAGGTCGAGCTGATGACCTCAGATGGCTGCTACCTACATTCCGGTTAGCGTTGTGAAGCATAAACTAAATAAACACGGAATACGTCGATACACACCGAACGCCGGGTCTCCACAGATCATGAGGATATCTTATTTGTCTGCCTGTGACCTACCGTTATTGATCACCAGCCCAAGAGTCAAAATGTTTATTTTACACAACGTTTTCACCAAACAGCAAACATTTTACAAGGTAAGCTTCGATATGGTCTGTGTTTGAGCTATAGCTACATGGGGGGTGTCAAATTAGTCTTTAGGTCGGTAGGAACAAATCTAGCCCATTGCCAATGTTATCTGATGATGTATGACTTAATGGCAACATCGAATGTCCACCAAGTGACTAAATAACAATAACAAAATAACAAGTAAAGTAAATAACAAGCAAGCATGCATCAATACAATATCTGTTTCATTTTACAACAGCTCCAATTACCATAAAAACAAACCAAAACAATGTGTTATGTAGTGAGGAACCTCCGGGGCTGGTTTCCATGACACAGGTTAAGCCTATAGACTAAACACCATTTTCAGTGGAGATCCTCCATTGAGTATGCTTTTTAGCCTAAGAGTAGGCTATGTGTCCAGGAAACCACCCCAAATGTATTTGTTATACAGTAAATGAAAGGGACAGAACACACAACAGTAATAACTGTGTGTCTTTGCACAACATCTGGCTAAGAGTGAGTTTTGTCCATAAATGCATGGAACCCAAGACAGTGTAAGTGCTGCTCCTTCCCCTGTAATCATTACAGTACAGACAGTTCAGTCCCTCTAATATTTCTGTATGTTTCCGTGTGTGTGTGTGTATCAAATCAAATTTAATTTGTCACATGCGCCGAAAACAACAGGTTTTTACCATGAAATGCTTCCTTACAAACCCTTAACCAAGAATGCAGTTTTAAGAAAATAGAATTAAGAAAACATTTACTAAATAAACTAAAGTAAAAAAGCAAAAAAATAACACAATAAAATAACAATAAAAAGGCTATATAGAGGGGGTACCGGTACCGAGTCAATGTGTGGGGGTACAGGTTAGTGGAGGTTATTTGTACATGTAGGTAGGGGTAAAGTCACTATGTACAGCTGTATACTTCTCTCTGTGTGTCTGTGTGCAGGGCAGGATGTCTGCCTCTGATCTAGGTGAGCTGCGCGGAACATTGCTTTATCATGTTTATTTTGCACGGGACGTCAAACAAACAACACATTTAACCCCTGTCCCTCTCCCTTCACCCCGGACAGCTCTCCGACGCTGAGATTTAGGGATATTACTGGAAGTAAAATAAACCGGATCGCTGCTCGGATGATATAGCTCAGATGCTGCTGAGTTGTGTTTACATGAATGGACAGTAGTCAGAGTTGCAGGCCGGTGTGTGTGTGTGTGTGTGTGTGTGAGGAGGAGGCCACCTCTGGACATCTCAACACAAACACCATAGGCCAGTAAACACAGCTGCAGGGTGAGTCAGCGTCAGAGCATGCCACTGATTACCACGGGCCACAGTGTGTGTGCATGTGTGTGTGTGTGTGTGTGTGTGTATGAATGCGTGCTTGTCTTGTGTTTGAGTGAGAGATCAAATGTGTACGTGGCTGCATAGATATATGTACTGTACAGTGTGTGTGTGTGTGTGTGTGTGTACACAGCGGACAAAACATTAAGAACACCTTCCTAATATTGAGTTGCACCCTTTTGCCCTCAGAACAGCCTCAATTCGTCAGGGCATGGACTCTACAAGGTGTTGAAAGCGTTCCACAGGGATGCTGGCCCATGTTGACTCCAATGCTTCCCACAGTTGTGTCAAGTTGACTGGATGTTGTTTGGGTAGTGGACCATTCTTAACACACAAACTGGTGCGTCTGGCACCTACTACCATACCCCGTTCAAAGGCACTTCAATCTTTTGTCTTGCCCATTCACCATCTGAATGGCACACATACACCATTCATGTCTCAAGGCATAAAAATCATTCTTCAAGCTGTCTCTTCCCCTTCTACACTGATTGAAGTGGATTTAACAAGGGATCATATCTTTCACCTGGTCAGTCCATGTCATGGAAAGAGCAGGAGTACAGTGTATATATCCATGTCTGTATATTAAATGACAGGAGTGGACATGAGACTGTCTGTAAGCAGGTCTATAAACAGTATATAAAATATGTATTATTGTCACATCAACTGGATAGGTGCAGTGACGTGCTGTTTTACAGGGTCAGCCATAGTAGTACAGCGCCCCTGGAGCAAATTAGTGTTAAGTGCCTTGCTCAAGAGCACCGACAGATTCTTCACCTTGTCGACTCGGGTATTCGAACCAGCATACTTTCGGTTTCTGGCCCAACGCTCTAACCGCTAGGCTACCTGTCACCCCGTACTTAACAACTCAACGTTGATTCAATCAAAAGCAATGGAAAATCACTAGGATAAACAAGGACACTAGCTGTTCTGGTCATACCAGCAGATGTGAGTGCTGTAATACCATAGTAAGAATTCCCCAGCCCCTTGGCACCAAATAATAGCATAAAAATAGAATACCAGAACACCATACTAGTCTTGTGAAACTCAACCACTCTTTCACACAATATCAAAGGATCAAAACAGATTTAGAACATGAGAGGTTTGATAGTTCTTCATTTCGGGGAATACAATGTATTTGGAGTAGTTAAAGGGGAAGTTCACTGTTTTACAATTAATATTAGATGATTCCTCAACCTGACTGTAGTCCATGGGCCAGTAAAAACTGTAAACCATCGTTCGGTTTTCTTTACTCAACCACTACAAACTTCAGATAAATGTATCCACTGCTAGCTAAAAATCTATGGGAATGGTAGGTGCATGCAAATTACCTTTATGTAATGCCAAACCAAATAATTGGGTTGATTTGAGTTTGATTTGGCCATTACATTTTTAACAGGCATCACATGCCCCATAGGCTAGTATCAGGGTGATGTTGTAAAATAGTGTACTTCCCCTTTAACTGCTTATCCTAGTGTGGTGGTTAGGATATAAGGCTATTTCTGTCTCAGGGCCACTACAGCAGTCAACAACATAGCTGGGACTTTTGTGATCCAAGTCGCCGTGTGCGTCCCAAATGGCACCCTATTTTGACAAAATTAGTACACTAAATAGGGAATAGGGTACCATTTGGGACACATCCTCTGTGCTCTATTTATAGGGGTCACAGGTCTGGATACAGAATGGTAACCAAGGAGTCTGTTTTGTGGACGATTTGCGTCAGATGTGCAGCAAAATTAAATTTCTTAAATCCGATTTTCCTTTGAATGTGCCAGAGAGGTTACAGAGGGAGAGCAGCTGACTAGGGAGATGACAGGTAGAGATCTAAGGAGCGTTACATGAGGGGAGGGCCGAGGGATGTGTGTGTGTGTGTCCAACTGAGCCAGAAGACTGTGTTAGCCCAATTCATTAAAGGCATTAGCTCTGGGAGCTAACACAAGTCTACAGGTCCCAGGCAAGGTTGCTCATCACGTGGGTATAGTTCACCGAAGCACTTCTGTGATGCATGCGTATGTGTGTGTGTGTGTATATATATATGTGTGTGTGTGTGTGTGTCTGTGTGTGTATCAGCCTACAGGAAGTCATATACACTAACAGCCAAGACAAAGTGTCAACTTCAAACAAAACTGCTGGGCCACCACACACCCCATAGTCAATTAGTGGTGGATATCTTTACTTTCTTTTCCGAACACTAACCCTAAATCCTGTTACTCAGTTTAAAGCCTGATGTAGAGAGGAGAACGAATCACAGTAATATCCAGGGTAGTGTTCAGTAGGGCACACTGTAGCAAAACGAAAATGAGTGTTTCTTGTTGGACAAATCCAGCTTGTCACTCCATGTTTAGGTGTGTTTTCGTCCATTTGGTGCCTTATGAACACAACCCAGGTCTTACTGCAGTTCTGCTATGTTTATAACAGAGCTGACACAGCAGGTCAGATAAACAGATATGATCAAAGCCAAGCAGAGTTCAGGTAGAAAGGCATAGATGTAGAGATACGCACGCACAACATTTCAGCCACCCCTGAATAGTTTGTTTTTTAACCAGTTAGACTAGAAACACATAAAGCCAGAGTAAATATCAAGGCCATGTTCAATAGGGCACGCAAAATACATTTAAAAAAAAGTTTTGCGACAGAAAACAAAATAACATTTCCTATTAGACAAGTCAAGGGAATCCCTCCCTGTTTCACTCCGTTTTTACACTGGCCTGTGTAATGTGGTATGTTCTCTGTGGTCTCCCTGTACAGCTTCCTGACAAACAGCACAGGGACAACAGGACACACTGAGCCACATAAACACCAAGAATACATGTGGGAAACAACACAGAGAGACAGACAGACAGACAGACAGGGGGTTGGGAACGCAATTGTTTACGACTGAAAAGGTAAGAAAGTTAAAGCGTCAGGTAGTAGAAGGACACTTAAAGTACCATGGAAGAGTGAAGACTGGATAGAATAGAATATAACTTTATTTTATAGAGGTGGACGGTGTTAACAACAGTCGCAACCGTAGGCCTGGGAAGCTCTCCACAGACTCTAATCAAATTAGCCCAGAGCTAAGCCCCCCATTGTCCATTGGCCAGAGGTTCACAGTCAGTTAACAAGCATAGAAACACCTGGGGGGGAAATGGAAAAGAGAGATCATATCAGGGAGATAATAATCCAAAGTGAAATAAACAATCACAAAAGTTCCAAAGGAATAGAGACATATACAGTGAGGGAAAAAAGTATTTGATCTCCTGCTGATTTTGTACATTTGCCCACTGACAAAGAAATTATCAGTCTATAATTTTAATGGTAGGTTAATTTGAACAGTGAGAGACAGAATAACAACAACAAAATCCAGAAAAACGCATGTCAAAAATTGTATACATTGATTTGCATTTTAATGAGGAAAATAAGTATTTGACCCCCTCTCAATCAGAAAGATTTCTGGCTCCCAGGTGTCTTTTATACAGGTTACGAGCTGAAATTAGGAGCACACTCTTAAAGGGAGTGCTCCTAATCTCAGCTTGTTACCTGTATAAAAGACACCTGTCCACAGAAGCAATCAATCAATCAGATTCCAAACTCTCCACCATGGCCAAGACCAAAGAGCTCTCCAAGGATGTCAGGGACAAGATTGTAGACCTACACAAGGCTGGAATGGGCTACAAGACCATCGCCAAGCAGCTTGGTGAGAAGGTAACAACAGTTGGTGCGATTATTCGCAAATGGAAGAAACACAAAAGAACTGTCAATCTCCCTCGGCCTGGGGCTCCATGCAAGATCTCACCTCGTGGAGTTGCAATGATCATGAGAACAGTGAGGAATCAGCCCAGAACTGCACGGGAGGATCTTGTCAATGATCTCAGGGCAGCTGGGACCATAGTCACCAAGAAAACAATTGGTAACACAATACGCCGTGAAGGACTGAAATCCTGCAGCGCCCGCAAGGTCCCCCTGCTCAAGAAAGCACATATACATGCCCGTCTGAAGTTTGCCAATGAACATCTGAATGATTCAGAAGAGAACTGGGTGAAAGTGTTGTGTTCAGATGAGACCAAAATGGAGCTCTTTGGCATCTACTCAACTTACCATGTTTGGAGGAGGAGGAATGCTGCCTATGACCCCAAGAACACCATCCCCACCGTCAAACGTGGAGGTGGAAACATTATGCTTTGGGGGTGTTTTTCTGCTAAGGGGACAGGACAACTTCACTGCATCAAAGGGACGATGGACGGGGCCATGTACCGTCAAATCTTGGGTGAGAACCTCCTTCCCTCAGCCAGGGCATTGAAAATGGGTCGTGGATGGATATTCCAGCATGACAATGAGCAGAAAAACACCCCCAAAGCATAATGTTTCCACCTCTATGTTTGACAGTGGGGATGGTGTTCTTGGGATCATAGGCAGCATTCCTCCTCCTCCAAACACGGCGAGATGAGTTGATGCCAAAGAGCTCCATTTTGGTCTCATCTGAACACAACACTTTCACCCAGTTCTCCTCTGAATCATTCAGATGTTCATTGGCAAACTTCAGACGGCCCTGTATATGTGCTCTCTTGAGCAGGGGGACCTTGCGGGTGCTGCAGGATTTCAGTTGTTCACGGCGTAGTGTGTTACCAATTGTTTTCTTGGTGACTATGGTCCCAGCTGCCTTGAGATCATTGATAAGATCCTCATGTGTAGTTCTGGGCTGATTCCTCACCGTTCTCATGATCATTGCAACTCCACGAGGTGAGATCTTGCATGGAGCCCCAGGCCGAGGGAGATTGACAGTTATTTTGTGTTTCTTCCATTTGCGAATAATCGCACCAACTGTTGTCACCTTCTCACCAAGCTGCTTGGCGATGGTCTTGTAGCCCATTCCCGCCTTGTGTAGGTTTACAATCTTGTCCCTGACATCCTTGGAGAGCTCTTTGGTCTTGGCCATGGTGGAGAGTTTGGAATCTGATTGATTGATTGCTTCTGTGGACAGGTGTCTTTTATACAGGTAACAAACTGAGATTAGGAGCACTCCCTTTAAGAGTGTGCTCCTAATCTCAGCTCGTTACCTGTATAAAAGACACCTGGGAGCCAGAAATCTTTCTGATTGAGAGGGGGTCAAATACTTATTTCCCTCATTAAAATGCAAATAAATTCATAACATTTTTTACATGCGTTTTTCTGGATTTTGTTGTTGTTGTTATTCTGTCTCTCACTGTTCAAATAAACCTACCATTAAACTTATAGACTGATCATTTCTTTGTCAGTGGCAAACATACAAAATCAGCAGGGCATCAAATACTTTTTTCCCTCACTGTAGGAGTGCTGATCTAGGATCAGTTTACCCCTTTGATCATAATGGATAAGATTACATGGACGGGGGAGGGGGGGATCTGATCCTTGGTCAGCACTACTACTCTGAGATGCTTTATGAATACGGGCCCTGAGCCAACAATCCACTTTCTCTCCAAGTTGGAAGAGGTAATGATCCCCACCATCTGACTTGAATTTGAGTCCTAACAAACACACAAACAAACCAGTGTATTGTTGCCATCACCTCTTCCTTAAAAGGGGAAAACTACTGGAGGGGTTTGGAGAGAAGCAAGAATCACTTAGGAGATACGAGAAGAATCACTTAGGAGATACGGGAAGAATCACTTAGGAGATACGGGAAGAATCACGTAGGAGATACGGGAAGAATCACGTAGGAGATACGAGAAGAATCACTTAGGAGATACGGGAAGAATCACTTAGGAGATACGGGAAGAATCACGTAGGAGATACGAGGAGAAGAATCACTTAGGAGATACGAGGAGAAGAATCACTTAGGAGATACGAGGAGAATAATCACTTAGGAGATACGGGAAGAATCACTTAGGAGATACGAGGAGAATAATCACTTAGGAGATACGAGAAGAATCACTTCGACTGATCCAGTTCAGAAGACTGGGAACATTAAAAAACACAAAAATAGCTTACTTTAATACCAGTACCAGTTCCGAGGTCAGTGACACCATGAAAGTGTACATTATCATCAAATACAGTCTCACTAAATAAGAGGGTACTGTATGATACTACTGTATAGGTAAGTATGAGGTGTTGAAAGAAAGTGTGCTAAAATTACACAGCTTGTTGCCCGATTTTCTCCCTTTGTGGTTTTATGAGAAGTGTGTGTGTTTGTGTGTACATCTCTCTGTACTGTATTACATCCCATCTCTTTAATCTTAACATATAATGACAGGGTTGGCCTAGCTGTTTTTTCACATCCATTATCCACACTGCATCCAACAAGTAATAACAAGCCAACCTGGACATGTGTTCCTCTGCGTCGGGTTTACCTGTAATCAAGGTATGCACATAGATACAATATAATACTGTTCCATTTCATTATGTGGGTGCGCACTACTGCAAATGGATGGAGCTCCAGCTTCTCTCAACAGACCACGCACTTCTTCACTAACAGACAGAAGCTCTTTCAGACGGCTAGAACTGATGGAAAAGCATGTTAGTGTATGTGTATAGTACTTCTGTACGGACCATAGAAGTCCACAAAACCGTCACTTGATTTACCCATGTATGTCTTTGTGTGATAAACAGACCTGGGGAGAATCTTTGGAGTGGCTACCCAGCAGCTAGCGCTTCTATCACTTCGCAAGTTATAAAGCACTCCCTCCACCTAGTGACCGAAGTCAGAAATGTTTTGGCTGATCCAGCTCTAGTTCCCCAAAGCCTGTTTTAGAACTTTCCCCATTTTGAAGTAGTCAACCGGATTCCTATGGATTAAGAAAGGGTCACATAATTCCCCCGATGACCTGGATGGAATTATGTGATCCTTCCTTAAACCATAGAATGTCCAAGCCAGTTTACTACTTTAAAAAGCTGGAAGCCCTTAATGGCAATGTCCATGCTAAAACAGGTTCTACCCATCCAGAGCCCTCTTTCTACCTCTGTGGGACAGACCAGTCGCTCTCTTTTCTCTCTGGTCCGTCCATTATATTCTACTATACCAAATTCGGTCCTGGGACCTCCCAGGCATGCACGTTTTGGTTTTTGCCCTAGCACTAGACAGCTGATTCAAATAGCTTGATGAGTTGATTGTTTGAGTCAGCTGTGTAGTGCTAGGGCAAAAACCAAAATGTACACCGATGGGAGGCCCCAGGACTGAGTTCGGGAAACCCTGTACTAGATGGGCACCTAAATCTCCCGCCAAAACCCCGACATTCGTTCTGCTAGTGTCCGGACAGTAGCACTTTCACAGGGCCATCACATCTACCTCTGTGTTTGAACTACCTCTCCAGGTATTGCAACCAAGGGCTGCCAAGACCTGATGAGTGGGATAAAGTCCTAAAATTACATTTTATGGATAAAGTTGCCTCTTGACACTAATCTAAGATGCATTTTGCATTATCATGATGTGGCCGGTGACACTTTGCTTCTTGACAGTCCAATATCTTGAAAACTTGACTGCTGACATGCAAAACATTTTTGGGACTGTAGTAAGTGGACTAATGAAAAAAATACCAACATTTAGTTTGAGTGGATTTTTACCTTTAAAGTGATATTACACTCCGAAATGAAAGTTTGTCAGATGTTTTCATACAATACCTCAAAAGTGGTCCTCTGTTGAGATAAGTGCACATCCCAGGCATTCTGTTTTGTAGATCCAGCTATGCCACAATTAAAAATTAATGGAAAAGACAAGCACCATGTACTGTAATTTCAAGATTTGCAACGCTAATCTTTTCCATTAATTGAGGCATATAGCTGGATCTACACAACCGTAAGATGACCATAGATCTGTACCTGCAGTCTTTCTAAAAGAAACAAAATGAAACCAGGACCATAATTTGATACACAGTATAAGGTTTTATTGTTTATATTAAATCAAAGGTAAGCACTAAAACATACGTCACAAACCAAAAAAAGACTTGTGGAGTAGTAAAATGTTATATCTAAAAAATAAAAATAAAGATTTCAAATGACATATTACAAAAAAAAGTAGTAACACTAGTGGACAAACATTCTTTAAATAATAGAACTGTACATATTTTTTAAAAAGGTAACCAAAAAAAATTGTAAGATGCCGAACAAAAACAAAGGAGAGAGATTCTGAAATCCTTCAACAGAAATGAATAACGATAACATCAACAATATTAGCTCTAACAGGATCATAAAAGACTGGAATAACAAAAAATAAATGAGAAATATAGTGATATAGCGAAAATAAGTGTGGAGGGGGGATGGAGGGGGGGGGGGGGGGGGGGGGTCTTGGGAGAACGTCACAGTAGAAGTACAGAAATAGAAGTCAAAGTTCGAAGAGGGACACCAGAGGTTAAAGTTCAGAGAAGTAAGGCAGTAGAGTAGATAAAACACTTCCCACAGGAAGTGGAAGGAGGACTGGGGTCAGCCACTTCCTGTCTCTAGACAAAAAAGCCAGGACAATATAGGGGGGGTTGCCTGGTCAACCCTGGTCGAGAGCTACAGTTGGTTTCAACCTTGGTCGGTTTGCAGGCTTTTGCTCCAGCCAATCACTAAAGCTTACTTTATAACTTACGTACGTATGCAGGAACACAATTAGTTACGCGAAATGGTGATCCTGCATTGTGGAGTTATAAATTGCGTCGCTGCACACATTTGCGTATTTTTGCTACAGATGTACGCAGAACGGCCATGATTCAACTTAACTTATAATTGAGATATTGAATCAATTGTTAAAGAGCTGAGATAAAACAACTACCCAATTCAACAGATTGAGTTATTGAGTTAATTCGCTGAAACAGGTTCTTAGTGCTGGGCTGGAACAAAAGCCTGGTCACATTGTAGTAGCCCTCCAGGACGAGGGTGGGTGACCACTGCTAGACTCAAGATGATCAAACGGTGGCGTGTTCATTAGAGCATACAACAGAACACACTACAAAACGTTTTACAACAGAAAACAGAAATTAATTATTGACAAATCCAGGTGGGCCCTCGTTGTTTTAGTCTGTTTTGTTCTGTTCCGTGCCTAAGGAATACGACCCATCAGAATAGATCCCATCCCACCCGAGACTACTGGTTACACTGAACCACTCACCTTCAGATAGAAAGGAGATGTACAAAGTACTATAGTGGAAATTGAACAGAAAACTGTCAGTTATATAACCAATCTGGTAAAGCCAAATCCCCAACAGAACCACTGACTATGTCATGGTTTAAGTTCTTTAAACATTTCGTAATGAGAGACAGAGACCAGAAAGCAGAAAGGACGTCAGTGCCCAAAGCAACAGAAGCACGCCATTACTCACACAAACGGATTGCAGCGTACACACACACACACACCATGCTCCAATTTTGCGCAGACAGTTGCAACTACTCTCCGACAGCAACTATAAAACACAATTTAAAATACAACGCTGCAGTTACTGTACCAACTACAAAACAGTTGTCTGGATGGCGAGAAAACAACTGCAAGATGACTGAAATCAAATGTCTGTAGTTGGGCCTGTTTGGGAAATGCCCATACAGAGATACGACCAATCCCTTCCTCTTATTTGTCAATCAAAAAGCACAGGAGCTATAGCTCCTCCCTCCCTTATGTATTGGCTGTGGACATTGCACACATGTAACATTGCTCTTGCTCAGTACTACAAAGACAGTACAAAATCTTGTGAAAGGGAATCACAATCTATATTGTATAAAAATGTACGTTGCCACAACACCTTTGCATAATATTAACGTGTTTACCTGTTCAACAGGTTGCATTGATTTCTCGCCTCATTCGACCGTGCCATAAAACACACATGCATAGCTGGTGAGAGAGAGGACTAACTAGACAGAGCTAGTGGTGGGTCCTCCCTGTCCATGTAATCTCATCCATTATGATCTAAAAGGCTAAATTGATCCTAAGTCATTCCTCCTACTCTGAGACGCTGTATGAATATATATGGGCCGTGATGATACTGCGATAATTGTCATTCACTTTCAAAGTGAATACGCATGCATACTACAAAAGAAAAAAGGCCATTGGCAGAACATGAGACTATAGCTTCAACGCTAGTTCTGTCATTCAACGAATTGGAAATCTCTTAGAAAAGGGTTAGCATGACTTGTGTTCAATAGTCATGTTTAATCTCTTTGAAACAACAAGTTATCTTTCTGTGCAAATGAAACAATCTACCACCTGAAGTTGTATCTGCATTTCTACGCTATGGCTTCAGCAAGTACACCTTTAAACATGATCTTTGGGTTTTCTGTCACATAAAAATAGATAAAATGTAGCAATAAAAATATCACTCTCATACATTTAAATCTATAGAATGGGAAAAGCTCAGTGCAAAAATGTTACACAAGGCAATGTTAAATGTGTTCCATGTCCACAGTGTTACTGTCACAGGCTGCTGTCAATCGTTACATCATTTTGACCTTTAAACTTTCAACCATCTTTGGGGTCGTTGATGTAGCGACGAGTGGTTCATGGGAGCGCTACTGTACGTAAGTCAATCAGAACAGACTTTGGAGGAAGTAAACCATCCACAGTAAACCACTGGCTGTAGCCTCCCTACGGTGTCCCAAGGTTCATAACGTACAAATACTTCAACACCAGCTGCATTACAAGTCAGTACAAAACATGTAATAAAGAGTATTAATGGATATAGATATATAGTAGTAGATAAACAAGTTAAAAATAAACTTCCTCTTTAATGGTCTAGGTTGTCCCAGCCCTCTCAGAGACCCCTATGTGGTGTGAGAGTTCTGCATATCCGTATCCAGAGGCAGGGAGAAACCACAGTTGGCCTGCGGTTCTGTCCATTTGCGTCCAAAAGACAGTGGCGGGGGAGTTGCATCCACTCTGATTGTGTCATTGTGACATGAATATATATATATATAAACACGATTTATCTTATTTTTCTTTTACAATTATACCAAAATGTCAGAAATTCAAACTTATACTCATATTAAGTATAATTTGACATAGTAAAATCTTATCCTGTAAACAGCTTGCCCTTTTTGTCTCTTGTTTGAAAAATACATTCAAGTCAGACTGCACTTAAAGAGAGGCATATTATATATGTGGCAAACAACTTCTGACAGAAAAATATACTAGGACTGTATATAGCAAAGACATTGAAAATAATGCTCTACGCAGAACAATAGATACAGTGCTGTGAAAAAGAATTTCCCCCTTTCTAATGTTCTCAACTTTTGCATATTTGTGATACTGAATGTTATCAGATCTTCAACCAAAACCTAATATTAGATAAAAGGAACATAAGTGAACAAATAACACAACAATTACATATTTATTTCATGAACAAAGTTATGCAACACCCAATTCCCCTGTGTGAAAAAGTAATTGCCCCCTTACACTCAATAACTGGTTGTGCCACCTTTAGCTGCAATGACTCCAGCCAAATGCTTCCTGTAGTTGTTGATCAGTCTCTCACGTCGCTGTGGAGGAATTTTGGCCCACTCTTCCATGCAGAACTGCTTTAACTCAGTGACGTGTGGGTTTTCAAGCATGACCTGCTCGTTTCAAGTCCTGCCACAACATCTCAATTGGGATTAGGTCTGGACTTTGACTAGGCCATTCCAAAACTTCCCATTTGTTGCTTTTTAGCAATTTTCATGTAGACTTGATTGTGTGTTTTGGATCATTGTCTTGCTGCATGACCCAGCTGCGCTTCAGCTTCAGCTCACAGACGGATGGTCTGACATTCTCCTGGAAGCATTTGGCTGGAGTCATTGCAGCTAAAGGTGGCACAACCAGTTATTGAGTGTAAGGGGGCAATTACTTTTTCACACAGGGGAATTGGGTGTTGCATAACTTTGTTCATGAAATAAATATGTAATTGCTGTGTTATTTGTTCACTTATGTTCCCTTTATCTAATATTAGGTTTTGGTTGAAGATCTGATAACATTCAGTATCACAAATATGCAAAAGTAGAGAAAATTAGAAAGGGGGCAAATTATTTTTCATAGCACTGTAGATCGATCCCTCTTCATTTCTACCATGATTGTTAGTTGGGGTGTACGGCCACGTAGAGGGCTGTCATTGGGCCGGGCCAGAACTGGCCTTCACCTGATCATCACAAAGAGGGGAACATGGCTGTCAGGGGATGTACTGGTGTCATTGTACTAGAACCATATCAGCACAGTGCTAACAAGGTATTAGCATTGTAGTAGAACGATACCAGTGCTGGCTCTGCCTCAAACACCAGGTCCAAATTCCTCAGTCAGTAAACTCTCCCGGTCTGCTCAGCATGGCGATGGGGCAGTTACCATGGCTTGGGTTGCCCTGGCGAGGGTGTTTCTATGGCGTTGTGTAACCAATGTGTCTTGGTGATGGGTGTTGCCATGTCTGCAGTGCTGTTTGAGCGGAGAGGTATGAACTGGAGACAGACGGAACCACCGAGCAGACACTCTCAGGGTCCAAGAACACCAGCTGCTGTTCTAAGAAACAGCATCCCCATGTTCTAGAACGTGAGCTGCTCCTGCTTGAGAATGTGTTCTGTTCTAGAACATGAAAGAACATCTTCTAGAATATGTGTCCTGTTCTAGAACACATTCTGGAACAGGTGGAGCCTGTGTCCTTTTCTAGAACCTAGAAAAACATGTTGTAGAATACATATTGTGTTCTAGAACATGTGCTCTACTTGCTCCAGAATACATGTCCTGTTCTAGAACATTGGCTCCAAAAGGTTCCAGAGCAAAACTCCTGTTCTTGAACAACAGTTCCTTTTCCTCTGGAACATTATCCAATTGTCTTGCTCTGACTTTGACCAGCTCTGGTCCAACATTTCTGGAGTAAATGTGGCAGTGAGGAGGACAACCAATGAAGGATCAGGATCCGAGCACTAAGCACTGTCAATGAGTACGGATTGTCCTGCAGCCACCCTCTCTGTTGAAGACATCTGCTGCCCTCTCAGTCTGTGGCAGTCAGTAAGGGCCCTCAGGCAGACAGATAGGAGCTGCTTGGCTGTGGCAGAGTCAGATGGCTGTGTGTGTGTTGGTGTGAGTCTTTGGCAGCAGTTGGGCAGAGGAAGGCTGGTGGGGGGGCCAGCGGTCTTTGAGCTGAAGGACTAGACACTGCACAGCTAATATATATAGGTGGAGGAACACTATAGGAACGTTATAGTAAAGTTATAGTAATGCTCAGTGCTGATGTAATGTGGGTGAAAAAAAGGATATCAATCAATGGTACATCAGTCCATCCGTTCCAAATGACTATGCACAACGTAGGTATGAGCGTGTGTGTGTGGCATTTACATGTGAAGCCCATGTAAACAGTGACTGTACACAAGTCTATTCCTCTGAAATAGTGTGTGTGTGTAAATTACTTAAAACATAGCATAGGCATGCTGCTGGAGATGCATGCCATGAGTGTGTGCATGCCAGTGTGTGAGTGAGGCATATGTACGTGTGTGTGTGTGAAGGAGGTGGGGCTCATTCAAGTTTAACCAGGTTTAACCCACGGTCCCTGGCCTATACAGTCCGCGTGTGTAAGTGTGCGTGCACGTTTACAGTCTGTCGCTACGGAAACTGTCCTCCACAGAGGGGTCAGAGAGCACCATGTCGGGATCACTGAGCATGTTCAGACCATCCAGGCTCAAAGGCTCGATGCGCAGCTCGTCCTCCAGTGGGAAGCCCACCTCCGAGTCGAAACACTCAGCCATGTTGCCGGCCGACATGGCACTGCTGATGTCCTTGGAATGACTGGGGTTGGAGTCATCTATGGAGGGATGGAGAGAGGGAGAAAAAGGGAGGACAGACACCTACCAGTCAGTATGATGTTGGACACCCCTCCACTTACCAGTCAGTATGATGTTGGGCACCCCTCCACCTACCAGTCAGTATGATGTTTGGCACCCCTCCACCTACCAGTCAGTATGATGTTGGGCACCCCTCCACCTACCAGTCAGTATGATGTTGGACACCCCTCCACCTACCAGTCAGTATGATGTTGGACACCCCTCCACCTACCAGTCAGTATGATGTTGGAAACCCCTCCACCTACCAGTCAGTATGATGTTGGGCACCCCTCCACCTACCAGTCAGTATGATGTTGGGCACCCCTCCACCTACCAGTCAGTATGATGTTGGGCACCCCTCCACCTACCAGTCAGTATGATGTTGGACACCCCTCCACCTACCAGTCAGTATGATGTTGGGCACCCCTCCACCTACCAGTCAGTATGATGTTGGACACCCCTCCCCCTACCAGTCAGTATGATGTTGGGCACCCCTCCACCTACCAGTCAGTATGATGTTGGACACCCCTCCACCTACCAGTCAGTATGATGTTGGGCACCCCTCCACCTACCAGTCAGTATGATGTTGGACACCCTCCACCTACCAGTCAGTATGATGTTGGACACCCCTCCACCTACCAGTCAGTATGATGTTGGACACCCCTCCACCTACCAGTCAGTATGATGTTGGACACCCCTCCACCTACCAGTCAGTATGATGTTGGGCACCCCTCCACCTACCAGTCAGTATGATGTTGGACACCCCTCCCCCTACCAGTCAGTATGATGTTGGGCACCCCTCCACCTACCAGTCAGTATGATGTTGGACACCCCTCCACCTACCAGTCAGTATGATGTTGGGCACCCCTCCACCTACCAGTCAGTATGATGTTGGGCACCCCTCCACCTACCAGTCAGTATGATGTTGGACACCCCTCCACCTACCAGTCAGTATGATGTTGGACACCCCTCCACCTACCAGTCAGTATGATGTTGGACACCCCTCCACCTACCAGTCAGTATGATGTTGGCCACCCCTCCACCTACCAGTCAGTATGATGTTGGGCACCCCTCCACCTACCAGTCAGTATGATGTTGGGCACCCCTCCACTGCAGTTGTAGTAGTTGTTGGGTCTCATCTGCTGCAGCTGGTCCTGCAGGTTGCCGTGACTCCCGCCCAGGCCCATGAGGGCGGCCTGCGAGCAGTATAGGGGTGAGGAGGAGGGCGAGGAGGGGTCGAAACACGAACCCCCTGCAATTTGGCTCATGGCACTCTCCAACATGCTGAACTGGTCCAACTGAAGAGGAGGCAGGAAGAGATAGAGGTGGGAGGGGAATGGAGAGAGAGAGAAAAGAGAGAGTGGTGATGGGGTGGGGGGACAAAGGTCAAACACAACTATTACAGATGACCAACCAATGAAAAACAACCATCACAAATGACCAAGCAATGACCAACCAATACAAACATGCATACTCTTGAGGTGACTTGGTTCACTACTCCACAACACGATATTTCATAGAACTACAAATATCTGGTCGCCACAATTACACGCCTTAAAACTTATACCCATCAATTAAGAAATTAGTTCACTCAAACAATCATTTAGTATTTTGCTCATTAGTCCACTGTTAATACAATCCCAAAATGTTGTGCTTGTCAGCAGTCAAGTTTTCAAGAAGGAGCACTTTCAGAACAGAGCAAAAACTGTGCTGATGCGATTTGTGCCCTTTTTGAGTCAACTATCCCTTTAAGTCACTTTGGCAGGCCTAAACCCAACATTGAAATAAAATAAACTTCAGATACTAACTGTAAATGAAGGAATGAAGTCCTTTCCTGAGGATCCTTCTCTAGAGCCTTCTCCCCGGTGGTTTACCTGGTAGGACAGAGCCTTGGCCTGGCGACTGGAGAACTGTGGGTCCATGAACGGGTCGTTGAAGAACGCCCCCATGTTATTCTGTGGGAGGAAGAGGAGGGAGAGAGAGAAACATAGGAGAGAGATATGGGAGAGCGAAAGATGGAGCGGAGGAGGGAGAGAGACAGAAAGAGAGATAGATGAAAGAAATGGGGGAGAAAAGGATGGAGAGGAGGAGAGGAGGCAGAGAGGAACAGAGGAGGGAGGAGGTAGAGAGGAAGAGAGAGAGAGGAACAGAGAGAGAGGAACAGAGAGAGAGAGAGAGAGAGAGGAACAGAGAGAGAGGAAGAGAAAGAGAGACAGAGGAACAGAGAGAGAGGAGGTAGAGAGGAACAGAGAGAGAGGAACAGAGGAGGGAGGAGGTAGAGAGGAAGAGAGACAGAGGAACAGAGAGAGGGACAGAGGAAGAGAGACAGAGGAAGAGAGACAGAGGAACAGAGACAGAGGAACAGAGAGAGAGGAACAGAGAGAGAGACAGAGAAAGAGAGAGAGGAACAGATATACAGAAAGAGAGAGGAACAGAGAGAGAGACAGAGGAACAGAGAGAGGAACAGAGAGAGGAACAGAGAGAGAGGAACAGAGATACAGAGATACAGAGAGAGAGGAACAGAGATACAGAGGAACACAGAGAGAGACAGAGGAACAGAGACAGAGGAAGAGAGAGAGAGAGGAAGAAAGAGAGGAACAGAGGACAAGAGAGAGAGAGACAGACAGAAAGAGAGACAGAGAGACAGAGGAAGAGAGAAATGGGGGAGAAAAATATGGAGAAGAACAAATGAGGGACAGATTGAGACAAAAGAGAGATGCGAGGTGAAGGAGGGACAGATGAGAAGACCGATGGAGAAGAGGTAGATGGAGAGGAATGGAGGAGAGACAGATGAAGAGAGAAGAGGAGATGAGAGAAGAGATGATTAGGAGGAGAGTGGACAGTGCATGTGAGAAGAGAGTTTAGTTACCAGTGGCAGACTAAATAGCCTTGGTTTCTCAAATGACTGCCTCGCCTGGTTCACCAACTACTTCTCAGATAGAGTTCAGTGTGTCAAATCGGAGGGCCTGTTGTCTGGACCTATGGCAGTCTCTATGGGGGTGCCACAGGGTTCAATTCTTGGGCCGACACTTTTCTCCGTGTATATCAATGATGTCGCTCTTGCTGCTGGTGACTCTCAGATCCACCTCTACGCAGACGACACCATTTTGTATACATCTGGCCCTTCATTGGACACTGTGTTAACAAACCTCCAAATGAGCTTCAATGCCATACAACAATCCTTCAGTAGCCTCCAACTGCTCTTAAACACTAGTAAAACTAAATGCATGCTTTTCAATCGATCGCTGCTGGCACCCGCCCACCCGACTAGAATCACCACTCTTGACGGGTCTGACCTAGAGTATGTGGACAACTACAAATACCTAGGTGTCTGGTTAGACTGTAAACTCAACTTCCAGACTCACATAAAGAATCTCCAATCCAAAGTTAAATCTAGAATCGGCTTCCTATTTCGCAACAAAGCCTCCTTCACTCATGCTGCCAAACATGCCCTCGTAAAACTGACTATCCTACCGATCCTTGACTTCGGCGATGTCATTTACAAAATAGCCTCCAACACTCTACTCAGCAAATTGGATGTAGTCTATCACAGTGCCATCCGTTTTGTCTCCAAAGCCCCATACACTACCCACCACTGTGACCTGTACGCTCTTGTTGGCTGGTCCTCACTACATGTTCGTCGTCAAACCCACTGGCTCCAGGCCATCTATAAATCACTACTAGGCAAATCCCCGCCTTATCTTAGCTCATTGGTCACCATAGCAGCACCCACCCGTAGTCTGCGCTCCAGCAGGTATATCTCACTGGTCATTCCCAAAGCCAACACCTCCTTTGGCCGCCATTCCTTCCAGTTCTCTGCTGCCAATGACTGGAACGAATTGCAAAAATCTCTGAAGCTGGAGACTCTTATCTCCCTCAATAACTTTAAGCATCAGTTGTCAGAGCACCTTACCGATCACTGCACCTGTACACAGCCCATCTGAAATTAGCCCACCCAACTACCTCATCCCTATATTGTTATTTATTTTGCTCTTTTGCACCCCAGTATCTCTATTTGCACATAATCTCTTGCACATCTAGCATTCCAGTGTTAATACTATTGTAATTATTCTGCACTATAGCCTATTTACTGCCTTACCTCCATAACTTGCTACATTTGCACACACTGTATATATATTTTCTGTTGTATTTCTGACTTTATGTTTTTTACCCCATATGTAACTCTGTGTTGTTTTTTTATTGCACTACTATGCTTTCTCTTGGCCAGGTCGCAGTTGTAAATGAGAACCTGTTCTCAACTGGCTTACCTGGTTAAATAAAGGTGAAATAAAATAAAAATAAATATCAGGTATAATGCAGTGATTTACCAAGTTAGTTACATTTAACTGCTGACAAATCGTTCTAATAAAGCACCGCTACCATTTAGTGCATTACTTTTGAGCCGTACCATTTAGTGCATTACTTTTGAGTGCTACCATTTAGTGCATTACTTTTGAGCCCTACCCATAGGACTCTGGTTAGAAGTAGTGCACTGTGTAGGGAATAGGGTGCCATTTAGGATGCAACCAAGGACATTTTTAGTTCTTTAGAATTTGGGTCTGCTTCCTTCCTTCCACGAATTTGGTGTTTATCAACCACAGACTTCAGAGTTAGACAAATAACATTTGGGTTCCTGGAAATGGTTGAGTCACGTGGCTGTGTGTGTGTGTGTGTGTGTGTGTGTGTGTGTGTGTGAGTGTGTGTGTGTGTGTATGTGTGTGTGGGTGTGGGTGGAGTGGTGCTGAAGCAGACTGATGAAGAATAACATCCCTGTCTCTTTATCGGAGCACACCAACAGTCCTCTGATATTAGACACTAGGCCAGCAACAGAGGTGTACGAGACCTACAACATTGGGGCATAGACTCAGACATACTGTTTGCATATAGAAGTGTTTCCCTAAATGGATATGCCGCTCAAAGGGATGATTTTTCAACTAACCTAGGCTGTAGTACATTTCTCAAGACAGCTTTTGGCTTAAGAACAGACATATCTAGACACACAGACAAAGACAAACACTTACACCAGAGTTAAAGTCCAGAGAGATGTTCTGCAGAGGGGACACTGGCTGCAGCTGTTGTTGCTGCTGCTGCTGCTGTTGTTGTTGTTGTTGTTGTTGTTGTTGATGATGATGATGTTGTTGCTGGCGTTGTTGTTGTTGTTGCCCCATTGGATGCTGGGACTGCTGGTGTAGCTGTTGGTAGAGAGGGTAGGGAGGGGGAGGCTCCATTGGCAAGCTGCTGGTGTCCAACGCAACCCCCTGAAAACGAGATGGAAGGAATGAGGGAGGGAGGGTTAGAGGGTGGGAGATGGAGAGAGAGGGGGTCATGCCAGATTCAAGAAAAGGAGAAAGGAGGGATGCAATTAGAGTATTCAAAAGATGCACTACTATGCGTATCGGGTTAGCGTTAAACCACGGAGGACTTTCCCTAAAAATACACTACATATGAAGCTGCCAGGTTGCCCTCCCAGCAAGGGGTTTCTAACCTCAAGGATCTTTCCTGGTTACAGGAAGAAAGGGCCCACAGGCCAGTGAGTGTTTGGACACTATGCTGGCTAGTCAATCATGCTTGGGCGACTGAAAGCATCATCATAAAGGTAATCTGCAGTCTATAAAAATGTACTAATAAACAAACACACTTCTTAAATGTAAATACATTTAAACTTAAATCTATTTTCAATAAATAAATTAATAAATAAACCTGATTCCCAAAGCTGTTAGTTTGCTAATTCATGTATCTTATCGCACGCTGTTATGCACACAGTTCGAGATGAATATCATCTACTTGTTGGCCAGCGAGAAATCCGTTTAGCACTTAACTCTCAAACTCTGACAGCTGGTTGCTGTCAGCGAGCAGCTACAATATGAAAGACCGCAGAATGACAAGTATAGCGGTAGGAAAGGCGTTTTATAAGTTAGATTTGGCCCTGTGTTGTAGGTTATTGTCCTGCTGAAAGGTGAATTCCTCTCCCAGTGTCTGGTGTTCGCAGCGACGCCGTTTTTCAAACAAAGTCAACACAGCAGCCATTGCTAGCTAGCCAACACTACCAGCTGGCTGTACTGTAGTAGCTAAATACAATATCTTTGTGCTAGCTACCCAACGTTTAATCATTGCTGCGTTATGAAAGGTAAGCTTGGCTTCTTATATGGTGTTGAGTTAAACTTAAACCATGTATTTAGATTGTAGGTAGGTATTGTAGTTTGGTATTATAGGTAGCTTACTCAGGTAGTTATTGAAGGTTATTGTAGGTAATTACTGTAGGTAAGTATTGTATTCGGCAGACCCCGGCGAAGCACGAGGCTAGCTTACCCACTACTTGGACCAACAAAGCTAGCTAGCTAGCTAGCGGGTAGCTACTGGTAACTTTTAGCAACTGTGGTTAGTTGTTTCCAATGTTATTTCATGCTTAAGAGTACCTGTGATTGAGCCAGCTAGCTGCTACCATTCAGCTGTTTTTCTAACCTCATCCGAGGCATTAACGTTAGGTGGTTGGTAGCTGCTGTACTTAATTACAGCTACTGATAACAGTCTGCTGTAGTTTACAACAATTCTAATTTCTAAAGTGGAAGTTGGGAGAGTTTTATTCGGGTGGTTCAGTGAAACAATTATAGTTTCTGAGGTGGAAGTTGGGAGAGTTATATTAATTTTTTTGGTGAGGGAGGCCTGCTCTCTCCTTTCCCAGATGTTTAGTTCATTTCATTCCGATCTCCTCTGCATTATTGTAGCCATCTGCTGCAGCCTGTCAACTATGCCTCTGCCTATCCCTGTTCTCTCCTCTCCGCACAGGCTACACAAACGCCTCACACCGCGTGGCTGCTGCCTCTCTAACCTGGTGGTCCCTGCACGCACCACACACCTGGAGTTCCAGGTCTCAGGCAGCCTCTGGAACTGCCGTTCTGCCGCCAACAAGGCTGACTTCATCCCAGCCTATGCTACCCTCCAGTCCCTCGACTTCCTGGCGCTGACGGAAACATGGATTACCACTGAAAACACTGCTACTCCTACTGCTCTCTCCTCGTCTGACCATGTGTTCTCGCATACCCCGAGAGCATCTGGTCAGAGGGGTGGTGGCACAGGAATCCTCATCTCTCCCAAGTGGTCATTCTCAATTTTTCCCCTAACCCATCTGTCTATCTCCTCATTTGAATTCCACGCTGTCACAGTCACTAGCCCATTTAAGCTTAATATCCTTGTCATCTATCGCCCTCCAGGTTCCCTTGGAGAGTTCATCAATGAGCTTGACGCCTTGATAAGTTCCTTTCCTGAGGATGGCTCACCCTTCACAGTTTTGGGGGATTTCAACCTCCCTACGTCTACATTTGACTCATTTCTCTATGCCTCCTTCTTTCCACTCCTCTCCTCTTTTGACCTCACCCTCTCACCACCCCCCCCCACTCACAAGGCAGGCAATACGCTTGACTTCATCTTTTCTAGATGTTGCTCTTCTACTAATCTCACTGCAACTCCCCTCCATGTCTCCGACCACTACTTTGTATCCTTTTCTCTCTCGCTCTCCTCCAACACTACTCACTCTGCCCCTACACAGACGGTAACGCGCCGCCGCAACCTTCGCTCTCTTTCTCCCACTACTCTCTCCTCTTCCATCCTATCATCTCTTCCCTCTGCTCAATCCTTCTCCCTCCAATCTCCTGATTCTGCCTCCTCAACCCTCCTCTCCACCCTTTCTGCATCCTTTGACTCCCTGTGTCCCCTATCCTCCCGGCCGGCTCGGTCCTCCCTCCAGCTCCGTGGCTTGATGACTCATTGCGAGCTCACAGAACAGAGCTCCGGGCAGCTGAGCGGAAATGGAAGAAAACTAAACTCCCTGCCGACCTGGCATCTTTTCACTCCCTCCTCTCTACATTTTCTTCATCTGTTTCTGCTGCTAAGGCCACTTTCTACCACTCTAAATTCCAAGCATCTGCCTCTAACCCTAGGAAGCTCTTTGCCACATTCTCCTCACTGCTGAATCCTCCCCCCCCCCCCTCCTCCCTCTCTGTGGATGACTTCGTCAACCACTTTGAAAAGAAGGTTGACGACATCCGATCCTCGTTTGTTAAGTCTAATGACACTGCTGGTCCTGCTCACACTGCCCTACCCTATGCTTTGACTTCTTTCTCCCCTCTCTCTCCAGATAAAATCTTGCGACTAGTGACTGCAGGCCGCCCAACAACCTGCCCGCTTGACCCCATCCCCTCCTCTCTTCTCCAGACCATCTCCGGTGACCTTCTCCCCTACCTCACCTCGCTGATCAACTCATCCTTGACCGCTGGCCATGTCCCTTCCGTCTTCAAGAGAGCGAGAGTTGCACCCCTTCTCAAAAAACCAACACTCGATCCCACTGATGTCAACAACTACAGACCAGTATCCCTTCTTTCTTTTCTTTCCAAAACTATTGAGCGTGCCGTCTTTAGCCAACTCTTGCTATCTCTCTCAGAATGACCTTCTTGATCCAAACCAGTCAGGTTTCAGGACTGGTCATTCAACTGAGACTGCTCTTCTCTGTGTCACGGAGTCTCTCCGCACTGCTAAAGCTAACTCTCTCTCCTCTGCTCTTGTCCTTCTAGACCTGTCTGCTGCCTTTGATACAGTGAACCATCAGATCCTCCTCTCCACCCTCTCCGAGCTGGGCATCTCCGGCGCGGCTCACTCCTGGATTGCGTCCTACCTGACCGGTCGCTCCTACCAAGTGGCATGGCGAGAAGCTGTCTCCGCACCACGTGCTCTCACCACTGGTGTCCCCCAGGGCTCAGTTCTAGGCCCTCTCCTTTTCTCCCTATACACCAAGTCACTTGGCTCTGTCATATCCTCACATGGCCTCTCCTATCATTGCTACGCTGACGATACACAACTAATCTTCTCCTTTCCCCCTTCTGATAACCAGGTGGCGAATCGCATCTCTGCATGTCTGGCCGACATATCAGTATGGATGACGGATCACCACCTCAAGCTGAACCCTGGCAAGACGGAGCTGCTCTTCCTCCCGGGGAAGGACTGCCCGTTCCATGATCTCGCCATCACGGTTGACAACTCCGTTGTGTCCTCCTCCCAGAGTGCGAAGAGCCTTGGCGTGACCCTGGACAACACCCTGTCGTTCTCCGCTAACATCAAGGCGGTGACCCGATCCTGCAGGTTCATGCTCTACAACATTCGGAGAGTACGACCCTGCCTTACACAGGAAGCGGCACAGGTCCTAATCCAGGCACTTGTCATCTCCCGTCTGGATTACTGCAACTCGCTGTTGGCTGGGCTCCCTGCCTGTGCCATTAAACCCCTACAACTCATCCAGAATGCCGCAGCCCGTCTGGTGTTCAACCTTCCCAAGTTCTCTCACGTCACCCCCCTCCTCCGCACACTCCACTGGCTTCCAGTTGAGGCTCGCATCCGTTACAAGACCATGGTGCTTGCCTATGGAGCAGTGAGGGGAACGGCACCTCCGTACCTTCGGGCTCTGATCAGTCCCTACACCCAAACGAGGGCATTGCGTTCATCCACCTCTGGCCTGCTGGCTCCCCTTCCTCTGCGGAAGCATAGTTCCCGCTCAGCCCAGTCAAAACTGTTCGCTGCTCTGGCACCCCAATGGTGGAACAAGCTCCCTCACGACGCCAGGACGGCGGAGTCACTCACCACCTTCCGGAGACATTTGAAACCCCACCCCTTAAGGAACACCTGGGATAGGATAAAGTAATCCTTCCACCCCCCCCCCCCCCCAAAAAAAAATAAAAAATAAAAAAGTTTAATTGTAAAGTGGTTATCCCACTGGCTATAGGGTGAATGCACCAATTTGTAGTCTGCTAAATGACGTAAATGTGCCCTTGAGCAAGGCACTTAACCCTAATTGCTCCTGTAAGTCGCTCTGGATAAGAGCGTCTGCTAAATGACTAAAATGTAAATGTAATGTAAATGGTGTAAAGCAGACTGAAGCAGGTTTTGCTCTAGGATTTTGCCTGTGCTTGCCCTATCCCATTTCTTTTTATCCTGAAAAACTCCCCAGCATTTGCAAATGTCAAGCATACCCATAACATTACGCAGCCATCACCATGCTTGAAAATAAGGAGGCAGTTACTCAGTGATGAGTTGGTGTTGGATTTGCACCAAACCTAAGGCTTTGCATTTAGACCATAAAGTTGATTTTTTTGCCATGTTTTTTTTTGCAGTATTACTTTAGTTCATATTTTGATTATTTGTGTTTTTCTTTTCACTGCCATTTAGGTCATTATTGTGGAGTCACTACAATGTCGTTGAGCCATCCTCAGTTCTCTCCCATCACAGCCATTGAACTATGTAGCTACAGTATTTTAAAATCACCAATTTTATTCATGGTAACATCCCTGAGCAGTTTCATTCCTGTCCTGTGGCTCAGTTCAAAAGGATGACTGTATCTTTGATGTGTCTTGGTGGTTTAATATATAATGCACAGCATACTTATTTACTAGACCATGCTTAAAGAGATATTCCAAATCTGATTTGTTATTGTTACCCATCTACCAATCAATGCCCTTTATTATGAGTCTTTTGAAAAGCTCCCTGGTCTTTGTAGTTGAATCTGTGCTTGAAATCCAATACTTGACTGAGGGACCTTACAGATGTTGTATGTGTGTGGGAGAGAGGATGGGTTAGTCATTTAAAAACCATGTCAATCCCCATTATTTCACAGTGAGTCCATGACCGTGATTTGTAAAGCCAAATTTTACTCCTGAACTAATTTAGGCTTGTCTAAGCCAAGGGGCTGAACACAACAACTATATTTTTCTGTTATTAAATAATTAACAAAAACAATTATTCCATTTTGACAAGATGATTGTGTGTATTGTTGACAACAAATTCTAATTAAATCAATTTTAATTCCACTTTTAACACAATAAAATGTGAAGAAATCCAAGGGGTCTGAATACTTTTGCAAGGCACTGTAAGTTAAACACATTAATATATAAGTTAATTAGTATAAAATATACCAGGAAATGCAAGAAGGCAAGAATGCGCATGCTAACATTTATTTTCTATAAAGTTTAGTAAGAAGCCTTGGTTTAATATTTGTGATGAGCAGCTCAGTCATCACGCACTGATGGAATGAAAATGGCCAAATGTAGCTTGCTGATTTAAAATTAGATTAAGATCACTTTATTCGTCAATTGAACCGAAAGTTGACTTCCGCTTTAACCCAACCCCTCCGAAAGACACGCATACATATACAGGTTGGAGAGGTTGGAGCAGGGGGCTGCCACACTTGGCGCCCGTGAAGCATTTGTGGGGGGTTAAGTGCATTGCTTACGGGCACAGTGGCAGGATTTGATACCAGTAACCCTCCAGTTGCCAGTTCCCTTCCTGACAGATTTTTTCGTCAGACCCGGGATTCGAACTTGCAACCATCCGGTTGCTGGCTTGCCTCTCTAATCGGGGACAGCGAGGTGTATGTGTGTATAGCGAAGTAAGTAGCAAGTTGTGCGTGTGTATTGCGAGGTAAGTATGACTATGTGTACCTGTGTGATGGGGGACAGCGAGGGCGACATGGTGGGAGACAGCTGCTTGGAAAGCCCCCGCCGTTGCTCGGTGCCGGGTGACAGAGTGAGGGGGCTGATGGGAGCAGGGCGGCGGCGAGGCGAGTTGCTCATGGCGCCCTGCGGAGGGTTGGAGAGGGACGCCAGACGGAGGGACGAGTGGATGGAGGGATTGCTGAGGGACGAGTGCAGCTGGGAGTTCTGGAGGGAGTTCTGGATGGAAGGATTGCTCAGAGAGGACGAGAGACCTGGAAGAAAGAAGGGAGGGACAGAAGATATATATATATATATATATTTTTTATGGCTTTTAGAGTCACACATAAGAAGAACCGAGGTCACACATTCAGATCACATACTATTATTAACAGTGTGGAGTATTTTATTCCCCAAGAGTGTGGGACATTTCCTAATTTCCCTTCTCAGCACCAGGTATCAGTAGTATGCAGCATTGTTATCAGGTGCCTTCACACACACACGTCAGTCATTTAGCAGAGCGACTTAGAGCAATTAGGGTTAAGTGCTTTGCTCCAGGGCACAGACAGATCTTTCACCTAGTCGGCTCGGGAAGTGGAAACAGCAACTTTCGTTTACTGGCCCAATGCTCTTAAGTGTTAGGCTAAAACACACACACACACACACACACTGTATAGCATCATTTTGATATCATGGATGTTTAGTCCTTCCATCCATAGCTCTGTCTATGAATTTGAGTGGTTACATTTATCCAGCCCCATCCCCTAGCTGTTTACCCAAAAAGGTGTCAGGGTGTCGCTTTGTTGTTATTTGAACTGCGGATTGCCCTTTAAATAAAGGCAAGCATCATTGGTTTGAAATGAACTGCAAGGAGCAGAGAACAATGCTGCTTGGGTAGATAGGAGTCTTGTGAGACCCAAGAGAATGTGATAATGTGGAAGTTATTATGTATGCATTCGGTTTTCCAATCCCCACCCAGATACACACACAGGACCCATTTGTTAATATCCCAACCATCAGAGGGAGAGCGGGTCAGAGAGAGAGAGAGAACGTCAGCGAGAGAGAGAGAACGTCAGCGAGAGAGAGAGAACGTCAGCGAGAGAGAGACAGAGACAGAGAGAGAGAGAGAGAGAGAGAGAGACAGAAAGAGCGAGAGAGAGAGAGAGAGAGAGACCGAAAGAGAGAGACCGAAAGAGAGAGAGAGAGAGACAGAACGAGAGAGCGAGAGCGAGAGAGAGAGAGAGAGAGAGAGAGAGAGACAGAGACAGAAAGAGGCGAAAAGAGAAAAGACAGGGCGAGAAAGAGCCTAGCGAGAGCGATAGAGAACAGAGGGGAAAAAGAGAGAGTCCATAGAAGAGAAAAGAGCTGTTAACATGAAGTCAAAATGGGGTGAGAGATCCCCTGCCAAGCTGAATCATGTTCAACCATGTGTTCAACACACACAAGCACACACAGTCACACACAAAGAAGGAAAGCCTGAGAGACAGAGTGAGAGAGAGAGAGAGAGAGAGCGAGAGAGCGAGTGGAGGGATTAGATAGCGGTAGATTTCAGAGGGAAGAGGGTTGGATACAGAGATCCCTCTATCTTCACTTTACTCTGGTCGGAGAAGCTCACTTCCAACTTAGTCTCTTTCCATTTCCACTACACTGTGGAAATCAAAAAGGGGGCCAGACATGATTCACTTAAAGGCCCAATGCAGCCGTTTTTTATCTCAATATGAAATCAATTCTGGGTAACAATTAAGTACCTTATTGTTATTGTTATTCAATCAAAAATCAAAAATAAGCTTCATAGCAAAGAGCAATTTCTCAAGCAAGAATTTAGCTATGGCTGTCTGGAGTGGTCTGAGTGGAAAATTGAAAACTAGCTGTTATTGGCAGAGAGGTTTGGAACTCTTTTTTATTGGTGATGTCGCCATGCAGACCAAAACGCCATCCCACCAAAACAGGCTGAAATTTCAGGCGGCCTTTTCAAACCACTCTTACACTGAAAGGGTATTATCATAATTTTCACAATTTCAAGTATTATTCCAACCACAGTGTGGAAATATATATAACACAGGAAAATCCAGTTTTTGACTGCACTGGGCCTTCAAATTGTTTTTTGTTGTAGATATTTTTTTTATATTAAATAATGTGGTCCAGAAAACACCCAATGTGAAGGTCTCGGCTTGCTGGCCCTTTTATTTGTTTAGTTTCATAGGCGATCGCTCCTTGGCTTGGATCACCCTTTTAACGATTGTCTTTTGAAGAAAATAAAGTTGAGCACTTTCCACTTCCTTACAGGGTGGTTCCTCCCCAGGTACAAAACCAACACAGAATTCAGGGACACACAGATTTACACTGAGTGTACAAAATTTAAGAACACCTGCTTTTTTTCCATGACACAGACTGACCAGGTGAATCCAGGTGAAAGCTATGTCCCTTATTGATGTCACTTGTTAAATCCACTTCAAATCAGTGTAGATGAAGGGGAGGAGACCGATTAAATAAGGATTTTTAAGCCGTGAGACAATTGAGACATGGATGGTGTATGTGTGCCATTTAGGGGGTGAACGGGCAAGACAAAATATTTAAGTGCTTTTGAACGGTATGGTAGCAGGTGCCAGGCGCACCAGTTTGTGTCAAGAACTGCAACGCTGCTGGGTTTTTCACGCTCAACAGTTACCCGTGTTTATCAAGAATGGTCCATCACCCAAAGGACATCCAGCCAACATGGGCCAGCATCCCTGTGGAACGTTTTCGACACCTTGTGGTGTCCATGCCCCGACAAGTTGAGGCTTTTCTGAGGCCAAAAGAGGGGAAGGTGTTCTTAATGTTTTGTACATTCAGTGTATATGTCACTTAGCTGTCGCTTTTTAGCAAGGTGACTCAGTACAGTGAGCGCATACATTTAGTTTGTGTATGTGACCCCTGGGGGAATTAACTTGGTATTGCTGCTGCCACGTTCTTACCAACTAAGCCACACAGGAACACATACAGTGCCTTCAGAAAGTATTTACATTTAGGTATTTACATTGTGTTGTGTTACAGCCTGAATTTAAAATGGATTAAATGTCGATTTTTTTTTGTCACTGGCCTACACACAATACCCTATACAGTAATCCCTCGTTTATCGCGGGGGTTACGTTCCGAAAATGACCCGCGATAAGTGAAATCCGCGAAATAGAAAACTTTTTTTTTTTTACAATTAGCAACTATTACATGTATACAAATACAGTGACTCACGTGTAGGCCGTTTCACTGCTCTTCAGACTGGGCCGCTGCATCCTGACTGCGCTCTGCAGTGTTCTCTTCTTCTGAAGCCCGCGGTGCAGGTGTGTTTGTTCGGGAGAAGAACATAGTGATAGGCAGCTGTTGTCGCTCTTTTTTCTTCTTTGCAAAAAGATCCTTGTACACCGACATGCCACCATCGATTACGTTGGAGAACTGTAATGAACGGCTCATCAAAGGGTCCCATTCCTCAGCTACTCGCTTAAGTTCAGTGGCCATTCGCACCATGGTTGCTAAGCGACCAAGCGTTAGTCCTTCCTCCTCATTGACTGCTGCTGTCGTCCTTATGTTTTTTTCCTCCTTCTTTATGTAACGAACGGAAGATTCATTGATTCCGTAATGGCGAGCAACGGCTGCATAGCTTTTACCTTCCCTTAGCATGTCCAGAAGTTTAACTTTATCTGAGATAGGTAGCATCTTCCGCCGTTTGGGCCCATCCGCAGGTGCTTTTGTCGGTCCAGGCCGTTTCGTCGACATTATGGGTTTAGGAGATGTTCGAAATTACAAGATAATTTGGCCAACTTAATGTAAATTTGCCAAGCTGTTTTATGTACGTACACATAACTGCACGAGACGACAAAATGATAGCACAATTCGTAGCATGTTTTGATACAAGAAGCGGGAGTGAGTTTTTAGCGAATCAGAATGCAGAGCACAATGCACCAAAAAAAAAAAAATGCATTATGAAAATCCGCGAAATAGCGAATCCACGATAAGTGAACCGCGAAGTGGCGAGGGATCACTGTAATGTCAAAGTGGAATTATGCTTTTCAAAATGTTTACAAATTAATAAAACAATTCAAGCTGAAATGTCTTGAGTCAATAAGTATTCAACCCCTTTGTTATGGCAAGCCTAAATAAGTTCAGGAGTAAAAATGTGCTTAACAAGTCACATAATAAGTTGCTCTGTGTGCAATAGTGTTAAACATTATTTGTTTATGACTACCTCATCTCTATACCCCACACATACAATTATCTGTAAGGTCCCTCAGTCGAGCAGTGAATTTCAAACAGATTCAACCACAAAGACCAGGGAGGTTTTCCAATGCCTCGCAAAGAAGGGCACCTATTGGCAGATGGGGGAAAAAAAACAGACATTGAATATCCTTTTGAGCATGGTGAAGTTCTTAATTACACTTTGGATGGTGTATCAATACACAGGTCTTTACAAAGATACAGGCGTCCTTCCTAACTCAGTTGCCGGAGAGGAAGGAAACCGCTCAGGGATTTCACCCTTTAACAGTTAGAGTTTAATGGCTGTGATAGGAGAAACTGAGGATGGATCGTTGCAGTTACTCCACAATACTAAACCTAATTGACAGAGTGAAAAGAAGGAAGCTTGTACAGAATACAAACATTCCAAAACATGCATTCTGTATGCAACAAGAATAGTGGTGGCTTCATCATGTTATGGGTATGCTTGTAATCGTTAAGGACTTGGGAGTTTTTTAGGATAAAAAATTAACGGAATGGAACTAAGCACAGGCAAAATCCTAGTCATTTTTGGGGATTTGTAAAAATTGTTACGTTCCATAAAGCATAGTTAAAACTATAGTTACCCCCTGTCTGGTGGACATTAATATTTTTTAGGGGGTTCCTTTACTTACTCTATACGTTTAGACAGTATTGTAGACCTGTTTCCAGACCTGTAGTCAGTCAGTCCACATTAGTAGACCTGTTTCCAGACCTGTAGTCAGTCAGTCCACATTAGTAGACCTGTTTCCAGACCTGTAGTCAGTCAGTCCACATTAGTAGACCTGTTTCCAGACCTGTAGTCAGTCAGTCCACATTAGTAGACCTGTTTCCAGACCTGTAGTCAGTCAGTCCACATTAGTAGACCTGTATCCAGACCTGTAGTCAGTCAGTCCACATTAGTAGACCTGTTTCCAGACCTGTAGTCAGTCAGTCCACATTAGTAGACCTGTATCCAGACCTGTAGTCAGTCAGTCCACATTAGTAGACCTGTTTCCAGACCTGTAGTCAGTCAGTCCACATTAGTAGACCTGTTTCCAGACCTGTAGTCAGTCAGTCCACATTAGTAGACCTGTTTCCAGACCTGTAGTCAGTCAGTCCACATTAGTAGACCTGTTTCCAGACCTGTAGTCAGTCAGTCCACATTAGTAGACCTGTTTCCAGACCTGTAGTCAGTCAGTCCACATTAGTAGACCTGTTTCCAGACCTGTAGTCAGTCAGTCCACATTAGTAGACCTGTTTCCAGACCTGTAGTCAGTCAGTCCACATTAGTAGACCTGTATCCAGACCTGTAGTCAGTCAGTCTACATTAGTAGACCTGTTTCCAGACCTGTAGTCAGTCAGTCCACATTAGTAGACCTGTATCCAGACCTGTAGTCAGTCAGTCCACATTAGCAGACCTGTATCCAGCCCCCTCACCCAGATTTCACTCCTCACCTTAGAATTTCCAACCTATGCTCTCTTGCTCTGCCTCTCTCCTAAACTAACCATGTACAACGGGAATCTCTCTCAGCATCCATGTCTTTCTGAGCTCGCGTAAACTACTAAACGAGTGTGATGTTTCTCTCTCTCTCAAGGGAGCAGCAGCCTTGGGCCGAGGAGAAACGACCAGGATTTAGATTAATATCACAGCTCAACAGGTGACCTTTGAACTCTCAGCCTCCTCTCTTTCTTTCTCTCTCTCTCACACAGACCAACCCCTCCCTCCCTCCCTCCCTCCCTCCCTCCCTCCCTCCCTCAGAACAGTGTGACTGCGTGGGTAAGGCGGTCACCCCCCTACCTTGTCGCTGCTGCCACCGCCAACACTACCTAACACCGTGCCTCCTGATTCACAGTGGATTTATTCACTACTATTTAATTTATTCACTACTATTTAATCACTACTTTGCATTCATCGTTTGGTCTTCCTTTAGACCATCTGTCGTTTTCCTGATATGATGTTACAACGCCAATTGCAAATGCTACAATGTTAATTTACATTATTGTGGACATATAACACAAGGCCATGTTATGTTAATCACCAATGTTATTATGTCAATCATTATTGATGATATGCTGTTAATGAATGAATGAATTGACTCTTATGAACCATACTGCACTCTAGGGCATGTTCAGTGGGAGGAAAGCGATAGTTCAGAAACCGGGAGCTACCATCTATCTGTACTTGTCCAATAAGATACACATGTTTTTGTTTTCCGTTGCAAAGCGCTTTGATACGGTGTGCCCTAATGAACCTGGTGTGGTCTCAGATAATTTAGGGACTGCACAGAGAGATGTTATAACCACCCAGAGAAAGAGGGTGTCCAGAGGTGCATCCTCAAGAGGAAGAGAAAGTGAGGGATGGGGAGAGAGAGAGAGGGAGGGAGAGATTTGTCCTGAGAGGGAGAGAAGCATAAACACAGCCATTGGAGCTTCATGAAGAGCCCTTGAGAAATCCCTCAGCTGTAGACAGTGAAAGAGGTGTGTGTGTGTGCATCTGAGAGAGAGAGAGGGGTGTGCGTGTGTGTGAGAGAGGGTGAGTGAGTGTGTGTACGTTTGAGCATGCACATGCGCTTGTGTGTACGTGTGTAGGCAGAGCAGAGTGCGGGCCCACCACTGAATGACTCTCTGACCTAACCGCGAGGAGTCCTCAGCCTCTGTCCACCACTGACTCAGAATACTAACACCCTCCTCCTCCTGCTCCCTCCATCCTCTCCCTCAATCTTCTCTTCCTGCACAGAACCAACTCGGACTCAGCTCTTCACACGAGTACCATGAACCCCAACCCCCAGGACCCCTTTCACATAAACCAGCAGATGGGCCGAGGGCCCCCCAGCGCAACGGTGAACACACATACAACCATCTGCACACACACAGTGCCTTCAGAAAGTATTCACACCCCTTGACTTTTTCCACATTCTGTTGTTAAATTGAGATTTGTCACTGGCCTACACACATTACCCCATTATGTGAAAGTAGAATTCTGTTTTTAGAAATGTTTACAAATGAATTGAAAATGAAAAGCTGAAATGTCTTTAGTCAATAATTATTCAACCCCTTTGTTATGGCAAGCCTAAATAAGTTCATGAGTAAAAATTGGCTTAACAAGTCACATAATAAGCTGGACTTACTGTGTGAAAGAATATTGTTTCACATGATTTTTTGAATGACTACATCATGTCTGTACAATTCTCTGTAAGGTCCCTCAGCCAAGCAGTGAATTTCAAAACAGATTCAACCACAACGACCAGGGATGTTTTCCAATGCCTCGCAAAGAAGGGCTCCTATTGATAGATACAAAAATTAAAATAAATAAAAAGACATTGTGAATATCCCTTTGAGCATGGTGAAGTTATTAATTACACTTTGGATGGTGTATCATTACACCCAGTCACTACAAAGATACAGGCATCCTTCCTTCCATCCTTGCCGGAGAGGAAGGAAACCGTTTAGGGATTTCACCATGAGGCCACTGGTGACTTTAAAACAGTTACAGAGTTTAATGGTTGTGATAGGAGAAAACTGAGGATGGATCAACAACATTGTAGTCACTCCACAATACTAACCCAAATGACAGCGTGAAAATAAGAAAACATTCCAAAACATGCATCCTGTTTGCAATAAGGCACTAAAAAGTAAAACTGCCAAAAATGTGGCAAAGAAATGAACTTTATGTCCTGAATGTTTGGTGCAAATCCAGCACAACACATCACTGAGTACCACTTCATATTTTCAAGCATGGTGGTGGCTGCATCACGTTATGGGTATGCTTGTCATCGGCAAGGACTAGGGAGTTTTTTAGGATAAAAAATTTACTGAATAGAGCCAAGCACAGGCAAAATCCTAGAGGAAAACCTGGCTGTCTGCTTTCCAACGGACACTGGGAGATGAATTCACCTTTCATCAGGACAATAACATAAAACACAAGGCCAACACTGGAGTTGCTTACCAAGACGACATTAAATGTTTTTGATTCAAAAACCAATTTGACAGAGCTTGAAGAATTTTGAAAAGAGTAATGGCAAATATTGTACAATGCAGCTCTTAGAGACTTCCCCAGAAAGATTCTAACATGTATTTATCCAGGGGTGTGAATACGTGTGTAAATTAGACATTTCTGTATTTCATTTTCAATACATTTGCTAAAATTACTTAAAACATGTTTTCACTTTGTCATTGTGGGGTATTTTGTGTAGGTTAAAAAACAATTCAGGTTGTAACAACAAAATGTGGATAAGTCAAAGGGTATGAACACTTTCTGAAGGCACAGTATATTTTGTTCAAACCATTACATTACTTTGTGGTGATTGTAGACATCCTCTAAGCATCTGTATGGTTGGTTACATACTGTATGTATATATGCGTCTGTGCCTGGTTTCGCATTAGTGCACACAGACAAAAGACACATCCCCACCCACCCGCAGTACATACATTCACAGCCATCACCATCTCAATCCATCCAACTGTAAATCCTCACATCCCATCTCCCAGCCTCTTTTTAACCGTATTGGAGGAAAGGGTCCATGGTCCCTCCCCTTTGAGCTTCTTCTCCAATGAGTTTGGAGAAGGTGAGAGGAGAGGATGCGAGGAAAGATGAATTGAGAAAGAGCCACCCACACACACCCTGTTCCCCCCACCCCAAACACCCACCTCCTTCAGTCCAGCCTCCCTGGTTGTTACCTATGCCTAGGTGCATCATGGCGGCGGGCAGGTTGCCTGTGCTGCTGCCCCCGCTCAGGTTGGGGTGGTAGCCACCCCCTCCGTGGTGCCCGTCGTCTGGGTCCAGGGGGGTGGGCAGCGGTGAGGGGAAGTGCAGGTTGCTGAGGTCAGGCAGGGAACCACCCGTGTTCAACGAGCCCTGGTAGTTGGAAAGGCCCGCGTTTTGCTCTGGAGACGGGAATATACTGAGGAGAGGAGGGGAGAGAAAACTAATCATGAAGTGAATTTTAAAGGGGAACCTCATTCAAAAGGTTGAATCTCGTTGGGTAGAGGGGAGCAGGTTAGCATTTTTTGTAATGAATCTTGTTCTGGAGGCAGCTCTGCAGAGTGGTCACTAGCTGGCACAGCCACAAAGTCATACAATTTGATTTTAAACCTAACCCTAACGTTAACCACACTGCTAACCCTAATGCCTAACCCTAACCTTAAATTAAGACCAAAAACCACATTTTTGTTTTCAAGAATTTTCACAATATAGCCAATTTTGACTTTGCAGCTGGCCTATCTAAGGGGCAATCGCTATGTTCTGAACAAGACTCATGACAATAAACATCAATGTGCTAGAGTGGAGGGAATGTAACAACTGTGACATCATACTTTTGGGCAGAGATACAGCCTTTTTTGTTGTGTGGCCAAAGCATTGTATGTGAAATATACTAAATAAATGTTATCAATAATAGTATCAATAATACCATTGGTGAGAAGCAATGTTTGTGAGTGGATTACAATATTTGTGAGTGGACTTCCCCTTTAATGTACCAGCAAGCGGTACCGGAGTGCTAAGTCTAGGTCCAAAAGACTTCAACAGCTTCTACCCCCAAGCCTTAAGACTCCTGAACAGCTAATCATGGCTACCCGGACAATTTGCACTGCCCCCCCACCCCATCTTTTTACGCTGCTGCTACTCTGTTAATTATTTATGCATAGTCACTTTAACTCTACCCACATGTACATATTACTTCAACTACCTCAACTAGCCGGTGCCCCCGCACATTGACTCTGCACCGGTACCCCGCTGTATATATAGCCTCCCTACTATTATTTTATTTTACTTCTGCTCTTTTTTTCTCAACACTTTTTTGTTGTTTTATTCTACTTTTTTATTAAAAAATAAATACACTGTTGGTTAAGGGCTGTAAGTAAGCATTTCACTGTAATGTCTGCACCTGTTGTATTCGGCGCATGTGGCCAATAAAATGTGATTTGATTTGATTTGATCCCTGTTCATTCAAGCCCTCAGTGAGATAACTGACTCACTGCTCTGTACTACAGTGACCAGCAGCACACTGTACTGCACTGCTAGACCCAACACACACACATAATGCTGAAAGACTGTTTGACACATACATCAACAATGTTGACACACACACACACAATGTTGACAGACTATGTTGACACGCACATCAACACACACATCAACAATGTTGACGCACAAACACACACAATATCTGGATCACATCCCAGCCTCTCTCCCTCTCAGACAGCTGTCATTGAGAATCACAAACAACTTGGATCATAATGATGACTGATTGTTGTCTAAACATAGTGCCATGTATGAGTGGATGGAAGATGGATCCTTAAGACTCACTTGATTCCAGGCACTTCACAGGATTTGGGCCGTGATGAGAGGGATTGAACCTATAATAGACAACCAATTACGTGATTAAACTGATCAAAAGCTAAAAGAGTGATGGAATCTCAAAATGATTCATCTAACTACTGGAATATTTAGTCAACAGTCAAAGTGTTATGGTCCTAGAACATGAGGCAGATTTATGTGCATTGGAAGCATGCATTCATTAGTACTGCAGCTTTTCCCATCAGCATTATCGCATCCCAAAAGGCTTCCATGTCTGTCATTATGTCTTAAATCAACCCCCCGTGTCCCTCTCTCCAACCAATGAGAAATGACACACGTACAGTCATGCACACACTTCTTCACACTCACCTTCTTGGCCTCCCACAGTTGCTTGGGCAGGGGCTTGCTGACACCTATCAGACCCTCCTCATTAGACAGCGAAGGGAAGGAGAACACTGGAGAAAGAGAGAGAGAGATTAGAGATCATCAACTCCTCACACATCTCTAGTTATTCACACCTATTGAAAGACCAAAAGACTGCAGATCAATCTAGACAAGAGGTTATCAAGTGTTAGGACACTATGGGTGTTTCTCAATATGCATACTACCGTACTAAACACTCTCATGCTCAGAGTGCATTCTCCGAGGATGTTCTCGAGTACGTTCTTGTGAGGACGAGTATGGAGAATGCATAAAACAATACATTTGATAAGCACTCGCACTCCCCCTACTGTATTACCTCACGCTTCACCTCCCCATTCACTGAACCTTCTTCCAAGATATACACAAAGCATGTGAAACGTAATAATCTAGCTAGCCAGCTAGTTAAACAGGCAAAAATGACCTAAAACTAATATTATGCAAGATGTCAATTCTTCGTGGGTAGCTAGCTAACAATTCTTCGTGGCTATCTGGCTAGCTAACAGTACTAATAGCTAGCCAGTTAGCCCTATTGACTTATTATGGGCTTGTGATTTATGGTACATAGGCAGGTAAACATGCCAAAATTAACACAGCATGTATTTATTAAGATTACATATTGTAGTCAGGCAACATATGAGATGTGAATGTGTATTTTGTCTCACTTCAGCTCAAATAATGTCCAACATTGATTAAGAAATGTTGCATCATTTTTTATGTGGTTGCGTCATATTTCTTTGCACAATTTCCCTTGAAGCTTGCATTGATGCATGCTTCAAAATATGTAAAAAACTGAATACGCATTGGAGAAGTGCCTTTCGTGCGCCGTTTCGCCTACTTTGATTTGTACTCATATTCCTCCTACCCTCCCGCGCTCGGAGCACAGTAGTATGCATTTTGAGAAACACCCAATGACTCAGTGGATCTGCATGCAGAATGCCTAGGCAGTGTGTGTGTCCATTCAGGTATTGGGGTGTAAAGGTCAACGATGCTGTGAATGAAGCATGTCTTGTATGCTGACGCACATCTGCACACATACCAGGCAGCAACACATCCAGTGGCAAGCACCCTCACACACACATTATGACCAGAGATCTAGGGGTGTGGGAGCTAGGGGGCAGCAGAAGGCCTCTTCTACACTCTGTGTTGGTAGATATGGAAGCAAGGATGAAGAAAGAGGGGGGAGGAGTTTCAACTCACCATCTCCAGAGCCGTCCACCTCCGCCTCGTTCACACTGGCTGCACTCCGGCCCCCGGAGGAGAGAGAAAGAAATATAGAGGAGAGAGAGAAATATAGGAGAGAGATCAGAGAAAGGAGAGAGAGAGAGAGAGAGAGAGAGAGAGAGAGAGAGAGAGAGAGAGAGAGAGAGAGAGAGAGAGAGAGAGAGAAAAAAGAGAGAGAGAGAGAAAAAAGAGAGAGAGAGAGAGAGAGAGAGAGAGATCAGAGAAAGGAGAGGAGAGAGAGAGATCAGAGAAAGGAGAGGAGAGAGAGAGAGAGAGCAACAGAAAAGATGGGGTAAGAGGGAAGGGGTGAAGAAAGCAGAGGAACATTAGACAATAACATACTTTCACCAGCTGCTCAGATCCGGCCCACTGTGTTTACTTCACTGACAAGATAAATCAACCCTTTGGACATCATCAGCAGGGATTTTGCCTTCCATATGCATATACAGTACCAGTCAAATGTTTGGACACACCTACTCATTCAAGGGTTTTTCTTTATTTTTACTATTTTCTACATTGTAGAATAATAGTGAAGACATCAAATCTATGAAATAACACATATGGAATCATGTAGTAACCAAAACATCAAAATATATTTTAGATTCTTCAAAGTAGCCACCATTCGCCTTGATGACAGCTTTGCACACTCTTGGCATTCTCTCAAGGAGTTCCCACATATGCTGAGCACTTGTTGGGAGCTTTTCCTTCACTCTGCGGTCCAACTCATCCCAAACCATCTCAATTGGGTTGAGGTCGGGTGATTGTGGAGGACAGGTCATCTGATGAAGCACTACATCACTCTCCTTCTTGGTCAAATAGCCCTTACACTGCCTGGAGGTGTGTTGGGTCATTGTCCTGTTGAAAAACAAATTATAGTCTCACTAAGCGCAAACCCCACACCATCACACCTCCTCCTCCATGCTTCATGGTGGGAACCATACATACGGAGATCATCCGTTCACCTACTCTGCGTCTCACAAAGACACAGTGATTGGAACCAAAAATCTCACATTTGGAATCATCAGACCAAAGGACAGATTTCCACCATTCAAATGTCCATTGCTCGCGTTTCTTGGCCCAAGCAAGTCTCTTCTTCTTATTGGTGGCCTTTAGTAGTGGTTTCTTTGCAGCAATTCAACCATGAAGGCCTGATTCACGCAGTCTCCTCTGAACAGTTGATGTTAAGATGTGTATGTTACTTGAACTCAGTGAAGCATTTATTTGGGCTGCAATTTCTGAGGCTGGTAACTCTAATGAACTTATCCTCTGCAGCAGAGGTAACTCTGGGTGTTCCTTTCCTGTGGTGGTTCTCATGAGAGCCAGTTTCATCATAGCGTTTTATGGTTTTTGCGACTGCATTTGAAAAAACTTTCAAAGTTCTTAAAATTTTCCGGATTGACTGACCTTCATGTCTTCAAGTAATGATGGACTGTCGTTTCTCTTCGCTTATTTGAGCTGTTCTTGCCATAATAAGGACTTGGTCTTTTACCAAATAGTGCTATCTTCTGTATACTACTCCTACCTTGTCACAACACAACTGATTGGCTCAAACGCATTAAGAAGGAAAGAAATTCCACAAATTAACAAGGCACACCTGTTAATTGAAATGCATTCCAGGTGACTACCTCATGAAGCTGCTTGAGAGAATGCCATGAGTGTGCAAAGCTGTCATCAAGGCAAAGGGTGGATACTTTCAAGAATCTCAAATATAAAATATATTATGATTTGTTTAACACTTATTTGGTTACTACATGATTCCATGTGTTATTTCATAGTTTTGATGTCTTCACTATTATTCTACAATGTAGAAAATTGTAAAAATAAAGAAGAACCCTGGAATGAGTAGGTGTGTCCAAACTTTTGACTTGTACTGTATTACCACTTCTTAAAACACAGCAGCTGGGCTTAACATAGGAATCATGTTATATAATTTAGTCCCAAATGGCACCCTATCCCCTATGTAGTGCACTACTTTTGATCAAAGCCCATAGGGCTTATTTCAAAATGAGTGCACTAGGTAGGGAATATGGTGCCATTTAGGACACAAGTCTTATTATTATTGTCCAACATCTCAGGAGGTTGGTGGCACCTTAATTGTGGAGAACGGGCTCGTGGCAATGGATGGAGCGGAATAGGTGGAATGGTAAAGAAATACATTAAACACATGGTTTCCAGGTGTTTGATGACATTCCATTTGCTCCGTTCCGGACATTATTATGAGCCGTTCAGCAGCCTCCTGTGTCCAGCCTCCTGTGTCCAACATCAATTCTGGTTGTCTTATCTAAAAAGCTATAGACTCACTGAGGTGAAATAAATAAAGTATATACAGTACTGTGTACGGTAACGACGTGCTAGGGTTGTGGGTTCGATTCCCACGGGGGATATGAAAAATATATATTAATAATAATAATGTATGCACTAACTAAGTCGCTCTGGATAAGAGCGTCTGCTAAATGACTAAAATGTAATGTATTGTGAACCCCTAGAGGGTGTGTTGTGATCTCAGTCCTGGGAAAGAGGGGAAGGAGGGAGAGAGGATTGGTGAGCGACGGAGGGATGGCGGGAGAGAGGGAGGGACGGCGGGAGAGAGGGAGGGACGGCGGGAGAGAGGGGGATAGCGGAAGAAAGAGGGTAAAAAAAAAATAGCCTAAGTGACCAAAGTCCCAGTGAGAATGAAGAGAGGACCATTGTTTTTCCCTCGCCACAAAGATCCCACTGAGAACAGAACCTCTCTTTTTCCTCCCTCTCTTTTACTCTCTCACTCTGTCTCTCTCTCTCGCTCTCTTCCGCTCTCCTCACACACTGCTGGCTGGCTACCAGATGTCTGATCCTCCCCTCCTTCAGTTTACTTCTCTTTTCTTCCTTGTTCACTCTGCCTCTCCCTCTTCTAAACCGTCTGCCATTTTCTGTCTCTCCAAGCCTCTAATAACTGTCTCTTTCCCTCTGCCTTCTTGTTCCCTTTACTCTCCTGGATTCTCTCTTCCTCTTTTCCTCCCATCGTCCTTTCCAATTCTTTCGCTCTTATTCTTTCCTTTTGTCTCCCTCTTCCCCTTTCTCAAGAATCTGGGCCACGTTCAGTATAAAAATATAACCTGAACGCTAACAAAATTAGGACAAGTAATAGAGAATTTCCACGGAAGCTGCTAGCTAAATATGCTAACGAGCGCAAACAAAAATAAACTAATTGCAAAGACAGGCAATCCAGCTCATAAAGTTATACATATATAGGTAGGAGCTACTGAATGTCATTTTTGGTGAGTTTTGACATTTACAAGGAAATGTGAACGAGAGATTGTGCAAATGAACAAAATGTTGACACATGCTTGTCTGAAGGAATTACAGTACTGGCTCTGGAGTAGCATGTGTACACACTGTCTGTGTGGAGTCTGGAGTCGCTAGGGCAACAGGCCTGCCTGCTCTGCTCTGAGAAAAGGGGTGAGGAGCAGACAGGCCAAGAACCAAGAGGACAAAAACGCAAGGAAATCAAGCAGTGGCATCTGTACAGATAACTCATCCAAAGGGCTTTGACTTCTCAAACACGGCAGAAAGCGTACACTATATGATGCCCCGTGACCTTATTAATTCAACCACTTGCTTAGATAACTTGCAAGTTAAAGCAGAATTCTGCGTTTTTCACGCAGAAAAAAATGATAAATTGCATAAGAAATATCTTGCTGCCAGATCTAAAAAGTTTATTGTAATTTCTGCTCGGCATCAGACCAATTTTGTGCTTAAGTTGCACTTCTCAACTCGGATGAGAATTCACGAACAGGCATTCTGTCAGCAGACAGCGCTCTGACTGGTACTTTTCTCAGTGTGGCCAGCCTACCTTTTTCAGGTAAAATGAAAGGGTAACTTTAAGCAAAACATTAGAAAATGTAGCTGGCTACATTCTTTCTATGATAAACATTAAAAACATGATGGCCATGCATCATTTTTTGAAAAACATATTCTATTCTTATTTGCAATAAAAGTGACTCCAAAACACACTCACGCTCTGCGTTGATTCTGTTTGTATTTTAAACTCACGCTTGGCCCGGATCTTTTGCCAATATCCTGTTTAAACTTGTTGGCTAAACAAAGAGAGTAGTAATCCATTCTGGGACCGTAGGAGCCTATCCAAGTCTCACTCTCTCTCTCACTCTCACGCTCATTAACAATTACATCCTCACATCACTCACTGATGTGCAATAACACAACAAATTCCACTGTCTGAGTTTCTGTCACTCTTAACAGAGAGGGGTCAGGGGAGGAATGGAGCATTATTTTAAATACACACACAGACGAGGGAGGGAGTGAGGCGGGGGGGAGGGGGGGGAGGGAAGGTATAGAGAGGGGAGAGATGATAAAGAGAAAGAAGAGAGGATGAGAAAGAATAAGTAGTGATGTGGAGGTAAAGGGGGAAAAAAAGACGCATCAGACACAGAGGAGAGAGGAATGGAGGAAAGGGAAACAGGAGAGAAAGAGAGGAGTGAAGTCTCTACAGGCCCAGGAGTGTCCCAGCCAGGCATACAGAAACTCTTCTTATCTCACCACTTAGATATTTTAATAAGGCACACTGACAGTGTAGACAGGAAATAATTCAATATCTTTCTACGTCGTCTCAGTAAGGTTTAGACATTTTTTATAAACCTTACTTAGACGTTGTAGAAATATATATGAAATTATTTCCTGCATACACTGTCTAATGTTTACACTGATTACAATTAACACAACATGATGACCTAATATACCAGTGTTTCTCAAACCTCTCCTCAAGAACCTCCAACCAGTTCCACATAATTGATACATTCCAGAACTGGTACAATGCGCGCATAGAAAGTGGATGGATGCGTGTCACAATGGTAAAATGTAAACAGGAGACAACATCATTTTTGGAGACATGGTATCGACACGGCAGCACTACCGTAGCTAGCAAAATAGTGTGGAAGCGATTGCTAACTGTAAACCATTTTACCCGTCTAGCTAATCATCGTGGCTAACTGGGGGGTGAAAACAACTCCCTTATTTACTGTTAAATAGCCACCGCAAAACTCTTTGGGCTCTGTTCAGAAGAAGTGCACTGTGCAGGGAATAGGGTGCCATTTGGTACGCAGTCACATTTAGAAGGTGGACACGTGATGGCTGCTTTATTTGTATCCATTCAGGAAACTATTGTAGATGTAGAGGTGTGTGCGCAGTTAGAAAGAGGTGTGTGTAGGTGAGGTGTGTGTGTTTGTGAATGTATGCAGGTGTGTGCAAATGGTACGTATGGGCGTGTGTTTGCGCACGTGCAGATGCAAAGAAGTGTGTGTGTAGATGAGATGTGTATGCATGCGTGTGTGTGCAGACGCTGTGTGTGTGTGTGTTCTCACCGTTGCGCTGGGGGGGCCCTCTGCCCATCTGCTGGTTTATGCCAAAGGGGTCCTGGGGGTTCATAGCACTCGTATGAAGAGCCGAGTCCGAGTTGGTTCTGTGGAGGAGGAGAGAGGGAGGAGGAGGAGGGGATGGAAGAGGAAGAGGAGAGAGGAAGGAGGGAGGATGGAGGGAGGGAGGAGGAGAGAGGGAGGAGGGTGTTAGTATTCTGAGTCAGTGGTGGACAGAGGCTGAGAACGCCTCGCGGCTAGGTCAGAGAGTCATTCAGTGGTGGGCCCGCACTCTGCTCTGCTTCCACACACTCGTACGTCCACACACACACACACACACACACACACGTGCACGCTCAAACGTACACACCCACACATGCACACACCCCTCTCTCTCTCTCAGATGCACACACACACCTCTTTCACTGGCTACAGCTGAGGGATTTCTCAAGGGCTCTTCATGAAGCTCCAATGGCTGTGTTTATGCTTCACTCTCCCTCTCAGGACAAATCTCTCCCTCCCTCTTTCTCTCTCCCCATCCCTCACTTTCTCTTCCTCTTGAGGATGCACCTCTGGACACCCTCTTTCTCTGGGTGGTTATAACATCTCTCTGTGCAGTCCCTAAATTATCTGAGACCACACCAGGTTCATTAGGGCACACCGTATCAAAGCACTTTGCAACAGAAAACAAAAACAAGTGTGTCTTATTGGACAAGTACAGATAGATGGTAGCGCCCCGTTTCTGAACTTTTCTATCGTTTTCCTCCCATTGAACACGCCCTAGAGCTCAGTATGGTTCATAACAGAGAGTCAATTAATTAATTCATTAACAGCATATCATCTATAACGATTTACATAATAACATTGGTGATTAACAACATGTCCTTTAAATGTCAAATATCCACATTTATGTAAATAAAACATTGTAACATTTGCAATTGGCATCGTAACACCAGCATCACATCAGGAAACAGACAGATGGTCCAAAGGAAGACCAAACGATAAATGCAAATTAGTAAATAAATTAAATAGTAGTGAATAAATCCACTGTGAATCAGGAGGCACGGTGTTAGGTAGCGTTGGCGGTGGCAGCAGCGACAGGGTAGGGGGCGACAGCCTTACCCACCCAGTCACACGGTCCTACAGCTGGGTTAGTGACAATGACAGAAGAAAAAAGACTGATTAGTGTTACTAGCATAGAGAGAGAGAGAGAGAGAGAGGGGGAGAGAGAGGGGGAGAGAGAGGGGGAGAGAGAGGGGGAGAGAGAGGGGGAGATAGAGGGGGAGATAGAGGGGGAGATAGAGGGGGAGATAGAGGGGGAGATAGAGGGGGAGAGCAAGCGGTAGAGGGGGAGAGAGGTAGAGGGGGAGAGAGAGAGAGGTAGTGGGAGAGAGAGGGAGACAGAGAGGGAGAGAGAGAGAGAGAGAGAGAGAGAGAGAGAGATAGAGACAGAAAGGGAGAGAGAGAGGGAGAGAGAGAGGGGGAGAGAGTGCTAACAGACACAGTAGTCTGTCTTGTGCTCCAACTTGCTAGAGACAGATGAACAGATATCTAAAAAAAGAGGAAAAACAAGAGGGTGATTGAGGAGAGGAAGAGGGCATACAAAAGATAGAGCAAGAGAGGACACGAGAGAGCATGAGAGAGATTAAAATAGAGAGGAGAGAGAGAGCAGGGGGGGAAAGGGGGAGTGAGAGTGAGTGAGAATGAGAGGAAGGATTGGGCAGTCTACAACAGAGAGGAGAGACAGAGCAGTCCGGCGGAGTGGTTGGTCTGTGTGAGAGAGAAAGAAAGAGAGGAGGCTGAGAGATCAAAGGTCACCTGTTGAGCTGTGATATTAATCTAAATCCTGGTCGTTTCTCCTCGGCCCAAGGCTGCTGCTCCCTTGAAAGAGAGAGAGGGAGAGAGAGAGAAACATCACGCTCGTTTAGTAGTTTAATCGAGCTCAGAAAGACCTGGATGCTGAAAGAGATTCCCGTGGTACATGGTTAGTTTAGGAGAGAGAAAGAGAGAGAGAGAGAGAGAGAGAGAGAGGTAGAGCAAGAGAGAATAGGTTGAAATTCTAAGGTGAGGAGCGAAATCTGGGAGAGGGGGCTGGATACAGGTCTACTAATGTGGACTGACTACAGGTCTGGAAACAGGTCTACAATACTGTCCAAACGTATTGAGTAAGTAAAATAACCCCCTAAAAAACAAATAATGTCCACCAGACATTTAACTATGCTTTGTGGAAAGTAAATATTTTTCTGGCGGAACCGACTACACCTATTACCCCTATACACTATCCCAAAAAAGTATACTTTTTAAAAAGATATACAGTGAGGGAAAAAAAGTATTTGATGACAACAGTTGGTGCGATTATTCGCAAATGGAAGAAACACAAAATAACTGTCAATTTCCCTCGGCCTGGGGCTCCATGCAAGATCTCACCTCGTGGAGTTGCAATGATCATGAGAACGGTGAGGAATCAGCCCAGAACTACACGGGAGGATCTTGTCAATGATTTCAAGGCAGCTGGGACCATAGTCACCAAGAAAACAATTGGTAACACACTACGCCGTGTAGGACTGAAATCCTGCAGCGCCGCAAGGTCCCCCTGCTCAAGAAAGCACATATACGGGGCCGTCTGAAGTTTGCCAATGAACATCTGAATGAATCAGAGGAGAACTAGGTGAAAGTGTTGTGGTCAGATGAGACCAAAATTGAGCTCTTTGGCATCAACTCAACTCGCCGTGTTTGGAGGAGGAGGAATGCTGCCTATGACCCCAAGAACACCATCCCCACCGTCAAACATGGAGGTGGAAACATTATGCTTTGGGGGTGTTTTTCTGCTAAGGGGACAGGACAACTTCACCGCATCAAAGGGACGATGGTCGGGGCCATGTACCGTCAAATCTTGGGTGAGAACCTCCTTCCCTCAGCCAGGGCATTGAAAATGGGTAGTGGATGGGTATTCCAGCATGACAATGACCCAAAACACATGGCCAAGGCAACAAAGGAGTGGCTCAAGAAGAAGCACATTAAGGTCCTGGAGTGGCCTAGCCAGTCTCCAGATCTTAATCCCATAGAAAATCTGTGTAGGGAGCTGAAGGTTCGAGTTGCCAAACGTCAGCCTCGAAACCTTAATGACTTGGAGAAGATCTGCAAAGAGGAGTGGAACAAAATCCCTCCTGAGATGTGTGCAAACCTGGTGGCCAACTACAAGAAACATCTGACCTCTGTGATTGCCGACAAGGGTTTTGCCACCAAGTACTAAGTCATGTTTGCAGAGGGGTCAAATACTTATTTCTCTCATTAAAATGCTAATCAATTTATAACATTTTTGACATGCATTTTTCTGGATTTTTTTGTTGTTATTTTGTCTCTCACTGTTCAAATAAACCTACCATTAAAATTATAGACTGATCATGTCTTTGTCAGTGGGCAAACATACAAAATCAGCAGGGGATCAAATACTTTTTTCCCCTCACTGTATACAGATCTCAGAAAGTAACTACTTTTGTAAACTATTTGAAATCAGATCTGAGAAAGCAAATAGAAGAAGAAAAAAAACATTTGAATATTTTATTAGCATGTTGTTACATAATACCTTGGTAAATGCATTTTAATTGCATAGCATTGAGCTGAGAGTTTCTGTAACTACTGTACACAAGAGGAATAGTGACTGTTCCTTATTCCACTGATGTTATAACTCCATCATTACGCAATTATAAAGCAGGATAATAACTGATACAATAGATTGTTTGTTTAGACCCCATTTGGTTGTGCTGTCCAGTAAAACATGTTGACAACTAAAATCATTTTAATGTGTGGTTTTTACACTTGCTTTTGGATACTAGTTTTGTCTGCCAAAACAAGTGCATGGATCTAGACGTTCACTGTGTGCACAGGGTTCTCGTTTTATTTGTAATAGTTTACCAGACCGTGCCAGGTGTGTGGGCGTGAACAGGTCCCTATGAGATTGTGGAGAGCCCGGTATTAACCGTTTTAAACTGAATCCTCATGTCGGACAACTGGGATTCAACTGGGAGTTGACGGGAAGCAACAAGCAGAGTTAAACTATGGGGGACCAGCCCTGCTCGCCAGGGACGGAACAGGAGCACTAACAACATGTAGACCTAACCAGGTGGACTAGCTGTGCCAAAGTTCTGTAGATGATACAATACAGTCCATCTTCATTGATCCAGACAACAGGGGATTGTGGTTATTCTTGCCGTCCTACACTACTGGCTGGGAGGGAGCAGCACAGGGAGAGCCACAGAGAAGGTTAGAGGTTAAGTGCCTTTCTCTCAAGGGCACATCTGCAGTAGGTGGCACCTGAGATATTGATGCCAGCAACACAGCGGTTGCCGCCTCTCTCTCACCATAGCCCTAGAGCACCAGGAACTGTAAGACAACTGTAGATCAAACCAGAACATAAACAAAGTGAAACCAAGAAAAAACACGTAAAAAACCCTACTAACTTTTCATTTGACAAATTAATTGTATTGCTATTCCTTACAACCCTTAGGCTACATCCACACTTTCTCACATGGCAGACAGACACAATTATCTGTGAAAATGAGCAAAGCATCAATCAAGTTAAAAACCAACGCAAAATCTCCATCTCTGTAAATCTCTTCAAAACAACCCTTATGTGAAGAAACAGAAATCTGACAGCCTCACTGTAGTTGACTAGTGAACAGCTGCTGTGACAGTGGAAGACACCAGCTGAAAGGAGAAGAGAGACTCTCTTCAGGAGAAACCCACTGATTTTCAGCCATGACTACATTTAGATTACTGAATTTAGCGATTACAAGCTCACCCTGCTACTCTCACACATTGTGGTCTGATAAAGTGTGTAATACAATGATAAGCTCACTGGAAATAGCCTCTGTGAACCCCAAATCAACCCCTAGCCGTAGCCCCTACCCCCCAGTCACTTGTTTGACATACATTGTAACGTGAAAAATCTGAGTCTCAGTGTCACTCTGTTGCCGTGCAATTACCCTTGTGTCAAAGATCCATCTTGCCCTCTGATAGACCAGGGGTATGGTCGCCATATTGTTTACACCTATGCAATCCTCTCAAATCTACGCAAGTACACTGCCTAAGGGCCGGCAGTAGGGTTTGATTTGGGATTCAGGGCCAGAGTAAGGGGGATAGCCAACTTCCCAGTCCAAACATGTTCTTCTTAGATGGGAACCATCGTTGCCAAGGCCTGCAGATCTCCCATCTGCCTACAGGGGGCGATCTCTGCCTCTCTCCTGAGGGGGCTTTGGACTGCATTGTGTGGGGCTAATAAAAACGGACCACACCAACCTGTCATATCACTAAGCTCTGACACACACTGGGGGTATTGTATTTAGGCCCAGCAAAGTACACACTCCAGGAAGATGGACTTTGGAGCCAGTGGGATATATACCAAATGTGCAAACTCCACCCACCCTGCACTTTCAGCCGGGTGTTCTGCGATGCTATGCCAGTACACACACACACACACACACACACACACACGTCGCATGGCCTGCTCTCCCCAGATGACAGCGGCTTTATTACACATTTCCAAGTAAAGCTGTGTCCCTCCTCCCCCCTGTACTGTTTTGGGGCTTAGCAGCATGGGCCATATGGAGTTGGAACAGCCACACACGCCTTCCCCTCCCCTTGTATCATTTAGTTTCTCTGTCTCTATCCATCTCTCCCTTTCCCTCTGTCCATTCCTCACCCTTCCCTGTGCTTCTGTCTTTCTCTCCCTGTATGACTTCCTCCCGCTCCCCATCTATCCCAGCTAGCAGGATGGCCATCCTTAACTGTAAGTCAACATACTCACTGGTACAGGTTTGTCTACAAGAACATCTTAGGGCAGCTGCCACCATATTTATTATTCACCCTACAGAATCATGGAGATTTCCATCTGAGCTCACAGAAATGCATTTGATATAATATTCCCAACACAAGAACAGAGTTTCGTAGGAGTGATTTTAGCTTTGCTGGCCCGTCATCGTGGAACAGTTTACAAAAGGATTTAAAACTGGATATTTTTATTCTGATTGGAGGGCTGCTGACAACATATTGCATATGTTTTGAAACCTGCTCTTTTAAGCTCCCCTATGCACTTTGCACTGTGTTAACTTCCATTCATTGTGTAGTGGTGTGTCTTATATGGAACTATATGTGTGCTGCTTCTCCAGGGCTCACTTGGAAAAGAGATGTAAGTCTCAATGTGTCTCTGGTTAAATAAAGAATGAATAAACACAACATCCCTCCTTTCCACATCCTCCATCCCTTCAGAGGATAGAAAGACATCTGTAAATTAAAAGACTTGTGATAACAATGAGGCCTGCCAGACGATTAAAGGCTGTACAGCGGCCAGAGGAGAAACAGAATCACACAGATATGAGGATTACTGCCGCGAATTACACAACCAAACAGCCAAAGTGGTCAAATATTGCTCAGTGTGTATGGCGCACGCTGCTTTGGCCGTCTGATGCCATTCGTTACCAAGGGTCTTCATTTAGCTACACTACTGTACTGCTACAGCACAGCTGGGCCCCAAATGGCAGCCTATTCCCTACATAGGGCACTACTTTTGACCAGAGCACTATGGACCCTGGTCAAAAGTAGTGCACCTAGGGAATAGGGTGCCATTGAGGGCACACTGTGAGCTGGTGTGAGAGAGAGGAAATTATCTTAGCATACGTTAACCAAAATAGAGGCTTGTTGTTAATGGGTGGGTGGTAGTAAATATTTAAACAGACCACCTAAGCAGAAGATAAAGGGACTCTAGAATCAGAACAGAACTACATCACAGGCTCACACAGAAAGAGCACAGGAATGTCTAAATCCCATCCCCAGGAGGGCCTTTTAGTTAGTCTATCCCCTGGGGAGGTCAGCGTAAGAACCTATCCCTGTGGAGAACAAGCCGGGCTGGGAAGAGAGTAGGGCCAGGGAAAGATGGGTGGTGTGTACAGTGCCTTCGGAAAGTATTTCCATCCCTTGACTTTTTCCACATTTTGTTGTGTTAGAAAGTGGGAATAAAATGGATTTAACTGTCATTTTTTGTCAACTATCTACACAAAATACTCTGTAATATAATATAATAATATAAATAATAATATGCCATTTAGCAGACGCTTTTATCCAAAGCGACTTAGTTATGTGCGCATACATTTTTACGTATGGGTGGTCCTGGGGATCGAACCCACTACCCTGGCGTTACAAGCGCCATGCTGTACCAATTGAGCTACAGAGGATATCAAAGTGGAAGAAAAAAATCTAACATTTGTAATGGAAAATAAAACACTAATATATGTTGATTAGATAAGTCTTCAACCCCCTGAGTCAACGCATGTTAGAATCACCTTTGGCAGCGATGTGAGACTTTCTGGGAAAGTCTCTAAGAACTTTGCACACCTGGATTGTACAATATTTGCACATTATTATTTTTAAAATTATTCAAGCTCTGTCATTTTGGTTGTTGATCATTGCTAGACATTTTCAAGTCTTGCCATTACTTTCAAGACAATTTAAGTTAAAACTGTAACTAGGCCACTCAGGAACATTCAATGTCGTCTTGGTAAGCATCTCCAGTGTAGATTTGGCCTTGTGTTTTAGGTTATTGTCCTGCTGAAAGGTGAATTTGTCTCCCAGTGTCTGTTGGAAAGCAGACTGAACCAGGTTGTCCTCTAGGATTTTGCATATGCTTAGCTCTATTTCGTTAATTTTTTTCATAAAAAAAACTCCCTAGTCTTTGCCGATGACAAGCATACCCATAACATGATGCAACCACCACCATTCTTGAAAATATGAAGAGCGGTAATCAGTGTTGGATTTGCCCCAAACATAACGCTTTGTATTCAGGACAAAGTTAATTCCTTTGCCAAATGTTTTGCAGTTTTACTTTAGTGCCTTATTGCAAACAGGATGCATGTTTTGGAATATGTTTATTCTGTACAGGCTTCCTTCTTTTCACTCAGTCAAATCAGGTTAGTATTGTGGAGTAACTACAATGTTGTTGATCCATCCTCAGTTTTCTCCTATCACAGCCATTAAACTCTAACTTTTAAAAGGGTGAAATCCCTGAGTGGTTTCCTTCCTCTCCGGCAACCGAGTTAAGAAGGACGCCTGTATCTTTGTAGTGACTGGGTGTATTGATACACCATCCAAAGTGTAACTAAGAACTTCCCCACGCTCAAGGAGATATTCAATGTCTGCTTTTTGTATTTATTTATACCCATCTAGGTGCCCTTCTTTGTGAGGCATTGGAAAACCTCCCTGGTCTTTGTGGTTGAATATGTGTTTGAAATTCACTGCTCGACTGAGAGACCTTACAGATAATTGTATGTGTGCGATACTGAGATGAGGTAGTCATTTAAAAAATCATGTTAAACACTATTATTGCACACCGAGTCCATGCAACTTATTATGTGACTTGTTAAGCACATTTTTACTCCTGAACGTATTTAGGCTTGCCATAACAAAGAGGTTGAATACTTATCGATTCAAGACATTTCAGCTTTTAATTTTTCATTAATTTGTAGAAATTACGAAAACATTGTTTGACTTTCACATTATGGGCTATTGTGTGTAATCCATTTTAAAATTAGGCTGTAAAACAAAAAAATTGAAAAAGTCAAGGGGTGTGAATAGTTTCTGAAGGCACTGTAGGTGGGGGTGGAGGAGGGCGTGGGACAGGGAGAGAGCCTGTGACCCCGGTGACTGACCTGGTTCAGCTGGGCTCCATAGGGACACATCAGTGCCTCTTGCCCAGGGCCCAAGTCTCAAGACCCAGGGTGCAGGGCCTTAGCCAAGGACCCCCTCTACCCAGACACTGGTGGGGCTAAAACCCCACTGGTGGGACCAACGCTCTCTCTTGGGGAGTAGCGTACTGAGAAACCTGCTCCAAATACACAACCTGACCTCTTCTTCACTGGGGTCACACCAGACACACTGAACACCCACTATAAACAGGCCATGAGAAGAGGGGGAAGCGAGCGAAAGAAATGGAGAGAGAAAGAGAAGGGAGGGAGAAAGGGAGAGCGAGAGAGAAAGAGAGATAGAGAAAGAGAGAGATGGAGAGACCAAAAGCAAGGAAGAGGAAGAGAGGGGGATATATTTGGGTATTTTGCACCACATTCATAAACTCCTCCGGAGAGATCTAACAGGTCAGGTCAAGCAGCCATATTTAGATGTGAGAGAACCACAACCCTAAAATAACAATCTGGAGGGGGAAATAATGATAAAATCTGTTGGCCCGACAGCTAGTCAGAGAGAGGACAGTGCACTACATAGGGAATAGGGTGCCATTTGGGACGTAGCCAGGGACTGTGTGTGTGAACGGTGCGGTTCCCCCTAGCTGCATATTTGCCGTGCTTGCCTGGCCCGCGCTGCCAATCCCAAAGCATTGACCCCATTGGTCTCTAAGCCCACTGATCTGAAAGCAGGTTTTAGACAAGCCAGCAGCCTGCAATGCATCTCTACGCACTGGAGTGGTTTCACAACGCTAGACAGAGGAGCACAATCACACATGCACACACGTGTACTATACACACACACAGCGCCATACAATACTAATGGATACAATGCCTCCCAAGAAGAACACACACACGCTTGCTATCTACACTCTGGATCTGCACTTCATCCTCTCGTAAATGTCTGTTTGATGACAGCCGGAGACACTAAGCCTGTGTGTAGACAGCGGGCTCGGATCTGCTCTCTGGGGCACGGGCAGCGCTGAAAGGGTTAAGGGGATTTGTGGCTCGTCTCCAGGCAACCTGCCTGGGCGGTAATACAGTGCAGATGTGGCCGGCACTGTAAACACTTCCCGCTATCTCCCCTGAGAGGGACCAGCGCTGGAGCATCTGCCTCCCAGACCCATACTGAATCTCAGCAACAAGACTCCCAGAGTCATGCAGACACACATAAACAGATCAACACCACTACAAAAACACAGTGAAAGAGCCAAACTGAGAGCAACAAAACAGACACCACCACTAGACAGGAAACACTACCAGACCCATAATGACACAGACCTGAAATACTACCAGATCGATACACTCCAAGAACCACACACTCACAGACTTAATGCTACCTTCCCATCAGTGTTGAGCTGTATAAGAGCATCTGCTTAATGACTAAAACGCTAAATGTATTTACCATTATCTAGGAAGAACAGCCCACCCCACGGCACAGGCTAGGTCTGCTGCCACCCACGGAAACACATTGACGCTACTTGGTTTCAATACAAAATGTCCCTGTTTAAAGCCTGTAGATGAGCACTTCTTAGGTCAAGGAAAACATCTAAAGGGGAAACTGCTTCCCATTGAACATTTGAAGAATGTAACATCACATGGGCACTACTACGACCACAACATATGTAAGTGCCCAACCTCAGGGTCAAAAATAGGTCCGGTTGGCTTGAGACTCAACGGTCCCAACAGTAGACTGACAGTCAGCAGACGCTAAGCTAAACACAAAGTAGCTAGCTCTACTTTGTTGGGGTAAGGTGAAGTTTCCTCCAGGTGCTGGTCTTGGGTCAGTTTAGCAATTTCCCCATTAATGGTTAAGGTTAGGATTCGGGAAGGGGAAGCGGATCCTAGATCTGTACCTAGGAGAAACTTACCCCACCCTCCTCCCTGAACGTCCTTTGTTTCACACGAGAGCCTACAGCTGATGCAGAAACCCATCCACCAAGCTCCGACGCAATACATTCTATGTTCCATGCTAGACTGTGCAATCATGTGTTGCTGGTATTATGTCCTTGGGAACTCCGCGTCAGCGTTGATGGCCCCATCTGCCTCGTGCATTCAGAGGATGGGACTCGGGGAGAATCTCCATTGCATACTCCTCGCATCCTTTCTCCTCACCTCCTCAAAACCCATTGGAGGAAAAGGTCAGAGGGGAGGGACCTCTGGCTTTCTCGTCCAATGGGTTTTGAGGCGGCGAGGATGGGGGACGCGAGGAGTATACAATTGAGATTCTTCCTCAGTTTAGCACTACCCTAGCTTAGGCAAGTGGTTCTCCAATGTTTTTGTGCAGTGACTGGACAAGATTACATGTCACCGACAGAATATCCACAACAACCTGCTTTGACCCAGAAGGAAATCGGCCACAAGTGGCTTCTGATCCACCAGTTGAGAAGCAGGGTCCCAGCAGACCAATGACCTCCACATTAGTGCTGTCACTTACTACCAGTCTCTACCATACTACATACAATACTTGATTTTTGAAGCAAACTAAACTCTATGGTCCTTTATAACCCCAGTGCAGTCAACATTCTGTTTTTCCTGTGTTTTGTATTATCTTGTACAACAGCTGATGAAACGAACACTGTAAAAGTGTGAAACATTTAGATCAGTGTTATTACCTGATACAGTAGTTGCCCGATAGTTGCTAATTGAAAATTAAATCTACACAGACCTTCACAGAAGGCGGATTCATAGCCAACTTTGACCTTTTTCCATTTCCCTACACCAGCAATAACATCTGCTAAATATGTGTATGCGACCAATAAAATGTGATTTGATGGCAGGGGCTACCACTGAAAAGCACTTAAAATACAAGACAGGCCTGACCCAAATTACTCCCAGATCTTCTCACCAATCTAGCTTGGACATTCCTGCAGTCAGCATACCAATTGCATGCTTCCTCAAAACTTGAGACATCTGTGGCATTGTTTTGTGCGACAAAACTGCACATTTTAAAGTGGCCTTTTATTTTCACCAGCACAAGGTGCACCTGTGTAATGAACATGCTGTTTAACCAGCTTCTTGATATGCCACACCTGTCAGGTGGATGGATTATCTTGGCAAAAGAGAAATGCTCACTAATAGGGATGTGTACAAAATGTGTGCGTACAGAACATTTCTGGGATTTTTTATTTCACCTCATGAAACACGGGACCAACACTTTACATGTTGCGTTTATATTTCTGTTCAGTGTACAAACTTAACAGATGTTATGTTTCTTTCATCAGTTAACATTAAGAGGTGACATGAGAATCGAGTCCCAGAAAGGATAAAAAAATGCGGCAAGTTCAGTGGAAAGATAAACTATAAACAACAGTGGAGTCACAGATGAACTGGAACAGATTGCAGAGCTCGCTTCTTTCTGAGCTCCCATCACCCTTTGACCCTACCGAGAGAGCCAAAAAACAGAGAGGGACGGATTTGACTGTAACACACGGTGCACACAGTGGTCAGAGCGCCAACACTGAGGGGAGCATATCCCTGTAACACACTGTGCACACAATCTGCTGTGGAGTGGAGTGGGAGGCTAGGATTGGCCAGCAGAGCCATGGAGGGGTTAGTGCCAATAATGCTGAGTGAGAAAGGGAGATCGAGAGAGATAGAGAGGAGGGAGAGAGACAGAAATAAAATGTTATCTAATTTAATTTAGATATCATGGGGCAAGATACCTTAAAGAGAGAGAGCGAGGAAAGGATAGATATCTAAAAGAGGAGAGAGAAAGCAATAGACTAGAGAGAGACCGGTAAGCTGGCCACACAACTCTGTCCTTGAGGGGAGGAAGAGTGTTAGAGTCAGAGAAGAATGCATGTGGATAGTCCTGGAGTGGACACCAGGGCCTCTGATACAGTAGAGAGAAGCATTAAGACAGGTCATTGACATCAATAAAAACACACACATTTAACACTGTGAATCAATACATGGCATTAACAACACATTTGTCTTTCAGCAATCACAATAACAAGAGTCATTCAATCAATCCAAAACAAATGGTGAAACACAGCCTTAACGTGAGGCTCTCAAAGATATTCATCATTAGCCAAGTCACCTGAGGGCTCATATGATGTATTCTATACTGTGTAGCTAGCATGTCACATAATGCCCAGGATCGCTTGGTACGGTGCAATTTGAGTATAGAGTAAACCCATTGGCTGGCCTCTGGAAGCACTTGATTACCGGCCATCTGAATGAGGGATGTACACATAAACACTGGTTACCAAGCCAACACGTTTAACCAGTTCAGGACAGTGACTGAAGAGAGGGAGTGGGAGGAGTCGTGTTTGTCTGCCAATGCTGAACGCTCCAATACAAATAAATCTTTGTTCACTGTCTAAGGGTTAAATATGGTCCTATTTGATCTAATAAGTTGGCCCCAAGGGAGACAGTGAAATCCTGATTTTAATCTTCTAATATAGTCGGATTGCTTGTTCATAATCATAACCTTATTTTTCAACTACAACATGGGCCTACCTTCTTTGGTTTGATTGTTTATGAGCTTAATTAGGGATGTCTTTAAATAAACAATATGGTTAAACATTAGTAGAGGCTCTGTCAAAAAGGTAAGCTGAGTTTAAAACTTCAACACTTAATTTTGTTCAACCAAACCCAATCAGATTTTATCTAGGCTATCACTATCTCACAACGGGTCAATTGTGATGGAGCCGAGCGGCAGTGTGAATCAATCCCAACCCAAATCCACACAGAGTAAATCTGTGTGTGTTCGGATGAGTGTGTAGCGTGTCGCACATGCCTGTGTGTGTGGCACATGGCACTCCCTCCCTGCTCTTTCTGGGAACACAAGGTCACGGCAACATCTGTTTGCTCGGTCAGGAGGTTCGTTGTCGCAGGCCAACCTGTTTTTGTCTGTCAACAATGACATGAGGGTGTGGACCTGCCGATTTGCATTTCCCCCACTATTGGTTAAGGTTAGGATTGGGGGAGGGGAAACTAGGTTTTACGATCCAGTCCTCCAGTACAGTACAGTCGCTGCAGTTCTATGGGGTTGAGAGGAGGAGGCAGGGCGACTGGCAGCCGGCCAAGACAACATTCAAAACACACAACTGTAGAGAGAGAGAGGAAGAGAGAGTGGGGCTTGGCTAAGCCCTTTATTGCAGGGCTGCAATTCACTGCCTTGTAAACACTGGAGGGAGAGAAAACTGTCCAGTAATTACACTGCTGCCTTCTCTAGGTAGATAAAACCAGGCAGGCAGTTTAACTGAAGAAACACACACACCTGGCAGTGGTACCTAACGAACATTAATAAGCCATGTAGCCAGTATCACTTTTCAGCACCAGCGTTGATTTCCCCTTTAAGCTGGAGATATTTAAGCAAAGCACAGTAGGACTGCAAAGACTTGTGGGCCAGATTCACCCTGTGACAGCAATGAGTCACAACAGCGGCAGGGTAGAGCATCAGCATGACGGCGTCTGACCTTTAAACCAAAAGGCTATCTGTCAGAAGCACCGCTGTAGACGTGCAGCCCACCCGAGTGCCCCACGCGGCGACCTGATCATTTCTGTCACCTCACTGAGCCTCTCTGTGTAGATACAATGGCTGCATATCAAATGGTATCCTATCCCCTATATAGTCGCGATCCCTGGGCCCTGGTCAAAAGTAGTGCACTATATAAGGGGATAGGGTGCCATTTGGGATGCAACCAATGCTTAACGCAAATCGAACTGCTGTACAAGGGTATTACTGGGCAATGTTTATCACCTGCTTCAGAGTAGGTTAAAGCAGCTGTCCAGTGTTCCATGTCTATGAAAAATTACAATTAAGTGTTGGTAGAGCGTGGCGCTTGCAACGCAAGGGTTGTGGGTTCGATTCCCACGGTGGGCCAGTATGAAAAATTTATGCACTCACTAACTGTAAGTCGCTCTGGATAAGAGCATCTGCTAAATTAGTAAAATGTAAAAAGTATGTTAAAAACAGCTTCTTTTTTTTTTTTACAAACAAGACAACAAGGACAATGACAAGACAACCATATAAAACTGATTCAACCATATAAAACCGGCATTGATTTGTGTGGATCAGTGGAAGGGACAACTCACCACATAATTAAATAGAATACAGCATTACAAATACTAGTATCTGTAAAGCCACTCACCTTCTCCAGTTGTTGTCCGGCGGAGGGGACAAGTACACCGTTCCGTACGGGGAGCTCTCCATGTGGGGTTCAGTCAAGGAAATTACAATACTGGAACACACGCTGCCATGACAAAACATTTCATGCATTTCTAAATAACTAACAGTAGACTACATTTCCTAACAGTAAAACTACTTAAAGACTATTCTATTACTAAGTTACATTATAGTCTAACCCTAGTTTGATTCAAAGGGAGTATGAGATTGCATATTCTACCTAGATTATTAGGACATGTATCTTTATACATGCACAGATATGATATGGGACTGTATAAACTTGATGCAGCAAATTCAAATCATTTACAGTCAGAAAATATTTTCATTACAAAGCACAGTGGAGTGGGCGGCTGGTGCCAGGTTCTGTGAACAATACGGCTGCCAGGACTGGTCACAACCACCGGAGAAGAGTTCCTGACATTGTCTAGAGAGCAGTAGGGAGTGAAGTGCAATGTAGAGTCAGACTATAGAAGGCTTCAGACCTTCAGTTAGACTCATTTCACTCTTATGAAAGTAAGGTAAGAGGGTCTCTGCGCTTTTCATTGAGAAAGGTTAGGCGGAACTCACTCAATAGAAAAATATGACTTGATTCTATCAAGTTCTAGCTAGTTTAAAAAACATGTTTCATCCCAAAAAGCCATCATTAGGTGGTTCAAGTGCGGAGACGACAATGGGGCTCCTGAGTATCGCAGTGCTAGACCCTGGTTCGATTCCAGGCTGTATCACAATACGGCTGTGATTGGGAGTCCCATAGGGCGGCGCACAATTGGCCCAGCGTCGTCCGGGGTAGGCAGTCATTGTAAATAAGAATTTGTTCTTAACTGACTTGCCTAGTTAAATAAAAATACAAGACCAGACAAATTAGTGTGCATCTAGCAGCCACAAAAAGAAAGACTATCATTAAGAAGCCTACTAGCCAGTAGAAATGACACACTATTAGCACACACACTGATTTTTCACATTTCTTTTGAAAATCAAACAAGAGAAACTTAGCTAAATAAATATTTTGGAGTGTATCCCGTCTCTAATAGGGACTTAGACTACTCTCACTACTAGCCATCATCTGTACAGGGTCTGGCTAAAATAAGTCATTTCCACGGAGTGACTGGCTGGCTGGCTAGCTGAGGCAGAGGAACACTGGTGCCCTCCTGGCAACCGCTGGCACAGATCTCCTTCAGTGAGACTCTGGCTCGCTGCAAATCAGGAGAAAAGCGACCTAGTTTGAAAACCAAAACACCACGCACACACTAGGGCTGGGCGATATATTGAAATAATTTGAATGTATGTTTCTGCGCGATATTCCAAATGCCTATATCGCAAGAATCTCTAACTTTTTCTATGAGCGTTTATGTCCGCTTGTTTTTTAATCTCGTCTCCATCGCTCCTTCCGTGCTGTGTGCACCTTTCCATTTTACACCAGAGATCTGAATATAATGACGAGATGCTCATGTCTCCGTCCTAACAATGGGAGTCGTTGTCCCAAAGGCGGGAAGGCAGGCAACAAGCTCATGTCCAAAATAAGCTAATAGAAACGTTTCGCCTCTTCCTCAGCGTTTACCCACACACCAAGGCCCTCCCCCTGCCACTCACAACGATGAGAGAGCACTTCTTGCTCTCTGACAAGCGATTTCAACTCGCTATTTGCATTTCAGGTTTGGTCCAACAGAAAAATCTGTCATATAGACATCGAAACACATTATGTTATTGTAATAGAGAAGAAGTTAAAAATGGTATCATTAGAAAAGTTGTCTCAACTCATCAAATTGTATGCAGAGCAGACACTACTAACATGGGAGTATCAATGAACATTGATTCTGGAAAATTCATGCTCAGTTTGTCACGCGCGGTACTGCTAGCAGCATTTTAGCCAAAGACTGTTATTCTACCGTCTAGTCAGTGTTTTATAAATGTGCAATAAGCATAAAATACAATTATTTAAGGAATTGGCAACTCATTTTGAGAAATAAGTTAGGCCACTCGATTTCAACATCTGAACAAAGTTGGAGACAGACAGAAGGGTATGTTCATAACAATTCAACTGTTATGCCTTGTTAGCTAGCAAATGGATCCAAGTAGCTCAGTTGGTAGAGCATTGCGCTTGCAACGCCAGGGTTGTGGGTTCGATTACCATGGGGGGCCAGTATGAAAAATGTATGCACTCACTAACTGTAAGTCGCTCTGGATAAGAGCGTCTGCTAAATGACTAAAATGTAAATAGATGATGTAATGTGCTTCTGCTTGAGAGTGTTTATGAGACCAGTGTTCATTTTCTATGATGCCTGCTACAAGAAGTTAGTCATTATTAGTGAATGTGCATTATGCATGGTTGTGTTTAAATTTGTAACAAAAAGGGCATTTTCATAGACAGACTTCAAAGCCAGATCAGTGATTATTGCAAAAAAAGCAGGTTAAACTATTTTCATAAAATATTTACATTATTAGTGTGTCTTATGGTTGTGGAGGGCTTATATTTAGCCTAGGTACAATTTCACAAGCCCCGGATTCATGTGTTCATTGATGACCGTTTGAAATGTAGTGTATTTGATAATCATTTGTACAACAAAGCTTATTTAGAGATATATGTATATCATGAATCGCCCATAAGTTTGAAAAAAAATGTATATGATTTTTAGGCCATAATCTCAGACCAGTGTATGAGAGGAGATAATGGAATGAGATCCTGTCCAACAGCTTATTTCAGTCCAGTCTGCATTAAGACAATCAGAACTGTACTCTAGACCAGGGGTACTCAAACTTTTTGGGGCCAGGGACCCTATTTGTGATAGCAAATTCATCAGGGACCCCGTCATAAATCAGAACACAACTAGAATTAGATAAAATAAAATAAAAAAGCATACAAGGATTTTTTACTTCGGCAGTGTATGCATGGCTGGACAAACCAAGTCTCAGGCCCTGGGAAATAATATTTTAAAAGCCTGCCCCTTGGGATCAGAGAACATTTTGCAGTTTAAGTTAATTCCCAGCAATTCTACACATTTTTGTCATGGGGCAGAGATTTTGTTGTCGTTGTTGCTGCCTTAAAACCTAATATCCTACAAGTCTACACATTGTGGCACAGGGTAAAGAGAAAACGTTGCAGTTTTAAAGCTTAAATTACAGTGCATTTATGAAAGAAAATAATATAATTAGGGAACACAATTAGTATAGAGTTGAACAATGTATAAATTGGTGGAGTACTGCAGTGGATACCAATATCCTGTGAGCCTGCCAGGCCTATGAAAATAAATTGTAGACTAATAATATTACATTACACCCTATAAACTTATTCCATGGATCCCTTATCCCAAATGTATTTAATCTGTTGTTAGTAATTTTCAACAACAAAAAAGTATGTTTTATTATTAGTTTTTAAATATTTTGAGATCAGGCCTCCAGAGGTACTGCAGGGGGTCCGTGGCCAAATCTTAAAAACGTACCAACTTAAAAACAAACCAAAAAAATGTTTTATGAATTTGAGAACCCCTTCTCTAGAGATCAAGGCGAGTAACCCTCTCCCTGGACTGAAATGACTGATTCATAATTTAGAGATGACTGCTCTGCTCACTATATTTGTGACCACAAACAAGAACAACTGGGACACACATTATATTATTACATTATTATTATTATATTAAACAGAAATCCACCATGTGGCTCAGCTGACATTTCAAATAAAAGTTTATTGGTCGCGTACACAGATTTCCAGATGCTATCGCAGGTGCAGCGAAATGCTTGTGTTTCTAGCTCCAAAAGTGCAGTAATACCCAACAATGTAACAATATACACAATACAGACAACAAAGAAATTACGAAAAATCTGAACGAGCAATATCAGAGACCAGAATATAAAATATACATATAATGTGGGTACAGGAGTTAATAGACTTAAAAAGCAACAAATGCAATAAAGTAACCTTTACATAATATATAGGTGTAGATAGATATCACTGAGTGGAAAGCTCTCACTGCAACTACAGGACATGTGATGATCATAATATAATAATATGCCACTAAGCAATTTACAGCACAGTGTGTCCATTCATTTTTCATTTGTGAAGCCTGAAGCAATTGTCACAGACAGAGATTTGTCTTGGTCAGCCTAAGGGCAACACAGTGCAATTTAAAAAAGGGACTAGCGTCCTGCCTGTAGCCTATCCCTGAAAGCTTTGAAAAACAACACAGTGTGGTCCTCTTAATAGGTCAGCTGACATGGCGGATTAGAAGACGGGGATTAGAAAAACATGTTATATGTTGATGTGATCAATAAAGTTACATGACAACGGGGCACCGGGAGACATGATGACACGCATGTTCCTGGTCCGCAAAGCCAGAAGGAACGGATGGATTACAACCAGGGGAGATCTGTTCAGGGCTAATTACGCTAGCAGTGAGCCGCTAACGCAGAGCGAGAGAGAGACAAAGAATGACGGACAGACAGGGGAAGGGAGAGAGAGAGAAGAAAGTAAGTAACAAAGAAAGACAGATGGCAAGGTAAGACAGGAAATGGACTGGTAGAGGTAGATCGAGAAAGAGGTAAAGGGAGAAAAAGAGAGAAGAGAGCATTCACACTGATAGCTTTGTCCACCCTGTTCAATACATTTTAGTAATTTAGCAGAAGCTCTTATCCAGAGCGACTTACAGGAGCAATTAGGGTTAAATGCCTTGCTCAAGGGCACGTCGATAGATTTTTCAAGGATATATAAATTGTTTATTTTGCGCCAGCTTTGTTTTTTAATAAAGAAAGCACCATTATATGAGCTGAATACTTCGATGTGGTCATCTGTAGCTTTTGAATGATCCACAGAAGAGTTCCTTATTGTTCAAGTCTGTGTGCATCAAGTTATATTATGCAGATGTTTCAGTTCTTGCCTTGAAGGCTTGTCCAATTTACATAAAACTGGAGAATTAAAAGAATGGCCGAGAACTTGACTGAGAATGTAGTAGTTACTGTTGCTAGCAAATCAAGTTCTGGGAAGTTGTCTACTGTTGGTCTTGGAGATGGGGGGGTGTGTGAGAAAGGGAAAGAGAAGAGAGGGGGGGAAGAGAGAGAGAGTGAGAGTGTGTGTGTGTGTATGTGTGTTTGAAAGCGAGAGAGAAAGGGTGAGAGAGTGTGTGCATGATCTCGCCGGGCTTCAGCAGCAGAGAGAGGAAGTATTTGATTTGGAAGGATATTGAGTTGCATGTTCCATCTCCCATAATTCATCAGGATGACTCCCTGTCAATCTGTGGCAAACAGGGTGCTGGTAAGTTATTCAGAGTGAGACGTGCGCGCGCGCACACACACTCTTAAAATAAACACACACACAAATGATTCCTCCGCCTCAGTATGTCTAGAGAGGAAGGGACTAGCACACAGTAAGTAGTATGCTCTCCTGGACATCACAGTACTTGGGTGCTTGGCATCACCCTGCCAGAGAGTTTTATAGATTAGCTAGTAAACTGACCACAGACTTGATGACTGCCTATAGAATCTCATTTACAACAGTGCCAGAAAACCCATACCATCTCATGTACAACAGTGCAAGAAAACCCATACCATCTCATGTACAACAGTGCCAGAAAACCCATACAATCTCATTTACAACAGTGCAAGAAAACCCATACCATCTAATTTGCAACAGTGCAAGAAAACCCATACCATCTCATTTACAACAGTGCCAGAACACCCATACCATATCATTTACAACAGTACCAAAAAACCCATACCATCTAATTTACAACAGTGCCAGAAAACCCAACAAATACAGAGTACTTTCAAACAGCTTACTTCATTTTTAAAATATATATTGTTTCTACATAGGGGAATTTTAAAGCGTCCGCTTCAGTTGGGCTGGTGCCTAGCCGTAGGTCGAACACAACAAGTGTGCTGCATACTCCCTTAAAAGACCTTCGCTTGAAAAACTAGAAAAAAAGTGGCAATAGCACTATTTGTCTATTTTGAGACGCCGTAGTCAGTATACACTTACTCAAAATAGTAAAAATGTAATCTAAGATAACTAAATCAATCTGTCAATAATTTTGACATTTCTGCAGAGATCTTAGTCTGGCAATTTTTCGTCTGACTAGGATGTTTGGTGCAAAAAATATTTTTGGGGGGAGAAAATGTGCATTAGGGCAAGTCGTCTCTCGTTGAACAACAACAGGCACTTCATTGAAGAACCCCTACTGTTGACCAATCGCCGACGAGGGGTTGTAGACTTCGGCTACCGACTTCGGCTTGCCTTGAGAAAAACATGTGTGCGCCCGAACAGAACAGTTTCGTCTGGGAAGCATGCAGACGCCTTTACCCAAACGTTTCAGCTAAAAGCCTGCTTCAGTTCATTCAGTTAGTAAACCCACATGGAGTGAAGGGCGTTGAAATAAACAAGAGAGAGAGAGAAATGGGAAGATGGTCAAGTGTGTACAGTAGTAGTAGGCTAGTAAAACAAGTACAGTACAGCCCAACCACTGCTGATAAATCTACAGTGCTTCAGAAAACCCTGAGTAAAGAGAGTGAGTGAAGAGAGGACGTAATGGAGATGATGTTCAACAGGAGTGGGTGTGGAGAAATCTCCTCGGCTCTCTTTCACCGCCTATCTGATCTTGGCAGACTCGACCAGTCCGACTCATGTGGAAAAACAAGCTTCGACTGTGAGGGACATCTGGCGTGTAGGGAAAAAAAAAAGAGCCCGGCGAATGAAAACACATTTTGGCTGGAGGATACTCCTCTGCCCCGGCCTCTTCCTTCTCCCAGTGTGAAGATCGTATGCTGCAGGGCGCTGCCGACTCAGTATCCAGACCTCAAACACACACACACAGTGGAGAGACCTCTATTTACACAAACAAAGGGCCTGTTTGCACACACAGAGCCAAAAACCAGGAGAGCCTACTACTGTGTGTGCAGGTCCCTTCCTCTCCAGACATACTGACTCAACACTATAAATGTCAGCTACTACAGCCACTGAAATGACTGCAACACTTAACAAAGAGCTGCAGTTTTTTTCAGAATGGGTGGCAAGGAATAAGTTAGTCCTAAATATTTGAAAAAATTAAAGCATTGTATTTGGGACAAATCATTCACTAAACCTCAACTAAATCTTGTAATGAATAATGTGGAAATTGAGCAAGTTGAGGTGCCTGAACTGCTTGGAGTAACCCTGGATTGTAAACTGTCATGGTCAAAACATGATACAAAAGTAGCTATGATGGGGAGAAGTCTGTCCATAATAAAGCGCTGCTCTGTCTTCTTAACAACACTATCAACAAGGCAGGTCCTACAGGCCCAAGTTGTCACACCTGGACTACTGTTCAGTTGTGTGGTCAGGTGCCACAAAGGGAGATTTAGGAAAATTACAATTGGCTCAGAACAGTGCAGTACAGCTGGCCCTTAAAATGTACATGGGGAGCTAACATTAATGATATGAATGTCAATCTCTCATGGCTCAAAGTGGAGGAGAGATTGACTTCATCACTACTTGTTTTTGTAAGAAGTGTTGACAAGCTGAATGCACGAGGTGTCTGTTTAAACTACTTGCACACAGCTCGGACACCCATGCATACCCCACAAGACGTCTCTTCACAATCCCCAAGTCCAGAACAGACTATGGGAGGCGCACAGTACTACATAGAGCCATGACTACATGGAACTCTATTCCACATCAGGTAACTGATGCAAGCAGTAGAATCCGTATTAATTTTTTTACACATAAAAATACACCTTATGGAACAGAAGGGACTGTGAAGACACAGGTAGACACACGCACATTGAAATAACGTTGCATTATACATTTTGTATTGTAGATATGTAGTGGTGTAATGTTATATGATGTACTGTTTTATCTTTTGTTTTCTATGTAATTTAAGTGCCTTAATGTGTTTGACCCCAGGAAGAGTAGCTGCTACCTTGGCAGCAGCGAATGGGGCTCCCTAATAAATACAAATACTGGAGCGGAGGGATCCTGTGTGTGTGTGCACTTTTATTTTAAGAGTGTTTTACGTTATATGTTAGCCTATGTGTTTTATGTTATGTTGTGTGTGCGCGTGTGTATGTATGTACGTACAGTTGAAGTCGGAAGTTTACATACACCTTAACCAAATACATTTAAACTCAGTTTTTCACAATTCCTGACATTTAATCCTAGTACAAATTCCCTGTTTTAGGTCAGTTAGGATCACCACTTTACTTTAAGAATGTGAAATGTCAGAATAATAGTAGAGAGAATGATTTATTTCAGCTTTTCTTTCTTTCATCACATTCCCAGTGGGTGAGAAGTTTACAAACACTCAATTAGTATTTGGTAGCATTGCCTTTAAATTGTTTAACTTGGGTCAAACGTTTCGGGTAGCCTTCCACAAGCCTCACACAATAAGTTGGGTGAAATTTGGCCCATTCCTCCTGACAGAGCTGGTGTAACTGAGTCAGGTTTGTAGGCCTCCTTGCTCGCACACGCTTTTTCAGTTCTGCCCACACATTTTCTATAGGATTGAGGTCAGGGCTTTGTGATGGCCACTCCAATACCTTGACTTTGTTGTCCTTAAGCCATTTTGCCACAACTTTGGAAGTATGCTTGGGGTCATTGTTCATTTGGAAGACTCATTTGCGACCAAGCTTTAACTTCCTGACTGATGTCTTGAGATGTTGCTTCAATATATCCACATAAGCTTCCTTCCTCATGATGCCATCTATTTTGTGAAGTGCACCAGTCCCTCCTGCAGCAAAGCACCCCCACAGCATGATGCCGCCACCCCTGTGCTTCACGGTTGGGATGGTGTTCTTCGGCCCCCCAGTTTCCTCCAAACATAAAGATGGTCATTATGGCCAAACAGTTATATATTTGTTTCATCAGACCAGAGGACATTTCTCCAAAAAAGTTTGATCTTTGTCCCTATGTGCAGTTGCAAACCGTAGTCTGGCTTTTTTATGGCGTTTTTGGAGCAGTGGCTTCTTCCTTGCTGAGCGGCCTTTCAGGTTATGTCGATATAGGACTTGTTTTACTGTGGATATAGATACTTTTGTACCTGTTTCCTCCAGCATCTTCACAAGGCCCTTTGCTGTTGTTCTGGGATTGATTTGCACTTTTTGCACCAAAGTACGTTCATCTCTAGGAGACAGAACGCGTCTCCTTCCTGAGCGGTATGACGGCTGCGTGGTCCCATGGTGTTTATACTTACGTACTATTGTTTGTACAGATGAACGTGGTAACTTCAGGCATTTTGAAATTGCTCCCAAGGATGAACCAGACTTGAGGAGATCTACAATGTTTTTTCTGAGGTCTTGGCTGATTTCTTTTGATCTTCCCATGATGTCAAGCAAAAAGGCACTGAGTTTGAAGGTAGGCCTTGAAATACATCCACAGGTACACCTCCAATTGACTCAAATGATGTCAATTAGCCTATCAGAAGCTTCTAAAGCCATGAAATCATTTTCTAGAATTTTCCAAGCTGTTTAAAGGCACAGTCAATTTAGTGTATTTAAACTTCTGACCCACTCGAATTGTGATAGTGAATTATAAGTGAAATAATCTGTCTGTAAACAATTGTTTGAAAAATGACTTGTGTCATGCACAAAGTAGATGTCCTAACCGACTTGCCAAAACTATAGTTTGTTAACAAGAAAAGTGTGAAGTGGTTGAAAAACAAGTTTTAATGACTCCAACCTAAGTGTATGTAAACTTCCGACTTCAACTGTATGTGTGTGTGTTCGTGCACGCGTGCCTCACTCGGAATAACTTATCAACATTATTTGCCACAGGCTAACAGGGAGTCGTCCAGATGAAATATCCTTCAAAACCAGACTTCCACTCTCTGCTGCTGCAGCCCGGCGAGATCACACACAGAGTGGCACGAGATCACACACACACTCTCCCCCCTCTCTTCTCTTTCCCTTACTCACACACCCCCATCTCCAAGACCAACAGTAGACAACTTCCCAGAACTTGATCTGCTAGCAACAGTAAGTACTACATTCTCAGTCAAGTTCTCAACCATTACTAGTAAGAAGTGAAGTGGTATATTGTTCAATTTCTTTCCTTTTTTGTGTCCCGAGTCTTTTAACCAAAATATCACAGATGAGACAAAACATTTCACCTGCCCCTTCAGGGCGGGAGGTTACCGTGGTAATGCAATGCAAGTCATGTTTTGTGCCTGTGAGATTGAGTCCGACTAGTATCCGCGTTGCTTCTCTTCCCTAGCAGCTGAAACTCAAACAACCTAGCATGTGAACAGAACAATGTAAATAGCCAAGAAACACAAGGACAAAGTCTCACTTCAGTAGACTTTCGTTTCAAGTAAATTAGACCAACTTTTATGCTCTTCACAGCACAGCCCCCAGCCAGGCAGTGTTGCAGCACGAGGCAGAAATACTTTGAAAACAGCTACCGCAGCATTTATTTTGCTATTATTTGTGATCATACTTGACTATTTTTATTCACAAATACGAGTGAAATGCTCGCACTGCGGAGCCCTGACCACCCACCGACCCACCAACGTGGCTGATGAAATAGACATCTTACCCTCAAATGCTAAAATCAACCCACATTTGGCAGGTGTTAGGCCCTGCTTATTCACTTGCTCTTTCCCCCCACTTACTCACCGACTCAGTCTTTCTTTGCATCGTGTGAAAACAGTGTAACACAAGCAAACCACACAATTGAGGAGTGTATGGGAGAATATACTGGCTCGGAGACAGTGCTTGAAGAAAGGGTTTCTGAAAGGGCTGACTGATAGCTGGTGTTTCCAAAGAAAGACCATCCTTTCTCCTTTCACTACTTTGAGAATTTGAGCGTTCGAGCTCGCAGACCCACTCCCACATCACTCCTCCTACTAACCCACACAGTTAGAAACCGAAAATGTGCAGTTTTAAAGCAAATTTCCTGCAATTATACACATTTTTCCGTGGCTTATGCCATGTCATGGAGGCCCCATGTTATGACATTTTTATATTTTTACATTCTCCCTAAATGTCTAGTTTTTATTTAGGTGATTGTTAGTTCTCAAAGATGATCTTACAAAAAAATATATGGCTCCATTTTCCTTTTCTACATACATTCACCGGCCAGTTTATTAGGTATACACCCAGTTCACAAAAACGGATCGCTCCTACAGACATTGAGTCACGTGGCTGTGGCTTGCTATATAAAGCAGGCATTGATGCATTCATTAACTGTTAGATTGAACGTTAGAATGGGCAAAATAAGTGACCTAAGCGACTTTGAGCATGGTATGATCGTCGATGCCAGGCGCGCCGGATCCAGTATCTCAGAAACTGCCGCCCCCCTGGGCTTTTCACGTATGACGGTGTCTAGGGTTTACCGAGAATCATCTGAAAAACATCCAGTCAGTCCTGTGGGCGAAAACAGCTTGTTGATGATAGAGGTTGAAGGAGAATGGCAAGAATCGTGCAAGCTAACAGGCGGGCCACAAACAGCCAAATAAGCACAGAACTTGTTGAGGATGGGCTAGCGCAGCAGATGACCACACCGGGTTCCGCTCCTATCAGCTAAAAACCAGAAGAAGCGGCTCCAGTGGGCACGCGATCACCACTGGACAATTGAGGAGTGGAAAAACATCACCTGGAACATGACAGGGATTTCAGTTTCCTTGAGTGGCCTGCGCAATCCCCAGATGGAACGGGCAGTTCGCAGCATGAATGTACCGCCGTCCAATCTGCAGCAACTGCGTGATGCCATCGCGTCAGCATGGACCACCATCCCTGTGGAATGTTTCCGACACCTTGTAGAATGCCCCCGAAGAATTCAGGATGTTCTGGAGGCAAAGAGGGGTCCAACACGGTACTAGATGGGTGCACCTAATAAACTGGTCGGTGAGTGTGTTGTTTAAGATTACTTTGAAAACATTAACATCCAGAAAATTACATATATTTATTTTATCAGTGGCGGCAGCGATTTAACAGCGGTGGATCGCCTCTGCTAAATGAATATAGGGGAATCACTGCAGTAACACACACACACTATCTCTCCCATCCAAAATCTCCCACCAATGTCAATGTCCATTAAGCCGTACTGTCAGTGACTGGCACAATGCATTACATTTCATGTTTTTATAATGACTAACTGAGCCTTGGGCTTTAACAACACTCTGCCCACACTAGCAAAGGTCAGCGAGCACACACAAATTTACACCACACACAAAACTGCCAAAAGGACACATGGCAAAGACCAACAGTGAAACCACCTTGCTGGCTGCAACAATATTTTACATTGTATTTGCTTCCTTGTAATATAAACCTTGGTCTCAATGGTGACTCCCTGTTAAAACAACAGTAAAATAAATGTCTAGTGGAAAAGTGCAATCAACAATTCCATAGATATGCATTTTAAGAGCACATTACATGCTGGGTAAGCTACACTGTAGTCCAATGGCACAACAAGGGTTGTGCGCCCCTCTGCATAGGCCACAACATGAACCTCTATGCTGAAATTCAGATGTAATGTATTGATTGACAGTTACTGACAAATCATGGCATTTATTAGTCGTAAACCGTTGTTACAGGTTTCATCAGCTTTGTCAACATGCGTGTGAGAATTCTGACATTTTAGAAGCAAAACACATTTCTGAGGGCCTCAGATGTTGCACTGGTACTAAGTGTGGTAATAGTTACTACTGGTAAGTTCACTACGTACTACTGGTACTAGTTTCTATATGTACGAGTTACTGCTAGACAATAGTTGCTACTAAATACTACCGGTAACTGGTTCCTACTGGTACTACTTGTGGTAGTGGAAGGATATCTGCCGTCCGTGCTTGTCGATGGGCCGGCGGTGAGGCAAGTTAATGCGTTGGTTGCGGTCCCGGTGCACCCTCTCCACCAGGCCATGGTGACGTGTCCCCCTGACACTGTCCAAGGCCCCTGGGAAGCCACCCTGAGGAAGAGGGAGAGGGGGGGGATGTTAATATGAGAGAGACCAACCAAAATGTTTTGGCAGCCAAATACTTGGTCTCCTGCCACAGCCTGAGGGACAGTCTATAGCTAAATAAGCTTTTCCATGCTATTACTATTCCATGATTAGTAATCATGTTACAACTAGCACCAGTATTACTATTGTTATTATTCTCACTTTTGTAATACTATTATGAGAGACAGAGAGACAGAGAGACAGAGAAACCGACTGGGGCAGACAGAGAGACAGACAAGAACAAAAATAACAGCTTTAATTTTGTCTACAGTGTGTAGGTACTACATGACTAACAACCTACTTTTACTCCTTGATTTCAGACAGATTTCATTCATTAAAACACTCAAACCCTAACCAAAAGGACATCCCTACTGTTACAATGAGCACTAACAAATGATTAGGATCAAGTGCAGCCAGGTCCATTAAACCTGTACTAGCATCCCTAAGGGGGAAAGAGCAATGTTTTTCTACTGTGATATCAAGTCTGGTTTCTAGGCCTGCATCCCAAATGGCACCCTATTCCCTTTATAGTGCACTACCTTTGACCAGGGCCCATAGGGATCTGGTCTAAAGTAGTGCACTATAAAAGGGAATAGGGTACCATTTGGAATGCAGAACTAGATCCAGAGATCACTGCTCCCACCCCTCAAAAGAGCCATTCTTCAACACAAGGGCACTTTTACCTGGAGCTACTGTATTGTAGAATACACATCTAGGCTAACGTTAGCGCTCTCCCCTCTATCCTCTGAGGACTGAAACCAATACAAGCAATCCCACGTGGGCAGCTACAGCGCTATCACATTCACCCACTCTGTGTGTTTCTTCTGGGGCTGAATGAGACAGACCAAAGCCAGAGAACAGATCTCTGTATTTTGTTGTTGCTTGTCTGGGTAAGATTAACATCTGAATTATTTAGTTGGAGTTCTCAAGAGAGGCTTGCTGTTTTGAATTTCTGAAAGTATAGTGCTGTACTGTACTGTGCGGAGCGCCATGTGCGTGTGCATCTAGGGGGTCATTGTGGTCTGGCCTGGATTTGTTGAGAGGGACCTTGTAATTACTGCCTAACAGAGACAAGGCGAGTCTCCTTTTCCAGAAACTGTCACACATACTGTAGTTTTTACGGTAAATGTGCATCAAACATACTGTGGTTTTTACAGTAAATGTACATGTGTGCTGTTGCTGGGTGCGAGGACAAGGGGGCTACTCATCCCAATCTTGCGGCCCTTTCTTGGTTGAATGTCTAGTTGGTGAATAAAAAAAATAATTGGCCATAGAAGTAATGACCAAACACATCGAATGGAGGCCTAGGTATAGTAGATACCCATAGACTTCCAGTCATTGCGCTAACGCTGGTTAACATTGACTCACAAAACTACCTCCAACTTCCTTCTTACTGGACACAGAAACATAAAAATGGTATCCACAAGTTCATCTGACTCTGGGGAAGTAGATAAAGGGCCTCATTGCCAAAATGCAGAAGTATCCCTGTAAGTCTACATTAATATTGTTTTTAATTTACAAAAATGATCTAGCCATTTTATCTGCTACAGCAGGGGAACATGCTCTGTCAGCTTGAAGTCCATACCAAGCAGTGAAAACTTAGACCTTACCGTACATAAAATATTTATATCCAAAAGTTCCATAACACTGTTGTACCTTACTACTTAGTCTAGCTTGCCAGACTTGTAGAATATTAAAATTACTGACGGGTCATGGTACCCAGTGCCTGAGTTTGGCTCAGGGTGTAACACCGTCAACAAGTTATCCCCACGCCAGAGACCGGGGTTCACTTCCTGGTACCTCATCTGATTTTTTAAAAATATATATATAGTGAGGGAAAAAAGTATTTGATCCCCTGCTGATTTTGTACGTTTGCCAAATGACAATGAAATGATCAGTCTATAATTTTAATGGTAGGTTTATTTGAACAGTGAGAGACAGAATAACAACAAAAAAATCAATGTAAAAAAAAGTATATATTGATTTGCATTTTAATGAGGGAAATAAGTATTTGACCCCCTCTCAATCAGAAAGATTTCTGGCTCCCAGGTGTCTTTTATACAGGTAACGAGCTGAGATTAGGAGCCCATTCTTAAAGGGAGTGCTCCTAATCTCAGCTTGTTACCTGTATAAAAGACACCTGTCCACAGAAGCAATCAATCAATCAGATTCCAAACTCTCCACCATGGCCAAGACCAAAGAGCTCTCCAAGGATGTCAGGGACAAGATTGTAGACCTACACAAGGCTGGAATGGGCTACAAGACCATCACCAAGCAGCTTGGTGAGAAGGTGACAACACAAAAGAACTGTCAATCTCCCTCGGCCTGGGGCTCCATGCAAAATCTCACCTTGTGGAGTTGCAATGATCATAAGAACGGTGAGGAATCAGCCCAGAACTACACGGGAGGATCTTGTCAATGATCTCAAGGCAGCTGGGACCATAGTCACCAAGAAAACAATTGGTAACACACTACGCCGTGAAGGACTGAAATTCTGCAGCGCCCGCAAGGTCCCCCTGCTCAAGAAAGCACATATACATGCCCGTCTGAAGTTTGCCAATGAACATCTGAATGATTCAGAGGAGAACTGGGTGAAAGTGTTGTGGTCAGATGAGACCAAAATTGAGCTCTTTGGCATCAACTCAACTCGCCGTGTTTGGAGGAGGAGGAATGCTGCCTATGACCCCAAGAACACCATCCCCACCGTCAAACATGGAGGTGGAAACATTATGCTTTGGGGGTGTTTTTCTGCTAAGGGGACAGGACAACTTCACCGCATCAAAGGGACGATGGACGGGGCCATGTACCATCAAATCTTGGGTGAGAACCTCCTTCCCTCATCCAGGGCATTGAAAATGGGTCGTGGATGGGTATTCCAGCATGACAATGACCCAAAAACACACGGCCAAGGCAACAAAGGAGTGGCTCAAGAAGAAGCACATTAAGGTCCTGGAGTGGCCTAGCCAGTCTCCAGACCTTAATCCCATAGTAAATCTGTGGAGGGAGCTGAAGGTTCGAGTTGCCAAACGTCAGCCTCGAAACCTTAATGACTTGGAGAAGATCTGCAAAGAGGAGTGGGACAAAATCCTTCCTGAGATGTGTGCAAACCTGGTGGCCATCTACAAGAAACGTCTGACCTCTGTGATTGCCAACAAGGGTTTCGCCACCAAGTACTAAGTCATGTTTTGCAGAGGGGTCAAATACTTATTTCCCTCATTAAAATGCAAATCAATTTATAACATTTTTGACATGTGTTTTTCTGGATTTCATTGTTGTTATTCTGTCTCTCACTGTTCAAATAAACCTACCATTAAAATTATAGACTGAGCATTTTTTGTCAGTGGGCAAACGTACAAAATCAGCAGGGGATCAAATACTTTTTCCCCTCACTGTACCGTCTGGATAAATAAATAAATACGATGCCTTCAGGAAGTATTCAAACCCCTTCACTTTTTACACATTTTGTTGTTTTACAGCATGAATTTAAAATGGATTAAATTGAGATTTGTCACTGGCCTACACACAATACCTCATAATGTCAAAGGGGAATTATGTTTTTCGAAAATGTTTACAAATTAATACAAAATGTAAAGCTGAAATGTCTTCAGTCAATAAGTATTCAACCCCTTTGATATGGCAAGCCTAAATAAGTTCAAGAGTAAAAATGTGCTTAACAAGTCACATAAGTTGCATTAACTCTGTTTGCAATAACAGTGTTTAAGATGATTTTGTGACTACCTCATCTCGGTACCCCACACATACAATTATCTGTAAGGTCCCTCAGTCAAGCAGTGAATTTCAAACATTTGACCAGGGAGGTTTTCCAATGCCTCGCAAACAAAAAAAACTAACAGATATTGAATATCCCTTTGAGCATGGAGAAGATATTAATTACACTTTGGATGGTATGTCAATACACCCAGTCACTACAAAGATGCAGGCGTCGTTCCTAACTCAGTTGCCGGAGAGGAAGGACATTTCACCATGAGGCCAATGGTGACTTTAAAACAGTTAGAGTGTATTGGCTGTGATAGGAGAAAACTGAGGATGAATAAACAACATTGCAGTTACTACACAATACTAACCTAATTGACAGGGTGAAAAGGAAGCCTATCCAAAGTATTCCAAAACATGCAGTCTGTTTGCAACAAGGCACTAAAGTAATACTGCAAAAAAAAAAGAATAGTGTTACATTTGAGGCAATTCCAATAGAGCATTTTACTGAGTAACACTCTCTATATTTTCAAGTGGTTACTGCATCATGTTATGGGCAATGTTTCCTCAAAAAAATGTTGGCACTGAGCAAATTTCAGATCTGCTGAACGCAAACTTGAACGTTGTGATTATTCTGTGCAACTTCCAGTGCGCTTTCACTATGAACAGTGAGGCTGTACACACTTTAAGTTAGTTTTAACAGTAGCCAAAGCTACTGTGGCTATTTGATCATAATGTAAGCCTACCAGAGGTCTAGCGTCAAAAAACAATGGAAAAATGCATCCCATAACATTTTTACATGGAAATAGCCGTTCTATCATTCAGCCTAAAGTAGCAGCCAATGTGTGGTGTTCAACGTAGGCCTACATTCCATGAGACCTTTGGAAAAAAAACATGCAGGGCTTGACATTAACATGTTTATCCACATGTCCTTCAGACAAGGAGGTGACTGAAAATGTTGGTGTTGTTTGATGGAAGAAACCACTTTATAAAATAAAATGCATTATTATTCCCATACCATTCCTACAGAGAATCAGACAGATTATACTACCCTCTGCCTACTTAGCTTATTCAAGCCTGTATCAAAATACAACACTGCCCCTTTAGCACACAAAAAAGCTCTCTACCTACTCGCTTTTCAAAGATGTCTTCATACCCCTATTCTAGACAAAAAAAGTATCTATAACTGGGCTAAAAACTCACTAACTAGCCAAGGATATGAACAAAATATGCACACGTGGCTACATGCAGCTCTTGCTTTGATCTCAACACAAGCGCATCTACTCATGACCACAGCTGTAAACACAGTCCAGTTCAAAGTAAATGGCACAGATCCATATTTGGCAATGGTCTATTTGCATATAGGACTACTGCAGCTCTGATTGGTTACGCTGCACCGGTCTGTGTAGAGTATGGCCTGAGGCGTGTGTAATACAATCCTACTCCGATGCTTTCTGCCAACAACAAAATCTCTTGCATAGTTTGTTTTGTTTCGGTATGTTGCATTGAAAGTGGCTAATATTGCGTTGATTTAATCACAATTGCCACAGTAAAGGGAAAGGTTAATAGTGTTAACTAACAGGGAAAACTCTAGAAAGTTGAGTGAAGTTCAATCTTGTGTTTCTCTCCGTGGACTGATATTTATTCTGCGCAGCAGTCCTGGGGAGCTGCGAGGCAGTCTCGGAGCTACTGCACGCAGCTTAGAGGGAACATTGGTTATGGGTATGCTTGTAATCATTAAGGACTGGGGAATTTTTCAGGGTAAAAAAATAAACAGAATGGAGCTAAGCACAGGCAAAAGCATAGAGGAAAACCTGGTTCAGTCTGCTTTCCACCAGACACTGGGAGATGAATTCACCTTTCAGCAGGACAATAACCTAAAACACAAGGTCAAATCTACACTGGAGTTGCTTACCAAGAAGAAAGTGAATATTCCAGAGTGGCCGAGTTACAGTTTTGACTTAAATCTGCTTGAAAATCTATGGCAAGACTTGAAAATTGTCCTCTAGCAATGATCAACAACCAATTTGACAGAGCTTGAAGACTTTGGGGCTAATATTGTCCATCCAGGTGTGCAAAGCTCAGAGACTTACCCAGAAAGACTCACAGCTGTTATCGCCACCAAAGGTGCTTCTACAAAGTATTGAATCAGGGGTATGAATACTTATGTAATTAATTTCTGTATTTCATTTTCAATACATTTCCAAAAATGTCTAAAAACATGTTTTCAATTTGTCATTATGGGGTACTGTGTGTAGATGGTTGGGATTCAAAAAAATTAATGAATCAATTTTGAATTCAGGATGTAACAACAAATTGTGGAATAAGTCAAGGGGTATGAATACTTTCTGAAGATACAGTATATAAAACATTTTTGGGAAAAAAAGGGAACATGATTGTTGAGGAGGGGGACTCACCTGGAAGTCGGCGCTGGCGTTGCCGATCTGGTTGACGTTGGGCAGGGAGCCTCCATAGTAGTGGGCCCTGGTCTGGGTCTGACGCAGCTGTTGGATCTTCTGGAACTGCACCTGTTGGTCAACAACAAAACAACATGTCAGTTACCAAGGAGCCACAGAGGAAGGATGAGCAGGATTTATTTGAGGGATGTCCAATAGCGGTCCTGCCTGGAGGTGTGCAGTGCAGGCTTCTACAACGGGTTGGTCAAAACAAGCATTGTGATTGGTCGAGACGCGCTGTACAATAGTTGCCATCTGTCTCTTGACAGTTGCAACATAGTTTCAATATTGAAATTCGATCTCCGCTGTACTATTGAGAATTAAAATGTCAGGACGAGACTGACATCTTTTCTCAGCCATTTGAAATCATGAATCAGCATAATGCAGCTAGTTTGCTGTCTTACCAGCTTCAGTTTTAAGTAATTGCGTTAGCGGTGTAGTTGGCTTGCTCCTCTGAACAGTGTCCTGATGAGAGAGCACATTTTCTATGCCGGGCGAAATCATGCATCATTAGCTCATTGTTATGGATGTATCCAAAACAGCTTAAACAAACACAATTGCAGCTACTTTGCTGTTATTCTAGCTGCTTGACCTGACTGTGTTAGCCATTGTTTGCTAGCTAGCAAGCAAGGGATAAGAGCGTTGCCAGCCAGCATGGCAACGGAACATTTAGAACGAACTATCCATAGATATAGAACACAAATATTTAACGAATGGGTCGCGTCTCTGGCAAACTAACTGATAGAATGAACGGTCAGCCGGCTTGGCTAGAAACCATAAATGTCAGAACTATATTTTCGTTGAGGGATGAAATAGTAGTCTATGAATACATTTATCAAAATAACGTTATATACAGTGCCTTGCAAAAGTATTCATCCCCCTTGGCGCTTTTCCTATTTTGTTGCATTACAACCTGTAATTTAAAATGATTTTTATTTGGATTTCATGTAATGGACATACACAAAATTCTCCAAATTGGTGAAGTGAAAAAAATAACTTAAAAAAATTACACAAAATAAATAACAGAAAAGAGGTGCGTGCATATGTATTCACCCCCTTTGCTATGAAGCCCCTAAATACAGTGGGGGAAAAAAGTATTTAGTCAGCCACCAATTGTGCAAATTCTCCCACTTAAAAAGATGAGAGAGGCCTGTAATTTTCATCATAGGTACACGTCAACTATGACAGACAAATTGAGAAAAAAAAATCCAGAAAATAACATTGTAGGATTTTTTATGAATTTATTTGCAAATTATGGTGGAAAATAAGTATTTGGTCAATAACAAAAGTTTCTCAATACTTTGTTATATACCCTTTGTTGGCAATGACACAGGTCAAACGTTTTCTGTAAGTCTTCACAAGGTTTTCACACACTGTTGCTGGTATTTTTGCCCATTCCTCCATGCATATCTCCTCTAGAGCAGTGATGTTTTGGGGCTGTCGCTGGGCAACACGGACTTTCAACTCCCTCCAAAGATTTTGTATGGGGTTGAGATCTGGAGACTGGCTAGGCCACTCCAGGACCTTGAAATGCTTCTTACGAAGCCACTCCTTCGTTGCCCGGGCGGTGTGTTTAGGATCATTGTCATGCTGAAAGACCCAGCCACGTTTCTTCTTCAATGCCCTTGCTGATGGAAGGAGGTTTTCACTCAAAATCTCACGATACATGGCCCCATTCATTCTTTCCTTTACACAGATCAGTCGTCCTGGTCCCTTTGCAGAAAAACAGCCCCAAAGCATGATGTTTCCACCCCCATGCTTCACAGTAGGTATGGTGTTCTTTGGATGCAACTCAGCATTCTTTGTCCTCCAAACACGACGAGTTGAGTTTTTACCAAAAAGTTCTATTTTGGTTTCATCTGACCATATGACATTCTCCCAATCCTCTTCTGGATCATCCAAATGCACTCTAGCAAACTTCAGACGGGCCTGGACATGTACTGGCTTAAGCAGGGGGACACGTCTGGCACTGCAGGATTTGAGTCCCTGGCGGCGTAGTGTGTTACTGATGGTAGGCTTTGTTACTTTGGTCCCAGCTCTCTGCAGGTCATTCACTAGGTCCCCCCGTGTGGCTCTGGGATTTTTGCTCACCGTTCTTGTGATCATTTTGACCCCACAGGGTGAGATCTTGCGTGGAGCCCCAGATCGAGGGAGATTATCAGTGGTATTGTATGTCTTCCATTTCCTAATAATTGCTCCCACAGTTGATTTCTTCAAACCAAGCTGCTTACCTATTGCAGATTCAGTCTTCCCAGCCTGGTGCAGGTCTACAATTTTGTTTCTGGTGTCCTTTGACAGCTCTTTGGTCTTGGCCATAGTGGAGTTTGGAGTGTGACTGTTTGAGGTTGTGGACAGGTGTATTTTATACTGATAACAGGTTCAAACAGGTGCCATTAATACAGGTAACGAGTGGAGGACAGAGGAGCCTCTTAAAGAAGAAGTTACAGGTCTGTGAGAGCCAGAAATCTTGCTTGTTTGTAGGTGACCAAATACTTATTTTCCACCATAATTAGCAAATAAATTCATTAAAAATCCTACAATGTGATTTTCTGGATTTTTTTCCCTCAATTTGTCTGTCATAGTTGACGTATACCTATGATGAAAATTACAGGCCTCTCTCATCTTTTAAGTGGGAGAACTTGCACAATTGGTGGCTGACTAAATACTTTTTTTCCCCACTGTATATATATATATATATATATACATACATACATACACACACATACACCTGTTCTGAAAGGCCGCAGAGTCTGCAACCCCACTAAGCAAGGGGCACAACCAAGCAAGCGGCACCATGAAGACCAAGGAGCTCTCCAAACAGGTCAGGGACAAAGTTGTGGAGAAGTACAGATCAGGGTTGGGTTATAAAAAAATATATATATATGCGAAACTTTGAACATCCCACGGAGCAACATTAAATCCATTATTAAAAAATTTAAAGAATATGGCACCACAACAAACCTGCCAAGAGAGGGTCGCCCACCAAAACTCACGGACCAGGCAAGTAGGGCATTAATCAGAGAGGCAACAAAGAGACCAAAGATAACCCTGAAGGAGCTGCAAAACTCCACAGCGAAGATTGGAGTATCTGTCCATAGGACCACTTTAAGCCATACACTCCACAGAGCTGGGCTTTAAGGAAGAATGGCCAGAAAAAAGCCATTGCTTAAAGAAAAAAAATAAGCAAACATATGCTGTGGGGATGTTTTTCCATCGGCAGGGACTGGGAAACTGGTGAGAATTGAAGGAATGATGGATGGCGCTAATTACAGGGAAATTCTTGAGGAAACCTGTTTGTCTTCCAGAGATTTTAGACTGGGACGGAGGTTCACCTTCCAGCAGGAGAATGACCCTAAGGATACTGCTAAAGCAACACTCGAGTGGTTTAAGGGGAAATATTTAAATGTCTTGGAATGGCCTAGTCAAAGCCCAGACCTCAATCCAATTGAAAATTTGTGGTATGACTTAAAGATTGCTGTCCACCAGAGGAACCCATCCAAATTGAAGGAGCTGGAGCAGTTTTGCCCTGAAGAATGGGAAAAAAATCCCAGTGGCTAGATGTGCCAAGCTTATAGAGACATACCCCAAGAGACTTGCAGCTGTAATTGCTGCAAAAGGTGGCTCTACAAAGTATTGACTTTGGGGGGGTGAATAGTTATGCACGCTGGTGTACAGTTCAATTTTTTTTGTGTCTTATTTCTTGTTTGTTTCACAAGAAAAAATATTTTGCATCTTCAAAGTGGTAGGCATGTTGTGTAAATCAAATGATACAAACCCCCCCCCCCCCCCAAATAAATTTTAATTCCAGGTTGTAAGGCAAAAAAATAGGAAAAATGCCAAGGGGGTGAATACTTTCGCAAGCCACTGTGTGTGTGTGTTATATATATATATATATACAGTGAGGGAAAAAAGTATTTGATGCCCTGCTGATTTTGTACGTTTGCCCACTGACAAAGACATGATCAGTCTATAATTTTAATGGTAGGTTTATTTGAACAGTGGGAGACAGAATAACAACAACAAAAACCAGAAAAACGCATGTCAAAAATGTTATGAACTGATTTGCATTTTAATGAGGGAAATAAGTATTTGACCCCTCTGCAAAACATGACTTAGTACTTGGTGGCAAAACCCTTGTTGGCAATCACAGAGGTCAGACATTTCTTGTAGTTGGCCACCAGGTTTGCACACATCTCAGGAGGGATTTTGTTCCACTCCTCTTTGCAGATCTTCTCCAAGTCATTAAGGTTTCGAGGCTGACGTTTGGCAACTCCAACCGTCAGCTCCCTCCACAGATTTTCTATGGGATTAAGGTCTGGAGACTGGCTAGGCCACTCCAGGACCTTAATGTGCTTCTTCTTGAGCCACTCCTTTGTTGCCTTGGCCGTGTGTTTTGGGTCATTGTCATGCTGGAATACCCATCCACGACCCATTTTCAATGCCCTGGCTGAGGGAAGGAGGTTCTCACCCAAGATTTGACGGTACATGGCCCCGTCCATCGTCCCTTTGATGCGGTGAAGTTGTCCTGTCCCCTTAGCAGAAAAACACCCCCAAAGCATAATGTTTCCACCTCCATGTTTGACAGTGGGGATGGTGTTCTTGGGGTCATAGGCAGCATTCCTCCTCCTCCAAACACGGCGAGTTGAGTTGATGCCAAAGAGCTTGATTTTGATCTCATCTGACCACAACACTTTCACCCAGTTCTCCTCTGAATCATTCAGATGTTCATTGGCAAACTTCAGCTGGCCCTGTATATGTGCTTTCTTGAGCAGGGGGACCTTGCGGGTGCTGCAGGATTTCAGTCCTTCACGGCGTAGTGTGTTACCAATTGTTTTCTTGGTGACTATGGTCCCAGCTGCCTTGAGATCATTGACAAGATCCTCCCGTGTAGTTCTGGGCTGATTCCTCACCGTTCTCATGATCATTGCAACTCCATGAGGTGAGATCTTGCATGGAGCCCCAGGCCGAGGGAGATTGACAGTTATTTTGTGTTTCTTCCATTTGCGAATAATCGCACCAACTGTTGTCACCTTCTCACCAAGCTTCTTGGCGATGGTCTTATAGCCCATTCCAGCCTTGTGTAGGTATACAATCTTGTCCCTGACATCCTTGGAGAGCTCTTTGGTCTTGGCCATGGTGGAGAGTTTGGAATCTGATTGATTGATTGCTTCTGTGGACAGGTGTCTTTTATACAGGTAACAAACTGAGATTAGGAGCACTCCCTTGAAGAGTGTGCTCCTAATCTCAGCTCGTTACCTGTATAAAAGACACCTGGGAGCCAGAAATCTTTCTGATTGAGAGGGGGTCAAATACTTATTTCCCCTCATTAAAATGCAAATCAATTTATAACATTTTTGACATGCGTTTTTCTGGATTGTTTTGTTGTTATTCTGTCTCTCACTGTTCAAATAAACCTACCATTAAAATTATAGACTGATCATTTCTTTGTCAGTTGGCAAACGTACAAAATCAGCAGGGGATCAAAAACGTTTTCCCTCACTGTGTGTGTGTGTGTGTGTGTGTGTGTGTGTATATATATATTCTATTTTTTATTTTTTTTGTTTTTTTTGGGGGGGGGGGCATTGTAGAATTTACTGGATTACTACAACTCGCTGTTGGCTGGGCTCCCTGCCTGTGCCATTAAACCCCTACAATTTATCCAGAACGCCGCAGCCCGTCTGGTGTTCGACCTTCCCATGTTCTCTCATGTCACCCCGCTCCTCCGCACACTCCACTGGCTTCCAGTTGAGGCTCGCATCTACTACAAGACCATGGTGCTTGCCTACGGAGCTGTGAGGGGAACGGCACCTCCTTACCTTCAGGCTCTGATCAGACCCTAAACACAAACGAGGGCACTACGTTCATCCACCTCTGGCCTGCTAGCTCCCCTACCTCTACAGAAGCACAGTTCCCGCTCAGCCCAGTCAAAGCTATTTGCTGCTCTGGCACCCCAATGGTGGAACAAGCTCCCCCACGACAGCGGAGTCACTGACCACCTTCCGGAGACACTTGAAACCCTACCTCTTTAAAGAATACCTGGAATAGTATAAAGTAATCCTTCTACCCCCCCCCCATAGAAAAAAAAGAAAAAAAGTGGTTGTCCCACTTGCTACCATAAGTTGAATGCACCAATTTGTAAGTCGCTCTGGATAAGAGCGTCTGCTAAATGATGTAAATGTAAATGTAGAAAAGCTATTGTACACTCGAGGTTGTGCAAAACAACTTTTTTAGCACGGCTGTGCTGATCTACGGTACTTTGTGCCGCCTTGTACCTATGACCACAGCACAGCCGTGCTAAAACAAAGTCATTTATCACGCCCTCTCATGTACAATTGCTTTATTTTCGTCCAGCCCAGCATTGACTCCTCTCCTACTCCTGCCTACATGACCAAGATTGGCCAATGGTCAACCCTGGGCTATAATTGCATCCATTCCAATGCCAGTCAACACAGCAGCTGCATGGGCAGAGCCTGGGGATAATAAGGGCAAGATAAGATATAGACAAAAAGTTGTACACAAGAAAACTTAAAGATACACTATGGAAGTTACGTTGCTAGTTTAGTTAATTGGTTAAAATCAAATGTTGCCTTGAATGTTGGCTGTATGGTTCATTTACATGTGATATAATCCTATAATACTATCAATTTCTTATTTCATAAAATCACAGAAATCCTTAGGTTTTAGACAAACAATACTTAGGCTATGCTTTTGCTCATGGGTGTGGAGAGGTGTGTCATTTCTGTCCAATGACATCAAATCAAATCACATTTTATTGGTCACATACAAGTGTTTAGCAGATGTTATTGCGGGTGTAGCGAAATGCTTGTGCTTCTAGCTCCGACAGTGCAGTAATATCTAACAAGTAATATCTAACAATTTCACAACATATACCCAATACACACAAATCTAAGTAAGGAATTAATTAAGAATATATACAGTGGGGAGAACAAGTATTTGATACACTGCCGATTTTGCAGGTTTTCCTACTTACAAAGCATGTAGAGGTCTGTAATTTTTATCATAGGTACACTTCAATTGTGAGAGACGGAATCTAAAACAAAAATCCAGAAAATCACATTGTATGATTTTAAGTAATTAATTTGCATTTTATTGCATGACATAAGTATTTGATACATCAGAAAAGCAGAACTTAATATTTGGTACAGAAACCTTTGTTTGCAATTACAGAGATCATACGTTTCCTGTAGGTCTTGACCAGGTTTGCACACACTGCAGCAGGGATTTTGGCCCACTCCTCCATACAGACCTTCTCCAGATCCTTCAGGTTTCGGGGCTGTCGCTGGGCAATACGGACTTTCAGCTCCCTCCAAAGATTTTCTATTGGGTTCAGGTCTGGAGACTGGCTAGGCCACTCCAGGACCTTGAGATGCTTCTTACGGAGCCACTCCTTAGTTGCCCTGGCTGTGTGTTTCGGGTCGTTGTCATGCTGGAAGACCCAGCCACGACCCATCTTCAATGCTCTTACTGAGGGAAGGAGGTTGTTGGCCAAGATCTCGCGATACATGGCCCCATCCATCCTCCCCTCAATACGGTGCAGTCGTCCTGTCCCCTTTGCAGAAAAGCATCCCCAAAGAATGATGTTTCCACCTCCATGCTTCACGGTTGGGATGGTGTTCTTGGGGTTGTACTCATCCTTCTTCTTCCTCCAAACACGGCGAGTGGAGTTTAGACCAAAAAGCTTTATTTTTGTCTCATCAGACCACATGACCTTCTCCCATTCCTCCTCTGGATCATCCAGATGATCATTGGCAAACTTCAGACGGGCCTGGACATGCGCTGGCTTGAGCAGGGGGACCTTGTGTGCGCTGCAGGATTTTAATCCATGACGGCGTAGTGTGTTACTAATGGTTTTCTTTGAGACTGTGGTCCCAGCTCTCTTCAGGTCATTGACCAGGTCCTGCCGTGTAGTTCTGGGCTGATTCCTCACCTTCCTCATGATCATTGATGCCCCATGAGGTGAGATCTTGCATGGAGCCCCAGACCGAGGGTGATTGACCGTCATCTTGAATTTCTTCCATTTTCTAATAATTGTGCCAACAGTTGTTGCCTTCTCACCACGCTGCTTGCCTATTGTCCTGTAGCCCATCCCAGCCTTGTGCAGGTCTACAATTTTATCCCTGATGTCCTTACACAGCTCTCTGGTCTTGGCCATTGTGGAGAGGTTGGAGTCTGTTTGATTGAGTGTGTGGACAGGTGTCTTTTATACAGGTAACGAGTTCAAACAGGTGCAGTTAATACAGGTAATGAGTGGAGAACAGGAGGGCTTCTTAAAGAAAAACTAACAGGTCTGTGAGACCCGGAATTCTTACTGGTTGGTAGGTGATCAAATACTTATGTCATGCAATAAAATGCAAATTAATTACTTAAAAATCATACAATGTGATTTTCTGGATTTTTTTTTTTAATTCAGTCTCTCACAGTTGAAGTGTACCTATGATAAAAATTACAGACCTCTACATGCTTTGTAAGTAGGAAAACCTGCAAAATTGGCAGTGTATCAAATACTTGTTCTCCCCACTGTACATATATGGACGAGCGATGTCAGAGCGGCATGGACTAAGATACAGTAGAATAGTATAGAATACAGTATATACACATATGAGATGAGTAATACAAGATATGTAAACATTATCAAAGTGGCTAGTGTTCCATTTCTTAAAGTGGCAAGTGATTTCTAGTCTATGTCTATAGGCAGCAGCCTCTAATAGACTAGTGATGGCTATTTAACAGTCTGATGGCCTTGAGATAGAAGCTGTTTTTGAGTCTCTCGGTCCCAGCTTTGATGCACCTGTATGGACATCTCCTTCTGGATGAGGTGCACCCATGACCAGCTCGGAAACCGGATTGCATAGCGGAGAAGGTACGGTGGGATTCGAAATGGTCAGTGATCTGTTTGTTAACTTGGCTTTCAAATACTTTCAAAAGGCAGGGCAGGATGGATATAGGTCTGTAACAGTTTGGATCTAGAGTGTCACCCCCTTTGAAGAGGGGGATGACCGCGGCAGCTTTCCAATCTCTGGGGATCTCAGACGATACGAAAGAGAGGGCAGTCAAGTCTGGGGTGAATCAGGGGCTAAATCTGTTCTTAGTTCTGAATTTTTTGAATGGGGCATGCTTATTTAAGATGGAGAGGAAAGCACTTTTGAAGAACATCCAGGCATCCTCTACTGACGGAATGAGGTCAATATCCATCCAGGACACCCGGGCCAGGTCAATTAGAAAGGCCTGCTCACTGAAGTGTTTTAGGGAGCGTTTGACAGTGATGAGGGGTGGTCGTTTGACCGCGGACCCATTACGGACGCAGGCAATGAGGCAGTGATCGCTGAGTGGGTCAAGGGTGGCAGGTAAGGTAGAGGTGATATGATCCTTGACTAGTCTCTCAAAGCACTTCATGATGACAGAGGTGAGTGCTACGGGCGATAGTCTTTTAGTTCAGTTACCTTTGCTTTCTTGGGTACAAGAACAATGGTGGCCATCTTGAAGCATGTGGGGACAGCAGACTGGGATAGGGAGAGATTGAATATGTCCGTAAACACACCAGCCAGCTGGTTTGCGCATGCTCTGAGCACGCGGCTAGGGATGCCGTCTGGGCCGGCAGCCTTGCGAGGGATAACACGTTTAAATGTTTTACTCACGTCGGCCACGGAGAAGGAGAAAGAGAGCCCACAGTCCTTGGTAGCGGGCCGCGTCGTTGGCACTGTGTCATCCTCAAAGCGGGCGAAGAAGGTGTTTAGCTTGTCTGGAAGCAAGACGTCGGTATCGGCGATGTGGCTGGTTTTCCTTTTGTAGCCCGTGATTGTCTGTAGACCCTGCCACATGAATTGCAACTCCACTTTGTCTCTATACTGACGTTTTGCTTGTTTGATTGCCTTGCGGAGTGAATAACTACACTGTTTGTATTCTGCCATATTCCTAGTCACCTTACCATGGTTAAATGCGGTGGTTCGTGCTTTCAGTTTCGCGCGAATGCTGCCATCTATCCACGGTTTCTGGTTAGGGTAGGTTTTAATAGTCACAGTGGGTACGACATCTCCTATACACTTCCTGATATACTTAGTTACGGTATCGGTGTATTCGTCAAAATTATTTTCGCAAGCTACCTGGAACATATCCCAGTCCGAGTGATCAAAACAATCCTAAAGCGTGGATTCCGCTTGGTCAGACCAGTGTTGTAGTCCTTAGCACGGGTACTTCCTGTTTCAGTTTCTGCCTATAGGAAGGGAGAAGCAAAATGGAGTAGTGGTCAGATTTGCCGAATTGAGGGCGGGGGTGGGCCTTGTAAGCATCGCAGAAGTTTGAATAACAGTGGTCTAGTGTTTTAGCAGCGCGGGTACTACAATCGATATGTTGATAGAACTTCGGCAGCCTAGTCCTCAAATTTGCTTTGTTAAAATCCCCAGCTACAATAAATGCAGCCTCAGGATGTGGTTTCCAGTTTGCATAAAGTCCAGTGAAGTTCTTTGAGGGACGTTGTGGTATCGGCTTTAATGGGGGATATAAACTGCCGTGGCTATAACAGAGGAAAATTCGAGAGATAATACGGTCGCCATTTGATTGTGAGGTACTCTAGGTCGGGTGAACAAAAGGACTTGAGTTCCTGTATGTTAGCCTAGTTTCAGGAGAATGTCTGTCCATTAAGGGGAACCCTTTTGTCTCAAGAGCACCCCCAGAAGCAAACGTTTTGTAGCCTATCCATTCACCAATTCATAGAAATGAGTCCAGTATGGCAGCCTGACTCCACACCAGGGCCCGTATCCATAAAGTGTCTCAGAGTAGGAATGCTGATCTAGGATCAGTTTGGCCTTTTAGCTCATAATGAATAAGAGTTATATGGACAGATCCTAGAACAGCACTCCTACTCTGAGACGCTTGGTGGATACAGGCCCTGTGCTCCTCCAACACAGGACAGAGGGCCAACTCAGGGACCACACAGAGCATGGTTTGTTCAGCTAAGGTAAACAGTTCCAATTATCAATTCTGATCAGGAAAAGGCAAATCCGTGGGGCGTTTCTTCCTCACACTAACCAAAGGACAAAATTTGAATCTCAAAGACTGACCTCATTTGATGCTGTCAATAGGTTTACACAGACAGGGAACTCTCAGAGAAGAGAGGGCAGTAACAGAGTTGACAAGGAGCTAAGCTAGGTTTAATTTAACACTATACAGCCTCGGGGCCATTCAGGAGACCTTTAGCTCTTGTTGTGATTAAATGTCATTCAGATTTAACACGTGGCTCGTGCTCCAGGGAAAGCTGTTCTCTCTCCGTGTGTCTGACAAGCCGACAACATCCCGCAGGTGTAAGATGAGGCAATGTCTCTCTGTCTGCAAAGTGAGAGAGAACACCATTGATGTTGGACTAGGGCTGAGTGATATGGCAAAAAATATGCCATTCTTTCAAACTTATGGGCGAGTCGCGATATATAGATTTTAATGTTCACTAAATAAGCTTTGTTGCACAATTAAAGGTCAAAACACCACATTTCAAACAGTCCAGAATAATTTAATGAATTCAGGGCTTGTAATATGATACCTAGGCTAAATATAAGCCTTCCACAACCATAAGACACACTAATCATTTCATAATTTCATCAAAATAGTTTATCCTGCATTTTTTTGCAATAATCACTGATCTGGCTTTCAAGTCTATGAAAATGCCATTTTGGTAGAAATTTAACCAGAATATTCACTAATAGTGCCCAACTTCTTGTAGCAGGCATTATAGAAAATTCACACAGGTCTCATAAACAAATCACAAGCCCACGTGCTAATGAGTAGCCAGCTAAAACTTTATATTTCAAGTCTAGCAAACTTGGATCTATTTGCTTGCTAACATGGTAGAACAGTTTAAATGTTAAGAATACACTCTCCTGTCCATCTCCAACTGTTTGAACAACATGTTCACTTTGTTTAGATATTGAAATCAAGTGGCCTACCGGGATAAGATGCTTATTTCTAAGAATGAGAACGAGTTGCTAATTTCTTATATAAATTAGGATTGGGTGATATACCGTTTATACCGTATAAGCGGTATATTTCGAAATACCGACAGTATGATTTTCTAAACTTTTGTTTTGTTTTTTGGGTTGGGGGAACACCCGCATCGCGGGGGCAGTGCACTACGCCACTGCTTATAACTATAAGAAATCTAAGATGTGTCAAATAAATTATATCCAGCTCAGGGCTCCAGCTATGCATTTGGTTCGCTAACTTGCTAGCCAAGTGGCTAGATGTCAAAATCAAGTTTCTTGGTTACAGCAGAGACATTCAATCTCCTCCTGGATCAAGATCCCGGTTGCCTAAATTGTTTTGTGGGTGGTTGTTGAAATAGTGCCCCTTGTGTGCACATCCGGTAATACCATATACCCCAGTATGGTACAGAAACGGTATGAACATTGGATACCGCCCAACCCTAATATAAATTTGTATTTGTATGCTCATTGCACATTTATAAAAACACAGACCAGACAGCTAGCACATAACAGTCTGTGGCTAAAATGCTGCTAGCGGTATGTGGTAGCACAATGCAGCGCGTGACAGAAACTGAGCATACATCATGTTCATTGATACTCTTATTTTAGTAGGGTCTGCTCAATTCTACATTTTGGGAGGGGAGACATAAAAAGGGTATCGTTAGAAAGGTTAACTTCTCATTATTATACTGTAATAGACGTCTCTAAACGTTTCGCTGTCCATATGACCCGATTCTGTTGGACTAAACCTCAAAATGCAAATTGCGAGTTTAAACTGCTTGTTGTCAGTGAGGAAGAAGTTATCTTTTGTATTTTGTTGTGGTGAGTGGCAGGGGGAGGGGCTTGGTGTCTGTGTGCCAGTGGGAAGGTGCACAGTGCACACGGCACATAAGGAGACAAGCCCAAAAAGACAGAACGCTCATAAAAACGGGGGGTGGGGGGGGAATAACGTTAATTATTGCGATACAGGCATTTGGAACATCACACTAAAACATACTTTCAAATTAATTTGATATATCGCCCAGCCCTGTTGGACTCAGCACGTACAAACCACAACCTCTGTTCTGAATCCAACAGCCCCTCAAGAGCAACTTGAGAGGGAATTTCCCCAAAATGCATAGCAATCTCATTGCCAAAACCAAAACTCACTCCCTCTTTTCCCCAGCTTCCCAGATAGCCTACCTAACCTGGCATAGACCACACCTTAATATAAAACCTATCACAAGACAGAGACTGTCCCGCCAAAGCCAAAACAAAAACGCAGGACTATTTTAATATACTCCCAGCCAATTGGTTAAAACAGTGCTTAACGAATGGGGTTTTAGAGGAAGGGATAAAGCAACAAGACAAACCCCAAATACATCCATCATAAACAGAACACACAAACAGCTTTTGGGAAAGAGCACAGTTAGAAAGATATGGCATTTAGAAGCAAACCGGATGGACATCATGAAAATGATCGGAGAGGTTGAGAGTAGAAGAAGTTCAGGAGCAAAAAAATAAATAAATATATATATATATATATATATATATATATATATATATATATATATATAGAATTATTGTAAAATTAACTCTGTCCATAAGGTGTAGATAGTAAGTATAGACCGGAAGTAGAGGCCTGGGCGTTGTTGTTCACTAATTTACTCCAAGTAGGGAAAGGATGGTGGGGTTGAAAAGTAATAAAGGGGAATATATATATAAAAAATAAAAATAAACATGGGGGATTGGAAGTGATGCAGACAATTACATTGATAGAAGATACAATCTATCTGCAATATTAAGCTGATCCATCCCCCCCAAAAAATAAAAAAAATAAATAAAAAATAAAAAACAGAACACACAAACACACACACTCCAGCTCCTCAGAGTATCCAATAATAGTATTCATAAAAGGCACAGAGGGACAAAATGTGGAAGACCTTGCGGTGGCATCATTCCCACGGGTTAAAAGGAGGCAATCCAGGCGATTTCCACAACAACTCATACAAGGGCCTTAGTGACAAACTGCAGATTAACAACATAGGAGAAGCAGAAAGCATCTGCAGACCATGAAGCACCGGTGTAGACCTTTTTCACAAAGCAGGAACAGACTTTGCTAGCTTACTTTCCTAAAGAGTGTGCAACAACAACAACTTCATATTTCCTAGTTCAAAAAGACACATGAACACTTTGCTTTCAATACAAACCAGAAAAACCTGTGTCAACCTACATGTAGACTGCCCTATGCGTTTATCCAAGTTAGCAGGCAAACTCCTACACCATTCAGTGAAATAGCCTGGTCTACTACCTACAGCGGTGGGAAAGCAGTAGCAGTTTACCTTCAGGTAAAAACAAACTAGTGACGGGCAAAATTTAAATTGATAGTTACATATAGGGATATTATTTTTGACAATATCACAATATTATTTTTGCACTAATTTGCTGTACCTGCACCAAAACTCCAGTATTTTTCCTTCATAGCTTGTTCTCCATCTTTTTAAATAGGGAGCCAATTTGTTTTAAGCACCTTTAATTCCATGACTGATCAAAACTTGTTTTCTCATGGCTCTCGCATCCCTCTGCAGGAGCAATATATTTGGAACATCAAATTGCAATAAAGTCACAGTATCAAATTGCAATTGTTTTGGCTCTGTAGCACTTTGGATTGGAAATTAGGTTAAAGTGCAGACTGTCAGCTTTAATTTGAGGGTATCTTCACAATATCGGTTGAAGCATTTAGAGAATTACAGCATTTTCTGTAGATAGTCCCCCTATTTTAGGTGACCAAAAGTATTGGGACACATTGACTTCTGTGTGCTAAAGTAGTCAAAAGTTAAGTATTTGGTCCCACATCCATAGCATGCAATGACTACATCAAGCTTGTGACTACACATTTGTTGGATGCATTTGCTGTTTGTTTTGGTTGTGTTTCAGATTATTTTGTGCCTAATAGAAATTAATGGTAAATAATGCATTGTGTCATTTTGGAGTCACTTATTGTAAATAAGAATAGAAGTGCTGGAGTACAAAGCCAAAACAAAAAAATGTGTTACTGTCCCAATACTTTTGGAGCTCACTGTATAGAATAGTGAGAATCGCAATACATATCGTACCGGCACCAACATATCGCGATAATATCATATTGTGAGATCCCTGGCAATTCCCAGCCCTAAAACAAACCAACTCAGTGCCATTCGAGCACTTTCAACTCAGCCTGTAATGGCCTGTTGTGAATGTTGAAACAGAGAGTTTTAATTACAGCCGTTTTCTGCAACCCACTCACTGGGCCTCTGTCTCTCAAGGGTCATCAACAGTTCATACCTTATGGGCAACATCACTCGGAGTAGCCTCCAAACCACATCTCCTTTAACTGGCCATTTCCAACTCTGGCCTCTCATAAAAGAAGACATTGTGAACCGATGGTATGGAAATAACATGAATGGAACCTTTATATTTTTTCCCAGGAGATCATGTCAGTTTTCTTGACTGTGTGCGTGTAGTAGCACCTGAGCTCAATTGAGTCTCACAGCAAAGGGTCTGAATACTTATGTAAATAAGGTATCTGTTTTATTTTTAATACATTTTCTAAATTTTCTAAAACCTCTTTTCACTTTGTCATTATGGGGTATTTAGATTGATGAGGAAATTGTTTTATTTAACCAATTTTAGAATAAGGCTGTAAAGTAAGAAAATGTGGAAAAAGTCAAGGGGTCTGAAAACTTTCCGAATGCACTGCATATAAAGCGCTGCACAATTAATCAAATTCATATCGAAATCGCAATAGTGACATGTGCAATATCCACATTAAAAGAGATTTATATCGCATGCAATATTCTGAAACGCATCTCAGCCACTTGCAACATTTGTTATAGTTTACTCAGTTCTCCTCCTCTTGCGGCTGCTTCCCACACACACCAAGTGCCTCCCATAGACATTAAAACCAGTAGATGGTGACTTCATCCACGTATTCCCATGGAAAACTCCCGATGGCGCATGAAGCGGGAAGTATTTGAAGTGTGCCTTATTGCTGAATGGGGCTGAATAGCACAACAAAATAATACATGAGAAAAATAGTGAAAGTGGCCGTAACTAGCAAAGGATCATGGTCGATGTAGTCGTTTTCATCCTGCATGAGAGACACGTGCATGAGGGCGCGAGCCTCCTCGTAGCCTGCCGGCCCGTTATTGGTCTGTGTCAGCACGTGGTCCTGTGTGACGACAAATGTTGTAGTCGGAATGGATCACTATTTAATTAAATATCTCGATTTGTAGCGAACTTTAAAATAATTTGTAGTTGGACTTGATCAAAATAAAAAAAACTACTTGTAGAGCTCAAAACAGGCGCCTACATTTTTTGGGTTTGGCCGTTCTGGCGATCGTAATTGACATAGGCTTTCTAGGGCAGACCAGGGCTTTGGCACCGCTAGTTTGCTACGCAGTAGCCGACCAGCAGAGCTAATGACTTCACGCTCCAGACCGGACACTGGGGGCCTGGCGCCTCCCCTGTCACTCAAGCAGCACAGTTCCTCCTCCTCGCTGTCAGATTCACTATAAGTTTGCTTGCTGTTCTGTAAGGTTAAATGCAGTCAACCGATTGTTCCAAACAAGAACGATGCTGCTTTCCATTCTGCTTCTTAATATAAGTCATTTAAATATGACATTGGATGCAAAGCTGGTACATTTCAAGTGACTCAGACCCACAAGAAGTGTCCTTCCTAGCTAGCTGGATACACATGGTGAACTGGTTATGAGTAGTTAGCAGATGAGGCAGGGCTGGTATGCCTACACAAGGTTCCCTGCAAGCTTTGGCCATTCATTTTATTTTACACACACATTAAAATACAAAAACACAGTCATGGGAAGCGCAAATAAAACCTCACAAATCACCCAGAAAACAGTTACATTCCTCCGAAAATAAGTCCCCAATACAAGGATGCCCTTGCCATCTTTACATTCAACCTGCCAACCTCCAACGGTTACAGGCTACCAACACTGAGCAAAACCAGGCATGCGTCACCCAACGCCCCCAATAACTCTGCCTTTTTACTCCATTAAGATAAATGCAGGAGAGACCTCGAGGGCTCTATTGAAGATAAGAGCAGCATGACTGTGTGTGTGTGTGTGTGTCCCACTGTAAAGCAATGTGAGAGCTGCTCGTTCACAATAGAGGGGATTGATTTGAGACCTTGATGCAGCCTAACAGTAAACTGGCCTTGGGTGTTGTAGAATGCAATTGTCCTGACAAATGTAAAGTGCTGCCCAACTCAAAGTTAGCCTAGCTACATTAACATTAGTAACTGTAAGTTGCTCTAGATAAGAGTGTCTGCTAACTGACTAAAATGTAAATGTAATAAATAGTCAAATGGATGAGATCTGCACATAATTAGCGGTTTGGGTCCCTTTCAGTGCAGAAAAGTCAGGTCTGAAGATCTCACTTCTCTGTATAAAAAAATGCAACATAATGGTTTATTCAAACAGATGATTACAGGGGAATGTAGCTAAGCCACAGTATATTGTGCAGGCAAAATTAGAGGCGCCATTACAATTGCCATCTATACATCATCATATGACAACAACACATTGCTGCTAATGATGACTCATAAAAGAATATGCAGCTGCTGGCTGGTTATTAACCAATCATTTCATACAAGAATAGGCTGACTAGTGCAAGAGTGGGTGGTGCAGAAAGCATGTTCACTGGTGATGTTTCTGTTCAGATGACATCACACACAAGGCAGTGATCAATGATGGCCTATGTCTAATTAGTGAGTGTGAACTGTCAGCCATCGATTGATAGCCCCCTGTTTAGGCTAAATATATTTCCAAACAATCCTGATGAATTTAACATCGATTTATGATTCTCCTTGTTGTAAGTATTAAAAACAACCTCATTGTTAACTACAGTCATTGTAGTTCTATACTAAACAATAACCATAGGGGTATTTTTTTTTTTAACAGCTAGCCTTATTTCGAAGTAGCCTGCCTAACTATAACCTCAATGAATTGTAATTCGTTTTACAAGTTTGACAGGTGCCCCGCTGCTTGACAGCGGAGAGCATTCACACCTTGCGGGATTGCCTGTCCAACTTCCTTGATCAAAATAAACATGGCATTCTTATCTAGTTTGAGACAACTCATGCACTAATAATCACACTTAATAATTCGATATTTATAGACAGGGATCTGCTTACCCTTGAGACAGTGAGATCTGTCATAAGCTGATCGAAGGCCCGCGTCTCCTCTGCTTGTTTCTGGTTGTGCAGCGCTATCTTTTCGCTGAACTTCCTGGGGTTTGAGCCACCCGAGCCCGGGGATCCGGACATGGTGTGGGCCGCACAGTTTCAAAACTTTACTTAAAAAATGTAAAGCGAGTGCTTGGTGCACAAATATAGATAGTGTAGTTTTGTATGTCAGTCCACTTTTAGCGAATCCATCAGTGCTGCTTCAAAAATCGTCGCGTTGGCAAATCTTGGGTGCTAGCTAACTTTAGCTCGATAGCCACATAAGTTAGCTAACTAACAATAGTAAACAGTTCAGCTGACAAGTGTTTGTAAACAAATCATCAAATTCCAAAATATATTGTATTTTCGTGTCCAGCAAGTAAGGAGTCACAACAATTATCGAAGTTCTTGAGTTTTATACATCCAACGTATTGTCAATGCATGTGAAAACATTTTCATTTGTAAATAGTTAGCTAAACTAATAACAAGCCAACAACTTGTTTGAAACTCAATCAGTAGCTAGTTATGCTAACTAGCTAGCGTGAGAGAGTGCCAGTGCTAGCTAGCTACCTGTCACTTCCATTTTCTTCATTAACAATTTAGCTTAAAATATTTCAGGAAGTATATAATAGTGCATTGTCAATTGAGGCAACACGCGTAGCTAAATAACAACTAATAAGTACTTCAACCTCTTCAAAGCTATCAAAATTGTCATTTTATGCAGTATATAAAAATATGTTCATCGATAAAAACTATAGCTACGCAGATAGCTAGTACAGTAACGTTAGCTACCCCGTAATGCGACACGAACAGCAGAAGAGAAGCGCAACTAACGTTAGCTTACAAATCTTTAGCTATCTAAAACAATATTAGCTAACGTTACCCTCGGCAGTTAGATGGAATTAGCCCAAATATAGTTGTTAGTTAGCAATGTTTTCATTAGCGAATACTTCCCTTGTGGAGAAGATTTCGAAATGTCATTTCAACAAGTGTCGGAAAGATCTTGCAGTAGCAGCGCGAGCGTTACCAGATTGCAAATATCCAAATCCAAATCTCTCGAACTCAAAAACATTGGTTTCGATTCTTGTCCTCTGATTATCCACACAGGCAGGTCGACTATAACTGTTACAACTATTTTTTACCAGCTATATTTAGCTAGCATGTAAACATTCAAATCCATGCGGTAAAGTCTAGCTTCCTCTCGTCTTGTCTCCTCCTGTTGCATATCGCTCCATAGTTTGTCGGCTCTCGTTATCTAGTGAGATCCCTTTCTCCACTGATCCTGCTGCATAAAAACAGCCGAAACAACCTTACCGGTTATGTCCACAGGAGGGCAGTGAAGAACTCTTAAAGGGGACGTTTAGCTGGCTGCATTATCCAACTGAAAATGGCAGCATGGAAACACTTCAAAGGCATCCTTTTTATTGGAGCCAATAACAAGTTTCCATCCACAGTTTTTATGCGAGTTAAGTCATTCAGTATAAATAAAAAGTCAATTTATCTGTTGGCTTTTATAAAATTGTACCGAAACAGAAAGTTTGTTCGACATGGTGGGATCTGTTTGTTTCGGTAAAATAAATTATGCAAGAAATGGTGGTCAAGCGTCTTTATGCGCAAATATTTATATAATAACCATCATATCGAAGTAAATTTGGAGTCATGCGATGATATGGTTTGTGCTGCTCCCACTACAACTTGGGAAACCATGTAGTTTATTAGGCTACAGATGAAATAAGTTATGAACTTCACATGGTGGTGAAAGTGCACGATGATGAGCTTGATGCTTCTTTCCACTAAATAGAGGGTCTTATTCTGGAGACATGATTATCGATGCTTGACTGCCGTTTGACAATTAAAAATATTCTCGCTCTTATCCATAATCTCATCATGTAGACTAGCCTACCCGCACTGTATCTGGGAGCTGTTGGCTAGAGCGCACGTGCCAACACCAGAGTAGGCACATTTGCTATTTAATGCAAGCGAAAAAGTACATTTTGTGTGCACTACCTCATCACACACTGATTTTTACCCACAACAAGTCAGTTTGGTGGAAACACCTCTGGTGGGAAAATGCACACATTTTCTTTATGCAGATTTTAAAATATTTGCATGAAAATCTGTCATCAATTGGATTGAAACCTAGTTTATAGTAGAGGTGATTGCCAACCTGAGATTATTTGACACTGGGGATCACTTGATACGCTGAAATAATTGACTTTAACCACTTCTGAATATAGCCTAGATACACTGAAATATTTGACTGTAACCACTCCTGAATATAGCCTAGATACACTGAAATATTTGACTGTAACCACTTCTGAATATAGCCTAGGTGTGAAAATCTAGCCTTTGTCTGAAAAAAAGGTAGTGTTTTTGTTTCATTTTGTACATAATTTAATCATAGCATCCACTAAGACAAGAAATGGTATACAGTATTACATAATCTTGTGTATATGATACCATGGGGAACATGTGACTATTTCTGTTAGTGTTTTGCTTGTGACACCTAGGACGGGATTTAATCAGATTGGACATGTTACCATGTTTGCAAAGATCGCATTCAAGGTAAACACTGCAGATATCGGCTCAATTGGAAATTTGCCTTTAAATAATAATACAAATTAGGTGGGTGCTTATATTTGTCTACTTCCGGCCTAGCCTTTATCATACGGTTGTTCAGCCTCATTATTTAGTGAACCGAATAGTAATTGACCTGGATATAAATGTCTACTAAATAAAATGACAAACATTTAAGTGCTCAGAACAATCGTAAATATGTATTTTACCACAGTGGAACACACATGAAAGTAAATGAGCTTGACTTATTCAGTTCCTTAAATTGTGCTTTTCATTCTCAAACCTATCCAACCTATCCAACCATCCATGGACATACAGTACCAGGCCCCAATATATTAATATATTGTATTAAGTTATATCTATCATATAAAAAATTACAACCAGACATCATACAATGCAAATGACATTATACTGATATTATATTCTGCAAAACAATACATTTGAACTAATAGGACCAGTTTCCCAGACACAGATTAGGGTAATCCTGAATAGTCCAGGACTAGGCTGGATCTGGTTTTGGGAAACCTTCCCTTAAAGTCAATTTACTATTCATAAATAGTGTGCATAGTAATCAATGTGTATTCCACCTTTTATGAACATTAAATTGTATAATCATGTGTAAGTATTCTAAGCATTTAAATCATTTAAAAAGCATTTAAGCATCTTAATGAATGTTATTATAAAGTGTCACTGGTAATACATATCTCACAAGAAAAATTACTTGTGGATGATATAAAATTGAAATAAATGACATATTGCATTATTAAAGCTTTATTAATTTTATAACATGTAAAACATTCTATGGACTACGGGCAAAACATAGCACAGAAAGAACATAGGCTCCTAGATAACTATATCCTGGTTAGGCCCAGTGTAAATTAACTTCAATTCAAGGGTACACTGGTTTAAAAAACAAAAACATTTCAAAACAATTCTGACAAGGCAGTACTGTATATCACGCTTTCCAGTCTTCTGAAATAGAACAAATTTCATAAGGATTCTGTGCCGAGACGGTTTGTTTAGTGTACAGTGAGTGACATCTACTGGAACCTAAAGCATATCTCTCTTCATTATTATATAATACTGCACTCTAGACTGGAGTGTATGAACGGTTTCCTTTAGAGTGGTTAACGCAGTAAAAAAAACTGAAGTCACCGTATTTTCAATTAATAATGAATGTGTGACTAAAGAACTATGAAACGTGATTTGCTCTGATACAACTATGCTCCTTAAAGGAAAATAAAAGGAAGTAATGTTAACTATACTTGGAGGACTCACAACACTTAAACATGAATAAATAAGGACAGTTTTCGATTTATAAATTTATTTAACACAAAGCATGATAAAACATCTCTTCTACATTGATTGTTCAGTTTAGTCTCTACTCTTGAAAGGCTATTTCCTATGCCAATAGTGGATTTGCAAGTTTCTTAAAGCTATACTGTATGACAAAATTGCTTGCGTGATGTCATCAACATGCAACTCTTGAACTGTGTTTCAAATAACCGGAAAACGAGCGCCTGACACAGACAAATCCCTATCTTATACCTTTGACCGCCTTACAGTAACATAGTAACACAAAACGCAACAAGCACTCTGGATCACGCACTCTGGATCCCGACTAGGATACACTTGGAGCATCCAGCAGGCTTCCGGAGGACTTTTCCTTGGAGAATAAGGCACATACCGTACGGTGAATATTCCATCTCAATAAGGCACATAATGAATGCATACTTAAAGTAGTGCGGAAGAGGGGGAAACCGAGCTAAGATAAGACAGCATGGGGCCAAGGCCCTCTCTGTTAGATGTTCTGTTCTCAACAGTGTCTGTAGCCCCCTCTCCTTCCCTCTCTCTCTCCCCGTCTCATCCATCTATTTTCCGTAAAACTTCTTGTTGAGCAGGAAGATGAGCAGGTTGACATTGATGGTGGCCCTGTCGAAGAGCTTCATCACAGCCACACCCTCGTACTGCAGCTGCAGGAGGTCCTGGGAGAGAGAAGAGAAGGAAGAGATTGAGGGAGGAGGGAGGAGAGAGGGAGGATAGAATGGAGAGACAGATGGAGAGAGAGATGGAGAGGGGGGAGAGGAAGAGAGGGATGAAGAGGAGGAGAGAGAGAAAGTGAGAAGGAATCATTACAAAAAGTATAAAAACAGACAACAGAAATATCAACAAACCATAAAATCCCATTTGACCACCACCTTCTTTCTCACATTCCTGCATCACTGTACATCATTCATTAATTCATTCAATCATACAGTATATATACCTGGTATTCCAACTGTAACGTCTCCAAGTGCACTCCCATGAACTTGGCCTTCACATCGAACACTCCAACCGCCTCCGACGGAGAGATCTCAAAGATAACGTTCTTAAACCTGTTTAGGGGTGGGGTGGGATGGGAGTGTACACAGTGTGTCATGTTGGTGTAGTCTCTGAACAGGTGCCCACTCGGGATGGGTGGGTGGGTGTATGTGTGTGTGTGTCACTATGCAGGTATGGGAATTATACGGGCAGGTATGGCTACAGTGCCAAAGTAGTAAGTTCTGTATATGCAAATATGCGTGAGATATATAGATATAGGCTACGGCCACACAGATTAAATCTTATAGGTTTTCATCAATTGTTCGTTTTTGACCGTCAAAAGTTCAACTCAAGTCAATTATTTTCGTACGAGTTGCATCAATAAAAGAGCGAAATTTGTGAGTTTTTTTAATCAGACAAACATCTCCGCCGTCCATCATCTGTCAACAGATGACTCCCATTAAAATAAAAGCTGTCTCAAACCGGATGTTTCGGACACACATTCTCTGTGTGTAGCCATTGGCTAGAGAGCTTAATGTTCATGCTCTTGGTTAACGGCTTGGTTACCAAAAAACTGGCAACTGGATCTGATGTCTCGGCGCAGTCGATTGTATGACTTAAAATGTTTACATGAAAGTGTGTTTTTGATTTATCAGATTTGTAATTGAGAGTCATGAATTGATTGGTTGATTGATTGATTAAAAGAGGACAGAAAGGGGCACAGCTACCCTCACCCATTCTGAGCAAAAGCATTAACCCTATTGTTTGCATAAAACTAAGGATTTGTGTGGTGTCATGAGATAAGACATGTATTCATATTACATCATATTTACCATACAGCTAACATTCAAGCCAACATTTGGTAAACAATTATCAACTAAACATCCAAGGTGTAGCTTTAACTTACTGGTTTGTCTGCAGGTCTTCCAAGGTGTATCTTTAACTTACTGGTTTGTCTGCAGGTCTTCCAAGGTGTATCTTTAACTTACTGGTTTGTCTGCAGATCTTCCAAGGTGTATCTTTAACTTACTGGTTTGTCTGCAGGTCTTCCAAGGTGTATCTTTAACTTACTGGTTTGTCTGCATATCTCCCAAGGTGTATCTTTAACTTACTGGTTTGTCTGCAGGTCTTCCAAGGTGTATCTTTAACTTACTGGTTTGTCTGCATATCTCCCAAGGTGTATCTTTAACTTACTGGTTTGTCTGCAGGTCTTCAATCTCGATCAGCACACCCTTCTCATGGAGGCGAGCGGCGGTGTATTTCTGAGACACCTGTTTACTCTTCTTGGCCTTGGTGTCACCTGGTTTCTTTGACAGCCTGAGGAGGGAGGGAGGGGGGAGAGAGGGAGAGAGAGTCTGTCCATAACACTGCCACACATCGTAACATAGCAGAGGAAATAGCAGTCCATGTAAGGATGTTTCCTCAACTTGAGATGCAGTTGCCTTGTGCTAGAACCAATAACAATTTGGTAGTTCCATTCCGGACCCTACCCTCTTTTGTAACGGCAACCCTTCTATGTTCAGGGTTGTGTTCACTAGGCACGAAACAGAATAAAACAGTCTAAAACTGAATAAAATGGCGAGGTACTTCCTAGACTTGTCCAATAACAAACACGTGTTACGTTTTGTAACATTTTGTTAATGTGTGTCCTAATGAACACAACCCAGATGTAAGAAGTATGCTGATGGCCCTCTAATAGGCTCAAACCTTTGTGACCTCTGCAGTGCAGGTTTCCCCGTCTATCTTATTCACTTACAACCCTTCACCCATCAACATTTTAGTAATAAGAATTCCGAGTTGAGCTCTTGATCCTTTATTCTACTCGCATACAAAACATCCTCCGTCAACACTGGGATTCAAACCTGCATCCCTCCGGTTACTGGCCCACCTCTCAAACCTGAAGGCTAGCGTCTTCCCTCTGGTATGAAGAGAAAGGCCACTCACTTGCCCTTGTTGCTGGCCAGGTTGTCCATGCAGGTCTTGATGTACTGGTTGTAGTAGTCGATCTGGACGTTGTAGAAGGCGGTCTTGGAGTTGAGGGCGGTGTTGGTCTGTTGGAGCTTCACCAGCTCCGCCTTCCTCCGCTGCCGATACCGCCGCTGGTTTCGGATGTCCTGGAACACACACGTTATATTTTATGGGGCACATATACAAAAACATCCATAATCACATGTATATGATAAGTACCACACACACATCACGTGACAGATACAGAAACACTAGCACACCCCCCCCCCCCCCACACACAGTACCGCGGCGATATCGTTGATGAGGTCCTGGAAGTGGTTCTAGGGGTGGACACACACAGCTTCAACTAGCGAGCTGTACAGTACCGCGGCGATATCGTTGATGAGGTCCTGGAAGTGGTTCTAGGGGTGGACACACACAGCTTCAACTAGCGAGCTGTACAGTACCTTGGCGATGTCGTTGATGAGGTCCTGGTAGCGGTTCTCAGGGTGCACCTTGCCCAGCTCTGCCAGCCGCTGCAGGTTGCTCCTGATCTTGTCCTTCTTGCCCTGCAGCGTCAGGCTGTCATCCACCACCGCCGGCTTGGCCTGCTTCATCTTCTCCGGGGTCTTGGCGTCGCGGATGGCCCGCCGTTGCATAGCACGCTGGTACTCCACTTCCTGGGAGGGGGGAAACAAGGGTGATGTCATGTGTTGCTGTTAGTGTGCGCGAGAGTGAAGTTTCCCCTAGGCACAGATCTAGGATCAGCTTCCCCTCCTCCAATCCTAACCTTAACCGTAGTGGGGAAAATGCTAAACTGACTCAAGATCAGCGTCTAGGGGCAACTTCACCCTATACGGTTACTGTGCACAAGTGATCCCTCCCCAACCCAGAGGAAGTCCTACTCAGTTGACTACTATAAACCTGGTGCATGCTGTCAGTCTTTAGTGGTGTGCCCTCTCTGCTTTATTTAACTATGGCACAACTATATCATCAGAAACCAGGATCAACTGTTAGTATGTGAGCTGCTAACTAATATTACAGGTTTGCATCCTTCCCTCCCCCTCCCTCCCTCAATTCAATGGGCTTTATTTGCATGGGAAACATGTTTACATTGCCAAACCAAATGAAATAGATAAACAAAAGTGAAATAAACAATCAGAAATCAACAGTAAACATTACACAAAAAATTCAAAATAATAGAGACATTTGAAATGTTATTATGGCTATGTACAGTGTTGAAGTAGAAAAGGGAAAATAAATAAACATATAGTAAGTATGGGTTGTATTTGCAATGGTGTTTGTGCTTCACTGGTTGCCCTTTTCTTGTGGCAACAGGTCACATCTTGCTACTGTGATTGCACACTGTGCTATTTCACCTAATAGATATGGGACTTTATCAAGATTTGATTTGTTTTCAAATTCTTTGTGGGTCTGTGTAATCTGTGGGAAATATGTGTCTCTAATGTGGTCATACATTTGGCAGGAGGTTAGGAAGTGCAGCTCAGTTTCCACCTCATTTTGTGGGCAGTGGGCACATAGCCTGTCCTCTCTTGAGAGCCAAGTCTGCCTATGGCGGCCTCACTCAATATGCTCACTGAGTCAATAAATAGTGAAAGCATTCCTTAATTTTGTGTCAGTCACAGTGGTCAGGTATTTTGGCACTGTGTACTCTCTGTTTAGGGCCAGATAGCATTCCAGTTTGCGCTGTTTTTTGGTTAATTATTTGAAATGTGTCAATTAATTATCTGATTTGTTTGGGTCTAATTGTGTAGCTGTCCTGGGGCTCTGTGGGGTCTGTTTGTGTTTGTGAACAGAGACCCAGGACCAGCTGGCTGAGGGGACTCTTCACTAGGCTCATCTCTCTGTAGGTGATGGCTATGTTATGGAAGGTTTGGGAATTGCTTCCTTTTAGGTGGTTATAGAATTTAACGTCTCAATGGATTTTGCGGGTATCGTCCTAATTCTGCTCTGCATGCATTATTTGGTGTTTTACGTTGTACACCGAGGGAGTTTTTTGCTGAATTCTGCATGCAGTCTCAATTTTGTGAATTCTTGGTTGGAGAGCGGACCCCAGTTCTCACAACCATAAAGGGCAATGGGTTCTGCAACTGATTCAAGTATTTTTAGCCAGATCCTAATTGGTATGTCGAATGTTATGTTCCTTTCGATGGCATAGCTGGCCCTTCTTGCCTTGTCTCTCAGATCGTTCACAGCTTTGTGGAAGTTACCTGTGGTGCTAATGTTTAGGCCCGAGGAAGATATCGTTTTTTGTATGCGCTAATGCAACGGTCTCTAGATGAAATTTGTATTTGTTGTCCTGGCAACTGGACATTTTTTGGAACACCATTATTTTGGTCTTACTGAGATTTACTGTCAGGGCCCAGGTCTGACAGAATCTGTGTAGAAGATCTAGGTGCTTCTGTAGGCCCTCCTTGGTTGGGGACAGAAGCACAAGATCATCAGCAAACAGTAGACGTTTGACTTCAGATTCTAGTAGGGTGAGGCCGGGTGCTGCAGACTGTTCTAGTGCCCTCGCCAATTCATTGATATATACAGTGGGGAGAACAAGTATTTGATACACTGCCGATTTTGCAGGTTTTCCTATTTACAGAGCATGTAGAGGTCTGTAATTTTTATCATAGGTACACTTCAACTGTGAGAGACGGAATCCAGAAAATCACATTGTATGATTTTTAAGTAATTAATTTGCATTTTATTGCATGACATAAGTATTTGATCACCTACCAACCAGTAAGAATTCCGGCTCTCACAGACCTGTTAGTTTTTCTTTAAGAAGCCCTCCTGTTCTCCACTCATTACCTGTATTAACTGCACCTGTTTGAACTCGTTACCTGTATAAAAGACACCTGTCCACACACTCAATCAAACAGACTCCAACCTCTCCACAATGGCCAAGACCAGAGAGCTGTGTAAGGACATCAGGGATAAAATTGTAGACCTGCACAAGGCTGGGATGGGCTACAGGACAATAGGCAAGCAGCTTGGTGAGAAGGCAACAACTGTTGGCGCAATTATTAGAAAATGGAAGAAGTTCAAGATGACGGTCAATCACCCTCGGTCTGGGGCTCCATGCAAGATCTCATCTCGTGGGGCATCAATGATCATGGGGAAGGTGAGGGATCAGCCCAGAACTACACGGCAGGACCTGGTTAATGACCTGAAGAGAGCTGGGACCACAGTCTCAAAGAAAACCATTAGTAACACACTACGCCGTCATGGATTAAAATCCTGCAGCGCACGCAAGGTTCCCCTGCTCAAGCCAGCGCATGTCCAGGCCCGTCTGAAGTTTGCCAATGACCATCTGAATGATCCAGAGGAGGAATGGGAGAAGGTCATGTGGTCTGATGAGACAAAAATATAGCTTTTTGGTCTTAACTCCACTCGCCGTGTTTGGAGGAAGAAGAAGGATGAGTACAACCCCAAGAACACCATCCCAACCGTGAAGTATGGAGGTGGAAACATCATTCTTTGGGGATGCTTTTCTGCAAAGGGGACAGGACGACTGCACCGTATTGAGGGGAGGATGGATGGGGCCATGTATCGCGAGATCTTGGCCAACAACCTCCTTCCCTCAGTAAGAGCATTGAAGATTGGTCGTGGCTGGGTCTTCCAGCATGACAACGACCCGAAACACACAGCCAGGGCAACTAAGGAGTGGCTCCATAAGAAGCATCTTAAGGTCCTGGAGTGGCCTAGCCAGTCTCCAGACCTGAACCCAATAGAAAATCTTTGGAGGAAGCTGAAAGTCCGTATTGCCCAGCGACAGCCCCGAAACCTGACTGATCTGGAGAAGGTCTGTATGGAGGAATGGGCCAAAATCCCTGCTGCAGTGTGTGCAAACCTGGTCAAGACCTACAGGAAACGTATGATCTCTGTAATTGCAAACAAAGGTTTCTGTACCAAATATTAAGTTCTGCTTTTCTGATGTATCAAATATTTATGTCATGCAATAAAATGCAAATTAATTACTTAAAAATCATACAATGTGATTTTCTGGATTTTTGTTTTTAGATTCCGTCTCTCACAGTTGAAGTGCACCAATGATAAAAATTACAGACCTCTACATGCTTTGTAAGTAGGAAAACCTGCAAAATCGGCAGTGTATCAAATACTTGTTCTCCCCACTGTATGTTGAAGAGGGTGGTGCTCAAGCTGCATCCCTGTCTCACCCTACGGCCCTGTGGAAATACATTTGTTTTTTGCCAATTTTAACCGCACACTTGTTGTTTGTGTACATGGATTTTATAAATGTTGTATGTTTTTCCCCGAACACTGCTTTCCATCAATTTATATAGCAGACCCTCATGCCAAATTGAGTCAAAAGCTTTTTTGAAATCAACAAAGCATGAGAAGACTTAGCTTTTATTTTGGTTTGTTTGTTTGTCCATTAGTATGTGCAGGGTACGAAAGTGAGATGCACAAATATCATACCCACGCAAGACATGCTAAACTCTCACCATTACAACGGGGGGGGGGGGGGGGGGGTGTATGATATTTATGCCTCTAACTTTCTCACTCATCATTATTCACCATTCATTCAGGACTATCCATAATCATGGTAGCATCCACATTAATGTAGAAGTGTTTAGAAACATATTCTATTCTTATTTACAATAACAGCTTTGCACACTCTTGGCATTCTCTCAACCAGCTTCATGAGGTAGTCACCTGGAATGCATTTCAATTAACAGGTGTGCTTTCTTAAAAGTTAATTTGTGGAATTTCTTTCCTTCTTAATGCGTTTGAGCCAATCAGTTGTGTTGTGACAAAGTATGGGGGGTATACAGAAGATAACCCTATTTGGTAAAAGGCCAAGTCCATATTATGGCAAGAACAGCTCAAATAAGCAAAGAGAAACGACAGTCCATCATTACTTTAAGACATGAAGGTCAGTCAATACGGAACATTTCATGAACTTTGAAAGTTTCTTCAAGTGCAGTCGCAAAAACCATCAAGCGCTATGATGAAATTGGCTCTCATGAGGACCGCCACAGGAATGGAAGACCCAGAGTTACCTCTGCTACAGAGGATAAGTTCATTAGAGTTACCAGCCTCAGAAATTGCAGCCCAAATAAATGCTTCATAGAGTTCAAGTCACAGACACATCTCAACATCAGCTGTTCAGAGGGGACTGTGTGAATCAGGCCTTCATGGTCGAATTGCTGCAAAGAAACCACTACTAAAAGACACCAATAAGAAGAAGAGGCCTGCTTGGGCCAAGAAACTCGAGCAATGGACATTAGACCGGTGGAAATCTGTCCTTCAGTCTGGAGTCCAAATTGGAGATTTTTGGTTCCAACCACAGTGTCTTTGTGAGATGCGGTGTGGGTGAACGGATGATCTCCGCATGTGTAGTTCCCACCGTAAAGCATGGAGGAGGAGATGTTATGGTGTGGGGGTGCTTTGCTGGTAACACTGTCTGTGATTTATTTAGAATTCAAGGCACACTTAACCAGCATGGCTGCCACAGCATTCTGCACCGATACGCCATCCCATCTGGTTTGGACTTAGTTGGACTATCATTTGTTTTTCAACAGGACAATGACCCAACACACCTCCAGGCTGTGTAAGGGCTATTTTACCAAGAAGGAGAGTGATGGAGTGCTGCATCAGATGACCTGTCCTCCACAATCACCCGACCTCAACCCAATTGAGATGGTTTGGGATGAGTCGGACGGCAGAGTGAAGGAAAAGCAGCCAACAAGTTCTCAGCATATGTGGGAACTCCTTCAAGACTGTTGGAAAATCATTCCAGGTGAAGCTGGTTTAGAGAATGGCAAGAGTGTGCAAAGCTGTCATCAAGGCAAAGGGTGGCTATTTGAAGAATCTCAAATATAAAATATATTTTGATTTGTTTAACACTTTTTTGGTTACTACATGATTCCATATGTGTTATTTCATCGTTTTGATGTCTTCACTATCATTCTACAATGTAGAAAATAGTAAAAATTAAGAAAAACCCTTGAATGAGTAGGTGTGTCCAAACTTTTGACTGGTACTGTATGTGAATTTGTCCCAATACTTTGGTCACCTAAAATGGGAGGATTACGTACAAAAAATGCTGTAATTCCTAAACGGTTCGCCCGATATGGATGAAAAGACCCTCCAATTAAAGCTGACAGTCTGCACTTTAACCTCATAGTAATTTCTCATTTCAAATCCAAAGTGCTGGAGTACAGAGCCAAAACTACAACAAAATGTGTCACTGTCCCAATACCTTTGGAGCCCACTGTACTGTTTAGGAGTTCTACTGCCAAGTTCTGTCCAGGTCTCCCTCTCCCCTAGTCTCTCTCCCTCAGTCACTCTCTCTCCCTCAGTCCCTCCCATTCCTTCCCTCCATTTATCTCTACCTCCCCAGTGTCTCACCTGTTCAGGACTGGCAGCCCCCTCCAGAATCTCAGTTAGCGTATCTCCAGGTTGGAACCGGATCACATCCACGATCAGCCGCTTGGTGCTGGAGAGAGAGAGATAGGGGGAAAGAGACATAGGAGCTATTCTAGGGCGTCGAGACAACAGTAGTTTTTTTTTTAGCTGTTACAATGGAAGCGCAACTTTTGGCCGGCGTGAGCAGAGCGCAAGCCACTTTATGCTATTGTTCTCGGGTGTGAGCTGCGCGTCGAAATCTTGAAAATACAACCAGAGCGTAATTTTTTGCGGGGCAGCGTGAGCCTCTCGCGGAGCCGGCACTCACAACCAGGTTTCATTGAAATGAATAGGAGCGTCTCACGCTCTGCAAAGGTTACTACGTCTGGTGTAGCAGGCCAGAAAGAGGGAAGGGAGAGAGTGAGGAGGTTCAGCTGGGAACGCACAAACTGCTGAGGACTCTGGTCACTGATCTGCCCTTCTTTTGAACTAACACCTTGGATCAAATTGCTTAAAAATCTGTCCTCTCATTATCTCCTCTGCTTCATCTCCTCTCCTTCATCTGCACTGATTGGAAATTAAACTTGACAGATGAAAACAATATGGTGGCAGCTCATCATTAGGCTGGCCTACACCTGGTCAGTTCTTTCAGATGAGAGCAATCAGGAGAGGAGGTGAAGAGAGGACCGATTTAGACAAGAGCCCTAGGGAAGGGTTGTATTCTTTATTGTATAAAAATATTACAGTCTTACTTAAGCAGTAGAGTCCTGGCGTCCATCTCGGCATTGGCCTCTCCAGAGACTTCAAACTTGTTGGCGAGGGTGAGGGACACCTCCGTCTTCCCCATCGTCTCCCTGTTGGGGTCCCCCGGGGGGAGGGGGCTCTCACCTGGAGGGAGAAGGGGGACGGTTAGGGGAGAGGGAGTTGGGATTCTACATTGGACGTGAATGACACATGAAATTGTGGGGAGGGTGGAAGGAAGCTCTAAGAGGGGAAACAGATGACAGGTGAGACATTTGGAAGACTGTATGGTTTCCTCACTGAAGGGGTAGAACAGAGCAGATACACCATGGACACATAGGAAATATTTATTAGGCCTGTTCCTTTATCTCATCTTGCCCTCTCTACGTTTCACATATGATATATTAACATGAACACATGTATGAATATATGATATATGAACACAGAATACTTTTGTCTATGGTACTGACCGACAAGGGACTATATGGAATATCTATGGTACTGACCGATAAGGGACTCTATGGAATATCTATGGTACTGACCGATGAGGGACTATATGGAATATCTATAGTACTGACCGATAAGGGACTATATGGAATATCTATGGTACTGACCGATGAGGGACTATATGGAATATCGATGATACTGACCGATGAGGGACTATATGGAATATCGATGGTACTGACCGATAAGGGACTATGGAATATCTATGGTACTGACCGATAAGGGACTCTATGGAATATCTATGGTACTGACCAATAAGGGACTATATGGAATATCTATAGTACTGACCGATAAGGGACTATGGAATATCTATAGTACTGACCGATAAGGGACTATATGGAATATCTATGGTACTGACCGATAAGGGCCTATATGGAATATCTATGGTACTGACCGATAAGGGACTATATGGAATATCTATGGTACTGACCGACAAGGGACTATGGATTATCTATGGTACTGACCGATAAGGGACTCTATGGAATATCTATGGTACTGACCGATGAAGGACTCTATGGTATATCTATAGTACTGACCGATGAGGGACTCTATGGTGGGCACCTCTCCCAGGTCCTCCAGCAGCTCGTGGATGGGGTCGTTGTGCTCCGAGGCGATGGCATCCTGGTGGTCCAACAGCAGCTGAGGGGGGGACGAGCAGGAACATTACAATGTGAAAATCTTTATTGTCCACACAGTGTGGACATTTTGTCTTTGGCTTCATTTGGGAACAAAAACTAAAACACCAAACACATTACCCCTCTGTGGTACTTGCTATGAGAAAATACACTAGTACTTAGTATCACTTTACCCCTCTGTGGTAATGGCTATGAGGAAATACACTAGTACTTAGTATCACTTTACCCCTCTGTGGTACTTGCTATGAGAAAATACACTAGTACTTAGTATCACTTTACCCCTCTGTGGTAATGGCTATGAGGAAATACACTAGTGCTTAGTATCACTTTACCCCTCTGTGGTACTGGCTATGAGGAAATACACTTGTACTTACTATCACTTTACCCCTCTGTGGTACTTGCTATGAGCAAATACACTAGTACTTAGTCACAAATTGTAGAAATGACTCCTGCATGTATATTGTGGGTTTTTCACAACAGAGACAAAGTAAACTCACTGAGATGATAAGTGTGTAAGGGAGTATACATTTTTATTTATGAGGGCAGAAACAAGCATGCCTTCCTGTGTGTGTGTGTGTGTGTGTGTGTGTGTGTGTGACTGACCGTGTGTGTGTTGATGACCTCCCCTATAGAGATGTAGATGACGGGCTTCTGGAGCGTGACCAGGTCAGAGTATTGATCCACGTTGAACTTGTCCTCCAACGACGGGACATCACACGCCGCCAAGAAGAAACGCCTGCGGAGTGACAGAGATACAAGGAGAGTAAGGAGCTACGCACATGCCCCGCCCACCTCAGGAAGTCCACTTTCCAGACATTATTTCCATATTTAAGTGGGGTGTAAATTCACGTGTCACATCATTTTTGCTGGATCTATTTATTTCAAAAGAAAATCAATGCATATTCTAACTCTTGCTTGTACAAGCACGTTTTCCTGTTGATTTTATGATTGTGCAATTGTCTTCTGACCGCTCAAACACATGCCAGTCCCCTTCAAATTATCAACAATGGCACGTGTTTTTTTATCTGCATCCATTTCAATGCTGACACTTGGATGGGTATTAAATGCACCAAGATAATATTTATACCACAAGACAGTGGTAAAAGCATAGCATGCCCTAATGAACACGACCCATAAAAACGGTCCTCCACTGCACCTGAACTTCTGGTAGGAGCTGCTGAGGTACTCGTTGATGGGGTTGAGGTGGGCGTTGTCCCCCAAGAACATCTTATTGGACGCGGCGTGCTGCAGCATCTTGGCGATGGAGCCCAGGTTCCGCCGTTGGTCCGTGGTCAGCTGACCTCCGGCCGACAGGTCGATGATGTCGAAGGCGTCGGGCGCCACGATGGCCGGGTTCATATAGCGGTAGTACAGCAGGTTACCCACGATCTGAGAACACACACACACACACACACACCGTTAGATACAGTACTGTACCTATTCTAGGCATCACATGCAACACCAGGCCTGGCAAGGGACACCAGGGAATAGGGTTTGACTGAAACTGTTGCTGTGTCCCAGTGGACTTGGACTCCTTTCCTTTATAGGCAATACATTATAGCCACTAATCTTGGACTTGAAAAGTTAAGTAATGTTTTGAGGTTCAAGCTTAGTAGTTAGGGAGAAAAAGAGACGAGGGAAGGAAGGTTTTTGACAGAATTGGCATGCAGCCTGTGTGTTTGCAGGGAAAAGGAGGAGAGGGGAAGGAAGGTTTTTGACAGAATTGGTATGCAGACTGTGTTTGCAGGGAAAAGGAGGAGAGGGGAGTGTCTCACCTTGTCTCAGCAGGAGTACAGAAAGACATGTTCCAACAGAGGAGAGAAGATGAGGGAGGAGAGCACAGCTGGAGAAAGGGGAGGAAGAGAGAAGGAGATAAAGGGAGAGAGGAGAGATGGAGGTAAGGAGAGGAAGGAGGAGAAAGAGAAGGAAACCACATTCAGTAAGAGAAGGGTGATAGTGAGTCAAGCTCACCAGGGTAACAGTGCAAGTAGTAGAGGAGAGTAGAGCACAGTAGAGGAGAGGAGAGCACAGTAGAGGAGAGTAGAGCACAGTAGAGGAGAGCACAGTAGAGGAGAGCACAGTAGAGGAGAGTAGAGCACAGTAGAGGAGAGCACAGTAGAGGAGAGTAGAGCACAGTAGAGGAGAGCACAGTAGAGGTGAGTAGAGCACAGTAGAGTAGAGTAGAGCACAGTAGAGGAGAGCACGGTAGAGGAGAGTAGAGTAGAGCACAGTAGAGGAGAGTAGAGAACAGTAGAGGAGAGTAGAGAACAGTAGAGTAGAGGAGAGCACAGTAGAGGAGAGCACAGTAGAGGAGAGTAGAGTAGAGCACAGTAGAGGAGAGTAGAGCACAGTAGAGGAGAGTAGAGCACAGTAGAGGAGAGTAGAGCACAGTAGAGGAGAGCAGAGCACAGTAGAGTAGAGTAGAGCACAGTAGAGGAGAGCACAGTAGAGGAGAGCACAGTAGAGGAGAGTAGAGTAGAGCACAGTAGAGGAGAGTAGAGAACAGTAGAAGAGAGTAGAGCACAGTAGAGGAGAGCACAGTAGAGGAGAGCACAGCACAGTAGAGGAGAGCACAGCACAGTAGAGGAGAGCACAGTAGAGGAGAGTAGATAACAGTAGAAGAGAGTAGAGCACAGTAGAGGAGAGCGCAGCACAGTAGAGGAGAGCACAGCACAGTAGAGGAGAGCACAGCACAGTAGAGGAGAGCACAGCACAGTAGAGGAGAGCACAGTAGAGGAGAGCACAGTAGATGAGAGTAGAGCACAGTAGAGGAGAGTAGAGCACAGTAGAAGAGAGTAGAGCACAGTAGAAGAGAGTAGAGCACAGTAGAAGAGAGTAGAGCACAGTAGAGGAGATTGGAGCACAGTAGAAGAGAGTAGAGCACAGTAGAGGAGAGTAGAGCACAGTAGAGGAGATTAGAGCACAGTAGAGGAGAGTAGAGCACAGTAGAAGAGAGTAGAGCACAGTAGAGGAGAGTAGAGCACAGTAGAGGAGAGTAGAGAACAGTAGAGGAGAGCACAGTAGAGGAGAGTAGAGAACAGTAGAGGAGAGCACAGTAGAGGAGAGTAGAGGAGAGCACAGTAGAGGAGAGTAGAGCACAGTAGAGCTCTAGTAGTAAAGTGCAGTTTAACAGTTGACTATGGTATAAGACTGATAGAATGACACCTTTAGAAGCTCATCCTCTGTAGCGTCGGGGAACTTCTCATGGAGTGTGTCCTTCAGCACCTTGGAGGTGAAACGCATCCCATACCTGACACACACAAAGAACAATTTGTTTCCGTTTTTATAATGGGTTAATTCCCTATATAAGTGACCCTATCTCATAGAACTGATAAGCATCCTAACACACAGTAGCTGGTTCATGTTCTGTAGAGCAGGGATGAAAAACAGTCACAGGTTAAAACTAATGTCTGCTGTTTCTCCTTTAGAACATCACAACATTTCAAACTTGATCAATTAAAGTCACAGATTTCAGGTCTAAATCACCAGTTGATAAAAAGGCAACGTTGAGAACTACTAGATCATGCGGCACTCGAGGGCCGTAGTAGTTGGGACCGACCCCTGTTATAGAGAGCAGCATAGAAATATAATTACTAGAATGGACATTCCCATTCAAGATGACGTTCAGTAACGGGTGGACAGGCAGCCATATTGAGTGTAGCCATGAGTGTTCCAGTCAAATTGCTGTGGTCTGAAGGGCTCTGTCCTTTCTTGTAATTCTATTTCTATTGAGAGCAGAGCTAGAGACACTTACGGGATTTTGTCCACAGAGACAATGATGGCGGACAGGAACTTGTCTGTGACCGTCCTCATGTTCTTGATGGACGCTTCCAGGCGCGTGCGCACCTCCTCGTGACTCATAGCCTGCTCCGGTGTTACCTCATAGGGTAGTTTACTGTTGGAGAAGAGAGGGGGGAGAGTGGGGGAGGGGGGGGCAGAAGTGGTACAGAAAGGGGGGAGGAAGAGAGAGAGAGAGGAGGAGAGAAAGGTATACAGTCATACAATTTTACTCTAAAATTGTAACGACAGCTCTAATACTGTCCATATTTGAACAGTTGACTCCAAACTCCAACTCCTCTCTGACAGTCTCATCTAAACTCCATTACCCAGACTCCTCCTCTCTCACCTGGCCTCTCCAGTTTGTGTCTCCATCTGGTTGACCCAGCTCTTGTAGATGTCCACCGGGTCCGTCTTGATGTTCAGCGTCTTGTCGTCCATGATCTCCTTGACGACAGGTGCCAGGATCTGCCGCAGTGCATTCTGGCCCCGGGCGCCACGGTTGAAGCTCACCACCATCTTGATGACAGTGGGGTTGCCCGTGACGATCTCCTGGATCTGGTCCACTTTGGATCTGAGGACACAAGGTTAGGAACATGGTGAGACACTGCTAGACTGTATAAGTGTTTCTGTGTGGCTCAGTTGGTAGAGCATAGCGCTTCGTCGCCAAGAATCGTGGGTTCGATTCCCGCTAGGGCTACCCATACGAAATATGTATGCATGACTAAGTGGCATATACTATATTATAAACTGGGTTGTTCGAGCCCTGAATGCTGATTGGCTGAAAGCCGTGGTATATCAGACCGTATACTACGGGTATGATGAAACATTTATTTGTACTGCTCTAATTACGTTGGTAACCAGTTTATAATAACAGTAAGGCTATATCCAGGCACTCCACATTGCGTTGTGCATAAGAACATCCCTTAGCTGTGGTATATTGGCCATATACCACACCCCCTCAGTCCTTATTGATTAATCATATTGTTTCTAGTATTAGCTCCTTACTTGATCTCCTCCTGCAGGGCAGTCTTGAAGAGTTTGAGCAGCAGGTACTCCTCTCTCTGGTTGGAGGCGTAGTTATACAGGGTGAAGATCACAGAGTCCATGAACTTAGTGGACTTATTCTGGGGCATCTGGAAGATCAGCTTGGCCAGGTAGGTGGGGTTGGTCTGCAGGGAGGACCGAGAGGAAACAAGTTAACTACGGTTAGATTGGATGTTTTCCTGTTCCGTTTCTATAGTCTGTCTAGCTTACTGTCACCTACAGTATTTTATGTTTCTCAGCTGTTTGCCAGTGGGATCCTCTTTGCAGTACAGCTTTACTAACCGTGTGTGTGTGTGTATTTCCATGTGTGTGTATACTCCTGCTGTGTATAGATTCACACACAGTATCTAGTGTACCTGCAGCAGGTAGAAGAGATACTGATAGGCCTCCAGCTTGAGCCTCTTCTCCTTGCTCAGTGCCTTCAGGCCTCCTCTCTGCTTGTTCATCATCATCAGGTTGGACAGCTCTCCCTTGTTCTTCTTGGTCAGCTTCTTGCTGTGGGACACCACCTCCTGCAGGGTGATCTTGTTCTTGACCAGCAGGCCGATCTTGATGTCCATCAGGTTCAGGTCATTCTCCAGCTGCTGGTTGGAGCGGATGTTGGTGACCACCTCCTCCCGGAGCCTCATCAGGTCCAGCTCTTCCTGGAAGTCCTGGTCACTGTGGTCCAGGAGGTGGACGAACTTGCGCACCACCGCCATGGGAGGGTCGTCAGCGCTGACTGAGTGAGTGAGTGAGAGAGTTTCAGTCAGGATGGAGTCAGTATGTGGCAGAAAGAAGGAACAGGTGAGAGAGAAGGCTCAGTATTGAGAGAGAAAGCTAGTGGTGGGTGAGGGGTTCTCATCATCATCATACTCACTGAGTGTCTTGTAATCGCCTCTGGCTTTGTTGGCTCTGATGAACGCCTGGATCTTTACCACATCATTGATCTGCCACAACAGAGCAAACAGCAGTCACTTCACTGATCAATAACATGACTGCGTCCCAAATGGCACCCTATTCCCTTAATAGGGCTCTGGTCAAAAGTAGTGCACTATATAGGGAATATGGTGCCATTTGGGACGCAGCCCATATGTAAACATTAGGTTGGTAATCTGCGGTGAGTCAGGGTACACAGTTAAGTAAGTGAGCCATCTAGCCTAGTAGCCTCATTAAGCTGAACAGACATTGGATGTGTCCCAAATGGCACCCTATTTCCTATATAGTACACTACTTCTGACCAGGGCCCATAGGGAAGCAGAAGAGAGTTAATGTCACTGTATGCGTCAGGCTAGGATATAAAGAGTTAGATGTGACGTCATACGGTGATTACACCAGACTAGAGAACAGACAGCCTTGGGCACACTATATAACTATAATTCAACCTGGCCTAGAGTCAAGTAGGAGCATAGTAACAAGGAAACACTCCCTGGGAGGAGGAAACCTTGACAGGAACCAGACTCTACAAGCTACTGGACCTTCTAGCTACTTCTCTGTCGTCAAAGATTCATACTCATTTAATGGAAGTATAGTTATCACCCTCAAACTCAACTCTGGACCTGGAAGCCAGCTCCACTGAATGTTTTCATTGTTTTCCTCTAATCGGGGACTGATTTAGACCTGGGACACCATTTGTTCAATCTGGGATTCAAACTACCAGATACTAATACATTCAAATTACTTGCGTATCTTGTAAAATAAGGGTTAACTAAATGATCTAAATAAATCAACTCACATGGTCCTTGAAGTGCTTCAGGCGGTCTCTGTACTTCTTGCGAGCTTGGTGCATCCTCACCATGGATTGGATCTGAAAACAAAACTAGGTCAATACTAAAAAAGCTTTGAAGTTCACCAAAAACGTAAGACTTAAAGGAAAAGCAGCAACACAGGCTCATGTTCATTAAGGCACAAAAGAGAAGAACATGGACTGAAACAGGGAGGGACAACGGTAATTATTGTTTTCCTTTCCAAAGCGTATTAGAACATTGCATGCCCCAATGAACAGGACCCACCAATCAAGGTATGGTTGTTTTATTATAAAAGAGGGCTACACCTACAGTAGGTGGAGACATTACCTTTACAGCATCCTCGCTGTGGTCATTCAGGTACTCCTTCCTTTTTATATAAATCTTCCTCTGCTTGTAGCCTCTAAAATGAGCCTGTAAGATAGACAGACAAATATACAGGACCAGTGTTAAGGAGCATAGGGCATTTTTAGGGCCAGATTCACACACAGTTTAAGTCCTAGACTAAAAATCATGCTCAATGGAGAATCACCATTGTAAGTGCTCCTTAGTCCAAGATGAGGCTTAATCTGGGTCTGAGAAACCGGCCCTTAAAGTTCAACATGGCAATAAAGTGGTAGAATGTTTTCTTTAAAATGTCAGCAGTTCCCAATTCACTCCTTACCACTTCCCCTTGGCCCTAACCCTTCAGTGTTTGCAGAACTGGATAGATATACCGTCGAAGGCTTAGGGCTAAGGGGGAGGGTTAGGGAACGATTTGGGACCGGCTGTGTAGCACTGGGGTTGTGTATGTTGTGTATGTTGTGTGTACTGTGAAATGTGTAATGTCTATGGGTGAATCTCAATTGTATTTCCTTGATTGCTCGCGCCCTCGCTCCTCGCCTCCTTCTCAAAGCACATTGGAGGAGAAGGGGAGGAACCTCAGATCTTCTGCTCCAATGGACTTTGAGAAGGAGATGAGAAAGTTATTATTATTGAGATTCACTCCAAGTCCAAAGGAAGGGAGGAGATTGACCTCTGACCTGTATGGTGGTGATGGCTGGGTCCTGGGATTTCAGGAAGTTGTTTCTCTCCTTCAGGCCTTTCCTCACCAGGTAGCCACGGCATCCAGCCTGCAGCTTGGCAATCAGGCTCTCATTGGCAAGCCACAGCTGCTCCCGGTTGTAGGTGGTGGTCACCCCGGAAACCACAGACTGATTGACAACACAGAGAGCCAGTCACACACAGGCCCACTTACATAATGACATACTATGAACAACACAGCTTTTTAGCAAAAGAGTTGGGAGTTAAGTGAGAATGCTAAAGGAAAACCTACTTGAATTTCACCTAATCGTACGGATACCAAGAAAGTAGTCTATATGGACCATGACGGTATTCAGACTTGGGATCCATGCACTTAACTACTATTGATATCATTGAATGATTTACATGAAAGTCTGAGTTGTGCACAATGATCTCAACTATACATTCGCCTGCATTAGCAGAAACAATGTAAGGCTTGAGCTTGTCCGCTTAGCTACAGATGAGTTTAGCATTAGCATTATGTTCAAAACAATGGGAGTGGTAGGAGGAGCGCGGTTAGCCTGTTAGCATGCTCCAGAAAAGCTAAATCACTGCAACACCACAGTACTGCGGCCTGTTCAGGAGGGTGCAGCGTTAGATCGTCGACATAGAAATTTATTTCGTAGAACAGATATGCGTGTCTGTCATGTAAAAGAGGGAATCATGCATGTTCTATTCATTACAATTCTATCTGCAAGGTTCTGAATGTTTCACCTCAATGAATACAGCCAGAAAGGAAGAGGCAAAGCCCTGTATGAAATTGCCCCTAGATGCGGTCAGTTTTGCATTTTCCCCACTAATGGTTGACGTTATGATTTGGGCAGGAGGAACTGATCCTAGATCTGTACCCAAGGGAAACTTCACCCCAGATCGCCCCGTCTCCTCTTAGCCTACCTGGATGTCCTCCTTGTTGAGCTGGGTGTTGTTCTGGAGGAAGTCTGCAGGTTCGGTCCAGGAGCCCTCTCCCTTCTTCAGGTTGTAGTAGTAGTTGTGTCCTCCCTTCACCCAGTGCTTCATCCAGTCACTGCCGTTGTCACCTGGAGCATGGACACACACACACAGAGTTATGGACATATTTCTCACCAATTTATTTACACACACACACACACACACACACACACACACATATATATATCTATCTTCATCTATCGCTCTGTCAGTCTGTCGGTCAAGGAACCATCTATACCTTGTCTGTTGTACTAAAGCAAGCAATCAAGCTCCTCTATATCTGCACTTCCTGGTTAGAAACAGAAAGTATTTTGACTCTGAACATTAACTTGCTCTGGCTGATGCCATTTAGTCACATTATAACTACCAATGTAACCTATATGTTATTGCACTAACTCCATTGTAGAATAAACTGTAAGTGCAAGTAATGAACACAAAACAATAAAAGTAATGTGTATGACTGCGCCCCAATGGCACCCAATGCCCTATATAGTGCATATACAGTATATTCCCCTCCATAGGGCTCTGGTCAAAAGTAGTGCACTATGTAGGGCATTGGGTGCCATTGGGGCACAGTCATACACATTACTTTTATTGTTTTGTGTTCATTACTTGCACTTACAGTTATTATTGGCAGACTAAATAGCCTTGGTTTCTCAAATGACTGCTTCGCCTGGTTCACCAACTACTTCTCAGATAGAGTTCAATGTGTCAAATCGGAGGGCCTGTTGTCTGGACCTATGGCAGTCTCTATGGGGGTGCCACAGGGTTCAATTCTTGGGCAGACTCTTTTCTCTGTGTATATCAATGATGTCCCTCTTGCTGCTGGTGACTCTCAGATCCACCTCTACGCAGACGACACCATTTTGTATACATCTGGCCCTTCATTGGACACTGTGTTAACAAACCTCCAAACGAGCTTCAATGCCATACAACACTCCTTCCGTAGCCTCCAACTGCTCTTAAACACTAGTAAAACTAAATGCATGCTCTTCAATCGAACGCTGCTGGCACCCGCCCACCCGACTAGAATCACTACTCTCGACGGGTCTGACCTAGAGTATGTGGACAACTGCAAATACCTAGGTGTCTGGTTAGACTGTAAACTCTCCTTCCAGACTCACATTAAGCATCTCCAATCCAAAGTTAAATCGAGAATCGGCTTCCTATTTCACAACACTGGTCATCCCCAAAGCCAACACCTCCCTTGGCCGCCATTCCTTCCAGTTCTCTGCTGCCAATGACTAGAACAAACTGCAAAAATCTCTGAAGCTGGAGACTCTTATCTCCCTCACTAACTTTAAGCATCAGTTGTCAGAGCACCTTACCGATCACTGCACCTGTACACAGCCATTCTGAAATTAGCCCACTCAACTACCTCATCCCCATATTGTTATTTATTTTGCTCATTTGCACATATATCATTCCAGTGTTAATACCAATTGTAATTATTTTGCACTATAACCTATTTATTGCCTTACCTCCATAACTTGCTACATTTGCACACACTGTATATATATTTTCTGTGGTATTTTTTACTTTGTTTTGTTTTACCCCATATGTAACTCTGTGTTGTTTTTATCGCACTGCTTTGCTTTATCTTGGCCAGGTCGCAGTTGTAAATGAGAACTTGTTCTCAACTGGTTTACCTGGTTAAATAAAGGTGAAATAAAATAAAAAAATAAAAATAGAGTGCCATTTAGAATGCACACTGTGACCATCCTCCTCACCCTCCTGGGTCTTGTCCTGTTTGACCTTGGCCAGGTCGTCCTGGTAGTTCTGGGCACACTCAGGGGTGACTCCGTAGAGGCCGGCCCCAGGGGAGCGCAGCGCAGCCAGGGTCTGAGACGCCTCGCCACTGTCCACCGCTCCGTTGATGGCCTGGATGGCCTGGGAGACTGACAAGGGAACAGGGAAATGGAGATTAGTCATCATTCCCATAGTTCATCATTCTGTTTTTATCCAGTTTTTTTTATTTGGCTTTTCAGTATTTCATCATGCTCTCCTTACAAGAAATAGCTTGGAACCAAACCTGTGTTCAAATAGTATGTGTTCTTTCAAATACCTTAGCTGTGTTTGATTGAGATTGCCTGGCACGATGGAACCAATGGAATAGTCCCAAATGTGCAAAGCCTGCCCATCTGGCACTTCAGGCAGTCAATAAAATGTATTTGAAAGAAAACAAGTGATACTATGTGAACCCAGGTCTGCTTGGAACCCTGAGAAAAAGGCAGCATTTTATCCCATTTCCCAAACTGTGGTTGTGGGACAGCTAGGGTGTGTACTATTCTTACACTGCAAGGCCTCCTGGGTATCCTTATTGGCCGTCAGTATGGCGTCCTGGATCTCATCCAACCAGAGCACAGCGGAGGGGTCCTGGGTCTCCTGGAAGAAGACCACACACAGAAGCGGTCAGTCTCACACACTTGGTCACTCTCACGTGAAAAACAACACCCACCGGGTCTGCAGCATATTTACTGCCATTCTACTGAATGACCACTGGGGGGCGATATCCTCCTGCTGAATGAAAGTACTTGGGTCTAATTTGCATCCAACCACAATGGCATGAGACCACAGGAAAGGCAACTCTATAGACTAGTACAGGGTGTCACGCCCACACAACTTAGAACAGAATTCCATATGAAAGTACGGGTCATTGGTCATTCCACTTATATCAACAGAAATCCAATCCAATCTCAGGAGATGGAGAATAGAAGAGTCAATAATGAACACCTGCTTATTGCAAAGGCCTACAGAAGGCAGTGAGACACTACATCTTTAGTCTGATATCCAAGTTGCAGAAGTATCCAATACCCTCCTATATCAGTCCCACCTTCCTACAACAGCATTCCCTCCCTGTGTACATTCTTGACCCACATAACACAAGTCAATTGGATTAGCACATTAGCTTACTGAAACCATGACATGACAGTTCAAAACACTTTCTCAAGTATCTGTGTTTTAAGTATACAGTAACACAGAGCTACAGACAGCTCTCCTCTCTCTCTCTCTCTCTCTCTCTCTCTCTCTCTCTCCTCTCTCTCTCTCTCTCTCTCTCTCTCTCTCTCTCTCTCTCTTCTCTCTCCTCTCTCTCTCTCTCTCTCTCTCTCTCTCTCTCTCTCTCTCTCTCTCTCTCTCTCTCTCTCTCTCTCTCTCTCTCTCTCTCTCTCTCTCTCTCTCTCTCTCTCTCTCTCTCTCTCTCTCTCTCTCTCTCTCTCTCTCTCTCTCTCTCTCTCTCTCTCTCTCTCTCTCTCTCTCTCTCTCTCTCTCTCTCTCTCTCTCTCTCTCTCTCTCTCTCTCTCTCTCTCTCTCTCTCTCTCTCTCTCTCTCTCTCTCTCTCTCCCTCTCTCCCTCTCTCCCTCTCTCTCTCTCTCTCTCTCTCTGCTAGCTGTGCTGGTTTCCGGAGTGAGCAGGGCTAGACGCTAATAGGCCAACAGGACAGGCCCATCTTTGTGCCTCCCCCACCTACCTGCCCCTCCCTCCTCCTGCCGTGTTTCAGGGGAGGGGGGCTGGGGGAGACTGATACCAAAACTCAGGGTAGGTGAGATTCCTTGTGCAAGCCAGGCAGGCAGGTAGTGGCAAGCAACAATCCAGGGTGAAGTTGCCCATAGACGCTGATCTTGGGTCAGTTTTGTATTTTCCCCACAAATGGTTAATGTTAGGATTGGAGTGGGGAAGCGGATCCTAGAGCTGTACCTAAGGCAAGCACTGGCTCTCAATCCGTCAGTAGCAGAATAGCTTTATTGACAGTAAATAAGGGGTTAGTGCTAAATCATATTTGTTTGGAAATGATCCTTGCAGCTTGTGGCAGGTAAGCGATACAGAAAGGGTGTGGTGCCAGAGAGGAGGGGATGGGATTAGAAGGACGTATCTTATTAAATCAGGACTCCTGACAAACACACAACTGCTGGGTCGTATTCATTAGGCACCAAACGGAAGAAAACGGACTGAAACAGGGAGGGACTGAAATGCTCATTTAATTTTTACCCATTACAATAGGTTTTTTAAATGTTTTTCGTTGTGTGCCCTAATGAACAGACCCCTGATCAGAATAGAGGAAGTGTAAGCCGATAGGGTGTTGTTCTTAGCCAGTGAACCCTCCCATCATTGCCTCACTAATGCAGTCTAGTCCCTACATGCCCTTCTATAATGTCTTTCTATAGAGGAACTCCTCTATTCCAGGCTGTTGACTGATATCATCAGAGTGGAGTCAGTGGTCACAAAGCAGCTCGTGAATATATACATAAGTAACATAAAAACATCACAACACAGCGAGTGCACATGCACCCCATGGACACACACACACAGAGCCGTGCATGCTTTAATGATGACGTGAGCGATGAAGTTGGACTATTACGGAGCCCCAGGCTTGTCCTCCCACCGTGTTTACTTTGGCCAGTCAAGCAGTCAAGCTGAACCCTCAGACCACAAGACTGGCACAGAAAGATATCACAGGCTGTACATGGGTGTCTGGCATCATATAAAAACACTCCCTGATGAAACATCAGCGTCTGAGAAAGAAATCTGGGCCGTGTTCAGAAGGCACGACGTGGAGTGAAACAGGGACACACTCTCTGAACATGTCCAATAAGAAACACTTGTTTCCTTTTTCCGTTACAAACGTTTTGCTGCGGCGTGCTCTAATGAACAGGGCCCTATAGTCACACACTAGAAACCTAGTTGTGTCTACAAAAGTAGATCTCAAACCTATTGCTCTATGGTCCACCAAAAGGCTTAAGAATTCACTAGTGAATCATTGCACAAAAGTATAGATCTAGGTCTACGATCTGAAATCATATTCCATGTATTAACCTGGGGCCTGTTCAGGAGGGCGTGATGTTATAGAACAGAATAGAACAGATACAGCCAGATACGATCTGAAAGTTTCACCATACTGAATATCCCCCTGTGTTCATTCTCCTTCAACAGCTCCCATTCCTTCCCATCTGCTACTATCCCCATGCCCAACCAACCCCCTCCACCTGCAGCTGTGGAGCACATGAGCCGCATCAGGCCTTTGAAATCCAGCCGGAACTTCCTTTTTCTAACAACTTCCTGTGTCTGTGCCGTGTGTCTGACTGAGTCATCCAATTCTGAATGCACCGCAGTGGAGTCACTCCTAGAGGACGACTTTCAGTCATGGATTTGATCCTTTGGAGACAATGAAGATGTTTGACATATTTGACCCCTACCCCTGTGTGTGTGGTGTGTGGTGTGTGTGTGTGTGGTGTGTGTACACCAAACATTAGGAACACCTTCCTAATATTGAGTTGCACCCCCCTCCTTTTGCCCTCAGAACAGCCTCAATTCGTCAGGGCATGGGCTCGAAAGCGTTCCACAGGGATGCTGGCCCATGTTGACTCCAATGCTTCTCACGGTTGTGTCAAGATGCCTGGATGTCCTTTGGGTGGTGGACCATTCTTGATACACAAAAGGAAACTGTTGAGAGTGAAATCCCAGCAGCGTTGCAGTTCTTGACACACATCGGTACGCCTGGCACCTACTACCATACCCCATTCAAAGGCACTTAAATATTTTGTCTTGCCCAATCACCTTCTGACTGGCACACATACACAATCCATGTCTCAATTGTCTCAAATATCCTTCTTTAACCTGTCTCCTCCCCTTCATCTACACTGATTAAAGTGGATTTACAAGTGACATCAATAAGGGATCACAGCTTTCACCTGGATTCACCTGGTCAGTCTATGTCATGGAAAGAGCAGGTGTCCTTAATGTTTTGTACACTCAGTGTACGTCTGTCTGTCTTGTCTAACACGAACCCACCACAAAGGAGAATCCTCACCTCAGCTATCAGACCCATGGATTGAGGCCACCAGAGCCCCAGAGGGCCCAGGTTAAACCAACTACCAACTAAATGAGTCTACTGTGAAAAGTCCCCTTCTGATGTAGTGTTGGGCTTCGTGCCCTTTTAAGGAAGCAGACAGAGTAGTCCTGGCTTGTTATTTCCTATGCCTGTGAAAAAGATCGGCAGTGAAATGGCTTGCTTTCTTTACTGCCCCCTACCACGCCCCTCCTCCCTCTCTCTCCTTCCTTCCCTCTCTCGTTCCCTAAAAGCGTGATTTGGAAAAAAAAGGGCTTGGCAAACAAATGAGAGTCACATTCCCACATTGCCACGACGAGAGCGCTCGAGATGTGACTGGCCGATTGTTGACAATTATAACATTCTCCCGTTCCCTGGCTTTGAGAGTACGAGGGCGGAGGCCAAGCTAGTCTATCATCTAACATTGATAAGACACATTTACTTTTCTATCTATAGGCCAACTTATAAAACAGGAAAAACTGTGAGTGCGAGAGAAATAGATACACTGTGGGACACTTTCTATTTAATGCTTCTGGCCTTAAGTTTAAGCACTGACGAGTCATTCTGGTTAAAAACGAGGACAAGCCAGTTTCTGTGGAAAGTGCAGCTCACTGAGCTAAACTAAAGCTTCGGCCCAATAACAACTACATCACTTTCCTAATATGTGACTTCTCTGTGTGGTTCTGTTTCTGTGTTCTAAATCTACAGTCTTCCCCACAGCAGTTCACATCCTCTGCACTTGTGTTTGTGGTAAACCATGGCCCTTACCCCTTTCACCCCACCTGCATCTCCTACAGTCTCCTTAACCTTTCTGTTTCACCAGCAAACAGGAAACAACCAAATATGGGACTGGAGCGGTGACATTATATGGGACCGTTACATAGACATGCATGTACAAGAACAACGACACTCATCACCCCACCCAGGCAAGATAACACAGTTAAATGACTCAGAGACAGTGTGTGTGTGTGTGTGTGTGTGTGTGTGTGTGTGTGAGGTCTGATGAGTTTATGGCTTGTTATCTACTTCCCAGTAACAAGACTGACGTAGTCTCTGTCAGCCCATTTGGCTTTGAATTGGGCTATACAGTTTGACTACTGTACATAAAGGCCTAGGCTATTTTAGCCAGTCCTTTTGTTGTTAGGTTGAAAGAAGGAAGAGAGAAAGAAAGAGAGAGCGAGCGAGACGAGAGAAGAGTAAAGGAGAGGGAAAGAGAGAGGGATAAAGAGACGGAAAAGAAATAGACAGAGGGAAGGAGAGACAGATAGTCAAAAAAAGAGAGAATGAAAATGAAAGAAAAGAATGGGTGCGAGACACAGACAGGAAGTGAGTGGGGGGTAGCAGGACCAGCCGGGGGAGCAGAAAGCATGATCACACCATGACATCACTGAGGGGGTTAGTGGGAGTCATGTGGGGATGATAGGGCTGAATCACATGGAGTCAGTCCACTGTCCCTCAGGACATCAGCCTAGAAAACACCACTCAAAAATAATATTTATACACTGACTAAAAATAATATTTACGCATGACCATAATAATATTATGGTTGTTTAGCAGACGCTTATATTGAAAGAAACTTACACATAGATACATTTTTACTTATAGTACGAAGCCTGTAGACCTTAAGGTAGCCCCATCCCACTTCTGACACCAATGTAGCCAATTTGTATAGACCATACTTATTAAGCATAAGTTTAAACATAGGTTAAGCACTATATTTGAAGGTCTGCCTTAGAGATACACTCAACAACCTATTGAAAAAACACCTGTGAAGTAACTGTAAATTAGCTATATTTGCATACAGTGCCTCGTGTGTTTGCATAATCCCAACACAGCATTGTGCACTCGAACACACCCCTGCTGACCTCGGGACCTATTCATCACCAAGCAAACAGATGCTTTGACGAGAAACTGCATCTCTACTCAATTGTAAACAGTGTCTGTCAGTTGAAAATATCTACAGTACCAAATTATCTGCTTCTACTTTGCATATAATATGTAAATAGTTGGGTCAAGTGTGTTTTTTCATCAAACCTTCTCCATTTTCTGTAATTGTAGGTCAAAACATCTATCAGATGAAAACATTATCTGCAGGGCTAGCTCTATGCTAGTGTGGGCGGCAGGTAGCTTAGTGGTTAAGAGCGTTGTGCCAGTAACCGAAAGGTCGCTGGTTCTAATCCCCGAGCCGACTAGGTGAAAAATCTGTTGATGTGCCCTTGAGCAAGGCACTTAACCCTAATTGCTCATGTAAGTCGCTCTGGATAAGAGCGTCTGCTAAATGACTAAAATGTAAATGTAATTCAAGGGCATCCAACACTGATGCTCAAACTCCCATCAGTCATTAATGCTCCGAAACCAGACAAACTCCCATCAGTCATTAATGCTCCGAAACCAGACAAACTCCCATCAGTCATTAATGCTCCGAAACCAGACAAACTCCCATCAGTCATTAATGCTCCGAAACCAGACAAACTCCCATCAGTCATTAATGCTCCGAAACAAGACAAACTCCCATCAGTCATTAATGCTCCGAAACCAGACAAACTCCCATCAGTCATTAATGCTCCGAAACAAGACAAACTCCCATCAGTCAGTAATACTCCGAAACAAGACAAACTCCCATCAGTCAGTAATGCTCCGAAACCAGACAAACTCCCATCAGTCAGTAATACTCCGAAACAAGACAAACTCCCATCAGTCAGTAATGCTCCGAAACCAGACAAACTCCCATCAGTCAGTAATGCTCCGAAACCAGACAAACTCCCATCAGTCAGTAATGCTCCGAAACAAGAGAGACAACAAGCCTATAAAGAAGGAGAAAGTGGAGGAAAGTCTAACACCTACACCCAGGTGACTGGTCCAGTTCATTACAATGCAATGAGAGGTGAGAAAGACACCGTCCCAGTAAAAGCAGAAAGGAGAGTGTGTAATATGTGTTTGTGCGTAACGTAAAGTGTGTGTAAGGTGTGACATGAGTCAAGCAGCTCTGTGCCAAAACACACCCAGTCAAGCAGTTCTGTACCAAAACACACCCATTGTGTGTGTGTGTGTTTATACATAAATTGGTCCTTACATGTGCCTTCTCCCTGCGGGCCTCAAGCAGTTTGTCATAGTAGTGCTGGGCGATGGAGGGGTCTACGTCTGTTAGCTTGGCTGCAGAGTGCAGGAGGGCTTCTAGGGTGTTCTGTGGGTCTCCCCCATCCAGAGCTTCGTTGATCTGACCGATGGCCACGATACCTAGACACACACACACGATTAAGACAACATCTTTATTGTCCGCAAAGGACAAATCATTTGAAGCATTTATGAGCACAAGCACAAGGGCATACAATACATCACAAGGATAAGCCTGAAGACATAGATATGGGAAGGTAGAAGAGACAATCTGGTAACTTTAAAACCCATATGTTAGCATTGTCCATCTATTAGTGGAAGAGATCTATTTTTGACAATGTAATGCTATCTTTTTAAACTACACATATCTTATGACATCACCTTATGTTCTCTTCTTTAACTCAGACTGATGAGGAATGTCCATAGAGTTGGATACAGGGTGCACTTGGCCCAAAGCCTGTTTTAGCATGGGCAGCACCATCGAGTGCTTTCACGGCACTGCCCATGTCACACTAGAGGGCATTATAAAGATAGGAGATGAGCTCTCATGTATATCTCTATGGGAATGTCTCAGACTCTCAAACATGTTGAGGAACACTGAGGTTTAGCGTTCAATACTGTAGATCAAACATGTTGAGGAACACTGAGGTTTAGTGTTCAATACTGTAGATCAAACATGTTGAGGAACACGGAGGTTTAGTGTTCAATACTGTAGATCAAACATGTTGAGGAACACTGAGATTTAGCGTTCAATACTGTAGATCAAACATGTTGAGGAACACTGAGGTTTAGCGTTCAATACTGTAGATCAAACATGTTGAGGAACACGGAGGTTTAGCGTTCAATACTGTAGATCAAGTTAATGATAAGAGATCAGAAAGAGAAGTGATCTTGAAAAGCCAAATAAATGAGGCAGAGTGACGCATGATCACATTGGTCTCCTTCTCTTCTAGATCTATTTGAAGGTTACAAGTCTTGGAAGTGGAGTTCTGCTGTGTGTGTGTGTGTGCATTCTGATAAGTATGTGCATGTGTCTTCCTGTGTGTGTGTGTGTGTGTGTGTGTGTGTGTGTGTGTGTGTGTGTGTGTGTGTGTGTGTGTGTGTGTGTGTGCGTGTGTGTGTGTGTGTACGTGTGCATGCAAGTGTATGTGGTCCACTCACGTTCGTGCTCCTCCTGTATGGTCAAGTTGACCTGGTCAACACAGGCCTGGATGTCGTTCCAGGTCAGATAGTCACTGCCTTCCTCCCTGGCCACTGCCTTCAGCCGCATCAATTCATCCATATACCTGAGACACCAACACCAGGGTTAATGAGTGCTGATCCTAAATTCATGTGAATTATTGTCACCATCTAATTTCTTCTAATTATAACGAACCTCATAGTTATGGACTAACCAGTCAACTGAATAGACAATATTAAACCTCATAGTTATGGACTAACCAGTCAACTGAATAGACAATATTAAACCTCATAGTTATGGACTAACCAGTCAACTGAATAGACAATATTAAACCTCATAGTTATGGACTAACCAGTCAACTGAATAGACAATATTAAACCTCATAGTTATGGACTAACCAGTCAACTGAATAGACAATATTAAACCTCATAGTTATGGACTAACCAGTCAACTGAATAGACAATATTAAACCTCATAGTTATGGACTAACCAGTCAACTGAATAGACAATATTAAACCTCATAGTTATGGACTAACCAGTTTACTGAATAGACAATATTAAACCTCATAGTTATGGACTAACCAGTCAACTGAATAGACAATATTAAACCTCATAGTTATGGACTAACCAGTCAACTGAATAGACAATATTAAACCGGGACATTTATTGAGTGCCAGAAAATGAATTACTGTGGATTACAGACGTACATGTTTACTACAACGTAAATGTAGTTGTCATCTGCAACAACAAAAACACGAAAGGCATTTACATGACCTGGTTAGATGGGTAGAAAACACATGTTAATACATCATTTATACTTTAATATCTCTGAGGTTACTGTAGATCAGGGTCCTTCAATTCCGGTCCTGGAGGGCCGAAACACCTCTGTTTTTCATCCTCTCCTTCTAATCAGGGGCTAATTCAGACCTGGGACACCAGGTGAGTGAAATTAACTACCAGGTAGAAATAAAAAACAGAAGTGTTTCGGCCCTCCAGGACCGGAATTGAAGAACCCTGCTGTAGATGGTGCCAGTCTTTCACAATTTGGGATTGAGGCCTAAAGATTTCTTCAAACGCACACAGCAGGATCTACACAACTAGTGACAGACAAGTGTGTGTCTGTGTCCGTCTCTGTGCGTACCTCTGTGCGTATTCGTCCTCTACGTTACTGAGTCCAGTAACGGCGCTGGCCAGTTGTCTCCACATGGAATTCCGGTCGCCCACGTCCAACGCCCTATTTATCAACACCACCGACGACAACATCTCCACGGCAACCAGTAGCTCCGGGTGGGACAGAGAACCCTTGGGGAACACAACCAGAACGTTCAACTAATCAATACCTCTGTTTGATGATACATTTATCAATATATTGTACTTATTAGCAATAACAGTCATCAATACAGTTGACTTCTAATGCCCAACCATGTTGAACCCTGTGGATTACAGACAGTTTAGCTAACCAATATGTATTTTTAAACATTTATTTATAGATGTATTGTCAATAAGTTTGGTAATATGTACAATCATAAATACACTTGTAATGCCTGACAATGTCCATCTGTGGCTCACATCGATTGAGATGGTGAGTGTGCGCGTCTGTGTGCGTCTCTGCGCGCATGCGCGTGTGTATACGCTTACCTCTGGGCTCTGCTGCTGCAGGCTGGTCAGTTCTCTCTGGTAGAGGTCGGCAGCGCTGGGGTAGACCTCGGGCAGCTGTGCATCAGGGTTCATCAGCTCTGCCGCCGTGTTCTCGGGCACACCTGCTCTGATGGCTGTGTTGATCCTCTCCACCGCCTGCAACACTATATACACAGAGAGACAGGGTGGAAAACAGTATTATATACACAGAGAGACAGGGTGGAAAACAGTATTATATACACAGAGAGACAGGGTGGAAAACAGGATTATATACACATCAGAGAAACATGATTATATACACAGAGAGACAGGGTGGAAAACATTATATACACATCAGAGAAACATGATTATATACACAGAGAGACAGGGTGAGAAACATGATTATATACACATCAGAGAAACATGATTATATACACAGAGAGACAGAGTGAGAAACATGATTATATCCACAGAGAGACAGGGTGAGAAACATGATTATGATGATTAGTGCCTTGCAAAAGTATTCATCCCCCTTGGCGTTTTTCCTATTTTGTTGCATTACAATTTGTAATTGAATGGATTTTTTGGGGGATTTCATGTAATGGACATACACAATATAGTCCAAATTGGAGAAGTGAAATAACAAAATATACAAAAATAACGGAAAAGAGGTGCGTGCACATGTATTCACCCCCTTTGCTATGAAGCCACTAAATAAGATCTGGTGCAACCAATTACCTTCAGAAGTCACATAAATAGTTAAATAAAGTCCACCTGTGTGCAATCTAAGTGTCACATGATCTGTCACATGATCTCAGTATATATACACACACACCTGTTCAGAAAGGCCCCAGAGTCTGCAACACCACTAAGCAAGGGGAACCACCAAGCAAGCGGCACAATGAAGACCAAGGAGCTCTCCAAACAGGTCAGGGACAAAGTTGTGGAGAAGTACAGATCAGGGTTGGGTTATAAAAAAATATCAGAAACTTTGAACATCCCACTGTGCACCATTAAATCCATTATAAAAAAATTGAAAGAATATGGCAACACAACAAACCTGCCAAGAGAGGGCCGCCCACCAAAACTCACGGACCAGGCAAGGAGGGCATTAATCAGAGAGGCAACAAAGAGACCAAAGATAACCCTGAAGAGAGCTGCAAAGCTCCACAGCGGAGATTGGAGTATCTGTCCATAGGACCACTTTAAGCCGTACACTCCACAGAGCTGGGCTATACGGAAGAGTGGCCAGAAAAAAGCCATTGCTTCAAGAAAGAAATAAGCAAACACGTTTGGTGTTCGCCAAAAGGCATGTGGGAGACTCCCCAAACATATGGAAGAAGGTACTCTGGTCAGATGAGACTAAAATTGAGCTTTTTGGCCATCAAGGAAAACGCTATGTCTGGCGCAAACCCAACACCTCTCATCACCCTGAGAACACCATGTTTTTCATCAGCAGGGACAGGGAAACTGGTCAGAATTGAAGGAATGATGGATGGCGCTAAATACAGGGAACTTCTTGAGGGAAACCCGTTTCAGTCTTCCAGAGATTTGAGACTGGGACGGAGGTTCACCTTCCAGCAGGACAATGACCCTAAGCATACTGCTAAAGCAACACTTGAGTGGTTTAAGGGGAAATGGCCTAGTCAAAGCCCAGAATCTGTAGAATGACTTAAAGATTGCTGTACACCAGTGGAACCCATCCAACTTGAAGGAGCTGGAGCAGTTTTACCTTGAAGAATGGACAAAAATCCCAGTGGCTAGATGTGCCAAGCTTATAGAGACATAATAATATAATAATAATAATAATAATAATAATAATAATAATAATAATAATAATAATAATAATAATAATAATAGCCATTTAGCAGACGCTTTTATCCAAAGCGACTTACAGTCATGCGTGCATACATTTTTGTGTATGGGTGGTCCCGGGGATCGAACCCACTACATTGGCGTTTCAAGCGCCGTGCTCTACCAGCTGAGCTACAGAGGACCACTGAGAGACTTGCAGCTGTAATTGCTGCAAAAGGTGGCTCTACAAAGTATTGACTTTGGGGGGGTGAGTAGTTATGCACGCTGGTGTACAGTTCTATTTTTTTTTTGTCTTATTTCTTGTTTGTTTCACAATAAAAAATATTTTGCATCTTCAAAGTGGTAGGCATGTTGTGTAAATCAAATGATACAAACCCCCCAAAATCAATTTTAATTCCAGGTTATAAGGCAACAAAATAGAAAAAATGCCAAGGGGGGTGAATACTTTCGCAAGCCACTGTATACACAGAGAAATAGGGTGAGAAACATTATTATATACACAACACAGAGACAGGAGGACTAACACACTAGACACAGAGAGATACAGGGTGACAAGTATTTTTGGAGCATGTTCTGTAGCAATACTAGTGGAAACAGATTGAATCAGCAAGTGGTTCTGTGTAGGGGAAGAGAGGTGGAGGGGAACTGTAACCCAATCCTTGCGGCAGTTGTCAAGTGAAAAATAAGCTAATATTTCAACAATCAAAACGAAACCTTCTGTTAAAATACACAGCACAGAGAGAGACAAAGGGTCAAAACCACAAACGGAACACAAAGTAGCCTGAATGCCAGTCTGTTAAAAACCATGTGGAAAGGACATGTGATAAGCATACTGCAATCAGCACAGGAACATAAAACAGCCAGTGATGTGGGTAACTAAAGGGTAAACTGCAGTGTTCTAATGCAGGCCATGTCATGGTGAGGATAACGTCAACACCAGTTGGTATTGAGTGAAGAGTAGGGTAGTTGCCCCTAGACGCTGATCTTGGGTCAGTTTCCCCACTAATCAAATCAAATCAAATAAAATTGTATTGGTCACATGCGCCGAATACAACAGGTGCAGACATTGCAGTGAAATGCTTACTTACAGCCCTTAACCAACAGTGCATTTATTTTAAACAAAAAAAGTAAGAATAAAACAACAACAACAAAAAAGTGTTGAGAAAAAAAGAGCAGAAGTAAAATAAAGTGACAGTAGGGAGGCTATATATACAGTAAAATAAAGTGACAGTAGGGAGGCTATATATACAGTAAAATAAAGTGACAGTAGGGAGGCTATATATACAGGGGGGTACCGTTGCAGAGTCAATGTGCGGGGGCACCGGCTAGTTGAGGTAGTTGAGGTAATATGTACATGTGGGTAGAGTTAAAGTGACTATGCATAAATACTTAACAGAGTAGCAGCAGCGTAAAAAGGATGGGGTGGGGGGGCAGTGCAAATAGTCCGTGTAGCCATGATTAGCTGTTCAGGAGTCTTATGGCTTGGGGGTAGAAGCTGTTGAGAAGTCTTTTGGACCTAGACTTGGCACTCCGGTACCGCTTGCCGTGCGGTAGCAGAGAGAACAGTCTATGACTAGGGTGGCTGGAGTCTTTGACAATTTTGAGGGCCTTCCTCTGACACCGCCTGGTATAGAGGTCCTGGATGGCAGGGAGCTTTGCCCCAGTGATGTACTGGGCCGTACGCACTACCCTCTGTAGTGCCTTGCGGTCAGAGGCCAAGCAGTTGCCATACCAGGCGGTGATGCAACCAGTCAGGATGCTCTCGATGGTGCAGCTGTAGAATTTTTTGAGGATCTGAGGACCCATGCCAAATCTTTTTAGTCTCCTGAGGGGGAATAGGCTTTGTCGTGCCCTCTTCACGACTGTCTTGGTGTGTTTGGACCATGATAGTTCGTTGGTGATGTGGACACCAAGGAACTTGAAGCTCTCAACCTGTTCCACTACAGCCCCGTCGATGAGAATGGGGGCGTGCTCAGTCCTCTTTTTTTTCCTGTAGTCCACAATCATCTCCTTTGTCTTGGTCACGTTGAGGGAGAGGTTGTTGTCCTGGCACCACACGGCCAGATCTCTGACCTCCTCCCTATAGGCTGTCTCATCGTTGTCGGTGATCAGGCCTACCACTGTTGTGTCGTCGGCAAACTTAATGATGGTGTTGGAGTCGTGCCTGGCCATGCAGTCATGGGTGAACAGAGAGTACAGGAGGGGACTGAGCACGCACCCCTGAGGGGCCCCCGTGTTGAGGATCAGTGTGGCAGATGTGTTGTTACCTACCCTTACCACCTGGGGGCGGCCCGTCAGGAAGTCCAGGATCCAGTTGCAGAGGGAGGTGTTTAGTCCCAGGATCCTTAGCTTAGTGATGAGCTTAGAGGGCACTATGGTGTTGAATGCTGAGCTGTAGTCAATGAATAGCATTCTCACGTAGGTGTTCCTCTTGTCCAGGTGGGAAAGGGCAGTGTGGAGTGCGATAGAGATTGCATCATCTGTGGATCTGTTGGGGCGGTATGCAAATTGGAGTGGGTCTAGGGTTTCTGGGATTATGCTGTTGATGTGAGCCATGACCAGTCTTTCAAAGCACTTCATGGCTACAGACGTCAGTGCTACGGGTCGGTAGTCATTTAGGCAGGTTATCTTAGAGTTCTTGGGCACGGGGACTATGGTGGTCTGCTTGAAACATGTTGGTATTACAGACTCAGTCAGGGACATGTTGAAAATGTCAGTGAAGACACTTGCCAGTTGGTCAGCACATGCTCGGAGTACACGTCCTGGTAATCCGTCTGGCCCTGCGGCCTTGTGAATGTTGACCTGCTTAAAAGTCTTACTCACATCGGCTACGGAGAGCGTGATCACATAGTCGTCCGGAACAGCTGGTGCTCTCATGCATGCTTCAGTGTTGCTTGCCTCGAAGCGAGCATAGAAGTGGTTTAGCTCGTCTGGTAGGCTTGTGTCACTGGGCAGCTCGCGGCTGTGCTTCCCTTTGTAGTCTGTAATAGTTTTCAAGCCCTGCCACATCCGACGAGCGTCAGAGCCAGTGTAGTATGATTCAATCTTAGACCTGTATTGACTCTTTGCCTGTTTGATGGTTCGTCGGAGGTCATAGCGGGATTTCTTATAAGCGTCCGGGTTAGAGTCCCGTTCCTTGAAAGCGGCAGCTCTACCCTTTAGCTCAGTGCGGATGTTTCCTGTAATCCATGGCTTCTGGTTGGGGTATGTACGTACGGTCACTGTGGGGACGACATCATCGATGCACTTATTGATGAAGCCAGTGACTGATGTGGTGTCACATGGTTAAATATTTGATTTTTTTGTGTATATATACAGTGGGGAGAACAAGTATTTGATACACTGCCGATTTTGCAGGTTTTCCTACTTACAAAGCATGTAGAGGAATGTAGTTTTTATCATAGGTACACTTCAACTGTGAGAGACGGAATATAAAACAAAAATCCAGAAAATCACATTGTATGATTTTTAAGTAATTAATTTGCATTTTATTGCATAACATAAGTATTTGATCACCTACCAACCATTAAGAATTCCGGCTCTCACAGACCTGTTAGTTTTTCTTTAAGAAGCCCTCCTGTTCTCCACTCATTACCTGTATTAACTGCACCTGTTTGAACTCGTTACCTGTATAAAAGACACCTGTCCACACACTCAATCAAACAGACTCCAACCTCTCCACAATGGCCAAGACCAGAGAGCTGTGTAAGGACATCAGGGATAAAATTGTAGACCTGCACAAGGCTGGGATGGGCTACAGGACAATAGGCAAGCAGCTTGGTGAGAAGGCAACAACTGTTGGCGCAATTATTAGAAAATGGAAGAAGTTCAAGATGACGGTCAATCACCCTCGGTCTGGGGCTCCATGCAAGATCTCACCTCGTGGGGCATCAATGATCATGAGGAAGGTGAGGGATCAGCCCAGAACTACACGGCAGGACCTGGTCAATGACCTGAAGAGAGCTGGGACCACAGTCTCAAAGAAAACCATTACTAACACACTACGCCGTCATGGATTAAAATCCTGCAGCGCACGCAAGGTCCCCCTGCTCAAGCCAGCGCATGTCCAGGCCCGTCTGAAGTTTGCAAATGACCATCTGGATGATCCAGAGGAGGAATGGGAGAAGGTCATGTGGTCTGATGAGACAAAAATAGAGCTTTTTGGTCTAAACTCCACTCGCCGTGTTTGGAGGAAGAAGAAGGATGAGTACAACCCCAAGAACACCATCCCAACCGTGAAGCATGGAGGTGGAAACATCATTCTTTGGGGATGCTTTTCTGCAAAGGGGACAGGACGACTGCACCGTATTGAGGGGAGGATGGATGTGGCCATGTATTGCGAGATCTTGGCCAACAACCTCCTTCCCTCAGTAAGAGCATTGAAGATGGGTCGTGGCTGGGTCTTCCAGCATGACAACGACCCGAAACACACAGCCAGGGCAACTAAGGAGTGGCTCCGTAAGAAGCATCTCAAGGTCCTGGAGTGGCCTAGCCAGTCTCCAGACCTGAACCCAATAGAAAATCTTTGGAGGGAGCTGAAAGTCCGTATTGCCCAGCGACAGCCCCAAAACCTGAAGGATCTGGAGAAGGTCTGTATGGAGGAGTGGGCCAAAATCCCTGCTGCAGTGTGTGCAAACCTGGTCAAGACCTACAGGAAACGTATGATCTCTGTAATTGCAAACAAAGGTTTCTGTACCAAATATTAAGTTCTGCTTATCTGATGTATTAAATACTTATGTCATGCAATAAAATGCAAATTAATTACTTAAAAATCATACAATGTGATTTTCTGGATTTTAGATTCCATCTCTCACAGTTAAAGTGTACCTATGATAAAAATTACAGACCTCTACATGCTTTGTAAGTAGGAAAACCTGCAAAATCGTCAGTGTATCAAATACTTGTTCTCCCCGCTGTATATATATGAATTTGGAATAATACTGTGAAAATTATGATAATGTCATTTTAGTGTAAGAGCTGTTTGAAAAGACTGCCTGAAATTTCAGCTTGTTTTGGTTGGTGGGATGGAGTCTTGGCCTGTCTGGTGACATCACCAGGCGCTAAATTAGTTAATAGACAAATAAGAAAGAGAGTTCCAAACTTCTCTGCCAATAACAGCTAGTTTTCCCCTCCCCACTCAGACCACTCCCAGACAGTCTCAATTCTTGCTTGAGAAATGGCTCTTTGCTTAGAAGCTATTTTTGTTAGAAGCTATTTTTGTTTCTTTTTGACTATTTTAATTGAAAACAGTAAGGCACTTAATTGTTACCCAAAAATGATTTGATTTTGAGATAAAAAGCAGCTGCATTGGCCCTTTAAGTTTAGGATTGGGGGAGGGAAGCTGATCCTAGATCTGTACCAAGGGGACAATACACCCCAGAACGAGCAGTGACTGCTGCTTACTTTTCTGGTAGCCTGCTGCAATCCCATTGGCTGCATCTACTCCAGTCTGCAACTCATCTTTCGTCAGCGCCTCCCCTGGAGAATTCTGGGAAAGACAAAGAAAGAGGAACTACTCAAAACAGGGTTGTGGAATATTCAGTGTTATTTTCAACAGTGTAAATCTGTGAACAAGCTCACATCTAAGATATGGGGGAGGTGATCAACATTACATTTACATTTTAGTCATTTAGCAGACGCTCTTATCCAGAGCGACTTAACATCACATAGAAAATCAGGAGGGAAAGGCAACCAGGGTTGTGTTCATTAAGCACCAAAAGGAAGAAAACAGACTGAAACACCTTGTCCAATAACAAACACATTTTCTGTTTCAAAACGTTGTCAAATGTCTGTCGCATGCCCTAATGAACACAACCCTGATGTAAGCAATGGTATTCCCGATTTCCCAACGTGGGATGAATCAGGAATAATTCCACCTACTGTACCTGTTCTTTGTCCTCGCGGGCAGCCATCAGCTGTTTGAGGTACCAGCCCTTGTTCTGGGCCTGCAGGCCGTGTAGGCCCAAAGCCTGGGAGCGGAGTGCCTCGTACAACCTGTCTTCATCACTACTCAGCAGGGCCTGCTCAGCTGCACTCAGGGAACTGGTCACTGATGAGGGAGGATAGTGTTAGAAAAACCTATTAGAACACTCTGGGGTGGAGTTTCCTCTAGGTACAAATCTAGGATCAGTTTTAAAACTGACCTCAGATCAGCTCGAGGCAAAACTCACTCACTTCAGTGAATCGAAAAATGAACAGCACAGGGAAGTAAGATCTGACATTTTGAGACTGTTGACTACAAACTCAATAAACATTTAAAAAGGCATGTCTACATTCTCATGTGGATTCATCACATAAAGTGGGTGTGTGTGTTACTCACAGTTGACCTTGTTGACGTTGCCCTGGATCTCAGCCTGTGTGAGGAGCTCTTCATAGACGTCTCTCTCTGCGTCTGAGTTCTCCCCCAGCTACAGTAGGAGGGACAGGGCAACAGCAGCAGCAACATCATGGTAGTGTTCAATAGGCATGAAACGGATCAAAACACTCCGAAACTGGGAGGTACCACCTGAACTTGCTCTATAAGATACACACATTTTAGTTTTCTGTTGCACATAGATGCATGGATTTGTGACTTCAACATTGTACATTTAAACCAGTGATCCTCAAGGCTGCTCAAGGAGAAACAATGTATTGCAGGTTCAGGGCGTTGACCCTCAGTTGATTATTTAAAATCTGGTGTGCTGTCACTTAGCTGGGGCCAAAACACTACTGTAGTCCAGCTCGCCAGGAGAAGGATTGAGGGTCATTGCTTTACAGGAACTATACAGCTGGAGAAACCCAAATACACTTTTCAAAGAAAACACTATTACTACAGCAGCCAAGATTGGGGTTGATTTCAATTCAATTCAGTCAATTCAGAAAGTAAACTGAATTAGTGAGAACAATTGGAATTTGACTTTCGGTTTACTTCCTGAATGGACAGAAATGAAATGGAATCCCCAACCCTGCTACTGGCATTCTCTATTCCAGTATTTCGAGCAAGCTCTCATACCCGTTTGCGTGAGTTGGCCACCTTCTCAGCCTTGGCGCTGTGCAGCATGTCCTGGTAGTGCTGGGCAGAGCAGGTGTTCATCTGAAGCAGCATGGCGTTGGGGTTCTGCATGGCAGCCATAGTGCCCTCGGGAACCCCCTGGTCTATGGCCTCATTGATGGCTATCACTGCCGCATGCACTGGAGGAGAGGGGAGAGGAGGAGAGGGGAGGGGAGATAGGAGGAGAGGGGAGGAGGAGAAGAGGGGAGGAGGAGGGGAGTTAACCAATTACCAGAAATGTGTGTAATATTTCCATGAATAGATTTAAAAGGAAAGAGAAGTTACATAATATTACACCATTTTGAATTTGTTATAAAGAGGTGTTGAAATCAACCAAAGTCCTGCCACTCAACCAAACGGACCCTTAGTCCCGCCCCTCTGTGATATCTGATAGGTGCTTACATGCAGCCTCATCCACTGACAGCTCATTGGCCAGGATGCCGCCAATCTTGCTGAAGGCGGGCATCTGGATTCCGTACTTCTCCAGTTCACTCTTCATGTTGTTAATCTCCTCCTCTGAGTGGTGGAAAGGAGGGAAAGAGTGAGGTATAAAGGAGGGAAAGAGTGAGGTATAAAGGAGGGAAAGGGTGAGGTATAAAGGAGGGAAAGAGTGAGGTATAAAGGAGGGAAAGAGTGAGGTATAAAGGAGGGGAGGGAGAGGAATAAAGGAGGGAAAGAGTGAGGTATAAAGGAGGGGAGGGAGAGGGATAAAGGAGGGAAAGAGTGAGGTATAAAGGAGGGAAAGAGTGAGGTATAAAGGAGGGAAAGAGTGAGGTATAAAGGAGGGAAAGAGTGAGGTATAAAGGAGGGAAAGAGTGAGGTATAAAGGAGGGAAAGAGTGAGGTATAAAGGAGGGGAGGGAGAGGAATTAAGAGTTGGTTATGCATTTGGTCTATCAACAGTTGTTTGGTGGAGTAGTGAAAGAGGAGGGCAGGGGTTATTCTGTAAACATAATCATGGTACAAAAGGTGTGTGTATTTCTTGCACTTGGAGGGAAATGTTATCAGGCACTGGGGAGTGTGTCTTCCCTGAGTTGTAGGTGTCTCTCTGCATAGTTTGGCTAAGACTGAGGCTAGAGGCTGGACAGAGAGCTTGGCTAAGACTGAGGCTAGAGGCTGGACAGAGAGCTTGGCTAAGACTGAGGCTAGAGGCTGGAAAGAGAGCTTGGCTAAGACTGAGGCTAGAGGCTGGACAGAGAGCTTGGCTAAGACTGAGGCTAGAGGCTGGACAGAGAGCTTGGCTAAGACTGAGGCTAGAGGCTGGAGAGAGAGCTTGGCTAAGACTGAGGCTAGAGGCTGGACAGAGAGCTTGGCTAAGACTGAGGCTAGAGGCTGGAGAGAGAGCTTGGCTAAGACTGAGGCTAGAGGCTGGACAGAGAGCTTGGCTAAGACTGAGGCTAGAGGCTGGAGAGAGAGTTTGGCTAAGACTGAGGCTAGAGGCTGGACAGAGAGCTTGGCTAAGACTGAGGCTAGAGGCTGGAGAGAGAGCTTGGCTAAGACTGAGGCTAGAGGCTGGACAGAGAGCTTGGCTAAGACTGAGGCTAGAGGCTGGAGAGAGAGCTTGGCTAAGACTGAGGCTAGAGGCTGGAGAGAGAGCTTGGCTAAGACTGAGGCTAGAGGGAGCTTGGCTAAGACTAAGGCTAGAGGCTGGACAGAGAGCTTGGCTAAGACTGAGGCTAGAGGCTGGACAGAGAGCTTGGCTAAGACTGAGGCTAGAGGCTGGAGAGAGAGCTTGGCTAAGACTGAGGCTAGAGGCTGGAGAGAGAGCTTGGCTAAGACTGAGGCTAGAGGCTGGAGAGAGAGCTTGGTGAAGGTAATGGCCAAGGTAGTGACAACCAACTCTGGTCCTGGAGCACTAGACAGTGTGTAGGCTTTTGTTCCAGCTCTGCACCCAAACGCATGATTCAGCAAATAAACGTCTTGATGATTAGGTCATTAGTATCATATTAGAATCACATTTTTTAGTGCTGGGTTGGAACCACACCCTGCACACCCTGGACCACACTGGCTAAAGTACAGTACCCTTCAAACTGTAGATTATAGATTCTACTAATTATCTCTTGAGTATGCAATTAGTAGAATCAGACTTTTTAGTGCTAGGTTGGAACCAAACACTGTACATAATGGAGTAAAGTACCCTTCATACTGTAAATAGTAGGCTAACTGTATATTAGAGGCTAAATACAGACAGGAGACAGTTATTGTTCCTGGCCTGAGTGTGATAAAAATATACCCCTGGTCGGGAGCTTGGCAGACAGAGTAGAACAGAGCAGCAACAGGAAACACTCACAATCACTAATGACTTTCACATTGTCGCTAGCTGCCTGGAAAACCCTTTCCCTGTGGAACTGGAACTCAGGACTGGAGCCAACACTATGCTTGTTTGCCACTTAGAAGACACTTTATCCAAAGTGACTTACAGTACAGAACATTACAGTACAGTGAGTGTATCCATGTTTCGTATGTGTATGGGATCCCTGCGGGAGTTGAACCCACGACCTCGGCTAGCAACTGAGCCACAGAGGACCACAAATCATGTTTAACGTCATATGTGTAACAGTGATGTTATGTTGGTCGTGTTTACTGTTTGACATTAAAACAACAAAATGGACAATGGCAAACTGAATGAGTTGAGTGAAAGAATATTGAATTCTGTGTGGTCTTGGGACACACTCACCTGTGAAATCCACCTTGCCATACAGATCCTGGATCTGAGGGGCTAGACCCAGCTTGAACAGGTACAAACTAGAGAGAGAGAGAGAGAGAGAGAGAGATCGAGTGATGAGGTGGTAAGGAGAAATGGAGGAAGGGGAAACAGAGATGGAAGAGAAGATGGAAAAGAGAGAAGATGGAAGAGAGAGAATGAGAGAAGAGAACAAGGAGGAAGAGGAAAGGGGATTACAACAGAGCCAGGAAAGAACAGCCACTTCCACAGGAGACATGAGGCCTTTACAGACAGTGGGTTTGAGCTTTGGAATGATGGCCATATTGAGAGGAAAGTAGCATCACACACACTCTGGGCCTCTAGTGTACATTACAAACTATTGGATGTTAAGCGTAAGCCATAAACATGTTGTTGGAGCTGTGTTCTGGCATGTGTGTGCCACCTGGGGAGGGGGCCAGAAGGCATTGTAAAGTCATCTAGCGTGGCCTGGAGCTGGGGGTCTCACACACACACACACCTCCTCCCCCCCTCTGCTACCCTGTCACCCAGTCCTGTTGTGTAGTGTTGACTTCCTGACTCTAAAGGCTAAGGACCCTTCCCAAACGGCACTCTATTCCCTATATTGTGCACTACAAAGGCAATATGGTGCCAGATTTCCAGCCTCTGGACTGAACAGGCTCAGCATCCATTTTACATGCAGCTGGAATGTTCTATTAACACAGACTCTGGCTGCGTCCCAAATGACCAGAGCCAATAGGGGACCATGGCTGCCATCCAATAGGGCTCTGGTGTAAAGTAGTGCACTTTATAGTGAATAGGGTGCCATTTGGGCCGTGAACTCTACCATCGTTAGGCTAAGGCGGTTGGAGTTTTCCTCCTTGTCCAAAACCGTACCGTTCACCTCGTAAACGTGTCAGGTTCCCAAAAACCTAATCCTGAGCATAAACATGTACAAACCCAGGCTACATTTTCACCTTCACATACCGGCGGTATTGAGTAGGACCATTTCTCACAAGTATTACAATAGACAATTTGTCTATTGTGACTTTTCTGTGAGAGTTCAGGTAGCATTGTTGTACACACATATTTCCAACCTCAACTAAGAGGCAGATCAGGGTTGGGTTTAATATCATTTTAATAGGAAAATAAAGCAAACAGACCAGATGGAGAAAGACCAGATTTGTCTGGTTTGTGATAAATCATTTTCCTAGAGTAGTCAGAAAATGTATAGCAATTCCAATTCATTGTGTGTGTGTGTGTGTGTGTGTGTGTGTGTGTGTGTACCTGAGAGCATGTATGCAGTAGATGCAGCGCGGCATGTTCTTCCTGTCGTAGATGTCTGTAGTCTCTGGATAGAAGATCTGAGGACAGACGGACATCTTCATTAGGCACGAAACATGCTAAAACATTAGGAAATTAATTACATATTACCAGGACTTGTCCAATAAGAATGTGAATGTTTCAAAACATTATCTTCCGTTCGTTCCTATTGAACGTGACCCAGGGCTGAGGGTTCAGTAGTCAGAGACTGGGTGTGGGATCCGGGCAAGACCCAGCTTGTTACACAGGAGTGGTACAGGGGGAAATACCCTTCCCTGGTATTGTTAGAGAACACAGTGATTGCTATGTCTGTGTGTCTGTAAGCCCACCACTCACCTTTGGTAGACCCTTCTCGGTCATGGCGTTGAGCCACTGGATGACGTTGTCTGTATGTCTAAAATGAAGCCCAGTGGCCTGCAGGAATGAAACACACACACAGTGAGTTACAATGTGACACCCACTCACACTGACATGCACTCACACTGACACACACGGACATGCACTCACACTGACACACACGGACATGCACTCACACGGACATGCACTCACACTGACATGCACTCACACTGACACACACGGACATGCACTCACACTGACACACACGGACATGCACTCACACTGACACACACGGACATGCACTCACACTGACACACACGGACATGCACTCACACTGACACACACGGACATGCACTCACACTGACACACACGGACATGCACTCACACTGACACACACGGACATGCACTCACACTGACACACACGGACATGCACTCACACGGACATGCACTCACACTGACACACACGGACATGCACTCACACTGACACACACGTACATGCACTCACACGGACATGCACTCACACTGACACACACGGACATGCACTCACACGGACATGCACTCACACTGACACACACGGACATGCACTCACACTGACACATATGGACATGCATTCACACACGGACATGCACTCACACTGACACATATGGACATGCATTCACACACTGACATGCACTCACATAAACAAACAAGCAATTACAGTTACAGTAATACACACAGTGACAGACATAAACAAACACGTCATTCATTCCTTCCCCATGGAGTAAACCAAGCCTGTCCTATTCTACTAAAACATTTCCAAGGTAAGACTAGAGATGGGGGATTTCTTGGGCGCATTCTTGCAGTGCAATAACAATGTCTGTTTTTGGTCATTTAACTTAAGTCAACCTGTTTTGATTGAATAGGACCATTGATGTGGGTCTGTTCCTCGTGGCATTGAGAGGCGCTCCGGGGTGAAGTTTTCCCTAAATACAGATCTAGGATCAGCTTCGCCTCCCCCAATTATGGTGAAAATGCAAAACTGACCCCAGATCAGTGTAAAATAATAATAATAATATGCCATTTAGCAGACGCTTTTATCCAAAGCGACTTACAGTCATGCGTGCATACATTTTTGTGTATGGGTGGTCCCGGGGATCGAACCCACTACCTTGGCGTTACAAGCGCCGTGCTCTAACAGCTACTTGCCCCTACACCTTGATGGATAGTCTAGTGTGAGTTAGGTGGGTTGGGCAAAAGGGAGTTTGCCTCCTCTGTTAACTGACTGAATAGAATAACATCTTTATCCCTTTGAACTGCACTTATCTGGAGTGTGTGTGTGTGTGTGTGTGTGTGTGTGTGTGTGTGTGTGTGTGTGTGTGTGTGTGTGTGTGTGTGCGCGCGTGCGTCTGGTTGCGCCTGTGTGTGTTACAGTCTGCAGCGCATCTCCTCAGTCCTCACCTTGTAGCGGGTCTGCTCGCGGTCGTAGATCTTCTTGATGGAGACGGTTCGTGGCGCGAAGAAGTTGCCCAGTTTGGCCAGGTACACCCCGTTCCTAAGCCCCTCCTCCAGCTCTGTGGTGGGAGGGAGCTCCTCATCCAGACACGCCTCCATCCACCTGGAGGACACAGAGTAGAGAGAGGTTTTATTTAACCTTTATTTATCCAGGTTAGTCTCATTGAGATAAAATCTATTTGTCAAGAGAGACCTGGTCCATCCAAGACGGCAGCAGAGGGGAACAATGTTTGAGACATATAGTCAGACAAACTGTAACAACTTACAGACAGACACCATAAACATATTTTTTACGTAAACACACATTCATAAGAATTCCAGAACCATACAAGCGTCATAGATAAAAATCTATCATATGTACCACCACGTAAAGTCCTAATGACAATCATGTCTCAGTGACATGTGAGTAAACCAAACCTTTAAACTCCTCCAAGGAAACAAGATCCTGGAGTATCAAGCTGGTCTGGAGAGGATTCCAAGACCATGGAGCTGAGTAGCTAAAACCCTTTTGCCATGATCCGTTCTGATTTTAGGAACCGTTAAAAGTAACTGGTATTTATTTTCTGACCTTGTCAAAGAAGAACAGAGATAAAGTGGCAGTTTTCCCAAAATGGCCTTATACATAATAGTATAGCAATGTTTAAGCCCACGTAGAGTCAACGAAGACCAACCAACAGCACTATAGAGGTCACAGTGGTGTGAAGACCAGCCAACTGCACTATAGAGGTCACAGTGGTGTGAAGACCAGCCAACAGCACTATATAGATCACAGTGGTGTGAAGACCAGCCAACAGCACTATAGAGATCACAGTGGTGTGAAGACCAGCCAACAGCACTATATAGATCACAGTGGTGTGAAGACTAGCCAACAGCACTATAGAGGTCACAGTGGTGTGAAGACCAGCCAACAGCACTAGAGATCACAGTGGTGTGAAGACCAGCCAACTGCACTATATAGATCACAGTGGTGTGAAGACCAGCCAACAGCACTATAGAGGTCACAGTGGTGTGAAGACCAGCCAACAGCACTATAGAGGTCACAGTGGTGTGAAGACCAGCCAACAGCACTATATAGATCACAGCGGTGTGAAGACCAGCCAACAGCACTATATAGATCACAGTGGTGTGAAGACCAGCCAACAGCACTATAGAGGTCACAGTGGTGTGAAGACCAGCCAACAGCACTATATAGATCACAGTGGTGTGAAGACCAGCCAACAGCACTATAGAGGTCACAGTGGTGTGAAGACCAGCCAACAGCACTATATAGATCACAGTGGTGTGAAGACTAGCCAACAGCACTATAGAGGTCACAGTGGTGTGAAGACCAGCCAACAGCACTAGAGATCACAGTGGTGTGAAGACCAGCCAACAGCACTATAGAGATCACAGTGGTGTGAAGACCAGCCAACAGCACTAGAGATCACAGTGGTGTGAAGACCAGCCAACAGCACTATAGAGGTCACAGTGGTGTGAAGACCAGCCAACAGCACTATAGAGATCACAGTGGTGTGAAGACCAGCCAACAGCACTAGAGATCACAGTGGTGTGAAGACCAGCCAACAGCACTAGAGATCACAGTGGTGTGAAGACCAGCCAACAGCACTATAGAGGTCACAGCGGTGTGTCAGACGCTTTTGGTTGGTAATAGACCTCAGAGCTGCGTGATACACATAATCAAGTGCCTTCAGGGTTGTACTGGGGTCCTGATGAGGAGGAGGAGAGGAGAAACACACACAGAAGACACATACTAACAGTACTCAAACACACACATGCATAGTACACACACAGTACACACACACGCAGTACACACACACACACAGTAAACACACACACACACACACACAGGGCTCTACAGTGCCACCATTTTACTCGCATATGCTCCTGAATATTTTGCTGTGCGACCTGGAATTTTAATTTAGGATCACCAGTGCGCCTACATAAATTAAGGATTGTAGCTTTACTACCTCAAATATTTTAATTGTGCGCCTACATTTCTTTGTGTGCGCCTACATTTTTCAACAACGTAGGAGCACCCAAGCTCCTTGTAAAAAAGGTCAGTGTAAAGCCCTAACACACGCAGTACAAACACACACACACGCGCAGTAAACCCAGTGACATTCAACTCCTCAGCACTCCGGAGTCAGTAAATCTCTGAGAGGACAGTTCTCTCCTGTTGCCCCTAGTTACCACGGGGTAGCATTTCATTTCCTAGGAGCTGAAAGTATCAGTTTGGTTACTGTTAGAAAATTAACAGTGTGTGTCTCCAATCAGCGATTAGTACACTACATTTTAACCTATACACGGTATATCATACAATCATGTCTTCATATCACCATAGGATTTAAGATAAGCCACTTAGCAGTCGATTTTATCCAAAGTTGCACAGTGATTGCATAAATGTTTTGTGCATTAATATGTGTACTAATACTAATATGTAATCCCTGCAGGAATTGAACCCATGACCTTGGCATTGCTAGTGCTCATAGCAACAGAACCACAGAGTTAGACGTCAACTAGAGGAGAAGATTACATCCAGTACAGTACGCACTCCAGCCAATAACTCTCACCTCTAACAAACCACACCTAAACATTTTCAGCATTCCTCTTGACATGTAAATCCCCTGAGGTCAGACCTGAAGACACATTCTTACTGTGTGTTTGTATGGTGCAAAGCCACTGAGGAACCATACTGCTGTTCTAGGTACAGGGGACAGAAGGAAGAAATGGGGAGAGAAAGCCACTTTATAACTATAGACTATCAACAGTGTGTATGTGATGGTGCTAGGTAACTGTTACAGTGTGTATGTGATGGTGCTAGGTAACTGTTACAGTGTGTATGTGATGGTGCTAGGTATCTGTTACAGTGTGTATGTGATGGTGCTAGGTAACTGTTACAGTGTGTATGTGATGGTGCTAGGTAACTGTTACAGTGTGTATGTGATGGTGCTAGGTAACTGTTACAGTGTGTATGTGATGGTGCTAGGTAACTGTTACAGTGTGTATGTGATGGTGCTAGGTAACTGTTACAGTGTGTATGTGATGGTGCTAGGTAACTGTTACAGTGTGTATGTGATGGTGCTAGGTAACTGTTACAGTGTGTATGTGATGGTGCTAGGTAACTGTTACAGTGTGTATGTGATGGTGCTAGGTAACTGTTACAGTGTGTATGTGATGGTGCTAGGTAACTGTTACAGTGTGTATGTGATGGTGATAGGTAACTGTTTCAGTGTGTATGTGATGGTGCTACGTAACTGTTACAGTGTGTATGTGATGGTGCTAGGTAACTGTTACAGTGTGTATGTGATGGTGCTAGGTAACTGTTACAGTGTGTATGTGATGGTGCTAGGTAACTGTTACAGTGTGTATGTGATGGTGCTAGGTAACTGTTACAGTGTGTGGTGCTAGTTAGTGTAGTGATGGTGCTACGTAACTGTTACAGTGTGTATGTGATGGTGCTAGGTAACTGTTACAGTGTGTATGTGATGGTGCTAGGTAACTGTTACAGTGTGTATGTGATGGTGCTAGGTAAGTGTTACAGTGTGTATGTGATGGTGCTAGGTAACTGTTACAGTGTGTATGTGATGGTGCTAGGTAACTGTTACAGTGTGTATGTGATGGTGCTAGGTAACTGTTACAGTGTGTATGTGATGGTGCTACGTAACTGTTACAGTGTGTATGTTGATGGTGCTAGGTAACTGTTACAGTGTGTATGTGATGGTGCTAGGTAACTGTTACAGTGTGTATGTGATGGTGCTAGGTAAGTGTTACAGTGTGTATGTGATGGTGCTAGGTAACTGTTACAGTGTGTATGTGATGGTGCTACGTAACTGTTACAGTGTGTATGTGATGGTGCTAGGTAACTGTTACAGTGTGTATGTGATGGTGCTAGGTAACTGTTACAGTGTGTATGTGATGGTGCTAGGTAACTGTTACAGTGTGTATGTGATGGTGCTAGGTAACTGTTACAGTGGGTATGTGATGGTGAAGGGGTAACTGTTACAGTGTGTATGTGATGGTGCAGGGGTAACTGTTACAGTGTGTATGTGATGGTGCTAGGTAACTGTTACAGTGTGTATGTGATGGTGCTAGGTAACTGTTACAGTGTGTATGTGATGGTGCTATGTAACTGTTACAGTGTGTATGTGATGGTGCTAGGTAACTGTTACAGTGTGTATGTGATGGTGCTAGGTAATTGTTACAGTGTGTATGTGATGGTGCTACGTAACTGTTACAGTGTGTATGTGATGGTGCTAGGTAACTGTTACAGTGTGTATGTGATGGTGCTACGTAACTGTTACAGTGTGTATGTGATGGTGCTACGTAACTGTTACAGTGTGTATGTGATGGTGCTAGGTAACTGTTACAGTGTGTATGTGATGGTGCTACGTAACTGTTACAGTGTGTATGTGATGGTGCTAGGTAACTGTTACAGTGTGTATGTGATGGTGCTACGTAACTGTTACAGTGTGTATGTGATGGTGCTAGGTAACTGTTAGTGTGTATGTGATGGTGCTACGTAACTGTTACAGTGTGTATGTGATGGTGCTAGGTAACTGTTACAGTGTGTATGTGATGGTGCTAGGTAACTGTTACAGTGTGTATGTGATGGTGCTAGGTAACTGTTACAGTGTGTATGTGATGGTGCTAGGTAACTGTTACAGTGTGTATGTGATGGTGCTAGGTAACTGTTACAGTGTGTATGTGATGGTGCTAGGTAACTGTTACAGTGTGTATGTGATGGTGCTAGGTAACTGTTACAGTGTGTATGTGATGGTGCTACGTAACTGTTACAGTGTGTATGTGATGGTGCTAGGCAACTGAAGAACCATAGAGGGACTGGATACCAACTGCCTCCCAGTAACTCAGTAGTTCAATGACTCCCAGTAGACAACCTTCCCAATAAGTCACCAGTCTAGTAAATAACATCCCAGTCCCCATACCAGTATGTGTTCTCTCCTATGAAAGCCCAGAGTCTATCCTTGGGTATAAGCCATTTCACAGTTAGAGGACAAAGTGAGTATTTCAAACATGAGCTTTGAAGGAAGGAAAACACATTCTTTCTGTACTACCCTTTTCAAAAGGGGACCATCGCGCTCTCCCAGAAGTTTGGTTGGTGCGTAAAACCCGTGAATTCAGACAAACAAAAAGGAGTGATGGGTCAAAAAGATGTCGCATAAAGCTAGCTTACTTAATTCTTATATTATTTGTTGTGTTCTTTCCACTGCATCAGGGATAAGGTACACAAACGTTTCAACTTTGCCGCCTTGTTCAGTGTGAAGGAACCCTTTACTAAAGAAAAAGGTCCACTCCCACTCTTGGCCCTTGGCCTTGACACACAGCTACAAAAGGGTTAACTACATCCTGTATTAGACAAAAAGGCGCGCACACACACACACACACACTATTTGCAGTACACAGGCCAACAAACCCAAACCCTCCAGCTGAAACAACTCCTCCCTCCCAGTAAGTCATGACTGGGTCTCCAGACACAGGCCCCCTATTCAGCTCGGTGTGGCCAGGCCACAGGCAACGGGGCTGGGGTGGGCAGAGGGGAACCACCCCCTCCTTTCACTGCTCCACAGTGAAAGGCTTCATAAAGGTGCCATACTAATGGGTATTTTATCAGGGAGACACAGGGGCCAGCCCTGAGCAAACACAGACACACCCTCCACAACACAACACACACACACACACACCTATGAATGGGACTGCAGAATGTCAATGACAATTGAATTCCGCACGCAGGAGAGATGCCAGAAGAAATGTCAGAGTTATGAACATGACACACACAAGCAATTTTCCGGAGATTAAACAACAACCTCAAATATGATAGTGTTGTCAGGAATGCAGAGAGATAACATTGGAGAGGCTAGCCTATCATTAGATCCAGACTATAACTATTTTATCTAGCATGTCCTCTCTCTCAGTCTTCAACAGTGTACTACTGCAACAGTGGAGGCTGGTGTCATTTAAAATCCGACAGGCTCATTGTAATGGCTGGAATGGATTAAATGGAACGGTATCAAACAAATCATTAATTCATTACAATGAACTGGTCTTTCAATGTCTTCTTCCACCAGCCTCCACTGTCCTGAAAACTGTCAGTGTTTCTCCACAAGAGGCTTTTGTATGTCTTCCTGAGGAGACAGTCGTCAGGTAGCAGTCTCTTCCTATTGGATTGACCCCTGACCTCTGTGCTGTGGGAGGCTTCCTGACGTACACTACCAGGAAGTGTGAGAGCAGGGGACTGGACTCTACTGGACACTGTGGCACCGCAAGCTGTTAGCCTAGCCAGCCTACTTTAATACTGTTTTCACAGTACAATACTAAGCTGTGCCGAGCAGAGCTGTATTGTGCTGGCCTGGCTACGCATCCACCAAAGATGCTGGAACCTTGCTGGAAGAAAGTTAGTAGTACCTCCCACATTTCAGATAGTACCTCCCACATTTCAGATAGTACCTCCCACATTTGAATCAGTTAGAATCAGGAGATGGATACAGTCTGTAGCGCTAGCTGCTGTGGCTATGGAGAATCCCTAGAGCATACTCCCTCTATCCTTCCTCTCTTCCAGGATTCTCTCGGTGTAGAATTAAGTCACTCCTAGACGCTGATCCTTGGTCAGTTTAGCATTTTCCCCACTAATGGTTAAGGTTAGGATTGGGGGAATGGAAGCTGATTCTAAAACTGTACCTAGGGGAAACTTCACCCCAGAGTGTTTCTCCCAGAGCAGCAGACCACAAACACACACTTTCTGCCTCACATCCTGTTTCCAAACACAAGCAGGATGATAGCCACTATGATCAGAGCTGGCCGCCGGTGCCGTTCCAATACTTAAAGTGCATCCTTTCTTCCCTCCTTGCTTAAATTAATGTCTCCCTTTGATCCGATCAGGCTGCAGGCGCAGTTCCAACACTTCGAAGATGCATCCTTCCTTCCATCCATATGATTTGATCAGGCTGTGGACTTAGAATTGTGCCCCCCCCCCCTTGTCTCCTACCTTAATGAAATCACTGATCTGAATGGGTATGATTAGATAGGTGAAGGGAACAGTCTCCTACTCAACTCTGTTAGATTAGGTTTGATTCAAGGGCTCATCTACAATCTGACAACTGCTGGCCTTCCAGAAAGAGAGACCATGGAGTTGTTAGATATTGTAACAGGCCTTTGGCATGAAGGAATGGGAGGGTAAAGGCTCACTCACTACTATACAGTCATTACACACTGATGTGAGAGTTCCTTTCTGCACAATGTCAAGTCTGTGTAGGTGTGTGTGTGTGTGTGTGTGTGTGTGTTTATAGAGGGCTGAGACGGGAGGGAAAGGCAAATCCATGGTGCTCCTTATCTGGTTACAGAACAATGTTGTCCAGGTATAGAAACATTTCTCTATTTATTCACCCTCTCGTTCTCTCCTTCTCCCCCTCTCCCTCCCAGTTGTCTCTGTTCTCTCTCCCTTTGTATTTTAATGGGAAACAGGAGGAGAATATTATTCAATATTGTGTAAATAATTTTACAGTGAGCAAACCAATCTCTTCCACTCACTTCCACTTGGATGGCCCCACACTGTGGGCCTTTAATCACCAGGCTCCTGTAATTACACAGTGATTCACCAGAGAGAGCACAAGAGAGAGAGAGAGACGAGCGAGATGAGTGAGTGAGGGAGAGCGCAAGAGAGCGAGAAGAGTGAGATGAGAGCGCAAGCGAAAGAGAGAGCAAGCGAGAGAGAGAGAGAGCAAGCGAGAGAGCGAGAGAGAGCAAGCGAGAGAGCGAGAGAGAGCAAGCGAGAGAGCGAGAGAGAGCAAGCGAGAGAGAGAGAGAGCAAGCGAGAGAGAGCAAGCGAGAGAGAGAGCAAGCGAGAGAGAGAGCAAGCGAGAGAGAGAGAGAGAGCGAGAGAGAGAGAGCAAGCGAGAGAGAGCGAGAGAGCGAGAGAGAGAGCGAGAGAGCGAGAGAGAGAGCGAGAGAGAGAGCAAGCGAGAGAGAGCGAGAGAGAGAGAGCGAGAGAGAGAGCAAGCGAGAGCGAGAGCGAGAGAGAGAGAGAGAGAGAGAGAGAGAGAGAGAGAGAGCAAGCGAGAGAGAGAGAGAGCAAGCGAGAGAGAGAGCAAGCGAGAGGGGGAGAGAGCGGGGGAGAGGAAAAGTGGAAGCCAAACAGTCCATTACATGCTTTGCTGCAACACTGGAATCCTTCTGACCTGACTGACCTCTCCTTGTCACAAACTACCAGGAGGAACTGATCCTCTTCTCATCACTGTGTGTGTGGGGGGGGGGGGGGGGGTCTTCTGTTCATGAGTTTTCCAGCTGTTGGTTAGGATAGAGAGATGACACTTGACAGACTCACACTCATGGGCAAATGGAGGCTAGTGACTGGGAAACCCATTCAACAACACACATTAAGCCACACATTCAAGCGCTTACAAGCATTCACACACACACACACACACACGCTCCAGATGAATGCAGTTCAAAAGGACAAAGCTGTTCTTCTATTCAGTCATAGTTCACAGACGAGACAAACTCCCCTCCACCCAACCTGCCTGACTCACGCCAGACTACCCATCAATGCCAAGAGGAACACACTACACACAGCTGTCTGTCCTACTCACTCCTTACGTGTGTCAGTGTGTGTGTGTATATATATACAGTGGGGAAAAAAAGTATTTAGTCAGCCACCAATTGTGCAAGTTCTCCCACTTAAAAAGATGAGAGAGGCCTGTAATTTTCATCATAGGTACACGTCAACTATGACAGACAAATTGAGAAAAAAAAATCCAGAAAATCCCATTGTAGGATTTTTAATGAATTTATTTGCAAATTATGGTGGAAAATAAGTATTTGGTCACCTACAAACAAGCAAGATTTCTGGCTCTCACAGACCTGTAACTTCTTCTTTAAGAGGCTCCTCTGTCCTCCACTCGTTACCTGTATTAATGGCACCTGTTTGAACTTGTTATCAGTATAAAAGACACCTGTCCACAACCTCAAACAGTCACACTCCAAATTTCACAATGGCCAAGACCAAAGAGCTGTCAAAGGACACCAGAAACTAAATTGTAGACCTGCACCAGGCTGGGAAGACTGAATCTGCAATAGGTAAGCAGCTTGGTTTGAAGAAATCAACTGTGGGAGCAATTATTAGGAAATGGAAGACATACAAGACCACTGATAATCTCCCTCGATCTGGGGCTCCACGCAAGATCTCACCCCTTGGGGTCAAAATGATCACAAGAACGGTGAGCAAAAATCCCAGAACCTGGCTTAAGCAGGGGGGACCTAGTGAATGACCTGCAGAGAGCTGGGACCAAAGTAACAAAGCCAACCATCAGTAACACACTACGCCGCCAGGGACTCAAATCCTGCAATGCGAGACGTGTCCCCCTGCTTAAGCCAGTACATGTCCAGGCCCGTCTGAAGTGCATTTGGATGATCCAGAAGAGGATTGGGAGAATGTCATATGGTCAGATGAAACCAAAATATAACTTTTTGGTAAAAACTCAACTCGTCATGTTTGGAGGACAAAGAATGCTGAGTTGCATCCAAAGAACACCATACCTACTGTGAAGCATGGGGTTGGAAACATCATGCTTTGGGGCTGTTTTTCTGCAAAGGGACCAGGACGACTGATCCGTGTAAAGGAAAGAATGAATGGGGCCATGTATCGTGAGATTTTGAGTGAAACCCTCCTTCCATCAGCAAGGGCATTGAAGATGAAACGTGGCTGGGTCTTTCAGCATGACAATGATCCCAAACACACCGCCCGGGCAACGAAGGAGTGGCTTCGTAAGAAGCATTTCAAGGTCCTGGAGTGGCCTAGCCAGTCTCCAGATCTCAACCCCATAGAAAATCTTTGGAGGGAGTTGAAAGTCTGTGTTGCCCAGCGACAGCCCCAAAACATCACTGCTCTAGAGGAGATCTGCATGGAGGAATGGGCCAAAATACCAGCAACGGTGTGTGAAAACCTTGTGAAGACTTACAGAAAACGTTTGACCTGTGTCATTGCCAACAAAGGGTATATAACAAAGTATTGAGAAACTTTTGTTATTGACCAAATACTTATTTTCCACCATCATATGCCAATAAATTCATAAAAAATCCTACAATGTGATTTTCTGGAATTTTTTTTCTCATTTTGTCTGTCATAGTTGACGTGTACCTATGATGAAAATTACAGGCCTCTCTCATCTTTTTAAGTGGGAGAACTTGCACAATTGGTGGCTGACTAAATACTTTTTTTCCCCACTGTATATATATATATATATGTGTCTTTTCAGAGCAAACAGGGGAGGAGGCCAGACCAGGCAAAGCTAAGCCTGTTGATCAAGCAAGAGGAAGGACAGACGAGACCAGTCACATAAAACCACTACCCCAGCTCTCCATCACACACACACACTTTCCAGCAGCAACAGGTCACCCTCAGCAAACTGTCTCTCTCTGTCTCCCTCTCTCACACACACACACACACACCTCCCTTCCTTGTCTTATCGACAGCTCCTGTTCAAGCACTGAGGTTTAACCATGACTGATATCTAAACCGGAAAAGTAACTTCTATTCTTTGGTTTCATTGACGGGCTGCAGGCGGGCAGCAGCTTTTCAATAGATCTCTACGGACGACTGTGCTGACCCCTCCCTCTCTCATCTCCTTTCTCTCTCCCTCTGTCCCTCTCAATATTCACATATACTCCTCCCTCTCTCTCTCTCCCTCTGTCCCTTTCTCCCTCTAAATATTAACATATACTCCTCCCTCTCTCTCTCTCTCTCTCTCTCTCCCTCTGTCCCTTTCTCCCTCTAAATATCCCATCTCTCCCCCTTCGCTCAGTTCCTTTCTTTCTCTCCCTCTCCCTCCATATCTCTCCCTTGGAGGCATATACTGTAGGATGGACACTGTCAGAACCTGTCATTACTGACAGTTAGGCTTTCACTGTTGTTGCCAAGCAACCAGTGACACCCACAGGTGACCAACAGAGGCGGACAAATTTAAGGGCCAATCAAACAGGACAATATTACCAGGCCAAGTTTAAGGGCCATTCAAAAAAGACTACGTTGCAGCTTCAAATTTAAGGGCCAATCAAAAAGGACTATGTTGCACCTTCAAATTTGACAATAAAAATTAAATTACGATGTGACCATTGGACATATAGCCACCACAAATATTAACAGACTTTACAGAACAATGACTAAGGATTTTACTACCTCAATTTGATATGTCAGAATAATAAATCACCATGATATCACATCAGTCACATGAGGAGATGATATCACAACAACAGCCACCTGAAGAGATGATATCATAATGTCATCATGATATCATTATGTTATCCAAACTGTTTGATTTCATGAAAGCCCTAGATGTATTCTACTACTTCATCTACTTGCTGCTCTGTTCTCTAGAATAGCCCAGCGATTACATCATCCTCTATGCAGTTGCTATACTCCAGTGAGCCTGGAAAAGACAAACAGGAAATGACTTGAAAAAGGCCTCTGTAAAGGGGAACTTGGGCTGACTGAGAAGCACTGGGTCCTGTTCATTGGGGATAGTGCTGAGCGATTAGTGCTTTTTGAGGTCGGTTCGGTTTGAAAAAAACTGAACGAAATGGAATTCAAATAATTGAACCGACGGTCTTGTTTAAAAAACAAAAAATAACCAACATTTCGGTGAATCGCTCAGCACTAATTAGGGAACAAACATAGCAAAACTTTTCAAAATGTTATGCACTGGAAAACTAAAATGTGTGTTTCTTATTGGACAAGTCAAAGAAGTCTCCTCCCTGTTTGAGTGCCTAATGAACACAACCCTGATTTTTAGAGTGTGTGAGAAAGTCCTGGCCATTTAGCACTGTAGACTTCCTTCATGACTACAGCGAGAGACCTGGGATATTTACTGCGTTCATTACCTGCATGAAACTATGTTGTGTCTGTCTCTTGTTGATTGGTGGTTTAGTACAGCTAAGCTACTGTAGTTAAAAATATATTCAAATTTGTTTCTCACGTGGAAGGATTAAACAAATATACTGTACACACAGAGAGAGAGAGAGAGAGAGAGAGAGAGGAGGAATATACTGTCCACAGATAAATAAGAGGAATATACTGTCCACAGATAAAGAAGAGGAATATACTGTCCACAGATAAAGAAGAGGAATATACTGTCCACAGATAAAGAAGAGGGGAAGAGGTAAATAGGAGGGAGGGAGCGCGATAAAATGATTGTACAACTAGAGAGAAGAGAAGGAGGTGTAGATAAAGAGATGGAGGGAGGGATCGAGGGAAGGAGGGAGGGCGTGAGAGCAATACATTTCTTATGTTGACGGCTGCAACAACTATACTGTACTACTGTAGAGAAGAGGGAAGATTAGATGGAGAGAGGGAGGGAGGGAGGGAGGGAGGGAGGGAGAGCTCTCCAGCAATACAGTAACTCACTGTCAGAAAGGTATGATGTAACACACACACACACACACACATTCACTCTGCAAGTCTTCTCTTCCTCTACTGCCACTAAACACATCCCTCCTTTCATTCACCAATACTTCTCTACTGCCACTAAACACATCCCTCCTTTCATTCACCAATACTTCTCTACTGCCACTAAACACATCCCTCCTTTCAATCACCAATACTTCTCTACTGCCACTAAACACATCCCTCCTTTCATTCACCAATACTTCTCTACTGCCACTAAACACATCCCTCCTTTCATTCACCAATACTTCTCTACTGCCACTAAATACGTCCCTCCTTTTCTTCACCAATACTTCTCTGCCACTAAACACATCCCTCCTTTCATTCACCAATACTTCTCTACTGCCACTAAACACATCCCTCCTTTCATTCACCAATACTTCTCTACTGCCACTAAACACGTCCCTCCTTTTCTTCACCAATACTTCTCTACTGCCACTAAACACATCCCTCCTTTCATTCACCAATACTTCTCTACTGCCACTAAACACATCCCTCCTTTCATTCACCTATACTTCTCTACTGCCACTAAACACATCCCTCCTTTCATTCACCAATACTTCTCTACTGCCACTAAACACATCCCTCCTTTCATTCACCAATACTTCTCTACTGCCACTAAACACATCCCTCCTTTCATTCACCAATACTTCTCTACTGCCACTAAACACATCCCTCCTTTCATTCACCAATACTTCTCTACTGCCACTAAACACATCCCTCCTTTCATTCACCTATACTTCTCTACTGCCACTAAACACATCCCTCCTTTCATTCACCAATACTTCTCTACTGCCACTAAACACATCCCTCCTTTCATTCACCAATACTTCTCTACTGCCACTAAACACATCCCTCCTTTTCTTCACCAAAACTTCTCTACATAGCTCTGTCAAACAAAGCAGGCTCTAACGTCACATGGTTACATACTGTAGTTACAGGCCCTTTCACAGGAGACAGTGGATCTAAAATTCACTAACTGACTAAAAGAACCCAATTGCAAATATATTCATAACATGCCTCATACTGGTTAGCTGTATGTTCATTACATGTAAATACTGGCAGCTGAAACATAACATGCAGCATACTGGTTAGCTGTATGTTCATTACATGTAAACACTGGCAGCTGAAACATAACATGCAGCATACTGGTTAGCTGTATGTTCATTACATGTAAACACTGGCAGCTGAAACATAACATGCAGCATACTGGTTAGCTGTATGTTCATTACATGGCAGCTGAAAGCCAAATAGCAGTAGACAACACAATAGTGTGTATTGATGTTCTTGTACATGCCTGCAAGACGGTGCATTTAACCCTCTAAAATCCATAGGGTATCAAAGACCTATGCACATTAGACTCCACATAGTATAGCACTTGTGCATCTTTGTCAACAGCAGGAGGGCAGTACGCAACACACAGATGGAATCTGCCCCAGCGGAGTTATGGCAAGACATGGTTGGCTGGAGCGTGTGTGGTGTGTGTGTGTGTGTGTGTGTGTGTGTGTGTGTGTGTGTGTGTGTGTCTGTGTCCTGCCTTCTCTCCGCTCTAAAAAGACCAGTTTTGTGTACGAGCACCAGGCACCACACCAGAGGGGAGGGCAAATACCACGAATAGCAGCAGCTTGAGAGAAATCACACACACACAGCAATAAGGTGGTAAATAAAGTGCAGTGAGTATACTGTAGTGAAGGGAGAGAGGATGATGATTTAGAACACTGATTTAGAACACTATGATTTAGAACACTATGATTTAGAACACTACATAGTTCTGAGATGTAAACACTGGCAGCTGAAACATAACATGCCTCATACTGGTTAGCTGTATGTTCATTACATGTAAACACTGGCAGGTAGCTTAGTGGTTAAGAGTGTTGTGCAAGTAACCGAAAGGTTGCTGGTTCTAATCCCCGAGCCGACTAGGTGAAAAATCTGTCGATGTGCCCTTGAGCAAGGCACTTAACCCAAATTGCTCCTGTAAGTCGCTCTGGATACATTTAAATGACTAAAAAAAATAAAAAAATCACAAAAAAAAAAAATCTAAAATAAAAAAAAACCAAAATAAAAACGTACTAAGCCTCACTTTTAACGAATTGTCTTTCTCTCTCACAGTTCTATATCTCGCTGGTTCAGCTTTGGTCTGTGCTGCCATGTCAGGTATATACAGGGTAGACCTCCCAGTAGACTCATGTACTGTCTATCCAAACCTCTTATTAAATGTTAAACGTAGGTAGGCCCCTCCTCCACAATTACTGCTGATACATGTAGAGGGTACATGGGTAGGCTAAACACACACACACACACACACACAAAAGGGGAAGGAAAACTGGTCCTTATCTTACACTTTCACTAACACACATTCTAACTGTCACAAGTACACAGTAAAAATAATGAACGTGCTAGGCTGTCAGTTCACAGGGCCAGCTTACAGGTTTAAGATGACAGAGGGAAGCACTTCAATTCAGGGTTAGGAGCTGGCTTACCAGTGTTGTGTTCATTAGGCCACAAAATAATGATTTTTAAATGGTTTGCAACAGAAAAATAAAATGACTGTTTCTTATTGGATAAGTCCATGCGTTGGTCCCTCCCTGTTTCAATACGTTTTATTCCATTTGGTGCCTAGTGAACACAACCCAATCAAATCCTGACAAGATCAAAACCTAGTGTTGTCTTCAGATTTCACCCAACCTCCAACTGATGATGTTGCATGCCCCCATACCAGAACGGGATTAGACAACCAGACACTAGCAATACAGAAACAGTGGGTGGAGCCTTAAACAGCTGCACATTTCAATTAGCTTTGTTTTGATCAATGTAGTTTAGTCGTGCTATTGTAGCATGTGCACACTTGAAATGTAAATTCATGGCTGATCTAGATACAGTATCTACCTGTCATGTCTATACACACTAACATAACTAGTGATATGGTATTCTGGTCACAGGTAGCCTAGCGGTTAGAGCGTTGGTTACGAGCATTGGTTACGAGAGTTGGGACAGTAACCCAAAAGGTTGCTTGTTCGAATCCCCGAGCCGGCAAGGCCGTTCTGCCCTTGAACAAGGCAGTTAACCCCCAACAACAACTGCTCCCCGGGCACTGATGACGTGGATGTCGATTAAGGTATTCCCCCCGCACCTCTCTGATTCAGAGGGGTTGGGTTAACTGTGGAAGACACATTTCAGTTGAATGTATTCAGTTGTACAACTGACTAACGTTAGGCATCAGCCGCTTTATATCCAAGAGGAAACCCTCTCACAGAGCATCTTCACCACTTCACCCCAGAAGCTTACTGCTAACTACTCTCTCCAGATGTAGTATCAGATTGAAGTGGGGGCAGAGAAAGCTCAGCCAGCCCCTCACGTAAACCAATAACATGCAGGAAAGTGCATACCCACAGAGAGAGAAAGGGAGAGAGAACAAGACTAAAAAGGACAGAAGATGAAGAGGAAAAACCCATTCACATGGTTGTTGTGTGATGTCATAAAGAGAATAACAAATACTGTACTCCTGAATCAAAGTCCTGAACAACTCTTCAAATAACATGCAACTGTAGGCCTATTTCACACACAGTATGTCTACGTCTATTGGTCATTTGTCATTGGCCACCAAGGAAATTCCTCAAATAGACAGTGGTCAACCTGTGAGAGATGAGCAATATTCAAATATCTCCTCTGATACCATCAGGCAGAACTGACAGCTATAGAACTAAACACTGCAATGCATGGCAATGACTGGTACCGATAACACAAAGGCCTCTTTTGCATATATAAGAGCGAGAGAGATTTGTATATTTGACCTCTCAGCTTCCCTATCAAATCTAAACATTTCAAGCAGACAACCTAAGAAAATGTATAACAATGACAAATGGTTTGATGAAGAATGCAAAAACCTAAGAAAGCAATTGAGAAACCTATCCAACCAAAAACATAGAGACCCAGAAAACCTGAGCCTACGCCTTCACTATGGTGAATCACTAAAACAATGCAGAAATAAAACTACGGAAAAAGAAGGAACAGCACGTCAGAAATAAGCTCAATGTAATTGAAGAATCCATAGAATCTAACCACTTCTGGGAAAATTGGAACACACTAAACAAACAACAATACGAAGAGTTATCTATCCAAAACAGAGATGTATAGATAAACCACTTCTCCAATCTTTTTGGCCCTATAACAAAGAACAAACAGCAAAAACATATACATGATCAAACACAAATCTTAGAATCAACTATTAAAGACTACCAGAACCCACTGGATTATCCAATTACATTGAATGAACTACAGAACAAAATACAAACCCTCTAACCCAAAAAGGCCTGTGGGGTTGATGGTTTCCTAAATGAAATGATAAAATATACAGACCACAAATTCCAATTGGCTATACTTAAACTCTTTAACATCATCTTCAGCTCTGGCATCTTCCCCAATATTTGGAACCAAGGACTGATCACCCCAATCCACAAAAGTGGAGACAAATTTGACCCCAATAACTAACGTGGGATATGAGTCAACAGCAACCTTGGGAAAATCCTCTGCATTATCATTAACAGCAGACTCTTCCATTTCCTCAGCGAAAACAATGTACTGAGCAAATGTCAAATTGGCTTTTTACCAAATTACCGTACGACAAACTATGTATTCACCCTGCACACCCTAATTGACAAACAAATATACCAAAACAAAGGCAAAGTCTTGCTTTGTTGATTTGACATGAGGGCCTGCTATACAAATTTATGGAAAGTGGTGTTTGGAGGAAAACATACGACATTATGAAATCCATGACCAAACAACAAGTGTGTGGTTAAAATTGGCAAAAAACACACACATTTATTTCCACATGGCCGGGGGGTGAGACAGGGATGCAACTTAAGCTCCACCCTCTTCAACATATGTATCAACAAATTGGCGAGGGCACTAGAACAGTCCGCAGCACCTGGCCTCACCCTACTAGAATCTGAAGTCAAATGTCTACAATTTGCTGATGATCTGGTGCTTCTGTCCCCAACCAAGGACGGCCTACAGCAGCACCTAGATCTTCTGCACAGATTCTGTCAGACCTGGGCCCTGACAGTAAATCTCAGTAAGACAAAAATAATGGTGTTCCAAAAAAGGACCAGTTGCCATGACCACAAATACAAATTCCATCTAGACACCGTTGCCCTAGAGCACACAAAAAACTATACATACCCCTAAACATCAGCGCCACAGTTAACTTCCACAAAGCTGTGAACGATCTGAGAGACAAGGCAAGAAGGGCCTTCTATGCCATCAAAAGGATCAAAACATTTGACATACCAATTAGGATCTGGCTAAAAATACTTGAATCAGTTATAGAACCCATTGCCCTTTATGGTTGTGAGGTCTGGGGTCCGCTCACCAACCAAGAATTCCCAAAATGGGACAAACACCAAATTGAGACTCTGCATGCAGAATTCTGCAAAAACATCCTCAGTGTACAACGTAAAACACCAAATAATGCATGCAGAGCAGAATTAGGCCGATACCCGCTAATGATCAAAATCCAGAAAAGAGCCGCTAAATTCTACAACCACCTAAAAGGAAGCGATTCCCAAACCTTCCATAACAAAGCCATCACCTACAGAGAAATGAACCTGGAGAAGAGCCCCCTAAGCAAGCTGGTTTTGGGGCTCAGTTCACAAACACAAACAGACCCCACAGAGCCCCAGGACAGCAACACAATTAGACCCAACCAAATCATGAGAAAACAAAAAGATAATTACTTGACACATTGGAAAGAATTTACAAAAAAACTGAGCAAACTAGAATGCTATTTGGCCCTAAACAGAGAGTACACAGTGGCAGAATACATGACCACTGTGACTGACCCAAAATTAAGGAAATCTTTGACTATGTACAGACTCAGTGAGCATAGCCTTGCTATTGAGAAAGGCGTAGGCAGACTTGGCTCAAGAGAAGACAGGCTATGTGCACACTGCCCACAAAATGAGGTGGAAACTGAGCTGCACTTCCTAACTTCCTACCAAATACACTGCTCAAAAAAATAAAGAGAACACTAAAATAACACATCCTAGATCTGAATGAATGAAATAATCTTATTAAATACTTTTTTCTTTACATAGTTGAATGTGCTTACAACAAAATCAAACAAAAGCTATCAATGGAAATCAAATTTATCAACCCATGGAGGTCTGGATTTGGAGTCACCCTCAAAATTAAAGTGGAAAACCACACTACAGGCTGATCCAACTTTGATGTAATGTCCTTAAAACAAGTCAAAATGAGGCTCAGTAGTGTGTGTGGCCTCCACGTGCCTGTATGACCTCCCTACAACGCCTGGGCATGCTCCTGATGAGGTGGCGGATGGTCTCCTGAGGGATCTCCTCCCAGACCTGGACTAAAGCATCTGCCAACTCCTGGACAGTCTGTGGTGCAACGTGGCGTTGGTGGATGGAGCGAGACATGATGTCCCAGATGTGCTCAATTGGATTCAGGTCTGGGGAACGGGCGGGCCAGTCCATAGCATCAATGCCTTCCTCTTGCAGGAACTGCTGACACACTTCAGCCACATGAGGTCTAGCATTGTCTTGCATTAGGAGGAACCCAGGGCCAACCGCACCAGCATATGGTCTCACAAGGGGTCTGAGGATCTCATCTCGGTACCTAATAGCAGTCAGGCTACCTCTGGCAAGCACATGGAGGGCTGTGCGGCCCCCCAAAGAAATGCCACCCCACACCATGACTGACCCACCGCCAAACCTGTCATGCTGGAGGATGTTGCAGGCAGCAGAACGTTCTCCACGGCGTCTCCAGACTCTGTCACGTCTGTCACATGTGCTCAGGGTGAACCTGCTTTCATCTGTGAAGAGCACAGGGCGCCAGTGGCGAATTTGCCAATCTTGGTGTTCTCTGGCAAATGCCAAACGTCCTGCACGGTGTTGGGCTGTAAGCACAACCCCCACCTGTGGACGTCGGGCCCTCATACCACCCTCATGGAGTCTGTTTCTGACCGTTTGAGCAGACACATGCACATTTGTGGCCTGCTGGAGGTCATTTTGCAGGGATCTGGCAGTGCTCCTCCTGTTCCTCCTTGCACAAAGGCAGAGGTAGCAGTCCTGCTGCTGGGTTGTTGCCCTCCTACTGCCTCCTCCACGTCTCCTGATGTACTGGCCTGTCTCCTGGTAGCTCCTCCATGCTCTGGACACTACGCTGACAGACACAGCAAACCTTCTTGCCACAGCTCGCATTGATGTGCCATCCTGGATGAGCTGCACTTCCTGAGCCACTTGTGTGGGTTGTAGACTCCGTCTCATGCTACCACTAGAGTGAAAGCACCGCCAGCATTCAAAAGTGACCAAAACATCACCCAGGAAGCATAGGAACTGAGAAGTGGTCTGTGGTCACCACCTGCAAAACCAGTCCTTTATTGCGGGTGTCTTGCTAATTCCCTATAATTTCCACCTGTTGTCTATTCCATTTGCACAACAGCATGTGAAATGCATTGTCAATCAGTGTTGCTTCCTAAGTGGACAGTTTGATTTCACAGAAGTGACTTGGAGTTACATTGTGTTGTTTAAGTGTTCCCTTTATTTTTTTGAGCAGTGTATATGACCATATTAGAGACACATACTTCCCTCAGATTACACAAACCCACAAAGAATTTGAAAACAAATCCAGTTTGGATAAACTCCCATATCTTTTGGGTGAACTACCACAGTGTGCCATCACAGCAGCAAGATTTGTGACCTGTTGCCACAAGAAAAGGGCAACCAGTGAAGAACAAACACCATTGTAAATACAACCTATATTTATGTTTATTTATTTTCCCTTTTGTACTTTAACTATTTGCACATCATTACCTTCTGATAACCAGGTGGCGAATCGCATCTCTGCATGTCTGGCAGACATATCAGTATGGATGACGGATCACCACCTCAAGCTGAACCTTGGCAAGACGGAGCTGCTCTTCCTCCCGGGGAAGGACTGCCCGTTCCATGATCTCGCCATCACGGTTGACAACTCTGTTGTGTCCTCCTCCCAGAGTGCGAAGAGCCTTGGCGTGACCCTGGACAACAGCCTGTCGTTCTCCGCTAACATCAAGGCGGTGACCCGATCCTGTAGGTTCATGCTCTACAACAGTCGGAGAGTACAACCCTGCCTTACACAGGAAGCGGCACAGGTCCTAATCCAGGCACTTGTCATCTCCCGTCTGGATTACTGCAACTCGCTGTTGGCTGGGCTCCCTGCCTGTGCCATTAAACCCCTACAACTCATCCAGAATGCCGCAGCCCATCTGGTGTTCAACCTTCCCAAGTTCTCTCACGTCACCCCGCTCCTCCGCACACTCCACTGGCTTCCAGTTGAAGCTCGCATCTGCTACAAGACCATGGTGCTTGCCTACGGAGCTGCGAGGTGAACGGCACCTCCGTACCTTCAGGCTCTATCAGTCCGTACACCCAAACGAGGTCATTGCGTTCATCCACCTCTGGCCTGTTGGCTCCCCTACCTCTGCGGAAGCATAGTTCCCGCTCAGCCCAGTCAAAACTGTTCGCTGCTCTGGCACCCCAATGGTGGAACAAGCTCCCTCACGACGCCAGGATAGCGGAGTCACTCACCACCTTCCGGAGACATTTGAAACCCCACCTCTTTAAGGAATACCTGGGATAGGATAAACTTCTACCCCCCCCCCCCCCCCCCCCCAAAACAAAACAAAAAAAACATGGTGGTTATCCCACTGGCTATAAGGTGAATGCACCAATTTGTAAGTCGCTCTGGATAAGAGCGTCTGCTAAATGACGTAAATGTAAATGTACAACACTGTATATAGACATATGACACTTGAAATGTCTTAATTATTATGGAACTTTTGTGTGTCCATTTTTTTGTTTATTTCACTTTTGTTTATTATTTAACATTTACATTTTAGTCATTTAGCAGACGCTCTTATCCAGAGCGACTTACAGTTAGTGCATACATTATTTATTTATTTTTCATACTGGCCCCCCGTGGGAATCGAACCCACAACCCTGGCGTTGCAAACGCCATGCTCTACCAACTGAGCTACATCCCTGCCGGCCATTCCCTCCCCTACCCTGGACGACGCTGAGCCAATTGTGCGCCGCCCCATGGGTCTCCTAACTTGCTTTGGCAATGTAAACATATGTTTCCCATGACAATAAAGCCCTTAAATTGAATTGAGAGAGAGACAGGAGAGAGACACAGACAGCGAGACAGAGAGAGAGTCATCACTCACATGTCCACATACACATTGTGTGCCTATCTGTGCACCTGTGCGAGAAGCATTCCTGTCATACCACACATCCCGTTCATGAGCACAAGCTCCAAGCATTCCTTGCCTCCAGCACTAGCCCTGCAGGCTGAGATGTTCACAAGCTAGTAGTTCTCACCTGGCTGACTGTCGGCTGCTCTCATTCACCTGACACGCACTTTCTTTCTCTCTCTCTCTATGTGTGAGTCCTAAATGGCACCCTATTCCCTACATAGTGCACTACTTTTGACCAGAGCCGTATGGGCCAGGTTGCCATTTGGGACACAACTCTCTCCCCAGCCTGACATTGTACAACAAAAAGCACCTGACTATGAGGAGCTGTATGTATCAAGAGTCTCATTATATGCAACAGAGTAAGTCCAGTCTCTGTCCTGACCTGGGTGTCAACGCGGGACTTTCTGCACTTCATAGAACTTCACACTCACTTAGCAGCGTTGTAACTTCTAACCAATCGCTATACCAAACCTTAGTCTTGGTTGAGTTAGGGTGACACTACTTTAGTTCTCAGGCAGGGTGATGTCACCGCACAACACTCACTCTGGTGCTAGGCTAACCAGCTAGCGATACCTCATCTGCTAAAGACACCGTAGGGACGACACTGCATGAGAACCACAGACATCAACTTCAGAGGTGTTTGGAAACCGGTGTATGTAGACTTACCATAGGGCCTAGGCTAACCATGACATAAGGCTCTTCTCACCTCTTTATCAATATATTTGTCAAGCCATGTTTGGAGAACTACTAGTCAGCACTAAAGCACAGGAGAGGAGAGGAGAACAGGAAGATAAGAGGAGAAGACTGAAGAGACCATTGTACTGCAGCAGTTAACCATACACTGCTGTTTAATATCCACAACATACAGACAGACAAAAACTCACACCGGAACCCGTTGCTATGACGGCCAGGGGTTTCTGTGGCAACAGCAGAAGACACTAAACTCAACAGAGACTTAGTCACTTCCTGTCTCGTTCACTCCTTCCTCTTCTGAGTGTGTGAGTCCACTGAGGGACCTAGGAGTGTGTGTGTGTGTGTGTGTGTGTGTGTGTGTCAGAGTCCTCTCAACCAAGGCCACTAGCTACTTTAGGTTTCATCACCACAACACACTAAACACACTTTTCTTTTCTATACTTCTACAGTATCGAACACTTCAAACATCACACGACAGTGAGCAGGTATTAATGAATGTGTATAGCATGTTAGATCTGGTACCAAATACATATTATACAGGGAGAAAGTAAACAGCATAAAGTAAACAGCATCTAATGGGGAAACTGCAGCACTGCAAGCAGGTTTCAACACACATACAAAAACCTCAAGAGGGATTGCTAATACAAATAGCAGAGCGATTATCGCCACCAAATAAGGCAGTCCTAAAATGATATGAAATGTGAGAACTAGGGAGCATTATGACTGAAAAGGACATAAACATGTCTAACCTTACACAAGTCAACATGTTTCATAAAATACTGACGTGTGTACTACCAGGCTAGCACAACAGGTAGTAAGGTGCGTCATATGGTGGAATGGAACAAGGATATTCACATGCACACACACACTTTTACCTTGAATGACCGTTCATTAAACCTTGTTTTAATCTACAACACTATTAAGGTTTTCTATTCAAGATCACATTGCCAACCATCGTTGATCTCAGCAGTATGTGAGAATTCCAACTATCTGTTCCTCAACAACAGAATGACAAGGCAATTAAAGTCTTAACAGGGAAGTCCGATAGAGAGTAGTTACACACACACACTCTGATGCAAAGCCCATGCCAGCGATTACAACAAACACCATTGCAATAGCTGAGATGCAACACTGGAACTGGAATACAAAACAGGCCCCTGTTTCCTTATACAGTGGGGGAAAAAAGTATTTAGTCAGCCACCAATTGTGCAAGTTCTCCCACTTAAAAAGATGAGAGAGGCCTGTAATTTTCATCATAGGTACACGTCAACTATGACAGACAAATTGAGAAAAACATTTCCAGAAAATCACATTGTAGGATTTTTAATGAATTTTTTTGCAAATTATGGTGGAAAATAAGTATTTGGTCAATAACAAAAGTTTCTCAATACTTTGTTATATACCCTTTGTTGGCAATGACACAGGTCAAACATTTTCTGTAAGTCTTCACAAGGTTTTCACACACTGTTGCTGGTATTTTGGCCCATTCCTCCATGCAGATCTCCTCTAGAGCAGTGATGTTTTGGGGCTGTCGCTGGGCAACACGGACTTAACTCCCTCCAAAGATTTTCTATGGGGTTGAGATCTGGAGACTGGCTAGGCCACTCCAGGACCTTGAAATGCTTCTTACGAAGCCACTCCTTCGTTGCCCGGGCGGTGTGTTTGGGATCATTGTCATGCTGAAAGACCCAGCCACATTTCATCTTCAATGCCCTTGCTGATGGAAGGAGGTTTTCACTCAAAATCTCACGATACATGACCCCATTCATTCTTTCCTTTACACGGATCAGTCGTCCTGGTCCCTTTGTAGAAAAACAGCCCCAAAGCATGATGTTTCCACCCCCATGCTTCACAGTAGGTATGGTGTTCTTTGGATGCAACTCAGCATTCTTTGTCCTCCAAACACGACGAGTTGAGTTTTTACCAAAAAGTTCTATTTTGGTTTCATCTGACCATATGACATTCTCCCAATCCTCTTCTGGATCATCCAAATGCACTCTAGCAAACTTCAGACGGACCTGGACATGTACTGGCTTAAGCAGGGGGACACGTCTGGCACTGCAGGATTTGAGACCCTGGCGGCGTAGTGTGTTACTGATGGTAGGCTTTGTTACTTTGGTCCCAGCTCTCTGCAGGTCATTCACTAGGTCCCCCCGTGTGGTTCTGGGATTTTTGCTTACCGTTCTTGTGATCATTTTGACCCCACGGGGTGAGATCTTGCGTGGAGCCCCAGATCGTGGGAGATTATCAGTGGTCTTGTATGTCTTCCATTTCCTAATAATTGCTCCCACAGTTGATTTCTTCAAACCAAGCTGCTTACCTATTGCAGATTCAGTCTTCCCAGCCTGGTGCAGGTCTACAATTTTGTTTCTGGTGTCCTTTGACAGCTCTTTGGTCTTGGCCATAGTGGAGTTTGGAGTGTGACTGTTTGAGGTTGTGGACAGGTGTCTTTTATACTGATAACAAGTTCAAACAGGTGCCATTAATACAGGTAACGAGTGGAGGACAGAGGAGCCTCTTAAAGAAGAAATTACAGGTCTGTGAGAGCCAGAAATCTTGCTTGTTTGTAGGTGACCAAATACTTATTTTCCACCATAATTTGCAAATAAATTCATTAAAAATCCTACAATGTGATTTTCTGGAGAAAAAAAATCTCAATTTGTCTGTCATAGTTGACGTGTACCTATGATGAAAATTACAGGCCTCTCTCATCTTTTTAAGTGGGAGAACTTGCACAATTGGTGGCTGACTAAATACTTTTTTCCCCACTGTAGGGCTCCAGACTCTCTAAGAACACTTCTGTATTCTCTCACATTGGAAGTGTGGATCAATTGCAGACTATTTGCATTCTTTGTCCTTCACAGACTGTGGTGAGAGACATTTCCCTTCCTTTCCCACTGCAGGTTGAAGTCTCCCCCAGGTACATATCCGGCAGAATTTGTATTTGTCTGCTTTTATTCATTTTTATACCTGCCCCCCCCCCCCCCAAAAAAAAGGCAATAACCAACTAATGAAACTCTCTCTCTTACCGTTTAGCCTCTTCCAGATGACAGAGGTACTCGTAGGCCATGTTCTGCTGCCTCCTCTCGTCCATCTCCTCTGCTGTGAGTCGCTCCACACCATCCAGAACGGCTGGAAAACAACACACACTAGGTGAATACTAGCTTTGCTCATGAAAAAAAAAAGAATTATGCACTCACTAACTCTAAGTCGCTCTGGATAAGAGCGTCTGCTAAATGACTAAAATGTAAATAACAGCATAGCTGTACAGGAAACACTCATGAATTTACAAATGTTCACAGTACACACACTGAGTTGAGTCTAGCTCACACTCAGATTTATAGTAAACACACACAGATTTGCAGACACACACACAAACAAACAAGTAGGGAAGATTTTTTTATTTTTTATTCAAGAACTTCCCTTCAAATTAACAGTGAGACTTCTCATTTTGCATGTAGGAGGGGTAGAGACTGTCTAGCAAATCACATCCATCCCGAATATCAAAACTGGCATAGTTGTGTTGGCCATCATCATAAGCACAAAAATGTAAATTGACTCAAGAAATCAGGTGTTCATTCATTCACAGGCTGATTCTGCTCAGCTGTCATGGTGAACAGTCCCCAGTGCTAGGCTACTCCAACCCCTCCCAGTCTGGTTAGAACTTGGCCTCACCACCAGTTCCACATATTGAGATGATTCAAGGGTTACTGATCGGGGGAGGCCAACTTAGCTTTAGTCACACAGTAGCTAAATGTAGGCTAGCCTATACCAACTTTGTTTAAACATCTTGTTTGACATTTTTCATTTCTGTGGAAAATGGTTCTTATCACTTCAAGTGATCCAGCAAATATGCCAAATGAAATGCACAGGAGTTTCTTACAAAGAACTTGGAGATACTGCGAGTAATAATTCTAACTTGTTCTGCAGGAAAACAAAGCTCCGTGGTGTGGGCTAGGGCCTAGGCCTGCGTTCCCAACCTTTTTCGGTTACTGTACCACCAATTGAATTTCGCTCTGCCAGGAGTACCCCTGAAGTACCCCCTCATGTGCATTTTACCAGTAGGCCTATGGTCTCATTTCACGTACCCCCTTTGGATAGGCCAAGTACCACCAGGGGTCCTAACACCCCTGGTTGGGATCCACTGGCCTAGGCTAGAGAGACCGAAATGGTTACACTGGATAGGCCCACATCTTCCCGCCTGCACGGTAATGTATTTTTAGAGCTGGGAGGGAGAGAAATAAAGGGGACATGAGCGCTCTTATTATAAGAGCTCTTTCAGCCTCCTTCTGATGGTCTAGGCCTTCTGAATAACGAGCATGTCAATTATAACCTAGGCTACATGACCATTAGAGAATGGAAAATGGAAAGGTCTAAAAATTGTCACTTACAGTTTCCAGGAGTTTATTGTGGGGTTTTATTCTACTGACTATGATTAAAATGACTATTATTGAGCAGCCTTAAACTCATGTATTAGCCTGGTAAACTTATCAAACTATTTGGTAATTTACAGTTGCAGTAATCTTCAATGCAGTTGACAACCCAGTAAGTAAGTGTTATGGTTCAACCTTAGGCCAAGGCTATTGACTGACTCAGGCAAGTCTAGTTCACCACTAATAATAATTATAATTATACAAATTATTATTATTATAAATTACATTTGTAACACACTTTTCATTATACAGAATGATTTCAAAGTTCATAAAATCACAAATTTAAACAAAATATAAAAATTATAATTATTTTATAAAATACAATAAAAAAAGACAATATCCGAATGTAAATGTTTTTATTAATATCATCAATGATGGGGTACTATATGGGGCTACTAGTTTACATATCAATAGACTATAGTAGGCGATCAATAGATTCCAATGAATCGACCAGGTAAACCAGTCAACTATTGCATCTTCTTGCTACCTTCGATTCCCTATAAGAAAACAACAATTTTATCATTTACTGTGAAAAATGCAAACATGTAAAAATTCTGTGGGTTAGTGCTATCCGCAATCCTTGGGACGTCCCTACCCTAGACGTCCCTACCTTAAAAAACTTAACCCCTACCTTTACCCTAACTTTAACCCTTACCATTTTAAATTCAATTACTTCAATGACGTCCCAAGGATCCCGGATTGCATCGACCAAATTCAATGTAGGTTAACTTCATTCGATGTAGCTACGTAAAAATGCAATATTATAACCGATGTAGATGAAAACGCGGAAGTCAGAGCCTACCTACCACGCTGTCAAAAGTCAAACCAAAGTCAAACACATGAATATAAATAGAAAGAAGACGAAAAAACGCATTTGAAAATGTATGTATTGATTAAAACAATTAACTAATTGTTAAACTTCTGTAAACGGAGGTAAAATAAGATCAAAAGGTGAGCGAGCAGGAAAAGTTTTTAGATACTCACACCCATATCTCGGCCGAAGCCCGTCTGCCTCGTCTGAGGTTGACATCTTCTCTGACTAAGTGTTATAATCCTCACTCTCCGAGTTGATTAGGTCAAATTATAGTAGCTGAGATGATAGCCTACAGTTTCGTCCAGTTCTCTTTGTGGGCTATATAATTGAAAAAGTCGGGAAGGCGCTCTCGGCCCCCTTGTTGCTCCACTGCACTGTTTGAGACGAGAGCTGAGACTTTTTTTTTCTTCAAACCTAACTGATGTCACTGGGGTGTGTGTTCCTTCCTAAATCCTAAACCAAAGTATGCGTTCCAGGAAACACCCATCAGCAGCCACTCGGCGAAACTGCAGGCGCAGCGCCATCTGCTGCCTTCTACAGGCACTCAAAGGACTTTCCTTAAAGCACACTACACATTGTATGGTGAAGTTGCCCCGACTCTGAAATAGAAGGTGAGCGTTTCTCCCGAGTGTTCGGTTCTGGGACCCACCTATACTTCTTCACTGTAGTAGTGACCCAGACCCAAGTAAACAAACCCAATTTTTATAGTCAGTACTCCGATGTAAGCTTAGACACAAACGGTATCAGCCACAGCCTATTTGTCTCTACCCAACATTTGGTAAATGCTGTTCTAAGACTACTGAGTTTTCTACCTTACAGTATTCCCTGGGAATACAGTTGTGCAGTAAATGTATGTCTCTACTATGAAACCAAGCAACGAGCTGCAACACAGTTCAACGGTGGTGATCTACTGCAGAATAGATAAGAGGTCATTGTTCGATAGATAAAGACACAGGAACAACACAATTGAGTTCACTGGAGTGCTCTTTTTAAGGAATTGCAAATTATTTCCTTAATCTGTCCAGAGAGACTCGGGGCGAGCCAGTCAGAGCCATACGCACACTGAGGAAGGTGCAGGCCGAAAGGTATGCCAGTGGGTTGTCTATTATTAAGACAATAAAGACATGCTGCTGAGAGTTAAAGGAAAATAAAACCAAGCTTTAATTGCATATTATATTCAAGTGAGTGCTGGACATTGCCCTGCGGCGTATCATATCACACACCTTTAATTAAGACGAGGAATCAATAGGAGATGAATGGGCCAGAACAGATGAGTGTTGCCTTACAACGCCCCAATGTGTGTGTGTGTGTGTGTGTGTGTGTGTGTGTGTGTGTGTGTGTGTGTGTGTGTAATAGCTCTGTGAGCCAGACCCCCCCAGTGAAAAAAATGGTATCATTATTATTTTTGTATGTCCTGGATTATGTATGTATATTAGTAAGTGTTTTTTATGCTATCTTCTATGCAACTGACGTACATTCTGCATTTCTTCTCTTTGTGTTAAACTGTGAGCAAGAATGTATAAAGTCAAAGAGGAATGGAGCTTTTATATTATTATTATTATTATTATTATTAGTAGTAGTAGTATTATTATTATATTAGCTTCAGTATTAGAACATTTCCCTTCTCTATTGCACTGTATATTAGGTTTGTGAAGGGAAAATTAGACACTGGGTTGTTTTGCAATGGATTGCAGTGATTAGACATTTTAATTGTGTTGAAATCACAATTGATCTCCAACTCAGTTGAAATCACCGTTGAAATTCTATTTGGGGATTGTATTGGTCTCATTCAACGAGAGAAATGGCCCCTACAAGGAACATTGTATTTAGTAGCTTACAATTGCAGTACGACATTTAATTAGGTATATATTGAGGTGGGGCTTGCAACAGAGTGAAAAACAACTTTATAAGATACAATTATAAATAGAGAGGTTTTAAATCGGTAACAAGTCTGAATAATGGACAAAATAAGAAGCTACGGGATGCAAGTGTAACGTGTGGGATTTGAACCCACCAGTTCAAATCACAATTAAGAGTAATCCTTCAAACCATTCAAAATGCATTAAAGACTGGAGTTCCTCGCTATGGGTCTGGCAACCCAGCTACATTACCTTACAGGCGGGGCTACTCGCTTTGTATAAATGCAGAGGTCCGGCAGTCCGTTGCACATTTACGCACTCTGGACTTTCGACCCTTCGCTCTGATCACTGCGCTCTCTTATTGCCGCCACGACCGCACAGCATTTACGACGCACAGCTTCAGAACCATGGATAGCTCAGGAGTGCTGCTCCGACTGCTGTGCATCGGCCTGATGTTCGTTATGTGCCGAGGCCAGGCGTCGCAGGAAGTTTCCGCAGAGGACTTTGGAGCGCAGAAGTCCGCCGCGGCCGCGGCCGCAGAGAAAGAACTTGTAAGTTCATATAGGGAATCACTTTTGTTGTTTCAGGCTAGCCTATCATGTCTGTCCTGATCAATATATTCATGCAATACTGGTTATCAATTTAATATCTAAATCTAAATCAATATAATTCGATATCAGCCTCCCAAGTGGCACAGAGGTCTAAGGCACTGCATCACAGTGTTGCAAAGTCACTACTGGTGTTTGATCCCAGGCTGTGTCACAACCGGCTGTGACCGGGAGTCCCATAGGGCAGCACACAATTGGCCCAGCGTTGTCCGGGTTAGGGGAGGGTTTGGCCGGTGGGGCTTTACTTGGCTCATCACGCTCTAGCTACTCCTAGTGGCGGGCCGGGCGCCTGCAGGCTGACTTCGGTCATCAGTTGGTGCAGCTGGCTTCCGGGTTAAGCGAGCTGATGTTAAGAAGCGCTGTTTGGCGGGTCATGTTTCGGAGGACTCATGATTCGACCTTTGCCCCTCCCGAGCCCGTTGGGGAGTTGCAGAGATAAGACAAGATCGTAATCACGAAATTGGGGAGAAAAAGGGGGTAAAAAAATATATATATACTGTATATAATTCGCAATCTAAATGTTTGCTCATGATTGGATTATGGGACAACATAACCTTCTTCTGCAGTTCGTCCTGATAAAAGTGTCAGTGAGAATCCAATTTATCCATCAGTTTTATCCATGGTTGAACACAGGGATGGAAGTTAAAGATTTAGTGCACTTGCCAGCCCGGTCTGAAAAGTACTGGCCTCGGGCTAGCTGGCTATCTTAATTTCCATCCCTGGTTGAACCTAAATGTCAAATGAATGACACCTGAAGAGATAGAGTTCCACAAGATTTCCTTGAAATGTAATCTGATTTAGCCTATAGATTATTCAAAGGATCTTCTGAAAACTAAAATATAGCCTCTATAACACTGACATTTTCATTAGGTAGTACATAAACTCATGGGGAAATTGCAGTCATATAAGAGTATAGATTTTAAAACCCTCCTTGAGAAAAGCAATGAGAAATTCCATTGACCCTGTTTCCTTTACTCTGTGTCCCAGGTGGATGCGATGGAGGCTCTTCTAGTGAAGATGCAGAGCCATCTGCCTTCCACTGAGAAGAGAGGCATGATCCCTCCTGTGAGTCCTAATATGTTCCTGTTTAAAACGTTATTTTTGCCCAAATGCAGGCTATGACTGCATTTAAAATCATCAGTACTTTTCAAGTATCAAAGGGGTGTTATAAACTGGGTGGTTCGAGCCCTGAATGCTGATTGGCTGAAAGCCGTGATATATCAGACTGTATACCATGGGTATGACAAAACATTTATATTTACTGCTCTAATTATGTTGGTAACCAGTTTATAATAGTAATAAGGCACCTCGGGGGGTTGTGATACATGGCCAATATACCACAGCTAAGAGCTGTATCCAGGCACTCAGCGTTGCGTCGTGCATAAGAACAGCCATTAGCCGTGATATATTGGCCATATACCACACCCCCTCAGGCCTTACTGCTGAAACATATTGTAAGAGTTTATTTATTTGGAACAAAATGCGGATCAATCAATCAATCAAATTTGATTTATAAAGCCCTTTTTACATCAGCAGATGTCACAAAGTGCTATACAGAAACCCAGCCTAAAACCCCAAACAGCAAGCAACGAAGATGTAGAAGCACGGTGGCTAGGAAAAACTCCCTAGAAAGGCAGAAACCTAGGAAGAAACCTACAGAGGAACTAGGCTCTGAGGGGTGGCCAGTCCCCTTCTGGCTGTGCCGGGTGGAGATTATAACAGTACATGGCCATTAAGGCCAGATTTTTCTCCAAGATGTTCAAACGTTCATAGATGACCAGCAGGGTCAATTAATAATCACAGTGGTTGTAGAGGTTGCAACAGGTCAGTGCATCAGGAGTAAACTTCACTTGGCTTTTCATAGCCGGGCATTTAGAGGTTGAAATAGCAGGTGTGGTAGAGAGAGAGAGTTGAAAACAGCAGGTCTGGGACAAGGTAGCATATCTGGTGAACAGTGCCTGTTATTAAAGGGGAAGTTTAGGATTTTACAACTTGATGTTAGATAGTTCCTCACCCTGAAAGTAGTCCATGGGTCAGGAGAAGCTGTAATCCATGGTTTGGTTTTCATTAAATAGCCACTACAAGCTAACACTCAATGAAGGTAAAAGTGGCATGTGAGCTGTTTTTTTTTTAAATTGCCAAATCACCCCAAATCAACTCCATATTTTGATTGATGTTACAGGCCATTTGGCTTTTTTTGTAAAATTCTGAACGCCCCCTTTAAGCCCCCCATGTTTCTCCCACTCTGTATCATAGTCTGTGAACCATTTCAATGCAGTTCAATTTAAAGTTTATGTAGAATCAATTAGCAAGTATAAGTTGTCAGTATAATTAAATGCAAGTGGAGAAATGCCAGCAGCCTTTGATTTGAGTGCAATTATACAGCCTGATCAAGATAGCAGCCCTAAGTCTAATTAACTGAAAGGAGGAGGAGTCTGAAGGACCACCAAACACCTCTTCATTCATACATCAAACTAATTAGAACTTTCATTACCATCGCTGAGTAACTCTTTCTCTTCTAATTAAAAGTTAAGGACTGAGTTTTGTGATAAAGCTACTTTGTGTTTCCTCTCTATCTCTCTTTCTCTCTCTCCCTCTCTCTATCTATCTCCCTCCCCCTCCCTCACTCTCTCTCTCCCTCTCTCTATCTATCTCCCTCCCCCTCCCTCACTCTCTCTCTGTCTCTCAGTGTGGTATGGGTGACCGGTGTGCCTTGAGGCATGGACCCCGCATTGGGAAGCTCTGTGACTGCGGCAGGGTCAGCAGCTGCAACTCCTTCCTCCTCAGATGTCTCTAAACTCCTTCAGGGAGAAACACTTCACTGTAGAACCACCGCAACCAACGCTCCAGCCAAGACAGAGGAATATCATCATCAACTTCTATCATCAACTGCGTCCCAAATGACACCCTATTCCCTTTACGGTGCACTACTGTTGACCATGTCCCCAAGGGCTCTGGTCAAAATGATTGCAGTATATAGGGAATATGGTGCGTTTGGGACAAACCACTATGTCCACAACCTCAAGGGCTATGCAGCATCCACAAGCTGTAGGCCAACATTATGGCACTTGCGTTTTTTCTTGTTTTGTTCTTGTGTGTTGATAAAGTAGTTTCCATTTAAAGAGGAGCATGGAGGGGTTTTGTAACCCAGAAAACATTTACAGCATGTGCACTCTAGACTGTCAAATAAATAAACATATTGGTCATCTCACTTGTTTTGGATTCAGAGTTATTATTTGAATAACTCAGATACTATCCACACCAGAGAATAATGAAATGCAAAAATATGCAAAAATGTAATTTTGGGATCAAACTGTGACCTAAAGAAATCATTCAAGTTAAGATAAGATGCCTTCCAGCTATCATTAAGAACAAAATTACAAAACATTTCAACACATAGACCTACTATAGTCTGTTAATGTCATAGCTGGAATTATCATGTAACACAATCTATGTGAGTCTCACAGTCCAGTGTCCTGTGTTGATCCAGGAAATGTTAATTATGAAGAAAACGGGAGGGAGGGACTACCTGAACATTTTGCTATGATGTGCTCCAATGAATAGGACCCATGGTGGTGTTCATTAGGTACAGAACTGAAGAAAACAGAGTGAAAAGGGGAGGTAGGACTACCTGAACTTGTCCAATAAGAAACGTTTTCATTGCTAAATGTTTTGCAACGGTATGGCCTAATAAACACAACCCAGCCTTTTAGGACATATTTCAGTGCACAGCGGAAACCAACCATTATATAAACTAATGACGAGGTTGGATATGATTCTGTTAGCTAGTAAATGTCAATACAATTCAATGCCATCGTTCCATGAGACAACTGTAACCCGAGGGCTGCTCCTGGCCATAGCAAATATTTACATGGGTATCACAAACAAAACCCATTTGCATCACCTATTTGCTTGCCACTGTAACAACAGGCAGTACAGCACGACTGCTAGCCTGAGCTATGTGTAAAGGAGCTGTCGTTTTCAGTGACAACATTCTGTCAGTACTACAGCCTCCCACCTTTCATTTAAACATGTGAATGAGTATGTGACATGGGAGGTCGTCTTCTTGGCGTCCAAACTGAGGGAAAGATGGCAGAAGCAGAAGCACTGTTTGAGTCGGATGACGCATTAAGTAACGTTAATGGAAATGAGTGGAAAACTGTAGTGTTGAGGAATGGAGCAAAACGGGATAAAGTTGTTCATGAAGATAGGCCTTGATCTAATAATGCCTCGTTCCTTGTTGGAGTTCGTTTCATGGATAAAGATGTGTTTTTGGGAGATCCATTCAAGGAGATGGTGGAGGACGCACTGGGAAAGGTGGTGTCAATCAAAGTGACCAGGAGCGGTATGGTGTTGATTTATTGTGTCAGAAGAACAAAAGGAAAGTGCATTGTATCTCTGGGAATTATCGGAGTATAATTCAAAGTTTAGCTTTTCTGAACAGAGCACAGGTAAAAGGTGTAATCTCTGGCGTTGCGGTGGAAATTGAGGCTGAAAATATACCATGTACCAGGAGTAGTGGATGTATTACGATTTAACTGTATGGTGAATGGAAGGAAAGAGGAAAGCCTATCGGTGCTATTGCTATTTGTTGAAGAGTCTCTTCCCACAGATGTAAAGCTGGGGTATATGAGATACGCAGTGAGATTGTGGTGGGAACCACGTTCCTGAGTTCCAGGAATGCCCTGTAAGGGTGAAGGAGGTTGAAGTAGCAAGAATCTGGGCTGTTCACCAGGTCTCTTATGCAGAGGCAGTGCGAGGAGCGAGTGCAAATGAGGAAGAAATGGCAATGGATGCCCCGCAGCCTGCAGAAAGTGTTGTTCATCAGTTGAGGGATCCTGAAGTACTGATAGTGAAGAAGGTGGATTTTGTTGTGTTTATTGCGCAGGTGATAAATTGCACAAGTCAAACTAACAAGAAATCAAATAAAGTTTACATAATTGTGAATGCAGAGAAATGTTTTTGGATCGCCAGGACTTTTACTGCTGAAAAATTGCAGGGAATATTGTCTGAAGATGCAGTTCCCTTTCAAGACCCAGATTTGAATGATAGTGTCCCTTCCTCCCAGGCTGTTGGCCTGGGATAGGATCAAATAGGGCCAAAGTAGTGAAATAGTGGTGAGGTTTTAATGGATGTAGGGTTAGTTGGTAGGGATTTATTTTCTCTCACAAAGTTGAATGAATTCATATTACAGAATAATAGGCTGATATACAGCCAGAACAGTAGGTGGCAGCATGCACCTATATCATTTGTTTGCTGACCTCCATAATACCGAAGAAGAAGTATGTGACATGGGCAAAGTCGGCCATCTTGTTTAGCAGCCTGGCTCAGGTAGTGCAGTTCAGTGTCATCTTTCTCTTTTCAGTGAAAACACTACTGCGCTCAATAGACTTAGGCCAGTATTCAATCCAAGCCGTGTTATAGAGCAGCGCATTGCACTTGACCTTTAAAGGTAATTTATGCTTGAGATGTAAAGCATAAATGTATGTGGTAAATGTATGTAGTATGTAGTTGTATGTAGTTCTGTCTTTGAGCTGTTCTTGTCTATTAATGTTCTGTATTATGTCATGTTTCATGTTTTTTTGTGGACCACAGGAAGAGTAGCTGCTGCTTTTGCAACAGCTAATGGGGAACCTAATAAAATACCAAAATACCAACATGCGCATTGTTTTCCGTGAATGCGATCTCCGCAAACGTCTGTAAAATTGCCTTTGTAAAAGCGCATTGTCAGTGTGTTGCTCTATAACGCACCTTGGATTGAATCCCAGCCTAATTCAGTTGTCAATGTAACTGAATTGGGTGTCAATTTGTTTAATTTGTTGTTGTAAAAATGACAGTGACATGCATACACATATTTACAACAGTGGAAAGTATGGAAGCTTTCTTATGGATTAGGAAAAATGACCGTCCTTTTTATTCCTGGTTGATACCCCTCATTCCATAGACCATGGTTATTGAGCCATGTGCATGTGGTTCTGGACACTGTATAATGTTTGTTTATTCACTGTTTCATCAGGTACTACACAGTGTGACCAGAAATGAACCCATATCCTCCTGCTGTGATATGAGCCAAACCCTCTTATAATGCATCATTACTGTAAATATTCAGGTCAAACATTAAAATGCACAACATCTTTAAACAGAAAGAACTTGGGTTCAAATAGTCTTGGTTTCCTTTCAAATACTTTAGCGTTACTTCATTGAGTTTTTCTGGCGTAATGGAACCAATGAAATAGTCCCAGAAATGCAAATCCTGTGGCCTCTACCAATCTTGCACTCCAGACTGGCTCAATCAAACCCTCAAAGTATTTGAAAGAAAACAAATACTACTTGAACCCAGGTCTGAAACACAGTGGGCCATAACCTGGCTGTCAGACTGCATTGAGTGCACATCCCAGCAATTCAGAGTCTCTCCATCCACAAGTCCATAAAAGGATGGTCATGTTAGAAAGCTCATTTAAAGATCCCCTGGTTTCTTGCCTTGGGGGAAAAGAATAGTGAGTCAAGCACAAACCCCATGGTACTGCCTATCTAACCATGATGCACCATTTCAGTGTGCAATAAAAAACACGTCAATAAAGATCTTTATGGCTGAATGTTGCTCTGTTTGGGATATTTGACGCTGTGAGCAATACATTATTAAGGAGTGTCATCGTAATGTATTTGTCTGGGGGGTGTGTGTCGACAAATGTATTTGTTGGGATTGGAGGTGTCAAGAAAAATGGGAATCTGGTTAATGGGAAACCAGGCATCCTGATATCCAGACTGGGTATCCTAAAGCGAATGAGAATCTCTCTCTCTCTCTCTCTCTCTCTCTCTCTCTCTCTCTCTCTCTCTCTCTCTCTCTCTCTCTCTCTCTCTCTCTCTCTCTCTCTCTCTCTCTCTCTCTCTCTCTCTCTCTCTCTCTCTCTCTCTCTCTCTCTCTCTCTCTCTCTCTCTCTCTCTCTCTCTCTCTCTCTCTCTCTCTCTCTCTCTCTCTCTCTCTCTCTCTCTCTCTCTCTCTCTCTCTCTCTCTCTCTCTCTCTCTCTCTCTCTCTCTCTCTCTCTCTCTCTCTCTCTCTCTCTCTCTCTCTCTCTCTCTCAAAAGGTATGTCAAAATATATATATAAAATCATATACAAATCTGATTTATTTAAGAATAATCTATTTCACATATGAAATTCATATAAGATTAAAGTAAGATCCATTCTGTTTACTGTGAAGCATGCAAATGGGGTGGTGCAATCTCTGCCTCCCTCATGGTCAATCACACAAACTGCCCAGCCAAATGGGTTGGTGCGATCCCTCGCTGAAATGCATATGAATGTCTCCGGGCATTCTGGAGAACCTTCTACAACGATGAGAGCTCTAGCTACTTTATAAACATAGGATCTTTACACACTTTTTGCAATAATCAACATACAGTATATGATTTTAATGCACCTTTTGCAATAGGTCTCTCTCTTCTTCTCGCCAGCAATTCTCTCTTTGAAAGTATGTGAAAATTCACTGCCCGTATGCTGTCCTCACCTCGACTTATCTTTGGTGAAACAGTTGGCCTTGACTTATCCTAAGATGGCAGACAGACAACTACTACCCTCGTTTCTCTAATTTGAACCTGTTTGTCTTTAGTTAGCCTCACTACACAGTGTCTATATACGTGGCTCCAATCTGCCTGAACATAGCCTAGATCTCTTTTTCTCACAACCTCTCTTATTACATCAGTTCTCGAGTGATGGCCTGGTGATGGGACACAACAGGACCCATGTGCTCGCTAACATCTGTCACACGCATCACGCCACTGCCTGGCCTCCTGTCAAAGCAATGGAGGCAGGAGGGACCAGACTGAGACTGTGCTAATCATGTTAAAGCAAGGAGAGGCTATCATACTGGCAGTGAGGGCAGGGTTCCATCCTCTCACTGTCTTAGTCAGACTAGCACTAATGTTGTAGTGATCAAGGGGAACCGCCATAGTGGAGTTTCAACCAGCGAGCCTGTAGTTACAGGGCAAGCACACTGCCTCCTGTGCCATAAAGGTCCAGACCTCTTGACAGAAGCAGTATTGCGTCTACAGGGAGGCTATACTATTGCCTGCTTAGTACAGAAACAGAATGGGCAGAACATACATTTCATATGAATTTCCAATACACAGAAGAAAGAAGCTTTGAGTGTCCAAATTCTTCAACTGGTCATTTCACTTTTTACGGATACATTTAATTTATTTATACCTTTGATTTTCATACAATTTTTACATATCTTAAGGTTACTGAAATGTATATCATCATACAGAAACCCGAATTACAGTTAATCAACTGTTAGTTATTTTAAGTAGCTAAGATATTGATCCGGAGGAACAACTCCAAAAGCAGTATTCTTCTGTTTCTCCACCACTTTAGCAAGCAAGGTGTTTCTGTTCAGAAAAGGTCTTGGGACAAAAAGTCTGTCGGCACTCTGGGCAGCTGTAGACAGCCTTCAGATCATCCTGATCCCAGCAGCCCTCAATACTGCCCATACAGTAGTTGTGTCCACAGGCAGTAGTCACTGGATCCAGATACACTGCTGATCGGTGTGACAGTAAACCTCCAGCAGTTTGTCATGGTGAGAGCAGATCTACTCCTGGAGACTGTCTGGCTTTGAGTTGTGTCATAGTACAGAGCAGATATTATTATTATTATATTATTGTTTTAAAGCAGTGTTTGTGTATACTTTTTTTACAGTGTTTGTTTACAATTAAAACAAGCTTATATTCTGGGTTCTGATGGGGTAAGACAATTAACTAAGTTTATGTGGCATTTATAAGTAATATTCTTCAAGAATCAATGGCTATATACAGTGCCTTGCAAAAGTATTTCTTCACATTTTATTGTGCTACAAAGTGGGATTAAAATGGATTTAATTGTACAATCTACACAAAATACTCATAATGTACTGTCATGTGAAAGTGGAAGAAAAAATATATTTATTTTAAAGATTGATAGAAATTAAATAACTACAATATAGTTGTTGCATGAGTATTCAGCTCCCTGAGTCAATACATGTTAGAAACCCCTTTGGCAGCGATTTCAGCTGTGAGTCTTCTTGGGTAAGTCTCATAATGCTTCAAGCTCTGTCAATATGTTGGGGATCATGGCTACACAGCAATTTTCAAGTCATGCCATAGATTTTCAAGCAGATTTAAGTCAAAACTGTAACTTGGCCACTCAGGAACATTCACTGTCTTCTTGGTAAGCAACTCCAGTGTAGATTTGGCCTTGTGTTGTAGGTTATTGTCCTGCTGAAAGGTGAATTCCTCTCCCAGCAGATTGAAGAAGGTTTTCCTCTAGGGTTTTGCCTGTGCTTAGTTCCATCCCGTATTTGCCGACGGAACTAAGTATTTAGTTCCGATGTCAAGCATATCCATACCATGATGCAGCCATCACCATGCTTGAAAATAAGAGGGCAGTTACACAGTGATGTGTTGTGTTGGATTTGCACCAAAGATAGGGCTTTGCATTTAGGCTGTGTTTTTTTGCAGTATTACTTTAGTGCCTTGTTGGATAAAAGATGCATGTTTTTGAATATTTTGATTCAGTATATTTGTATTCTTATTTTCACTCTGTCATTTAAGTCATGATTGTGGAGTCACTACAATTTTTACATTTACATTTAAGTCATTTAGCAGACGCTCTTATCCAGAGCGACTTACAAATTGGTGCATTCAACTTAGGATAGCCAGTGGGACAACCACTTGTTTTTTTATTTATTTTTATGGGGGGGTAGGATTACTGTTATACTATTCCAGGTATTCCTTAAAGAGGTAGGGTTTCAAATGTCTCCGGAAGATGGTCAGTGACTCCGCTGTCCTAGCGTCGTGGGGGAGCTTGTTCCACCATTCGGGTGCCAGAGCAGCGAATAGCTTTAACTGGGCTGAGCGGGAACTGTGCTTCCGTAGAGGTAGGGGGGCTAGCAGGCCAGAGGTGGATGAACGTAGTGACCTCGTTTGGGTGTAGGGTCTGATCAGAGCCTGAAGGTAAGGAGGTGCCGTTCCCCTCACAGCTCCGTAGGCAAGCACCATGGTTTTGTAGTAATGTTGTTAATCCATCCTCAGTTTTCTCCCATCACAGCCATCCCATCCCTGAGCAGCTTCATTCCTGTCCTGCGGCTCAGTTCAAAAGGATGACTGTATCTTTGATGTGTCTTGGTGGTTTAATATATAATGCACAGCATACTTATTTACTAGACCATGCTTAAAGAGATATTCCAAATCTGATTTGTTATTGTTACCCATCTACCAATCACTGCCGTTTATTATCTTTCGAAAAGCTCCCTGGTCTTTGTAGTTGAATCTGTGCTTGAAATCCAATACTTGACTGAGGGACCTTACAGATGTTGTATGTGTGTGGGAGAGAGGATGGGTAAGAAATTCAAAAATCATTATTTTTACCCCTTTTTTGTGATATCTAATTGGTAGTGGGGGGGGGGGGGGTACTGTGGTCTTTGAACCTCTGGAGGGACTGGATGTTGTCCTCTGTGTGTGAGAACTCCTCCATCTCAGCATGTCTCTTCCTGAGCTCAGCCACCTCCTGCTCCAGTTGCTCCAGGAGTCCTTCAGCCTGACTCACTTCAGCCTTCTCCTTCACTTCAGAGTGCCTTCTCTCAATGGAGCGAATCAGCTCAGTAAAGGTTTTCTCACTGTCGTCCACTGCTGCCTGTGCAGAGCGCTGTTAAGATACACAGAGAAAGAGAAGGTGGATACATTTCAACCAGCCCACTCACTCAGCTTTCACCAGGACCCCAATATGGAAATATTATAGATACAGTGCATTCGGAAAGTATTCAGAACCCTTCCCTTTTTCCACATTGTGTTGCGTTACAGCCTTATTCTAAAATTGATTAAATAAATAAAAATCCTCATCAATCTACACACAATACCCTTCCCCAGATTTGTGCCTCCACACAATCCTGTCTCAGAGCTCTACGAACAATTCATTCGACCTCATGGCTTGGTTTTTGCTCTGACATGAACTGTCAACTGTGGGACCTTATATAGATAGGTGTGTGCCTTTCCAAATCATGTCCAATCAATTGAATTTACCACAGGTGGACTCCAATCAAGTTGTAGAAACATCTCAAGGATGATCGATAGAAACAGGATGCACCTGAGCTCAATTTCGAGTCTCATAGCAAAGGGTCTGAATACTTATATAAATAAGGTGTTTCAGTTTTTAATTTTGAATAAATTTGCAAAAATTTCTAAAAACCCGTTTTTGCTTTGTCATTATGGGGTATTGTGTGTAGATTGATGAGGGACTTTTAAAGAAAATCAAATTTAGAATAAGGCTGTAACGTAACAAAATGTGGAAAAAGTCAAGGGGTCTGAATATTTTCCGAATGCACTGACATGTATATATTTATACATATACTTGAAATATATAAAAATGAGATTCTATTCTATTCGACAAATATGTGCCTAGTATTAAGAGGTCCAATGCAGCCATTTTTATCTCAATATCAAATAATTTCAGGGTAATAATTAAAATGCCTCACTGTGATTGTTTTCAACAAAAATTAAAATAAATAAACAAAAATAGCTTCTTAGCAAAAAGCAATTTCTCAAGCAATAATTTTGTAGGACTGTCTGGGAGTGGTCTGAGTGGGGAGGGGAAAACAGAAAATTAGCTGTTATTGGCAGAGAGGTTTAGAACTCTTTTTTTTATTGGTCTATTAACTAAATTGATATCACCAGGCAGGTCAAAACTCCATCCCACCAAAACAGTCTGAACTAATTACAGGCAGTCTTTTCAAACAGCTCTTACATTACCATCATTTTCACAATTTCACAGTGTTATTCCAACCTTGTAGTGTGGAAATATTTATAAAACACAGGAAAATTACATTTGACTGCACTGGGCCTTTAATGAATTCCCCCTAAAAAGTGAAAAACACTGGTCTAAATAACAGCAAGGATGGAACCACTTGGGAACTTTTAGTTTGTTGTTTAGTTTCCCTGTATTTTCTTTTTCACTCTTTTCTCACTTTTATAATGGAAATCTAAGGACTGATGCTGCAATTTAGTGCAAGCTAAAGCATGATGGTGAAATGCATCTGACTGTTGATGATTCAATGTGTCAATGTTTTCAATGTATCTGTGCCTTAAAATAAAATGCATATACTGAATGTATATTTTGTAGATTCACCTTCAGAGAGTCCACAGCCTGTCTCAGCTTCTGCATCTCCTTCTCTCTCTCCTGGATTCTCTGCTGGGATTTCTGTTGATTTCCCCCCACCTGCTTCTGTTTCTCAGTCCTCTGTATCATGGCCTTTATCATGGCCTTTATGGTCATCCATTACACACAGCAGACAGATACACTGCTGATCAGTACGACAGTAAACCTCCAGTAGTTTGTCATGATGAGAGCAGATCTTCTGCTGTAGTTGTGTGGAGGCTTCGACCAGGTTGTGCTTCTTAAAAGCAGGAGATTGATAGTGAGGCTGGAGGTGGGTCTCACAGTAAGAGGCCAGACACACCAGACAGGACTTGACAGCTTTGTGTTTTCTTCCAATGCAGAAATCACACTCCACATCCCCCTGGTTCAGCATAACAGTGAGCAGGAGAAGTAGCTTGAAGACCAATATTTTTCAGTTTATCCACCATTTTAGCAAGCAAGTGTTTCTGCTCAGAACAGGCCTTGAGACAAAGGTCTGTCGGCACTCTGGGCAGCTGTAGACAGCCTTCAGATCGTCCTGATCCCAGCAGCCCTCAATACAACCCATACAGTAGCTGTGTCCACAGGCAGTAGTCACCGGATCCTTCAGTAGATCCAGGCAGATTGAACAGCTGAAGGAATCCTGATCTTGAAAAAATGCCTCTGCCATTTTGATACGACACACTAACAAACTGTGCAGCCGAGTAGGAGAGATAACTTTTGTTTTACTTGTTTGTGCTGAGGAATAGGAGTGGCCTCCACATGATTATTATGTCACTTCCTGGTTCAATGTGTGTGCAGTCAGTGCCTACAGGGGGGCATATGAGTTATCCTGCCCCTCTTACTCTGTCTTGTCTGCTCTGGCTGAGACTGCTTCATCATGGCCTTAATGTTTATCCATCGTACACAGATAACAGATACACTGCTGATTGGTACGACAGGAAACCTCCAGCAGTTTGTCATGATAAGAGCAGATCTACTCCTGAAGACTGGCTGGCTTTGAGTTTTCCATTGTGCAGCACAGTGGTCCCAATCCTCCTGGTCAGTGTCTTTCTTACTCAACAGAAGATTCTATACGTCCTGATCCCCAATAGATGGAATACACACACTACTGACCTGCTCTGTGCTACTACAACACAGCATGGGAAGAGTAATACTGGAACAAAGGTGAAAGAGAATGGACCTTAAAACAGATGAAATACCCTAGTAACAGGAACACTAGTAACAGGAAATATGTTGTATTGCATTGGTAACTATATTTTTAAGTCTGCTATAGTATCAATCTGATATTCACTTAGACATTACATGCTAAAAGGGTAATTATATTATAATCAATCAATAATTACTTTATTTTTTATTTTTGGTGGATTCCTTACAACAAGCAACATCACTGTAATATACAGGTTATTGGATGCTTTGAAGTACTGTTGTTTCCACCTATATAAAAGAGTAGCATGACATTCAGTTTGTTGTAGTTGCATTTATATTAATAAACTACAGCAATATAGATTTTACATCTTTGACCATTGGTGTGTTTTGAAAACTCCAAACAATACAATTTTAATGTCACCCTGTGACAGGAAAACATTGAAGTACTGAGTGCCGACAGTAAATATTGGTTGTTGTCCTGAGTAACCAAACAGTACTGACAATATAGTTTTTATTCACCCCTGGAGATAAACACTTATTGACTAATACAAACATATTGCAGCCTAGGTCTCATTTATGAGCACTAAATGTGAAGAAAGAGAGTCATTTAGAAATGGCCCAAAGGGATAATTATGTTTGTCAGTTAACCTTTGTAACTGTAGAAAGTTAAATGATTAGGTAAAGAGTTTTATGACTCAAGGCTTCTTGCCATAATGACGGTTTCTCAATCATGCCAAAATAGCTAATTACAACTATGTAAGACTAAACCCACTGAACACAAGTACAAGTGGAAACAACATTTGAATTATTGGTTTATTATTGCATAGTTATGCAATTCTATTTATATAATTATGTAAATATCTGATTAATACTATATGGGAAGCAAAATAAAGTGTTAGCAAATACAATGCATGTTTGTTACAGGAGTGGGTCGCAGTTCCGGAGCGACCCACTAGGTGTCATCCTCCGACAACCTTAGGCACCTCCTTACTCACAGTCGGGACTAATTATCTGCCTATTGATGTCACCTGTGTCGATCTGATTCACTTGTGTATTTATGCCCTCACTTCCCTGTGTTCCCTTGCTCAGTTTTCTCTGCTAGTTCCTTGATTTCAAGCAGTACGTATCAGTGTCGGATCACGTGACGGAGTTACAGGTACTCGAGAAGTGTTCTCCCTGTGTCATTGTGTTTTTCCAGTCAGAGTTAGTATTTCGTATTGTTTGCTGTCAGCCTGTTTTTTGGAGACCTATGTGCTCCTCATTTGTTTTCGTGAATAGTCCGTTGTTTTGTATCCTGGCTTTTGGACCACCAGTAAAGATCCTTGTTTCACCATCCTTGCCTACTGCCTACTGTCTATCCTGCACCGCACCTGGGTCACACCCCACACCAACCCTTACACATGTTTACAACTGATCAATCTAAACCTGTTTGTATTTGTATTTATTATGGATCCCCATTAGCTGCTGCCAAGGCAGCAGCTACACTTCCTGGGGTCCAGCAAAGTTAAGGCAGTTACACAATTTTTAAAACATTTCATATACATTCACAACAGATTTAACAACACATTAAGTGTGCCCTCAGGCCCCTACTCTACTCTACTGAGTTGCTTCACAGTCCCCACTGTTCCATGAGGTGTATTTTTATCTGTTTTTTTAAATCAAATTTTACTGCTTGCATGAGTTACTTGATGTGGAATAGAGTTCTATGTAGTCATGGCTCTATGTGGTACTGTGTGCCTCCCATAGTCTGTTCTGGACTTGGGGACTGTGAAGAGACCTCTGGTGGCGTGTCTTGTGGGGTATACATGGGGGTCTGAGTTGTGTGCTGGTAGTTCAAACAGACAGCTCTGTGCATTCATGTCAATACATCTCACAAATGCAAGTAGTGCTGAAGTCAATCTCTCCTCAACTTTGAGTTAGGAGAGATTAACATGCATATTATTAATGTTAGCTCTCTGTGTACATCCAAGGGGTAGCCGTGTTGCCCTGTTCTGAGCAATTGCAATTCTGAGAAAAGTCCCTCTTTGTGGCACCTGACCACACGACTGAACTGTAGTCCAAGTGCGACAAAACTAGGGCCTGTAGGACGTGCCTTGTTGATAGTGCTGTTAAGAATGCAGAATAGTGCTTTATTATGGACAGACTTCTCCCCATCTTAGCTACTGTTGTATCAATATGTTTTGACCATGACAGTTTACAATCCAGGGTTACTCCAAGCAGTTTAGTCACCTCAACTTGCTCAATTTCCACATTATTCATTACAAGATTTAGTTGAGGTTTAGGATTTAGTGAATGATTTGTCCCAAATACAATGCTTTTAGTTTTTGAAATATTTAGGACTAACTTATTACCAGTGCTTGTGCTCTTCGATAGGTCAAAGACATTAGTCCTTAAATACACTATCTAGGGTGTCTGAATAGTTATCCCCAGTGAAATATACAGAAATAACTGTCTCATTGATTTCCCCTTATCCCTGCATTGAGTCTACTGACTTTGCTACAATATTACTCTTCTAATGCTGTACTGTACATAGCACACAACAGGGCAGGAGTGCTTGTATGCAAACTATTGGGGTCAGGAGGACATGGAGAGGAGGAGTGGGACTTCTGCTATGCACTGTGACACAACTCAAAGCCACCAAGTCTACAGGAGTAGATCTGCTATCTGTGTACGATGGATAAACATAAAGGCCATGATGAAACAGTCTCAGCCACAGTAGAAATAACAGTAACAGGGGAAGGATAACTCAATTGCCCCCCTGTAGGCACTGATTGCACACTGCAAACACATAGAACCAGGAAGCTACAAAATAATCATGTGGAGGCCACTCCTATTCCTCAGCACAAACAAGGAAAACGAAAGTTATCTCTCTATTGGCCATATACCACGGCTAAGTCCTGTATCCAGGCCCTCCGTGTTGTGTCATGCATAAGAACAGTCCTTAGCTGTGGTATATTGGCCATATACCACACCCCCTTGGGTCTTATTGCTTAATTATACCACGCTTAACCACACCCCCTTGGGCCTTATTGCTTAATTATACCACGCCTAACCACACCCCCTTTGGCCTTATTGCTTAATTATACCACGCCTAATGGCTGTTCTTAGGCACAACTGTAAGCAGAGTGCCTGCTCTTTCCATGACATACACTAACCAGGTGAATCCAGGTGAAAGCTATGATCCCTTATTGATGTCACTTGTTAAATCCACTTCAATCATTGTAGATCAAGGGGAGGAGACAGGTTAAAGAAGGATTTTTAAGCCTTGAGAAAATGTAGACATGGATTGTGTATGTGTGCCATTCAGAGGGTGAATGGGCAAGACAAAATATTTAAGTGCCTTTGAACGGGGTGTGGTAGTAGTTGCCAGGCACACCAGTTTATGTTGCTGGGTTTTTCACGCAGTTTCCTGTGTGTATCAAGAATGGTCCACCACCCAAAGGACATCCATCCAACTTGACACAACTCTGGTAAGCATTGGAGTCAACATGGGCCAGCATCCCTGTGGAACGCTTTCAACACCTTGTAGAGTCCATGCCCCGACTAATTGAGGCTGTTCTGAGGGCAAAAGGGGGTGCAACTCAATATTAGGAAGGAGTTCTTAATGTTTTGTCCACTGAGTGTACAGAATAAAGTAAGTGTGTGTGTGTCTGACTCACAGTTGACCTTGTTGACGTTGCCCTGGATCTCAGCCTGTGTGAGGAGCTCTTCATAGACGTCTCTCTCTGTGTCCGAGTTCTCCCCCAGCTGCAGCTGGAGGGATAGGGCTTTAGACACCTTGTAGAGTCCATGCCCCAACGAATTGAGGCTGTTTTGAGGGGAAAAAAAGGGGTGCAGCTCAATATTAGGAAGGTGTTCCTAATGTTTTGTACACTCAGTGTAGATAGCGTGTGGGATGGTGCCATGAAAACATGTCATTCTGGGCTTGTTTTGACCTCAAGTCGGTCAGACAGTGACCTCTATATGTTCTTACTTGAGGTCTGGCCTGCCACGAGAATATTTACTTTATGTGAGACACATGGAACCCAGAGAAAGAGCAACAAGTAACTCACACATAGGCAGGGTGCACAACTCAATATTAGAAAGGTGTTGCTAATATTTTGTATATTCAATGTATTATGTCTATAATATGTCCGGGGTCCAGAGTGAGTGAGTGGGCTGGTTGAAATGTATTCATCTTCTCTTTCTGTGTATCTTAACAGCACTGTGGATGACAGTGAGAAGATCTTTACTGAGCTGATTCATTCCATTGAGAGAAGGCACTCTGAAGTGAAGGATCAGAGCCCAAGAGAAGGCTGAAGTGAGTCAGGCTGAAGGACTCCTGGAGCAACTGGAGCAGGAGGTGGCTGAGCTCAGGAAGAGACATGCTGAGATGGAGTTCTCACACACAGAGGACAACATCCAGAGGTTCAGAGACCACAGTACCCCCCCCCCCCCCCCCCACCCCAGAGAAGAGCAAGCTTCCTGTAGGTCTAAACCACGAAGTTTCACAAGACCACCATCATCCAACTACTTCACTTCTGATAGCCTGGTGGTATGTGTACATTGTGTCAATGGTAATTTTCAGCATGGCATAGTGTGAAAAATGTTAAGGGAATTATCTTAACTAACAGTTGATTAACTGTAATTCTGGTTTCTGTATGATTTGAGTATGTGCAGATTGTATGAAAATAAATAAATGAAATGTATCTGTAAAAAGTTAAATGACCAGTTGAAGAATTTGGTCACTTACAGTAAGGCTTCTTTCTTCACCCTTCACTTTTCCCTGTGTATTGGAAATTCATATGAAATGTATGTTCTCCCCATTCTGTTTCTAAGCAGGCAATAGTATAGCCTCCTTGTAGACACAATACTTCTTCTCCCAAGAGGTCTCGACATTTATGCCACATATATTGACAAAAAGGTTCAGAGTATCTCTCATTCATTGGTGACAAGGCCTTTAAGAAAAGTCCCTGAAGAAGGCACGCTGATGCTGAAACGTTGGTGGTTTACCGAATAAATTAGTGGGAGCTTATACAACGGTGTGCAACTCTCTTTATTTTTAAGGCATTTAACAAGAACAGCTTTGTTTGGATTGCACAGCCCTCGGACATTGAGGTGCATGACTTGGATAATATGGTTATTCAATTTTCAAAGCCATTTCTACAGCACAGATACATGTGGCAAGTTTTTAATTCCATTGTGTTATTAATTTCCATAGGGTGTGATAAGCCAATCTTTAGTAAACATTGTAATGGAATTAAAGACTTTGGGTACGTCCCAAATGGGGGATAGGGTGCAATTTGCGACAAAGCCTGTAATTCAATGGCATGTTGAGGCTAATTAGGTTCATGTGTTTTAATGTAATCTCGGAAAGCCAGAACCATAATGTTGCGTAACTGCGTCACAAACGACAGTCAACGAGAGATTTGTTTTAATACAGCAGAATTTCCTCAGGAAAAGATAGACCCTTAGCTCTTCTTGTCCAATGTTTTAAAGTTGATATAATATAACCAAATTATATGTAATTATACAAAATAAATTAGATCATACTTAAGGAAAGCTGATTTTCTCATCTGCTGGTGGTGAAGAGAAATGTACACTCAGTTGCTAAGAATGTCCTAATATTGGATTTATGGTATAAATTATTTCCTGTTCATTTGGGATGGCAAGGCCTGCTGGTGTACATCTATCTACACAACAGATGACGTGTATATGGACTTCAATCAATCAATCAATCAATTTTATTTTATATAGCCCTTCTTACATCAGCTAATATCTCGAAGTGCTGTACAGAAACCCAGCCTAAAACCCCAAACAGCTAGTAATGCAGGTGTAGAAGCACGGTGGCTAGGAAAAACTCCCTAGAAAGGCAAAACCTAGGAAGAAACCTAGAGAGGAACCAGGCTATGAGGGGTGGCCAGTCCTCTTCTGGCTGTGCCGGGTGGAGATTATAACAGAACCATGCCAAGATGTTCAAAAACTTCACTCTTTAGATAACGCTTGAGGTCTGAAAAGCGTTTGACAAACGTAAATTATCCCTTTAAGAAGTTTTAACTATACCTTTTGATCACAAGTCACGCTGCGAAACTTCTAGAAAGGATGATCTTACACATCGGTCTGAGATTAAACAAACATGATGTAATAATAAACCTGTTAGAGTCAGTTTCCCATCATGCACTGCCTTTCGATGTTCCAACGTACTCTCAGAGCAAACGTTAAACAATTCAAATTACTGCTGCTGGGCGCTTATGAAAAGAACTTGTGCAAATGATCCATCAGTTGCTGTATAGCCTCTGAGTCTAAAAAATTAATTTAGTACCCTTCTGTACTATCATAGTGAGCAGATGGAGCTTTGAAATAACAAAGAAGGTAGAAAATGGTAATGCATCCATTTGAAAAATCCAATTGGAATTGAAAGTGAATGGACTGTAGGCATTTTGAATACATTTCCTTTTCTTTTCTTCGGTAGCATAGATAGCATGGATTTGTCATGTGATTGTGCCTGAGGGACAAACCTCTGTTAACAGTGTGACGTAAATGCAATATAGAGAACCTTAGATTACAAATGTGTATGTGAGGTATGATGCCACAACAGGGTGGCTCAGCAGTATAATCTTTCATATTTAATGGTTTGTGTTTTTTAGTGTTTTTCACAGATGTAATCATTTGGAAGCTATCCCAGCCCACCTGAGGGGGAAAACAGTAAAGAGGAAAAAGAGGTTTCATATCTTATACTGATGAGGTAATCTACTAAGGCTACAGTACACAGTACTCTCGCTTTCGCTCTCTCTTTCTCTCTCTCACTCTCTTCCTCACTCTTCCTCTCTCTTCCTCTCTCTGTCCCCTCCCCCCTTCTGTCTCTCTCTGCTGTGTCGACAGTCGTTACTTTTACACATAAACCGATTCTCTCACGAGTTAGAGGGAAAGTTAAACATTTCTGTTGACCTCCACTAGTTTGTTGATTAATCGTTCATAGCATTCCATTTAACACCTTCTATTAAATTCAACTGATTTTTACTGTCTCCGGTATTGAAAGCTCTAATGTACTATTCTGGTAAAAATATAGAAAAAGTAATGCACGCTTCAGGAGAAAGGATATCTTATTATATTATGCATGAACATAATATGCGTCCCAATAATGTCTTCTTTCTCCTGAAGTGTACCCTCGTTCCCTACTTCCCACAAATCTAAAAGAATTGGATTGGTGGAGGCATGGGCAGTTAAGTGAATAAGTGCACACTTTGGGAGGCATGGGGGATAATTGGTACATAGCTTTAAGATTGGTAGGCAATGAAGGAATGATGCTACAGATGATCTTTAGGTTTTTGGGAAACTCACCCCTGACCAATACGAGCCAACATTCTTTTTTATTATGTTTCCTGGTCTGGATCATTCTAGTTTCTTTGTAAAAGCGAGTTGGTTTTTACACAGTCACTCCACTCAGAGCTAATATTTGAACACTGTATGGCGGGGGTATTCAACCGGGGGTCCGCGAAAATATGGATTAAAAAAACAAAGCATATTTAAATGTTTTTATGAATATCGCTAGCAACAACAGAATAAAAACATTTTTTGCATACCTACAGTAGAAAATAGGAGAATACCTTCTTTCTCAACTTTATTTCTCAACTCCTAATATTGACCAAATTACACTCACTGGAGCTAAAACACTCACTGGAGTATCTGACATGGGCTTTGAAAAAACACCCGCTAAAAGGCTGCTGGTAAGCTTTCTTAACTTGAACATACATTTTTGCCAACACATTTGTTTAACCAGCTAAAGCTGCACTTAGCGGAAATATGTTTGGAGTTTCCTTTCTAGCTAATAGACTATGTTAGAGTTTACACTTCCTCTTCCAATTATAACACAGAGAGAAGAAGGAGCCAGATGTCTCAACTGATGTATAAATCTGAAGTATCCATTTAGAACGTCCACTCACCACAAATTATGGTGATGAGAGGAAGTCCACTGGCGTGAAGGTGATGAGAGGAAGTCCACTGGCGTGAAGGTGTTGAGAGGAAGTCCACTGGCGTGAAGGTGATGAGAGGAAGTCCACTGGCCTGAAGGTGATGAGAGGAAGTCCACTGGCCTGAAGGTGATGAGAGGAAGTCCACTGGCGTGAAGGTGATGAGAGGAAGTCCACTGGCGTGAAGGTGTTGAGAGGAAGTCCACTGGCCTGAAGGTGATGAGAGGAAGTCCACTGGCCTGAAGGTGATGAGAGGAAGTCCACTGGCCTGAAGGTGATGAGAGGAAGTCCACTGGCGTGAAGGTGTTGAGAGGAAGTCCACTGGCGTGAAGGTGATGAGAGGAAGTCCACTGGCGTGAAGGTGATGAGAGGAAGTCCACTGGCGTGAAGGTGATGAGAGGAAGTCCACTGGCGTGAAGGTGATGAGAGGAAGTCCACTGGCCTGAAGGTGATGAGAGGAAGTCCACTGGCCTGAAGGTGATGAGAGGAAGTCCACTGGCCTGAAGGTGATGAGAGGAAGTCCACTGGCGTGAAGGTGTTGAGAGGAAGTCCACTGGCGTGAAGGTGATGAGAGGAAGTCCACTGGCGTGAAGGTGATGAGAGGAAGTCCACTGGCGTGAAGGTGATGAGAGGAAGTCCACTGGCGTGAAGGTGATGAGAGGAAGTCCACTGGCGTGAAGGTGATGAGAGGAAGTCCACTGGCGTGAAGGTGATGAGAGGAAGTCCACTGGCGTGAAGGTGATGAGAGGAAGTCCACTGGCCTGAAGGTGATGAGAGGAAGTCCACTGGCGTGAAGGTGATGAGAGGAAGTCCACTGGCGTGAAGGTGTTGAGAGGAAGTCCACTGGCGTGAAGGTGATGAGAGGAAGTCCACTGGCGTGAAGGTGATGAGAGGAAGTCCACTGGCGTGAAGGTGATGAGAGGAAGTCCACTGGCGTGAAGGTGTTGAGAGGAAGTCCACTGGCGTGAAGGTGTTGAGAGGAAGTCCACTGGCGTGAAGGTGATGAGAGGAAGTCCACTGGCGTGAAGGGAGACAGAGCTAGATTAAACTTGGCCGACATTCTGCAAATGTTCTAATCGATGAAAAATCCAATCTCAATTCAGTTTTCTGTTCCCAAAACTAGAATATGTTACGAACAGAGTGCACTGAGTTTTGTAGACTTGACCCTTTCTAAAAGTTTCAGAAATTTGTTTAGAAGGAGTCCAATGGCGAATGGAGTTATTGCACATGTGCACTTCACAGAGTAGGCTTTCCCTAATGGAAATATGCAAATACCTGCTAGAACACACCAGTAGGTCTCACTAGCTCGTGCTTGGCTCTGCCCTCCTCCTTGCTTGTTCACCGGTGGTGTATCTTGGGTTAGTTACCAGTATCTTTGATTATAATGTGGGGAGGTCAGAATAATGGAAAACTATCTACCAAATGTATTCATTCTAAAATGTTAACTACTTCTCAAAATGATGAATAAAAACACATGACTGACTAATGTATGCTCATGTTTGTTTGCCTGGGTTGGGGTCAATTCCTTTTCAATTCAGTCAATTCAGGAAGTAAACTATCGTTTCAATTCCAATTCCAATTTTCCTCAATGCCTCTCTAGGAGATACATTTGGAATTGGAATTTCAGTTTACTTCCAGAATTGACCCCAATCCTTTTGTATGCATATCAATATGAATAGTAGTGACTCTGCGACCTCTTCTTTCTGGCTGAGGGGGCCACTGAGGAAGCGCTTGGGTGAGCGGAGGTCTCCTCCTTCACTCTGGTTGGCTGCTCTGTTGCCACCTGTCATCTGATGTACAGGTGGTGGGCTTCCTCTGTTGCTGCTGATTCTGTGGGAGTGTGCTGTGTTCCTTGATAACCAGTTTAGGCCTCTTGGGCTGGCTCACTTTTTTGATTGACAAGACTATCCATCAGCCGCTTCCAGGAAAGGTACGAGGACACCTGTCTGGCATTAGCACAGGCCTCCAAATGCTGCACAGCACTCTGGGACAGCTAGTTCAGCTGGGGGTACGACTGTCTGTTATAAGGTATATGAACGCTTAATTCTAATGAACCTTCCCTTTCTGTGACACCACTGCCACTCTGTGGCCATACTCATATCCCACAAGTGTGTATTGTATTTAAGTTGTCAAGTTTTTTACTTTATGTCAATTTTTATGACATAACTTTGTGTCTTTCTAACCTGACATACTGTAAGTTGAGTAGCTAGATGCAATCATATTCAGTCGTCCTATATACTGTTCTTATTGATATATATAGAAGAACATATCCTCTCAAGCTCATTGCTCTAATATCTAGTGCTGAGCGATTAACCGAAACGTTGGTTATTTTTCGTTTTTTAAACAACTAATTGACCGACGTTGGTTCAGTTATTTGAATTCCATTTTGTTCGTTTTTTTCTGTGAGCTCATTGCGCACATTACACAGTTTCTCTTGACGAACTGTGCGATTTAGTAGGGAGTTGTAGTTTCCAACAGGCCAATATTTTGTTAGACAGCATAAGCAGCAATCCTATAGAGACTTGGTCCTTTGTAGCTCAATTGGTAGAGCATGGCGCTTGTAAAGCCAGGGTAGTGGGTTCGATCACCGGGACCACCCATACATAAACATGTATGCACGCATGACTGTAAGTCGCTTTGGATAAAAGCGTCTGCTAAATGGCATATTATTATTACTTGGAATTAAATAATAAAGTCATCAAATAAAACAAATGTAATATACACAACAACTGAAATGTGAATAAATTAGAATAAGTGATTAGCAGTAATGGGCAGTCACTACCAGCATTTTATTGTGTGTCAACCCGAAAACCATGATTTTTTTTATTTATATAATCTAACCGAAACCGAACCGACCTCAAAAAGCACTAATTGCTCAGCACTACTAATATCTTAAAAAGCAGAAGATTATAAACGAGGTTTTACAAATCAAATAATTTCTCTCAAATATTATGAACAGGACATTTTGGTTGATCCATCTTCAAAAGTGATTGGTTAGTTATTCCTATTTCACTTTTACTGCTGCTGCTATTCATTGTATGGTCTGACTGAGTTGCTGTATTCTGTTTTCTGACCAATAGAGGGCGCTGTTTGTTTACAAATATACCTTGGAGGGAACTCACCAGACGTTACTGAACTTAGAAACGACTGATTTCCTCCTGAGACCCAGCAATTTCTTGTTGTCCCCTTTAATGGATATTCGTTTTTGGTCCATATCTCTAAAGGCCATACATGCCACTGTTTGGACCTGTTGTAGCTTTGAGAGGACATTCTGGGCTTTTCAGTGATATCACGTGTGACCTGGATAACTTTCTCCTCCTAGTTTTTCAAAATGGCTGCTAACACAATTAGCACATTTTATGGTATGAAGAAAGGTGTGTTATTGTGTAATTATAATTTTTGTGAGTTTGTTATTCAAATTGCTTTTAGTAAGCAAATATCCCAGGAATAGTTTGGTGAGTTTTCAGAGCAGTGTAATCATTTTTTCACATTAAATGAGAGCTAAATAATATATTGTTTATAAATGTAGAGGACAGCAGAGCCGCCAACTATGTTTATGCCTACGGTACCCACATTTTCCAGATTTATTATCAACCGATTCCTTATGTCCACTACAGTGCTCGTACAATACAAAATAAATAAATATATTTATTCAAAAAAATACAGGACCAGTCAAAAGTTTGGACACACCTACTCATTTTTCTTTATTTTTACTATTTTCTACATTGTAGAATAATAATGAAGACATCAAAACTATGAAATAACACATATGGAATCATGTTTTTACTTTTAAACTCGGACAAAACAGAGATGCTAGTTCTAAGTCCCAAGAAACAAAGAGATCTTCTGTTGGATCTGAAAATTAATCTTGATGGTTGTACAGTCGTCTAAAAAAAAAACTGTGAAGGAACTCGGCGTTACTCTGGACCCTGATCTCTCTTTTGACGAGGACAGCTTTCTTCCATCTTCGTACCATTGCAAAAATCAGAAACGTTTTGTCCAAGAATGATGCAGAAATACTATTCCATGCTTTTGTCACTTCTAGATTAGACTACTGCAATGCTCTACTCTCTGGCTACCCGGATAAAGCACGAAATAAACTAGTTGGTGCTAAACACGGCTGCTAGAATCTTGACTAGAACCAAAAAAATTTGATCATATTACTCCAGTGCTAGCCTTCAAGGCTTTACTGCTAACCTACAAAGCATTACATGGGCTTGCTCCTACCTATCTCTCCGATTTGGTCCTGCCGTACATACCTACATGTACGCTACGGTCTCAAGACACAGGCCTCCTTATTGTATCTAGAATTTCTAAGCAAACAGCTGGAGGCAGGGCTTTCTCCTATAGAGCTCAATTTTTATGGAATGGTCTGCCTATCCATGTGAGAGACGCAGACTCGGTCTCAACCTTTACTGAAGACTCATCTCTTCAGTAGGTCCTATGATTGAGTTTAGTCTGGCCCAGGGGTGCGAAGGTGAACGGAAAGGCACTGGAGCTACAAACCGCCCTTGCTGTCTCTGCCTGGCCGGTTCCTGTCTCTCCATTGGGATTCTCTGCCTCTGACCCTATAACGGGGGCTGAGTCACTGGCTTACTGGTGCTTTCCATGCCGTCCCTAGGAGGGGTGCGTCAATTGAGTGGGTTGAGTCACCGATGTGATCTTCTTGTCCGGTTTGTCGCTCCCTCGGGCCCGTGCAGTGGAGGAGATCTTCGTGGGCTATACTCAGCCTTGTCTCAGGGTAGTAGGTTGGTGGTCTGTTGATATCCCTCTGGTGGTGTGGGGGCTGTGCTTTGGCAAAGTGGGTGGGGGTATCGTCGGACGGGGCCACAGTCTCTCGACCCCCCCTGTCTCAGCCTCCAGTATCTATGCTGCAATAGTCTATGTCCCGGGGGGCTAGGATCAGTCTGTTATATCTGGTGTTATTCTCCTGTCTTATCCGGTGTCCTGTGTAAATGTAAGTATGCTCCCTCTCTCCCTCCCCTCCCGGAGGATCTGAGCCCTAGAACCATGCCTCAGGACTACCTGGCCTGATGACTCCTTGCTGTCCCCAGTCCACCTGGTCGTGCTGCTGCTCCATACTTCTGCCTGCGGCTATGGAACCCTGACCTGTTCACCGGACATGCTACCTTGTCCCAGACCTGCTGTTTTAAACTCTCTTTACCGCACCTGTTATTTCAACCTCTAAATGCCCGGCTATGAAAAGTCAAGTGACATTTACTCCTGATGTACTGACCTGTTGCAACCTCTACAACCACTGTGATTATTATTTGACCCTGCTGGTCATCTATGAACGTTTTAACATCTTGGAGAAAAATCTGGCCTTAATGGCCATGTACTGTTATAATCTCCACCGGCACAGCCAGAAGGGGACTGGCCACCCCTCAGAGCCTGGTTCCTCTCTAGGTTTCTTCCTAGGTTTCTGCCTTTCTAGGGAGTTTTTCCTAGCCACCGTCCTTATACATCTGCATTGCTTGCTGTTTGGGGTTTTAGGCTGTGTCACGTCTCCTCCCGTTGATCTCCTCCGGCGCTCTCGAACCTTCAGCTCCCTCCACAGATTGTCTATGGGATTAAGGTCTGGAGACTGGCTAGGCCACTCCAGGACCTTAATGTGCTTCTTCTTCAGCCACTCCTTTGTTGCCTTGGCTGTGTGTTTTGGGTCATTGTCATGCTGGAATACCCATCCACGACCCATTTTCAATGCCCTAGCTGAGGGAAGGAGGTTCTCACCCAAGATTTGACGGTACATGGCGCCGTCCATCGTCCCTTTGATGCGGTGAAGTTGTCCTGTCCCCTTAGCAGAAAAACACCCCCAAAGCATAATGTTTCCACCTCCATGTTTGACGGTGGGGATGGTGTTCTTGGGGTCATAGGCAGCATTCCTCCTCCTCCAAACACGGTGAGTTGAGTTGATGCCAAAGAGCTCGATTTTGGTCTCATCTGACCACAACACTTTCACCCAGTTCTCCTCTGAATCATTCAGATGTTCATTGGCAAACTTCAGACGGGCTTGTATATGTGCTTTCTTGAGCAGGGGGACCTTGCGGGCGCTGCAGGATTTCAGTCCTTCACGGCGTAGTGTGTTACCAATTGTTTTCTTGGTGACTATGGTCCCAGCTGCCTTGAGATCATTGACAAGATCCTCCTGTGTAGTTCTGGGCTGATTCCTCACCGTTCTCATGATCATTGCAACTCCACGAGGTGAGATCTTGCATGGAGCCCCAGGCCGAGGGAGATCGACAGTATTTTGGGTTTCTTCCATTTGTGAATAATCGCACCAACTGTTGTCACCTTCTCACCAAGCTGCTTAGCGATGGTCTTGTAGCCCATTCCAGCCTTGTGTAGGTCTACAATCTTGTCCCTGACATCCTTGGAGAGCTCTTTGGTCTTGGCCATGGTGGAGAGTTTGGAATCTGATTGATTGATTGCTTCTGTGAACAGGTGTCTTTTATACAGGTAACAAACTGAGATTAGGAGTGTGCTCCTAATCTCAGCTCGTTACCTGTATAAAAGACACCTGGGAGCCATAAATCTTTCTGATTGAGAGGGGGTCAAATACTTATTTCCCTCATTAAAATGCAAATCATTTTATAACATTTTTGACATGCGTTTTTCTGGATTGTTTTGTTGTTATTCTGTCTCTCACTGTTCAAATAAACCTACCATTAAAATTATAGACTGATAATTTCTTTGTCAGTGGGCAAACGTACAAAATCAGCAGGGGAACAAATACTTTTTTCCCTCACTGTATATATGTAAAATAAAATAATTCCACCCCAAACACTTATGTGATGTAAAAAAATAAATTAATACAAAACTATGTTTTTTGCTGGGTTATAAAGATGTTGAGGTTATAAAGATGTCAAATGTTGAGGAAAACTACTTTTGACAAGAAGGGACAAAAAGTGACAAATGAGAGTTAACTTATTTTGGCAAAACTGTTTTGTCATGCTTTGGGTGACCTCATTTAAGTTCTTCCCTACTTTTGAGAGGAGCTGGCTAGTAGATACCCATAGACTTTCAGCAATTGTGCTAAGCTAACAATATGCTACCTTCAACTTCCTTCAAACTGCACGCAGAGACATGAAAATTGTATCCATGTGTTTGTCTGACTCTGGGTAAGTAGGTAATTAAAATCCCAAATCCCCAAATATCGAAGTTATCTTTAAGAACATACAAGAATATAAGGAGGATACATAATCTATATCACTGACACTGGAGAAATGAGTTTTAGGATTATGCTGTGACTGTGCATGGATGTTTAAAGTTTCCCTTACTGTAGTTTAAATTATCTTCTGTCTAGACACATTATAATAGGCTCGGCAGAAGTATTGGTCTTACCTTTATCATGTTTTATTTAATTTATTTATGTTAATAAATTAATGGCATTTGGCAAAGACCAATTTGGTGTTTTTTTCACTCGCCAAAAGCAAATGAAGACATTTTGGTTTTAATCATGTGATTCACTTTAATCAATGGCCTCTTTGTTCCTGTGTTTCTCTCTCTGGGCACCGTCCGTCCGACTCTATTTCCCACCAGACAGAAAGCGTCTGCAGTCTGAAACATGGTCTGTGGCCCAAATGGCATCCTATTCCCTAGTCACTACCTTTGGCCTAGATAAAAGTAGTGCACTATGTACGTAATAGGGTGCCATTTGGAACGTGGCCATGGTCTTCCATCAAAGCCAAGTAGAGGAGATTAAACCAGGTCACTAACGACCTCTGGGGCCAGGGGTAATACCCCAAACCAAGAAATGATTATAATGTGACTGTAAGACATTGTGAAAGTAAGACATTACCTCAATACCTGGGTCTACGTGAATAATGCAAGTCATTATACGAACTCTAATAAACACCTCTCCCCTGATATTAATTATTTACTGTCTCTAAGTACTTTGGAGGCTTGTTGGACGGGGACTTTTTAATGAGGGCTTTGGTTTTTCCCAGTGAGTCAGTGGAGAGTGATCGATAAAGTGAGTGAATGGAGTAGATATGAGGTGGCTGCGGGCGATTGATTGTTGTGGTTTTGCCCCCGTGGTTAGTCCAATGGTATTTCAATAGTCTAAAAGGCTCCTTGTCTAATTTCCTTCAACTGCATTGCTAAGAAGGGACTGGACTGGAATAAACGGGAAAGAACAAGATATCTTTTTCCTGAGGAGAGGAGAGATTATACTTTTTATTTATTTAGAAGATCTCAATTGCATACTCCTCGTGTCCTGTCTCCTCTGTCCCCGTCTCCTCAAAACCCTCTGTCCTTCTCCTCCAATGGGTTTTGAGAAGGAGAGAGGAGAGAGGATGCGACGAGAGAGGACGCGAGGACTATGCAATTGAGAATCTTCCAGGGTGTAGCGAGCAGGTCATCCAGGTTGGCAGAAATTCACCTGACCTGTCTGTTCTCAGATCAGATTGAAATCATGACCTTTGCTCTCTCTATAAATATCCAATGGGTGCTTATATTTGTCATATTTCACACATATGCAAGTGTGTATTAATATGCATGAGTGAATTGGAAATGTGTTTTTTGCACATCCCAACTCTCCCTTGCCAGGGTCAATGAACTAATGTCAATGTGACTTTATAAATGGGTGAAAGACTAACATCCTGGTCAGAAGTAACTCATTCAAATGGCCAGTCAGAGCCTTTAATCGAGGGACAAAGTAAGCAATTATGTTAGTGTGAATTGGTCACATTATCATAGCAGTAACACTGTGGTAATTGAATGAAGGTACCTGTAGCAACATTTTTACAACGGAAAATGAAAACAAGTGTTTCTAATTGGACAACATTAGGTAGTCCCTCCCCTTTTCAGTCTGTTTTCTTCGGTTTGGTGCCTAATGAACACGACCCAGTTCAACTGCCTGTCACAGTCTACCTCCAGGGGAAAATAAGTCCAAAGGCAATATCTGAGTAGATGGTGCTTCCTTGAATTTTATCAGAATTACAATGACTCAGAATGACATTTCCATAAATGCTTGTTATTTTAAGAGATGGGGAGGTAAGACAATTAGTGGGGAATAAAGTTTATATCCATGGAATTACTCAACTCAACGCAAACACCTTCAGTGTGATTAGCAACGGAGCTCTCAGGGGAAGTTTCATTACTTAAATGTCAAATGAAACTTAGCGTTAGTCAGTTCCTATGTCTTGGGGTTGGCTATGTTTGTCCTGGTCTACTTACGGCTCACTTGGTGTATAACTGACTCAAACAGGGGTTTGAACAATTGCTATTATAAAAGCAATTTGGGGGGGGGGGGGGGGGTGTAATCAATGTTTTCCAGACCCTTTTTGCAAGCTGAATAGGTTTTCTGATTAAAGAGGCTACAGAAGTGATACTGGCAAGAGCAGTGTGCAGGTTTTTCCTTTTATTAATTATTTCCCCACACTTGCAACAAGCTAACTCAGAAGTGGGAGTGCTTTTTAGAATTTTGTCAGAGGCAGTGCTATATCATGAATATAGTTGCAGGTAAACGGTGTTGTTCGGCCTGACGCAAAGCAGAGGGCCAATCAATCCATTTACCTGTCACTCACAGGAGGTTGGTGGCACCTTAATTGGGGAGGATGGGTTCATGGTAATGGCTGGAGCGATATAGATAGAATGGTATCAAATACATCAATCACATGGTTTCTATGTGTTTGATGCCATTCCATTCCGTTCCAGCCCTAATTATGAGCCGTCCTCCCCTCAGCAGCCTCCACTGCTGTGACTATATTCATCAAAAAGCACTGACTCACATGCCTTATTGCTTTTATAAAATGGTTACCAATATATTAAAATTTGCTCCTGAGTGGCGCAGTGGTCTAAGGCACTGCATCGCAGTGCTAACTGTGCCACTAGAGATCCTGGTTCGTATCCAGGCTCTGTCGCAGCCGGCCGTGACCGGGAGACTCATGGGCGACGCACAATTGGCCCAGCGTCGTCCAGGGTAGGGGAGGGAATGGCCGGCAGGGATGTAGCTCAGTTGATAGAGCATGGCGTTTGCAACGCCAGGGTTGTGGGTTTGTTTCCCACGGGGAGCCAGTATAATTTTTTTTTTTTTTAAATGTATTCACTAACTGTAAGTCGCTCTGGATAAGAGCGTCTGCTAAAAAAAATAAAAATACAATACAAAATACAAAAAATATAAATAAATTACATACAGGTAAATCCCCAAATAAAGGAAACACCAACATAGTGTCTTAATAGGGCGTTGGGCCACCATGAGCCGCCAGAACAGCTTCAATGCGCCTTGGCATAGATTCTACAGTGTCTGGAACTCTATTGGAGGGATACGACACTATTCTTCCACAATAAATTCCTTCATTTTGGTGTTTTGTTGATGGTGGTGTAAAATACTGTCTCAGGCGCAACTCCAGAATCTCCCAGAAGTGTTCAATTGGGTTGAGATCCAGTGACTGACGCACACACAAACACCCTTTAAACCCCCTATGCTCTTTTGAGACCCCTCTTTCAAAGTCACTGAGATCTCTTATAGCCATGGTTGCTAAATAATGGGCAACTGGGAATTTTTAAACATGACCCTAAGCTTTATGGGATGTTAATTGCTTAAAGGAAAGTTCCACCCAAAAACAATCAGTCAGTCAGTCACTCACTCAGTCAGTCAGTCAGTCAGTCAGTCAGTCAGTCTGTGTGTGTGTGTGTGTGTGTGTGAGTGAGACTGTTTGTCTTCTTTCCCTCTTCACCACAACACATTTTGTTTGACATGTTCTGATCTTTTCTTCCATGTCACCTCTCCTGTCACGTGTTTAATGTGCTGTGGAGAGCCCTAACCTTTGAATGTGAAAGGTTATGAGAATTAAAAAGGTTGCAGTGTGTGTGTGGGTATGCATGTGTGATTTTGTGTGTGTGGGTTAGTGAATGTGTGGGTGCGCGTGTGTTTGTGTGCATGTACAGCATGTGTGTGCATTTGTGTATGTGTGTGTGCATGAACATACATGAAAGGGGAGGAAGAGTTTCATCAATATTACAGAAGCTTAATGTCACACTCAACGCCAAGCATAGGAGCCTGCTGAGGGGAGGACGGTTTTGGGTGGGACTTTGTGGGAGGACGGTTTTGGGTTGGCCTTTGTGGGAGGACGGTTTTGGGTGGGACTTTGTGGGAGGACGGTTTTGGGTTGGCCTTTGTGGGAGGACGGTTTTGGGTGGGACTTTGTGAGAGGACGGCTCACAATAGCGGTTGGAATGGAGAAAATGGAGCGGCATCAAACAGCTGGTAACCATGTGTTTGATGTATTTGATACCATTCCACTTCTTCCACTCCAGTCATTACAATGAGCCCGTCCTCCCCAATTAAGATGCCACCAACCTCCTGTGACGCCAAGATTTCCATATAGTGCAAATACAGAAATAAGCTTGTTGTTTTTAGGAACAATAATAACAACACCAAGCTGTGGAGGCTGACAGAAAGGTTCCGAGCACGGAACCCTCAATTACCTCAAGATGACGCACAAGGCCAGTGGTGAGGGACTGCAGGGCCGACAAGGGGAGTAGGTCTGAGTGTACACGTGCACTGATCCAATGAACCCGGCACTGCTCCGTTTGCCTCAGGGCTGATGAGAGGACAAGGAAGGGGTGGATTGAGGTATCTCTCCCGCTTTCTCTCTCGCTGTCCCTCTTTCTTTCTTTTTCTCTCTCTCTCTGTCATGAGTTGGTTTTTGTTTTCTCTTTGCCATTATTAGAAAGGGGCCGAGGAACAACTGCTTACCCAAATTTAACAAGTCTATCTATTCCAACAAGGCAGGCTCTTATGATATGCCATTCCATTCTTGACCCATGTGTTTGACGAGTATTATTCAGAATAATAAAGCGTTGTCAAACACACAGCTATAGACACACTTTACCTACCCACGCATTAAGCATCTCAACAGATGGTGTTTGGCTTCATTAAGCAGGCTTTAAAGATCTCAATGTTATGATTTAATGTTGGTAGCTGTCAAAGCTAAGCATTAATCATAGCCTCCACCCACTCGACTGTGAGAGGCCATATTTTTCTTTCTCTCTGAATTATGCACTAAAGCACTAAAGACGCAGAGAATGTCAAATATACAGAGGGTTTCAACGAGAGAGAGAGAGAGAGAGGAGAGAGCGAGAGAGAGAGAACACAGAAAGAGATTCACAGAGTTTGAGAGGACAGAGAGAGGATGAGAGAGAGCGAGAGAGAGAGAGAGAGAGAGAGAGAGAGAGAGAGAGAGAGAGAGAGAGAGAGAGAAATATAAAGCACAAGAAGAAAACATCTGCCAAAAGTGAGGAGATTGGTTTTGACAGGAAGACATTACCAGCAGCCTGAGAACATGAAATGGGTCAGGATTCAAGGCAAAGTTAGCTGAGAGAAAATATAAAAAGGGGGATTGGAGGAAAATAAGAGAGTAATAAACAGTGTCAGGGCATGTTACGCAATCTAAAGTTTACCTCCCTGGCTTTCAGGGTCAGTTGTTGCAGAGCGCTGAGGATGTAATTGGATTAGTTCTGTTGACGTTTTCTTCATGTTTTCTTCATGTTTTCTTTATTTTCTATTGAAAAGACGTTTGATGCTTTTCATTCAATAATTTGTTCACCTTCAAGTTATTAATATCTTAAAGCCACAATCTGTTATATGTTTTCCAGCAAAACGGGAGCCCCACCCGCAAGTTATATTGTTCAGGAATCAATGGGTATATCTTTATCATTCATTGAAATGACCATTGAACATCAGTAACTATTGTAGATTGAACCTTTAATAACAGAACAATGTTAAAAATGTTGTCACTCATCAGTAAACTAATTCAAGACCATCAATTCAGCACAAGTTAATCAGTCAGCAATAGTGGATGTAATCTGCTTCCCAAATGGCACCATATTAGCTTTGTAGTGCACTTCTTTTGACCAGGACCCATATGGATCTGGTCAAAAGTAGTGCACTATATAGGGTACCATTTGGGACACAGCCCTTGTCATCATTTGTTGTTCATTAGATAGGTTTCAATCCAATTGACAGATTTTCATGTGAATATTCAAAAATCTGCATACAAAAACAATATGTGAATTTTCCCACCAGAGATGTTTCCATCAAATTGACTGGTTGTGGATAAAAGGCTGTGCCTGACTTTTGCATTACATTTCCATACAATTTAAATGAGTTAAAGAAAAAATATATAAAGATCCCACCTATTTTGTTTTGTCCACATTTGGAAAGTTGACCAACAGATATGCTGCTTCCATCAGGCCTGTCATTACATGTTTTATCCAACATGTGCTTTACTCCCATAAAAAGGTTGGATGGAAGCCTGGGTAGTGACTATATTGTGTTGGAATTACACTTCCTGCTAACACTGTCAGCTCTCAACAAATGATTCTGATCGGACTCTGAAGGGAACTCAAGTGGCCTGTATGAATCAACTGTAATTACTAATGATCAGACAACATCTGGCAAAATAATTTCACAATGGTCATCAGCAGTGCTGGAGGGCTGCCCCACTGGGCAAAAACTAGTTGTTTCCACCTAATTTCCACCAAAGAAATCTATGTGATGATGTTGAATCAACATGGAAAACCGATTGGATTTGTAAAAAGTCATCAACATAAGGGCCTTTCATCTTTTTTTACTCAACTTTTCACCTAAATCCAATGACATGGTGATTTTAAAAAAAATCACATTAGTTGACAACTCAACGAAATCTAAATCAAAACTAGACCTTGAACTGACTTCTGTGCCCAGTGGGCTTTTGTTCCAACCCAACTATGATAAACATTTGATAAGATGAACAAGCATCCATCCATCTACCCTACATCACTGGTCACCAACCCAATCTAATTGGCATAATACAAACATCTCCATAAAAATCAGTCCGTTTAAAGTAGAGATACAGTATCCGCCGATGTCGCACTTCTGCATCTGCAGTGCATCTGCGGTGAAAGTTGAAAGTTGACATCCCCAAAATCTGTCTTCTCACAAAATCGTCTGTAGACTCCAAATGGTTTGGCCTACAACTGTTATGGAAAGATGAGACTCTCATGAACACGATGGTGTTCTCCATTTTGCTCTACGACCCCCACAAGTGTCTTGGGACTCGTCTGAAGTCGGTACAACCGATATGCCAAATTCTGTCTGTAGCGTCCGAACAGTTTGGGCTACACACTAATATGGACCCTCTGTGGAAAGGTGAGACTCTCACAAACATATAGAGCAGGCATTCACAGGGAGGATATGGGGGGAGAGAGAGGCAGAAAGAGAGAGAGAGAGAGAGAGAGAGGATACCTAGTCAGTTGCACAAATAAATGCATTCAACTGAAACGTGTCTTCCACATTTAACCCAACTCCTCTGAATCAAAGAGGTGTGGGGGGCGGCCTTAATCCACGTCCACGTCATCAGAGAGAAGAGGAGGCCCTGAGAGACCATTGCGCTGCAGCAGTCACAGTAACTATACACTCTGCTTTGTTTTCTGTGTGTAGAGAGCGAGAGAAAGCGAGAGAGAGACAGAGAGAGAAAGACAGAGAAAGCGAGAGAGAGACAGAGAGAGAAAGACAGAGAAAGAGAGAGAGAGAGAGACAGAGACCGAGAGAGGGGGGGATGATCCTTAAAACAGTGTCTAAATCACAGCTCAAACTGGCACTAAGACAACAGGGCAGTTACTCCTATGAGTCATTCATTCAGAACACAATAGACATGACAACCACTCAGGAAATAATCCACACAGACACCAGGCTGTAGTTATTGCAGATGTCTGAGGAATATGCCATCCCATTCTGGAAAAGGAAATTGTTGGCTGTCCATGCGAGCATGCCAACATAGTCGTTAGTGCATATATCTGCATGGATACGGCTTCTCTTGTCTCACTTGCTATCTACCAATTAGGTGTGAGTCATAGCTGGTATCAACACAAAACGTGTGTGTGTGTGTGTGTGTGTGTGTGTGTGTGTGTGTGTGCGCGCGCGTGTGTGCGCGTGGGTGTGTTGATTGGCACTCTGCTTGACAACAAAACCCTTAAAGACATCACAACACTTCATGTTAGAGGCCTGTAGACAATGACATTGGAGAGAGTGAGGAAGAGAGAGAGAGACAGAGATAGAGAGACAGAGAGACAGAGAGTCGAGGAGAGAGAGACAAGTAGAGAAAAGAGAGACAGAGAGAGAGGAGGAGAAAAAGTGGAGATCACAGACAGAGCAATTGATTGACCTGAGGAGCATCTTCACTTTCCCCTCGTGTCCTCCTCCTCCTCCCTCTCTTACGTCAGGGTCCATAAAAAGCGTGTTGTGGCAGTGATGGGCCCTGTACTAATGAGGCACCTTGGTGACAGTGTCATGGCCAGCTGTAATTAAAGCACTGTACTGAGATCGCTCTTCCTCTCTTGATATGAGTCCGTTTGTTTCTCTCTCCACCTCTCTGCACCTCTCTGCACCTCTCTCCCTCCTCTCTCCCTCCTCTCTCCCTCCTCTCTGCCTCTCTGCACCTCTCACCCACCTCTCTCCCTCCTCCCTCCACCTCTCTGCCTCTCTTTCCCTCCTCTCTCCACCTATCTGCTGCTCTGCACCTCTCTCCCTCCTCTCTCCACCTCTCTCCCTCCTCCCGCCACCTCTCTGCCTCTCTGCACCTCTCTCCACCTCTCTGCACCTCTTTCCCTCCTCTCTCTACCTCTCTGCACCTCTCTCCCTCCTCTCTCCACCTCTCTGCACCTCTCTCCCTCCACCTCTCTGCACCTCTCCCTCCTCTCTCCACCTCTGCACCTCTCTGCACCTCTCTCCCTCCTCTCTCCACCTCTCTGCCTCTCTGCACCTCTCTCCACCTATCTCCCTCCTCACTCCACCTCTCTGCACCTCTCTCCCCCCTCTCTCCCTCCTCTCTCCCTCCTCTGCACCTCTCTTCACCTCTCTCCCTCCTCTCTCCACCTCTGCACCTCTCTCCCTCGTCTCTCCACCTCTCTCCCTCCTCTCTGCACCTCTCTCCCTCCTCTCTCCACCTCTCTGCACCTCTCTCCATCCTTCATCTTTCCGCTCTCACTCCTATTGCCGCCTGTTCTCTCACAAAGACCTATATACAGTATGTCTAAGGCTTTTCCCTAGTCTGTCCTCAAATCAAATATAATTGTATTTGTCACATGTGCCGAATACAACCGTGAAATGCTTGCTTGCGAGCCCTTCCCAACGATGCAGAGTTAAAAAATAATAATAATACAAATAAAATAGTAACACGAGGAATCAAATAAAATACACAAGAACGGAGCTATATACAGGGAGTACCAGTACCAGATCAATGTGGAGCTATATACAGGGTGTACCAGTACCAGATCAATGTGGAGCTATATACAGGGAGTACCAGTAGCAGATCAATGTGGAGCTATATACAGGGTGTACCAGTACCAGATCAATGTGGAGCTATATACAGGGAGTACCAGTACCAGATCAATGTGCAGAGGTAAGAGGTATTTGAGGTAGATATGTACATGAAGGAAGGGTAAAGTGACAATGCATCAAGATAGATAATAATAAGACTAAAATAAAGGACAAAGTAGCAGCAGCAAATGATGAGTGTAAGAGAGAGAGTGTGTGTGTGTGTCTGTATGCATGTGTGTGTTATGTGTGTGTGCGTATGTAGTGTGTGTGAATGTGTGTAGGTTTTGTGGGGGAGTGTCAATGTAGCATGTGAGTGAGTGTGTATATGGTGTGCATACAGTACATAGTCTAGTGAGTGTGCGTAGGGTCAGTGCAGATAGGGTCAGTGCAGATAGGGTCAGTGCAGATAGTTTGGTACCATTAATTGACTATTTAGCAGTCTGGCTATACAGCAGTCTTATGACTTGTGGGTAGAAGCTGTCTCGGAGCCTGTTGGTCCTAGAGCTGATGCTCCAGTACCGTTTGCTGGACGGTAGCAGAGTGAACATTCTATTGCTTTGGTGGCTGGAGTCATTGCCAATTTTTCGGGTCTTCCTCTGCCTGATATACAGTGCATTCGGAAATTATTTAGACCCCTTCACTTTACCCACATTTTGTTATATTATACAGCTTTATTCTAAAATTGATTAAATATGTATTTTTGCAAATTTACTAAAAAGACAGGATTGTGTCGAGGGACAGATCTGAGGAATGGTACCAAAACATTTCTGCAGCATTGAAGGTCCCCAAGAACACAGTGGCCTCCATCATTCTGAAATGTAAGAAGTTTGGAACCACCAAGTCTCTTCCTAGAGCTGGCCGCCCGGCCAAACTGAGCAATTGGGGGAGAAGGGCCTTGGTCAGGGAGGTGACCAAGAACCCGATGGTCACTCTGACAGAGCTCCAGAGGTCCTCTGTAGAGATGGGAGAACCTTCCAGAAAGACAACCATCTCTGCAGCACTCCACCAATCAGGCCTTTATGGTAGGGTGGCCAGATGGAAGCCCCTCCTCAGTAACAGGCACATGACAGCCCGCTTGTAGTTTGCCAAAAGGCACCTAAAGGACTCTCAGACCATGAGAAACAAGATGATCTGGTCTGATGAAACCTTCTGGAGGAAGCCTGGCACCATCCCTGCGGTGAAGCATGGTGGTGGCAGCATCATGCTATGGGGATGTTTTTCAGCGGCAGGGACTGGGAGACTAGTCAGGATCGAGGGAAAAATGAACGGAGCAAAGTACAGAGAGATCCTTGATGAAAACCTGCTCCGGAGAGCTCAGGACCTCAGACTGGGGCGAAGGTTCACCTTCCAACAGGGCAACAACACTAAGCACACAGCCAGACAACGCAAGAGTGGCTTCGGGACAAGTCTCTGAATGTCCTAGAGTGGCCCAACCAGAGCCTGGACCTGAACCTGATCGAACATCTCTGAAGAGACTTGAAAATAGCTGTGCAGCGACACTCCCCATCCAACCTGACAAAGCTTGAGAGGATCTGCAGAGAAGAATGGGAGAAACTCCCCAAATACAGGTGTGCCAAGCTTGTAGCATCATACCCAAGAAGACTCGAGGCTGTAATCGCTGCCAAAGGTGCTTCAACAAAGTACTGAGTAAAGGGTCTGAATACTTATGTAAATGTGATTTTTCAGTTTTTGTATTTTATTTAAATTTGCAAACATTTCAAAATATCAGTTTTTGTTTTGTCATTATGGGGTATTGTGTGTAGATTGATGAGGGGGAAAAACAATTTAATCCATTTTAGATTAAGGCTGTAACGTAACAAAATGTGGAAAAAGTGAAGGGGTCTGAATACTTTCCGAATGCACTGTAGAGGTCCTGGATGGCAGGGAGCTCGGCCCAAGTGATGTACTGGGCTGTCCGCACCACCCTCTGTAGCACTTTGCGGTCAAGAGCGGTGCATTTTGCATACCAAGCGGTGATGCAGCCAGTCAAGATGCTCTTGATGGTGCAGCTGTAGAACGTTTTGAGGATCCGAGGGCCCATGACAAATCTTTTCAGCCTCCTGAGGGGAAAGAGGCGCTGCCGTGCCTTCTTCACGACTGTGCAGGAGTGTGTGGACCATGTTAAGTCCTTAGTGATGTGGATGCCAAGGAACTTGAAGCTCTTGGCCCGCTCCATAACCGCTCCTATCCTCATCTCCTCTCCTTGATTGCTCTTATCTGAAAGAACCAGATGTAAGCCAGCCTGATGATGAGCTGCCTGTCAAGTCTTTTCCAATCAGTGCAGATGAAGGAGAAGAGATGAGGGTAGGGTAGATTTGACCTGGTGGGTAATCACAGCTTCACCACAGCAAAGCTAGGCAGGAAGTTTAGAGAGGAGACAGATTTGACCTGGTGGGGCAGGTAATCACAGATTCACCACAGCAAAACTCAAGAGGTGTCACAGAAATAGGCAGCAAGGTTAGAGAGGAGACAGATGTCTAACTTTCTTACATGGAGAAAGTCTACTTTTCCCAGAGCTTCCCAAACAACTTGTAACTTTGGTTACATCACACTCAATTGACTACCAACCCAGCTTTTAGCTGCCATGTACAAAATAAAACTAAACTGAACTAAAAACCCAACTCACTGATCAGAGATGAATTGGACCCCGGCATCAGCTAATGGGGATCCAGATAAAGAAGCCTGTGTATGTGTGTGTGTGTGTGTGTGATGGGATGTTAATTGCTTAATTAACTCAGGAACCACACCTGTGTGGGAGCACCTTCTTTCAATATACTTTGTATATTGAAAGAAGGTGCTTTCCTTTATTTTGGCAGTTACCTGTATTTTCATTCAAAACTTTATTTTGATAAGTAAATCCATACTATTTTATTCTTTGTGTGTGTGATGTGTGTGTGTGTGTGTGTGTGTGATGTGTGTGATGTGTGTGTGTGTGTGTGTGTGAGCATACAGTAGTTTGAACCTTCTCATGAATCATACATGGATGTCCAAGAAAGACGTGCGGCGCAAGTCCAAGTTTATGCCCACTAAAGACAAGATTTCTAGCTTTGTTCCAACTCCCTCTGCCATGACGCAGCAGCTCGGTGCAGTGCAGGATGCCGTCTTCTTCGTCTGCGTCCCAAATGGCACCCTATTCCCTATACTGTATATATAGTGCACTACTTTTGAGCAAAGCCCTATAGGGAATAGGCTGCCAGTTGGGACTCAGCCATCTTCTTTGTGTTTGTTTGAGCCCAGATCTTATGATTGTCCTCTACTGTGAGAGACTAAACAACATTTAAATATCTGAGGCATGAAGGACGTAATCATCCACTCCCACGCAGAATCAATGGCAGCAGCGCAAAGTCCTATTGGCTTGATAATTAGACCCTACTGACACACACACGCACACACACACACACACACACACATACACATGCACACAAACACGCACGCACACACCCACACACGCACCCACACACACACAGGGGAGAAAGGCTACAAAGGGAGGGGATTTGGGAGTCTCAATAAAACAAACACCAGCAGAAGGAGAAAGGAGGAAGATGTAAGGAAGATGTGAGGAAAAGGGGAGGAAGAGGGGAGGAAGCTAAGAGGAAGAGGGGAGGAAGATGGGAGGAAGCTAAGAGGAAGAGGGGAGGAAGATGGAAGGAAGAGGGAAGGAAGAGGGGAGGAAGATGGGAGGAGGCTAAGAGGAAGAGGGAAGGAAGATGGGAGGAAGCTAAGAGGACGAGGGGAGGAAGATGGAAGGAAGAGGGATAGAAGAGGGGAGGAAGAGGGGAGGAAGAGGGGAGGAAGAGGGGAGGAAGCTAAGAGGAAGAGGGAAGGAAGAGGGAAGGAAGAGGGGAGGAAGAGGGGTGGAAGATGGGAGGAAGCTAAGAGGAAGAGGGGAGGAAGCTAAGAGGAAGAGGGGAGGAAGATGGGAGGAAGCTAAGAGGAAGAGGGGAGGAAGATGGAAGGAAGAGGGAAGGAAGAGGGCAAGGAAGAGGGGAGGAAGATGGGAGGAAGCTAAGAGGAAGAGGGAAGGAAGAGGGAAGGAAGAGGGGAGGAAGAGGGGTGGAAGATGGGAGGAAGCTAAGAGGAAGAGGGGAGGAAGAGGGGAGGAAGCTAAGAGGAAGAGGGGAGGAAGATGGGAGGAAGCTAAGAGGAAGAGGGGAGGAAGATGGAAGGAAGAGGGAAGGAAGAGGGCAAGGAAGAGGGGAGGAAGATGGGAGGAAGCTAAGAGGAAGAGGGAAGGAAGAGGGAAGGAAGATGGGAGGAAGAGGGGTGGAAGAGGGGAGGAAGATGGGAGGAAGCTAAGAGGAAGAGGGGAGGAAGATGGGAGGAAGCTAAGAGGAAGAGGGGAGGAAGAGGGAAGGAAGAGGGGAGGAAGAGGGGGAGGAAGAGGGAAGGAAGAGGGCAAGGAAGAGGGGAGGAAGATGGGAGGAAGCTAAGAGGAAGAGGGAAGGAAGGGGGGAGGAAGAGGGGAGGAAGATGGTCGGAAGCTAAGAGGAAGAGGGGAGGAAGATGGGAGGAAGCTAAGAGGAAGAGGGGAGGAAGAGGGAAGGAAGAGGGGAGGAAGAGGGGGTGGAAGAGGGAAGGAAGAGGGGAGGAAGAGGGGAGGAAGATGGGAGGAAGATTAGAGGTTGAGGGGCGGAAGATGGGAAGGATAATGGGAGGAAGAGGGGAGGAAGAGAGAAGGAGGAGGGAAGGAAGGGATAACTAGGGGAGGAAATCATGAAGAATGAGTTCTCCTACACAACAGCAGCACCGTTCAGTTGGGAATTGACTTCAAAGACAACATTGATACACACACAGGCAGTAACACACACAGGCAGTAACACATACACACACAGGCAGTAACACATACACAGGCAGTAACACATACACACAGGCAATAACACATACACACACACACAGGCAGTAACACACACACACACACACACACACACACACACACAGGCAGTAACACACACACACAGGCAGTAACACATACACAGGCAGTAACACATACACACAGGCAATAACACATACACACACACAGGCAGTAACACATACACAGGCAGTAACACACACACACAGGCAGTAACACACACACACACACACACACACACACACACACACAGGCAGTAACACACACACCGGCAGTAACACACACACAGGCAGTAACACACACACACACAGTAACACACACACACACAGGCACTAGCACACACAGGCAGTAACACACACACAGGCAGTAACACACACACACAGGCAGTAACACATACACACACACAGCTGAGAAAGGCAGTGTACCTTCATACCATCATAACAGAATCCTTCACTCAGGGTAAACAAGTTGGATAACCTTTAACCTCAATCCTGTCTCTCTCTTGTACTCTTCCACTGTATTTTCACTTGTCTCTTCTCCGTTGCACTCCTAAACATACACACACACACAAAATCAATCAATCAATATCATGGGCTGGAGCTCTATATATGACATTGTGTGGTGTCGACTGTGTTTGTCGTGTCTGTTCTGTTTGTTGGTATTCTTTTTGTGTTGTGTGTGTGACAGATCTATACAAATGAAGTGAAAGAAAAGTGATTACAGTAGAGTCTTGTCTATTGAAACTTTTCCATTCAATTGTAGATTTAAAAAGCATATATGGAGTAGTTACTATTGCTGCACTAAAAAGAATACCCAGACTAAGTTTTGCAGTCAGTGCCTGACGCCTTCTTCATTGATGGATTGAAGTAGGCGCTATGTATACAGCCAATGTTGATTTATTTGGTCTAGACAGAAATCTGGTTCTAATTATCTGAATTTCCCAGAATGTGGGTTGGCTTTGGCTGCCTCCATGATCAATAAAAAGTTTAATTTCCTTGACCTTCCATTTGTAGGTTAATTGGTGCTTTGTTGTTGGGTCTAGTTAGGAAATATCTGAATGAGAGGAGAAGCTCTTCTAGCAGCTGATGTGTTGTTGAATAAAACTATGGCAACAACACAATGCAAAACATCACAACTCAACACAAATGCAAAGACATCTTTCTGTAGGCCTACATTCAATAAAAGCAACGCAAACCGATCACAAATAATAACAATTGAATTCTTGAAATTGGCTTGAGTGGGACCATAGGGAACCTGCGCCTGACTGTCCATGATTTATAAATAATTAAAAATAAAAATTGTGCCAACTGGTTTGCTTATTTAAGAAATTTGATGTCTCCTATAGCATTTACTTTTACTTGTTACTTTTACTCAATTATGACAATTGGATACTTTTTCCACCACTGTACATTTAAAACCAAATACCTTTAGACTTTTACTCAAGTAGTATTTTACTGGGTGACTTTCACTTTTACTTGAGACATTTTCTATTAAGGTATCTTTACTCAAGTAGCTTATGAAAAATTGGGTACTTTTCCCACCACTGCTAATAAACATGTGTTTTATCTGTTGTGAATAACATTTGTTTTTAATAGGCCTATCCGGCGTCTAAGTCGGTAATTGGAAAATAGAGGAGTGACTCACACAAATGCGCAGAGCCCCAGCGCAATCAAAGCGCTCTAGTCCTCATCTCCGTCTCGGGCTGACAGAGAGGAAACGGGGATATCGCGGAAATAAGAGATCAAAAGAGATGTTCGGATGTTTCGTGAATAGCCAGCTCCGAACCCGGAGAGACTTGATGCTGCCGTCAGAAACCGAGATGATCAAAAACAAAACATAATGTAACAGTAACACAGCAACACAGTATACCCGTCTGTGATCTGTGTCAATATTTCTAATGATCATCTCTACACGATAACGCTGCTTGTGTTGTGGTTAATTGTCTCAATGCACAGAATGGTTAAAGATGAGTAGGCTAGTGCGTCATGTGGAGTTCTGACCAGTTTAGTCTGTTTCCCAACCCAAGTCTCCAAACAGAAGGAGAGGAGAGATGACACACAAAGACATCCTGATTTCTGGATGCCATGATTTTTTGGCGAGAAAATGGGACAAAAAATGTACAGCACAGCAGCCTCACCGCACATGGCACCAGAGATAACTAAAACTATTGGCCTACATTTTTTTTTTACGTTCATGGTGTCATCTGTAATGTGTCCAAAATACACAATGAAACGGGTGTAATTATTTGATAAGATCGTCAATTCTATAGGCTATAAAAGTTTGCATCCAATGACCAGGTACAATGGTGGATTTTTGCAATTACACTAGTAATTAACGCGCAACGCTACTATCTTTACACTGATATAGCATAACTATTTACATTACATTTACATTTGAGTCATTTAGCAGACGCTCTTATCTAGAGCGACTTACAGTTCTGAGTGCATACATTTTGTACTGGTCCTCCGTGAGAATCGAACCCACAACCCTGGCGTTGCAAGCGCCATGCTCTACCTGAGGTACACTGTTTCTTCCGTCTTTCCTCTGCCAAAAACTGACCCCTCTCCAAATGGACCTCGTCATCCCGTCCAGCATGAATATCGAGGTGCTATTTCTGGCACATACCATGTCATAGAAAACATCTCATGTCGTCAAAAAAAAAGAAAAAAAAAAGAGAGTAGGCTATGCCTTGTAGGAGCGCCCGCAACTTTACGCAATGACAAGCCAGCCAACTTTACGCAATGACTCACCCACGCCATCTCGCTTACGTATGAAAAATCTATGGTTAAGGTGGCACAACGGAAGCCACAGACATCGGTTACGGCTGTAAACAGATAAAGGGTGTTTGTATTGCGGTAACTGGAGTATTTGAACAGGACCTCTTGGAGACGAAAGATATCTTCTACTGTGCGCAATCTCTTAAGGACCATGGAAAGTTCCAGACTATGGACCAGAGCCGTGGTTTGCGCGGTGTTGCTGTCCATCGTTCTTAGTGCTGAAATTGACTATTCGGATTCCGAATTGGACCTCGACACAAGAAGTGTGAGAGACTTCTACCCCAAAGATCCGAACTTGACCAACGAAAAGCAACTGGTAAGTTTCTATCTAGGTTAAAAGTAAAACGTGCGACTTTATTGATTGATTAGTATTAGCTGTTTGTCTATTGGAGAGGTCTGCTTTGGAAGGATTTCTCATTCTAATGTGTCCATATTCCATATTTCCCACAGCTTGGAGCACTACATGACGTTCTTAAAAAGCTGCAGACCAAGAGACTTCCGTTCTGGGAAAAGAAATTCGGCCAAGTCCCTACGGTAAATATAACAATTTGAACGAAGCTTCTAAAAGTGGAAAGACCTATACTTCTAAAAATGTATTGTCTAAACTGGCGCGTAAAACTAAATTTCAACATTTTAACTTTCACTAAATGCTTTCATGTGCCATGTTTTGTGGATGATGTGATCTGATGTGGTGACAGGTGGATATGGCCCCATAGACCTTTGCATCTGTTGGCAAAAATATCACACACGGTCTTATTTTGTTTACCTTCTCTTTTCAGTGCGACGTTGGAGAGCAGTGCGCAGTGAGAAAGGGCGCGAGAATCGGCAAAATGTGCGACTGTCCTCGCGGAGCATTCTGCAACTCTTACCTGCTCAAGTGCTTGTGAATTGAATTGGTCTGAATCGGTCTGAATGTAAATTGATGGCAAACTAAAACTGTTACATCAGAACGACATGTGATATAGTAGTATTGTTATGATACTACAATATACGATTATCGGGAGAGTGACAGGTTGCATTCTGAAAGATTGTCCAAACCCCAAAAAGGCTTATTTTGAACTTATGAAATATTTTATTTTCAACTGGATGTTTCTGTAACCAAAAATGAGTTGTGATATGAATAAACAGCGTTCTATCTTGTTTTGTAAAGCAGCCTGAGTGGTCTCTGTTTGCTCCAAGAATTTCATGATCCACATGCATAAAGATTATGCGCAATGCTGTATGCGATAATGGTATGGGTTATTGCCTACAAACTATTGAAGTAAAAAAATGAGGTCGATGTACTGGGATACCTACCAATAACATTAGTCATGAAGTACATGGAGTCTGTAAACAGATAAAAGGTGTTTGGATTGCGGTAACTGGAGTATTTGAACAGGACCTCTTGGAGACGAAAGATATCTTCTGCTGTGCGCAATCTCTTAAGGACCATGGAAAGTTCCAGACTATGGACCAGAGCGGTGGTTTGCGCGGTGTTGCTGTCTATCGTTCTTAGTGCTGAAATGGACTATTCGGATTCCGAATTGGACCTCGACACAAGAAGTGTGAGAGACTTCTACCCCAAAGATCCGAACTTGACCAACGAAAAGCAACTGGTAAGTTTCTATCTAGGCTAAAAGTAAAACGTGCGACTTTATTGATTGATTAGTATTAGCTGTTTGTCTATTGGAGAGGTCTGCTTTGGAAGGATTTCTCATTCTAATGTGTCCATATTCCATATTTCCCACAGCTTGGAGCACTACATGACGTTCTTAAAAAGCTGCAGACCAAGAGACTTCCATTCTGGGAAAATAAATTCGGCCAAGTCCCTACGGTAAATATAACAATTTGAACGAATCTTCTAAAAGTGGAAAGACCTATACTTCTAAAAATGTATTGTCTAAACTGGCGCGTAAAACTAAATTTCAACATTTTAACTTTTACTAAATGCTTTAATGTGCCATGTTTTGTGGATGATGTGATCTGATGTGGTGACAGGTGGATATGGCCCCATAGACCTTTGCATCTGTTGGCAAAAATGTCACACACGGTCTTATTTTGTTTACCTTCTCTTTTCAGTGCGACGTTGGAGAGCAGTGCGCAGTGAGAAAGGGCGCGAGAATCGGCAAAATGTGCGACTGTCCTCGCGGAGCATTCTGCAACTCTTACCTGCTCAAGTGCTTGTGAATTGAATTGGTCTGAATCGGTCTGAATGTAAATTGATGGCAAACTAAAACTGTTACATCAGAACGACATGTGATAGTAGTATTGTTATGATACTACAATATACGATTATCGGGAGAGTGACAGGTTGCATTCTGAAAGATTGTCCAAACCCCAAAAAGGCTTATTTTGAACTTATGAAATATTTTATTTTCAACTGGATGTTTCTGTAACCAAAAATGAGTTGTGATATGAATAAACAGCGTTCTATCTTGTTTTGTAAAGCAGCCTGAGTGGTCTCTGTTTGCTCCAAGAATGTCATGATCCACATGCATAAAGATGATGCGCAATGCTGTATGCGATAATGGTATGGGTTATTTCCTACAAACTATTGAAGTAAAAAAATAAGGTCGATGTACTGGGATACCTACCAATAACATTAGTCATGAAGTACATGGATTCATAAGAGCGGAGTCTTGTCTGGACTGAGAATTAAATAGCATTTCTTAGGCCAAGTGGAGATATGGCCAGACATAAACAGAATAGTAGTGTATAAAAATGTGTTTTATCTAATAAATAGTATTTACTTAGAGCTTTAGACATTTACACTACCTTCCTTAAGATAAATACAAGTTATATAATTGCAATAGTTACACTTGTAGAGAATATTTTATGGTTTTGAAGTGGATAAACATAAATAAATAAGTGTGTTATTGAACTATTTGCAACCCTTGTGGTGTTTTTCCATAGAAGCATTGGTGTCACTCCAGGCTTTTTTGGGGTGTCAACAGTCTCTCTCGCTCTCGCTCTTTGCATTGTTGGTTACCTCACAACAATGCAAAGAGAGAGAGAGAGAGGGAGAATTCCAACCCTTTAATTACAAAAAGTAATGCACCAAAACTGTGTGTTTGAAGCTGGTTTGAGGATTTTAAACACCATATTTCCATTCTGTACCACCCAAAGTGGTTCACAAACCTGAAAGTTGGTGTTTGCAAAATATGTTGTGGATTTTAGGTGCAATTACAAGGGAAACATGAAACAGCAAATCAAGTTGTTGATGAAGGCAAATCAAGTTGTTGTTGATGGACTCTGGTCAAAAGTAATGCACTGTATAGGAAATAGGGTGCCAGTTGGAACACATCCTCTCCCATACTATCACACCAATATTTCTTTCTGATTCAAACATAGGACTGAATAGTAGGCCATTTTTAGGCTGTGAGGTCACAGCCTTAAACAAGTTTTACCATATCAGCTAATTACATACACGCAATCGGTGACGGCCAAGACAGGTGTTGTAAGGCAGTAGGTAGGATTGCTGACATAGATCACAGTTGTGGATTGTTTAAAGTTCTCTGTATACAGTATGTGTGACAATCTCTCAAACATAGTCTCACCTCAGTCTGTGTTTCCCTTACCTCTCTATACATCCATCTCCATCCCACCTGCCTCACAACACCACATACCCAAATAGCTAAAATGTTACCCATCCTCCAAGGCTCTCCCACTGCGGTTGATCTCTCCATCTCCTTCTCGGGCCCTCCATCCCTCACACTTGTCCAGGATGTCTCTCTGATTCCTCTCCTCTCTCTTCCCTGATGGGCCCACGTCTCATTAATAATAAATGTGTTGCGTTCTACAACAAATAAACTCTGCCTCAGGAAACTCACAGAATGTTATTTCGGTCTATTTGGCGCCTGCCTTTCAAACACACCGTCCGCCCTCCTGAAGCGTCTCTCCAGTCGCAAGTAAGACATTCTGCGGCGCAAGTGGGGACACTTCAGGCTATGGAGTGAGTTTCACACATACCCATGTGCTACATTCACCCCCCAAACTTACTCCACAGCAACCCCAGCATTGATCTGAGCGCAACTGCAGATCCGAGTCATGGCACCATCCGTAACGGACGTCACGCAGCTTGCCTAGCGAGTACCGCTTCTTCCTGATTCGGCTCATACCTAGGCTCGAGCCCAGAGTTTCACACATCCCCATGTGAAACACCCACATGGTGTTCCTTCTCTACACATTCGTTTCCTTTATGTTCATTAATATTTAATAGATCGCTGGAGGGGGAACTCTCTGGTTGACAGTATAGTCTGATGGATGCACACACCGAGAAGCCCACTCTGGACGGTGATGATGAATGAGACTGGAAGAAGGACCATTATCTGAAAGTTACCTGCTGATGGCAATGTTAATGGCATGCACTGACGCACATCTAACTTACTTTCCTGCAAAGAGCCTGGTCATAAACAATGTTAAGTCAATAGTGGAGAGACAAATAAAATATAACTCCTCCAATGAAGTAGGCCTACAACAGATGTGATATCTGTATATGTCTCTATGATTTAACATGTAGCGGTTCGTAGGTAAAATCACTGGGGAAGCCAGAAAAAAAAGCAATTTTACAACCTATGTGTTGTGATAATTGCGTTCTTTGCTCTATAACCTGTTAGTTCATATGCCTTGCAACCGTGATATATAGGCCTGAAGGCTGAGACAATACGAAGACACAGTAGCAGAATAAATTAAACCACACCTTTGTTTCATCACAAAACCGGAGAGCAACTTCTGTCTGGTGAAGTCCACAAAGCATATTGCATGTAACAAACAGTTACATGACCTACAGCATGGTCAAGCAAGTTAATGTTTCCGACATTTTCGGGCCACTAAACAACTATTGATTTAGAACTACTGAGAGTGTTGCTGCAAGTCGCAAAGAAAACAGGAGCTTCCTCCACTATTCCAGCACTATTTCAACTTCAACATTTCAACATCATCAAATCACCTATGCTTAGTCCAGTGACAACTAAAATATACCAGTGGCGATTTTAGCATGTAAATCTTGGTGGGGCAAACTCCCCCCAAATTGTTTTAATGCATGCCAGCAAAGCCACAACACAACACTAAACAATACATTAATTGCACTATAATGGTGACAAAAGGTGCCCACAAAATGTTAGGGCCTACATAAAGCTGTCCCAACAGCAGAGCTTTCTTTTCAGCAGCATGGAGTGAATCCTTACCACTGCTACACCAAGAAACACAAGCAATGGACATTAGACCGGTGGAAATGTGTCCTTTGGTCTGGAGTCCAAATTGGAGATTTTTGGTTCAAACCACTATGTCTTTGTGAGACGTGATGTGGGTAAACGGATGATCTCCGCATGTGTAGTTCCTACAGTAAAGCATGGAGGAGGAGGTGTTATGGTGTGGGGGTGCTTTGCTGGTGACTCTGTCTGTGATTTACTTAGAATTCAAGGCACACTTAACCAGCATGGCTACCATAGCATTCTGCAGCGATACGCCATCCCATCGGGTTTGGGCTTAGTGGGACTATCATTTGTTTTTCAACAGGACAATGACCCAACACACCTCCAGGCTGTGTAAGGGATATTTTACCAAGAAGGAGCGTGATGGAGTGCTGCATCAGATGACCTGGCCTCCACAATCCCCCGACCTCAACCAAATTGAGATGGTTTGGGATGAGTCGGACCGCAGAGTGAAGGAAAAACAGCCAACAAGTGCTCAGCATATGTGGGAACTCTTTCAAGACTGTTGGAAAAGCATTCAAGGTGAAGCTGGTTGAGAGAATGCCAAGAGTGTACAAAGCTGTCATCAAGGCAAAGGGTGGCTATTTGAAGAATCACAAATAAAAATATATTTTGATTTGTTTAACACTTTTTTGGTTACTACATGATTCCATTTGTGTTATTTCAAAGTTTTGATGTCTTCACTATTATTCTACAATGTAGAAAATTGTAAAAATAAAGGAAAACCCTTGAATGAGTAGGTGTGTCCAAACTTTTGACTGGTACTGTATATCTTTTTTTGTTATAATTTTTTGAGCTAAACAGGTGTAGCTCAAAACCCTGAATGACAGGCCGCAACTGAAAGATACCAAAAACAATTTAGTCCAATCAAGGTAAGCAAAATATAACGTCGCTGTCCATGGTTCTGATTTCTGTGTGAGTGTGTGTGTATGCAAGTAGAAAAAACATGTTGACTCACCCTACTTGTAGAGAAACGCCAATGCCATCCTCCTCTCTTTCATGTTGACAAAACAATCTATTACATCAGTACACGCTTGTATTTTTTACCTGGCTAAAATGTTTGCTTGCTAGACAAACTTCCTTTCATGGGCAATGTTAGCTAGTTAACAGTAATCTTCTAAATCTAGCTACATATTGAACATCCATGCTCTCAGGCCAGGGTCACAATGTATGAATTAATGGTTGGATCAGAATCGCCATTTGGAGAATTAAGTAAATCCAAATCCCTATCTCCATCCATGGCTAATTTAGGAACGGGCCAATTTTAGCTAGCTAGCTAGCTAGCCACCGGAGGAAAACAACACAACGAGATGCAACAATTCAAGTTGATTCTGTCGATGACATATGCTCTCAATGCCATTTGATAGGAGTGACGCCAAATCCAAACTGGCTTGCTTCCTTTGACACTTTTTTTTTGTGTGCCTGGACCATTCACAGTTGAGCTCACTTAGTTTAGCTCACTGCTGATTGGCAGTTTTTTGGGGAAGCCTGGCTTCCCTTGGCATCCATGAATACACGCCACTGGCAGAGTGCATTTAGTTCTGCCCAGGGCGGAGCTCAAACTCTCAGTCTTTGGCACAAGAACACATTCCACTCAAAGCCATACATCTTAGCCAACAGAGCACAGGAGTTGGCTCAGAGTGGCGAGTGTTGTTGTGCAGAAGGTTGTGAGTTCAAGCCCCCAAAAAATAATGCACTATTACATTTACTTGAACTGACACTGATTTAGCATATTGTTAGTGCATGTCTTATGAAGTCCACCTAGTGGTCATACTGTGGCTTTTCTGATTATTATTGAGAGCAGGTGAAGTGAAGGTGAGTTGGACATGCTGAGGTAGCCCTGCCTGCAACTTAAAATCACGTTGGTTTCCCGAGTGGGAGACTGGGGCCCAGGTCCCACCAGTTAAATTGACGCCCAACAGTGGGACAATCTCAATGATTTCGCATCGCAAACAAATCTCCCAAACCTGTCTCTCCAGTTAGAGTGACAATGGATAAGGACAACTCCCTCCTTTTGAACACTTCTGACCGGGGCATGTGTGAGCTGAGATATATCCTCAGCATATAAGGCAGCAGGGCCTGATGGCAACAGCCCAAAGGTCCTCAGGATATTAGTGGATATTGTATTTGGAATTGTGTATGATGCTTTTTCATCTGTAGATAATGATGGAATGTTTTCATGGCACTTTAAAGGTTAAAGGTCCAATGCAGCTGTTTTTATCTCAATATCAAATAATTTCTGGGTAACAGTTAAGTACCTTTATTGTGATTGTTTTCAATTAAAATGGTTAAAAATAAACAAAAATAGCTTCTTAGAAATGATAAATTTCTCAAGCAAGAATTTTGCTAGGACTGTCTGGGAGTGGTCTGAGTGGGGAGGGGAAAACTCCAGCACACCAAAACAGGCTGAAATTTCAGGCACTTTTCAAACAGCTCTTACACTAAAAGGGCATTATCATAATTTTTAGTATGGAAATATAAATAAAACACAGGAAAATCCATTTTTTCACTGCACTGGGCCTTTAAATAACTATTGGGCTGACACTTCAGATGTGAGGGCAAACATGGTAGTTAATAATGGAGCTTGATAAATACGGGTCATTTTAAGCCCAAAACACAAATAAAGTCCCCTGTAGCTCAGTTGGTAGAGCATGGCGCTTGCAACGTCAGGGTTGTGGGTTCGTTTCCCACGGGGGGCCAGTATGAAAATGTCGCTTACTGTAAGTCGCTCTGGATAAGAGCGTCTGCTAAAATGTAAAAAAAAAAAAAAAAAAAAAAGACAAGTGGGCTGTTTTGAGCCAAAGAAATCAGATCACATAGCAAATTATGCAGCAGCTGGCTTATTTACATAACCTATACACAGCATTGTCTTCCATGCAGTATTTTGCTCTGTTGCTAGTTCTGACCTTGGTATATGTATTTATTTGATAGGGAGTGAGACAGATACATTTAAAAGATTTGACTTATCAAATTGTCAAGGGTAAGATGTACTCATGTATGTGAGTGTTATTGCTATCTATGAAACACCATCTGTGGGTTGTACAGAAAACTTTTCCATCAGATTAAATTCCCCATCACATCCTAATAATGCTCATTCCAAATTACCCTCAATGCCTTGTTGACCTTATGTGTTCATGCCATGTTGTTACAATCATGCTACATACATATGGTATGTAACCACGCTGTGCTAAAACATCATTTTTCCTTCACTCATTAAGTATTATGCACTGAGTATACCAAACACTAGGAACACCTTCCTAATATTGAGCAGGTGTTCTTCATGTTTTGTATACTCAGTGTATATCTAAAGGAACATATTCCATGGTTAACTAGCTGTGAGTAGCGTAAACACCTCATGACTCTCCAGCAGTGCTACAACAACCTGAAGGAAACGCTATGGTGGTGGGTTAACTAGCTGTGAGTAGCGTAAACACCTCATGACTCTCCAGCAGTACTACAACAACCTGAAGGAAACACTATGGTGGTGGGTTAACTAGCTGTGAGTAGCGTAAACACCTCATGACTCTCCAGCAGTGCTACAACAACCTGAAGGAAACGCTATGGAGGTGGGTTAACTAGCTGTGAGTAGCGTAAACACCTCATGACTCTCCAGCAGTGCTACAACAACCTGAAGGAAACGCTGGTGGTGGGTTAACTAGCTGTGAGTAGCGTAAACACCTCATGACTCTCCAGCAGTGTTACAACAACCTGAAGGAAACGCTATGGTGGTGGGTTAACTAGCTGTGAGTAGCGTAAACACCTCATGACTCTCCAGCAGTGCTACAACAACCTGAAGGAAACGCTATGGTGGTGGGTTAACTAGCTGTGAGTAGCGTAAACACCTCATGACTCTCCAGCAGTGCAACAACAACCTGAAGGAAACACTATGGTGGTGGGTTATCTAGCTGTGAGTAGCGTAAACACCTCATGACTCTCCAGCAGTGTTACAACAACCTGAAGGAAACGCTATGGTGGTGGGTTAACTAGCTGTGAGTAGCGTAAACACCTCATGACTCTCCAGCAGTGCTACAACAACCTGAAGGAAACGCTGGTGGTGGGTTAACTAGCTGTGAGTAGCGTAAACACCTCATGACTCTCCAGCAGTGTTACAACAACCTGAAGGAAACGCTATGGTGGTGGGTTAACTAGCTGTGAGTAGCGTAAACACCTCATGACTCTCCAGCAGTGTTACAACAACCTGAAGGAAACGCTATGGTGGTGGGTTAACTAGCTGTGAGTAGCGTAAACACCTCATGACTCTCCAGCAGTGTTACAACAACCTGAAGGAAACGCTATGGTGGTGGGTTAACTAGCTGTGAGTAGCGTAAACACCTCATGACTCTCCAGCAGTGTTACAACAACCTGAAGGAAACACTATGGTGGTGGGTTAACTAGCTGTGAGTAGCGTAAACACCTCATGACTCTCCAGCAGTGTTACAACAACCTGAAGGAAACGCTATGGTGGTGGGTTAACTAGCTGTGAGTAGCGTAAACACCTCATGACTCTCCAGCAGTGTTACAACAACCTGAAGGAAACGCTATGGTGGTGGGTTAACTAGCTGTGAGTAGCGTAAACACCTCATGACTCTCCAGCAGTGTTACAACAACCTGAAGGAAACGCTATGGTGGTGGGTTAACTAGCTGTGAGTAGCGTAAACACCTCATGACTCTCCAGCAGTGTTACAACAACCTGAAGGAAACGCTATGGTGGTGGGTTAACTAGCTGTGAGTAGCGTAAACACCTCATGACTCTCCAGCAGTGCTACAACAACCTGAAGGAAACGCTATGGTGGTGGGTTAACTAGCTGTGAGTAGCGTAAACACCTCATGACTCTCCAGCAGTGCTACAACAACCTGAAGGAAACGCTATGGTGGTGATACAAGACTAGACAGCGGTGGGTCAGGATGAGGTCGGCCACCAATATGCCAATTAAATCAACATCAAGATTTATAATGACTTGATTTGGCTTGTAAAGCAACTAACACCTATTAAACGGGAATAAGGAGTCGACCAACGGTGACTCAAAATTCATTTTGATTGGTGCATCTATTACATAATTATTATGGCTATTGAGAGAAAAACTTAATGAAGATGTCAGGGAGAGCGACTAGGCACAATTACTTGTCAATCAGTAGCAGACTCTTGGGACTATAATGGGAGAAAGTGGATGGCAAGAACATTGTATGTTCAATATATCCTAGCATGTGTTTTCATTACCCTGAGTCATTATGCTTGAGACATACTACATGGGGCCTAGGTAGCCTAGTGGTTAGGGAGACGAGCCAGCAACCGTTGTGCCCTTGAGCAAGGCACTTAACACCCTACAACAACAGCTCCCCAGGCGCCAAGTGTGGCAGCCCCCTGCACCTCTCCAAAACCTGTATGGATTAATTGAAATAATCTATCAGTGAATAATCAATAAGGCTACAACTATCAAAATTAAAACCCCAAAGACTTGATGGCAACCCAACCTTACCATAATCACCCCAAACTGTGGGTGCATCCCAATAACATTTCCTTTCTCCTGAAGTGTGCACTCGTTCACACAAATCTAAAAACATTGGATTGGTGGAGGCATGGGCTAGTGGGAGTTTAAGATATTTGTTATGGGCCGATCAGTAATTTCCTTTAAAAATCAGAGAAGGTAAGTTAACAAGTGCACACTTTGGCAGGAAGGTGAGATACAGTGCCTTGCAAAAGTACTCATCCCCCTTGGCGTTTTTCCTATTTTGTTGCATTACAACCTGTAATTTAAATGGATTTTTATTTGGATTTCATGTAATGGACATACACAAAATAGTCCAAATTGGTGAAGTGAAATGAAAACAGTAACTTGTTTCAAAAAATTCAAAAAAATAAATAACGGAAAAGTGGTGCATGCATATGTAATAATAATATGCCATTTAGCAGCCGCTTTTATCCAAAGCGACTTACAGTCATGCGTGCATACATTTTTTTTTTGTGTATGGGTGGTCCCGGGGATCGAACCCACTACCTTGGCGTTACAAGCGCCGTGCTCTACCAGCTGAGCTACAGCTCCTTTGCTATGAAGCCCCTAAATAAGATCTGGTGCAACCAATTACCTTCAGAAGTCACATAATTAGTTAAATAAAGTCCACCTGTGTGCAATCTAAGTGTCACATGATCTGTCACATGATCTCAGAATATATACACCTGTTCTGAAAGGCCCCAGAGTCTGCAACACCACTAAGCAAGGGGCACCACCAAGCAAGCGGCACCATGAAGACCAATGAGCTCTCCAAACAGGTCAGGGACAAAGTTGTGGAGAAGTACAGATCAGGGTTGGGTTATAAAAATAGATCTGAAACTTTGAACCTCCCACGGAGCACCATTAAATCCATTATTAAAAAATTTAAAGAATATGGCACCACAACAAACCTGCCAAGAGAGGGCCGCCCACCAAAACTCACAGACCAGGCAAGGAGGACATTAATCAGAGGCAACAAAGAGACCAAAGATAACCCTGAAGGAGCTGCAAAGCTCCACAGCGGAGATTGGAGTATCTGTCTATAGGACCACTTTAAGCCGTACACTCCACAGAGCTGGGCTTTACGGAAGAGTGGCCATAAAAAAGCCATTGCTTAAAGAAAAAAATAAGCAAACACGTTTGGTGTTCGCCAAAAGGCATGTGGGAGACTGCCCAAACATATGGAAGAAGGTACTCTGGTCAGATGAGACTAAAATTGAGCTTTTTGGCCATCAAGGAAAACGCTATGTCTGGCGCAAACCAAACACCTATCATCACCCAGAGAACACCATCCCCACAGTGAAGCATGGTGGTGGCAGCATCATGCTGTGGGGATGTTTTTCATCGGCAGGGACTGGGAAACTGGTCAGAATTGAAGGAATGATGGATGGCGCTAAATACAGGGAAATTCTTGAGGGAAACCTGTTTCTGTCTTCCAGAGATTTGAGATTTGGACGGAGGTTCACCTTCCAGCAGGACAATGACCCTAAGCATACTGCTAAAGCAACACTTGAGTGTTTTAAGGTGAAACATTTAAATGTCTTGGAATGGCCTAGTCAAAGCCCAGACCTCAATCCAATTGAGAATCTGTGGTATGACTTAAAGATTGCTGTACACCAGCGGAACCCATCCAACTTGAAGGAGCTGGAGCAGTTTTGCCTTGAAGAATGGGCAAAAATCCCAGTGGCTAGATGTGCCAAGCTTATAGACATACCCCAAGAGACTTGCAGCTGTAATTGCTGCAAAAGGTGGCTCTATAAAGTATTTACTTCTTGTTTGTTTCACAATAAAAAATATTTTGCATCTTCAAAGTGGTAGGCATGTTGTGTAGATCAAATGATACAAACCCCCCAAAAATCAATTTTAATTCCAGGTTGTAAGGCGACAAAATAGGAAAAATGCCAAGGGGGGTGAATACTTTCGCAAGCCACTGTAATTGGGACATAATCTACAGTGGGGAAAAAAAGTATTTAGTCAGCCACCAATTGTGCAAGTTCTCCCACTTAAAAAGATGAGAGAGGCCTGTAATTTTCATCATAGGTACACGTCAACTATGACAGACAAATTGAGAATTTGTTTTTCCAGAAAATCACATTGTATGATTTTTAATGAATTTATTTGCAAATTATGGTGGAAAATAAGTATTTGGTCACCTACAAACAAGCAAGATTTCTGGCTCTCACAGACCTGTAACTTCTTCTTTAAGAGGCTCCTCTGTCCTCCACTCGTTACCTGTATTAATGGCACCTGTTTGAACTTGTTATCAGTATAAAAGACACCTGTCCACAACCTCAAACAGTCACACTCCACTATGGCCAAGACGAAAGAGCTGTCAAAGGACACCAGAAACAAAATTGTAGACCTGCACCAGGCTGGGAAGACTGAATCTGCAATAGGTAAGCAGCTTGGTTTGAAGAAATCAACTGTGGGAGCAATTATTAGGAAATGGAAGACATACAAGACCACTGATAATCTCCCTCGATCTGCGGCTCCACGCAAGATCTCACAACGTGGGGTCAAAATGATCACAAGAACGGTGAGCAAAAATCCCAGAACCACACGGGGGGACCTAGTGAATGACCTGCAGAGAGCTGGGACCAAAGTAACAAAGCCTACCATCAGTAACACACTACGCCGCCAGGGACTCAAATCCTGCAGTGCCAGACGTGTCCCCCTGCTTAAGCCAGTACATGTCCAGGCCCGTCGGAAGTTTGCTAGAGTGCATTTGGATGATCCAGAAGAGGATTGGGAGAATGTCAGATGAAACCAAAATAGAACTTTTTGGTAAAAACTCAACTCGTCGTGTTTGGAGGACAAAGAATGCTGAGTTGCATCCAAAGAACACCATACCTACTGTGAAGCATGGGGGTGGAAACATCATGCTTTGGGGCTGTTTTTCTGCAAAGGGACCAGGACGACTGCACCGTATTGAGGGGAGGAAGGATGTGGCCATGTATTGCGAGATCTTGGCCAACAACCTCCTTCCCTCAGTAAGAGCATTGAAGATGGGTCGTGGCTGGGTCTTCCAGCATGACAACGACCCGAAACACACAGCCAGGGCAACTAAGGAGTGGCTCCGTAAGAAGCATCTCAAGGTCCTGGAGTGGCCTAGCCAGTCTCCAGACCTGAACCCAATAGAAAATCTTTGGAGGGAGCTGAAAGTCCGTATTGCCCAGCGACAGCCCCAAAACCTGAAGGATCTGGAGAAGGTCTGTATGGAGGAGTGGGCCAAAATCCCTGCTGCAGTGTGTGCAAACCTGGTCAAGACCTACAGGAAACGTATGATCTCTGTAATTGCAAACAAAGGTTTCTGTACCAAATATTAAGTTCTGCTTATCTGATGTATTAAATACTTATGTCATGCAATAAAATGCAAATTAATTACTTAAAAATCATACAATGTGATTTTCTGGATTTTAGATTCCATCTCTCACAGTTAAAGTGTACCTATGATAAAAATTACAGACCTCTACATGCTTTGTAAGTAGGAAAACCTGCAAAATCGTCAGTGTATCAAATACTTGTTCTCCCCGCTGTATATATATGAATTTGGAATAATACTGTGAAAACAGGACGACTGATCCGTGTAAAGAAAAGAATGAATGGGGCCATGTATCGTGAGATTTTGAGTGAAAACCTCCTTCCATCACCAAGGGCATTGAAGATGAAACGTGGCTGGGTCTTTCAGCATGACAATGATCCCAAACACACCGCCCGGGCAACGAAGGAGTGGCTTCGTAAGAAGCATTTCAAGGTCTTGGAGTGGCTTAGCCAGTCTCCAGATCTCAACCCCATAGAAAATCTTTGGAGGGAGTTGAAAGTCTGTGTTGCCCAGCGACAGCCCCAAAACATCACTGCTCTAGAGATCTGCATGGAGGAATGGGCCAAAATACCAGCAACAGCAACAGAAAACGTTTGACCTGTGTCATTGCCAACAAAGGGTATATAACAAAGTATTGAGAAACTTTTGTTATTGACCAAATACTTATTTTCCACCATAATTTGCAAATAAATTCATAAAAAATCCTACAATGTGATTTTCTGGATTTTTTTTCCTCATTATGTCTGTCATAGTTGACGTGTACCTATGATGAAAATTACAGGCCTCTCTCATCTTTTTAAGTGGGAGAACTTGCACAATTGATGGCTGACTAAATACTTTTTTCCCCCACTGTATGTTCTAGTCTTTGATAAATGTGTTCCACCCTCTACATGTCAGTGTGGATAAGACCCAATCATTGGACGACAAACATTCTTTAAATTATTTTTATTTACAAAAATATAGAAACAGGGACCGCTTATAGAAATGTACAGTGTCACTAAATATTGTGGCCATTTACACGTCAATGCAACCCTTTTCATGTCATTCAGCTTTGAAAAGCAAAACATTACAGCAGCAATCTCCCATCAATGATTTTTTAATGTAAAGACTCGAGCACTATCAAACATCATATCATACAATTCTATGAACCTGGCTTAACACCAATCATCTCCTTTAGAATAATTGAATCAATGAATAAACATAACAAAAGCCAACATTTTCTCAACAGCTTTCCTCACACAAAATAGAACAAAGTGGTTTTAAATGAATGTAAAAGTCCCATCATGAACAAGATCTAGATCATGTAGAGGAACTAAACAAGATGTCTACGTTTGTATCCAGACAAACACACTGAGTTATAATAGTGACAATGCATTCTACTGTGAACAGAAAATAACAGTTCAAATAATTATTCTGTCATAGAGGACTTCTGCATTTTAAATACTAGAGCCTGTGTTATATGATCAAAAGTATACTTCATTCTCACTCCATGACTAACATTGTAACTTCATTAAACAAAAAATGATAATATTTGTAATGCGATCACTCAGGGAGATTTGAAGCATCAATAGAAAACTCTAATGACGAGCCACACAGGGTTCATTAGTTGCATGTTATTAATGGTATTGATAAACGGTAGAAATGTCCCTTGTCTAGTGGTCGGGTTGTTAATCAGATAGCTGATTAAATGGCTTGAGGGTCAGACCGAGTGCAGCCGCACACATCCACCATAGTCCTGAGCTAGGTGTAGGGTTAAGTTGCCCCTAGAGGCTGATCCTGGGTCAGTTTAGCATTTTCCCCACTAATGGCTAAGGTGAGGATTGAGGGAGAGGAAGCTGATCCTAGATCTGTACCTAGGGGGAACTTCACCCCGGAGCACTGAACTACAGAGGACATAGAAGGAAAGTGCATGCTGTGACTATAGACCCAAACAAAGGGAGGGAAAATGTAGTGACATATTGTAAACCACACCCTTACGACCTGTGTACATTTCTCCATTGTGGTAGGCAGCAGGCAGGCACAACCGATACTAAAAGGGTCTAAACTTCTTACAATCCCCACTCTGAAGGAATCCAAATGACCTATGGAACAAGAACTGGGTATAGGCTACTCAAGAATAATAAAAGCGTAAAAACTACTAAGTGGTGGTGATGATGCATTAAGTCCATCCATTCAGTGCACACAGTGGTACTGTATGACTCATAGAGCAGCTCCATTCAAACCCACATAACTTCTAAATACCAGGGCACAGAGTAGCAAAACGTTTTGGAACGGAAAACTGAAATGAGTCCAGGAGAGTTAGTTCCTCCCCATTAGGGATGTGCACGGTTATTAGAATATTCGAACGGACGTTAGTATTCGAATACTTGTATGCATATACAATTTTGCGAGAAGAAAATAAATATAGGCCAATTTTACACAGAAACTGCTTTTTCTAAATTAAAATATCCATGTGACATTGTTACATACAAGGATATACCATGCATGACATGTCAAATTATTAATTTAATAAAACAACTAACTTTTCAATGTAGTTTTTATGACGTGCACGGTGCACCCCATAAAAAGACGGCAGCCAACCAGTAACCTTCACATGTGTAGCTTGTTGTTTATGTTGGCCAATCAAAGCGGCAAACAGGCTCAATGTGTAGCAAGTGGAATGAAAGTTCACTAATGCAATGCAAGATGGAATAAAATTACAGAATTAAAAGTTAGCAAAATGAGAAGTAGGCTACAACATGCAACCAACAGATAGGCTGTTTTATCTGAATGGGTTTGGGGAAAAAGCGCAGCATGTGGCCTCAATTAGCCTAGCTAGCTATAGCTGGCTAGCTTAACTAGCTAGCTTCTCTAGGCTACTCCAGTCAAGACAAGCACTGTTATATACGATGATAAATAACATTGAATTGCCTTGGCGTCTGTCTCTCACCCTCCATCTGCTTGCCCCTCTGCAGCTGCAGCAATAGAGCGCCAGCCTCTCTCCATCGCGCAGCAGTGCTCAGGTAAAAAACTAAATTTCAAATATCTGACAAAAATTCATTATACTATTCAAATTGTGAAATTATTTCAAACCCCCATCCCTATGTCCCCGTTTTACTCAATTTTGGGGCCTACTGAACACGACCCTGGAAAGGCCCCCGGAGGATCCTCTATGCCTCATGGCTGTGCTACGACGGCCCGTCCCCCTGCTGCTCTGGCTGGAAGGGGTAGCTGATAGCGGGAGGGAAGCCCGGGTTCCTGGGCTGATCATCCAGCAGCACCAGATCCTCTACGTCCCTCCCATTGAACCGCCGCCGGCAGATCTTCACCATCACCTTGTGCCCCTGGAAGGCCTTGAGGGCCTCCTTGGATGCCATGGACCTGGCGGCCGCCTCGTCACGCCCGTAGCCCGTGCCCAGGTAGACTGTCTGGCAGCGCAGCTCGCACACCTGACCCTCCTTCTGGGTGCGCGCCGCCGGCAGGTCGGGGATGTCCTTCAGGGGCACGAAGACGCAGCTCAGGCTCTCTTTGGATGACTCGGTGCAGGCACGCAGGATCTCAAAGTGGTCCAGGTTGGGGCCGAAGCCCCCTGCAGACACCAGCTTCCACGCCACAGCCTTGTAAAGGCGGTTGAAGAAGGGCTGGTGCTCGGCAGGCGCCTGCGGGGGCGGGCCCTGCTTGAAGGGGTTCCCAGGCTTGGTCCGCTTTACGCAGCTGTCGTCGTCGCCGCCCCCTGAGAATCAGCAAGATAAAAGACAACTGAGATGGGATTCTTCCCGGGCAACACTGGCAAAAGCAGCAGAAAAAAATACTGCAGGGATGACTCATCGACTCATCTAACCTTAACAATGTACAGTATGTTTGATGGAGAAGTACAGAACTTTTCCCACTTTAATTGTCTTACAAATATACAGAAACGGGTATAAAGCATCTGTTATCACAGTAATTGCCATTCAGTGTATTGCCATGAGTTAACCATACTGTACAACCCTGAAGCAAAGACAGACCATTGGTCAAACTCAACTTTTCTTTAGTAGGGCTATAATATTAGCGTCAATTAAAACGTTTAAAGTTGGACTCTACAAACTATACAAGAAATCTAAACTTTCAAATAGTTTCAAATTCAATCCAAATCAAATCAAAGTTCATTGGTCAAGTGCACAGGATATAGGTGTAAACGGTACAGTGAAATGCTTACTTGCTAACTCTCCTTAACAATGCAGTGCAATATCAATCAAGAATCAAATGCCAAATACAAAGTCCTAGATAACAAGTAGTAATAAAAAGTAGAAGGGGGAAAAAAGTAATACAAACAAGTTATGACAAGTATGTACACAGCTGAATCATACCTGCAGTCCTCTTTCCTTTCCCCATGATTTCATCTCTCGTCTTTCGAACTGGAGCATCATTGACAACCACTCCCTCTGCCATTTCCTTGATCTTGTCCATGACAGGTTGAGGGTATCTGCAAAACAACACAGTCAGAAGAAGATGAATGTCCCCTTAGGACAGTTGACCCTAGTCTCCTGTTGTTTTACCTTGGTTTACTTTATTGGAATACTGTAGTAGTTTTTCCATTCTGGTTGGTCCAAACTGGAGAATATATGTTAAACCAGAACCTATGGAAGAGCACCAGCAGCACCCCCCATTGTAACTAACTAATACTCTTTTCACACTATCAACAGTGCTGACCCCAACCATACTGTGCTGGCTCGGATATTTCCTTCTCACACTGTCCTTTCCAGCAGGGTTTCAACTACTATGGTGGATGCATAGCCAGGCCAGTGCAGCTCAGCTCAGCTCTGTAGTATATGCCAGTTAACAGATGCTTTTATCCAAAGAGACTTACAGTAGTGTGTGCATACATTTTGTGTGAAGTGTGAAAATTATATTACAGTAAAACTCAACATTGAAATCCATTAAAACAAAGTTCCTCTATCCATTCCTCAAACATAGCCTGTTCGAGATCTAGTTGACAAGACCACACAAACAGATATGGGACCAGGCTACGATACACATACCTGCAGCCCAAGAAGACGTGGTTGGCCCAACATATGGACAGTGAGAGCAGCCTGTCCAGACTGGGGCTGGGGAAGCCCGGCTGGACTGTGGGGAACGTCTCCATGTTCCTCAGGAAAAACTCTCGTCTGGCGTGCCACTGCTTGTTGGTCTCATGCACTCCTCGGAGCGACTCCACCCACTCGACCAGGTGAGGGTTCTGGTCCAGGTACTCTGAAACAATGTCCTCTCCAGTCCTCCCCTCAGCCATCACTGTAACTCAGAGTAGAGACACAGGACACAATGTGTTAGACTATATCAGTGTTAAGGTGACTAGAGGCAAATACAGGCTTCTCAAGACGCAAATCAAATCAGCTGATCTGATGGTAAATTATATACCACACTAAGTCCAGTGTATTTTATGTGTTCTGTCTCTCATGTTTTTCTAGCAGCACGGCATCAACATATTCATCAGGAACTGGAAGCTGTTGCTCTTCTATGACAGTTAGCGCGATAGAAATATGGTTATAGCCAGACACCTCACCTGCAATTTGTCAGCAGCACCTGTGTGATTGTAGCTCCTTGTTAAGAGGGAATATTATAACGTTACGGAAGCTGAAGTAGTCGTCTTCTGACATCTTTTCAAGTCACTGCTGGCATCTATTCTTTGTGATTATAGCGTAACAATTATCACGTAGTAGGGCCTAATTAGAAAACCGCTCTATTACGGAAGTCAATGTTGGTTTGTTGCAATGCCAGTTGTCTAACGTTACCGTCTCTGTTGTTACTAGCTAGCTAACTTCTAATCAGAAGTTCATTCAAACAAATCATTCAGTGATTAACATCAACCGGCTTAATACATTGTACATAGCTAGCCATCCTCCAACGTGGATAGCTAGTTACCTAGCATTAAATTAGCATAAGACTCTAAAACAAACGCCGGGTATTAGCCTAGCTAGCAAACACAACAAATGTATGTTGGTGGCTGCACTACGCTAACGTTAGCTTTATTTTAGCAACATATAGCTTACTGGATAACTATATCATACAAAGTTGCAGAATATGTTTTATTGATATCAAACATACAGTTCAGAACTAACCTCTGAAGCTGTCCAGGCAGCGCCGTTGCTACATGAGTCATGACCAGTGATGCAAACAAGTTGGCTGTCGAACTACAACTTCCACACGATTGTGCAACAACAGATACCACCGTTTTTTTATCAAAGATATAGCTACTTAGAGATAATTGATACATGTAGGGTTTTTTAGATCGCAAATAGTGATCACTACAGTAGCTTAATCAATCGTACAAGTGAAGAAAACGTTTCATTAACTTATGCGGAATCCGAAGGAAAAACTACAATTTCCATAATTCTTCACTCTCATCATTGAAACGTCATCGAGTTGCGGCGGCGGAAGAATCGGCGGTGTTGTGATTGAATGACAGGTTCAACACTGCAATTTATGTCAACTTTGATCTGATTGCCGATATTAAGTGAATTAAAATGATTCATGAGCTCTTGTTGGCTTTAAGTGGATACCCTGGGACTATATTCACATGGAACAAACGGACAGGTTTACAGGTATATCGGGGTACCTAACTACAGAGCTAGCTCTACAAAGTAAAAACACTGCTGCAAGAAGCTGGCTAGCTGTGTTAAAAAAAAAATTCTCAAGTAACGTTAGATAGCTAGTGCAACTAGCTACTAACCTTATGAATTGCTTTGTTTTCTGCTTTTATTGGCACCCATCACTAGTTTCTTTCTGTTGTTGCATGTACACTTCACTATAGATTTGTTTAGTGGCTGGTGATAAGTGTGACATACAAAAGCATCCTACTGAACCTTTTAGCCGAGTTTATCTCAACTCCACGATGTACATATAGCTAACTAAACCATAGCTCATGAATGTAATGTTAAGGAGTTATGAATAAGGGTTCATTGAACCTCTGCTTCTCCTGTAGGTCTCCCAGGACCTGCCCTTTCTCCATCCCAGTGAAACCAGTGTCCTAAACCGCCTCTGCAAACTGGGATCCGATTACATTCGCTTCACAGAGTTCATAGAGCAACACACAGGCCATGTCCACCAGCAGGTGAGATAAATACCCAGATGATGGAGTGTCAAAAGCATGGGCGAATCTGCGAAGTATTTTCCTCTTCTCACATCCTTCTCAAAACATCAGGGGGAAGCGAGGAGAGCATTGAAAGATATCTGGGGTTCCTTCTCCTCTAATGCTCTCCCTGCTTATCTCTGACATTTTGAGGACTTGAGGAAAGACTTTTGAAATTCACCCTATGGCTCTAGGGGGCGGTTTCCCGGACACAGATTAGGAGCCCAGTCCTGAGGGGTAGACTACGAATGAAGCTAGATCTGCTCAAGCTTTTATAAAGCTAGCCAGCTTCAGTTCGCTTCACATTCCAGCTCAGGCTTCATCCGTACTACGACGGTGGATGTTGCTTGTCCGTCTACCGCTAACTATAGCAGGCTTGCACTGTAACTACGCGTGTATGTCACATGTTGCTGGTCGAACGCCAAACTCTTCATTGAGACAATGCTGAAACCATCAATCCATGGGAGAGTCAGTGCCACATTTTAATTTTTGCCTAAATTAACATGAAAGATAAGTTATCTTGCAAATTCAGCAGGCTATGATGTGAAATAGGCTAAAAGTGACATCTTTATTTTATTACGTATTGTTAATGCCTTCTTTGAAGCACCTTTTTTCCCCACTCCTATCAATAATATAATTGTATAGTCATACAAAGGTTTTACTGTACATTAACTTTCAAATGCATCTTGTCATTGATAAATGTGTAATGTGATGGGTATTTTAATATTATTTTTTATTTTTTTACACAAGAAACGTTTGATTAATTAAATATTTAATAGCTCGTTTTCTTCAAATGAAGGGGATGGTGATGCAATCTTTGCGAGAGTGAGGGACTCTGAGTCTGATTACGTTGGTCCTCAACTCATGGGTCATGCTGCGTTCAAAACAACTGGGAACTGGGAAATCTCCGACTTCCGACTTCAGTGCGTTCAAAACAACTGGGAACTTGGAAAAAAATTAGCTCAGACTGGGGAAAATCTATTTGAATGGTCACCCAATTCGGAATTCCAACTCGGGCCTCTTTCTAAAACTCGGACATTCCGATCTGAAGATCACTAATGTCATGATTTGACAGTTGTTTTGAATGCGTCATCAGACACTTAATTCGGGATAACTAGAGTTAGCCCTGAGTTAGCCTACCCCGGAGCAGGTTAGTTATTATTATTTGACCATGCTTGTCACTTATGAACATTTTTGAACATCTTGGCATGGTTCTGTTATAATCTCCACCCGGCACAGCCAGAAGAGGACTGGCCACCCCTCATAGCCTGGTTCCTCTCTAGGTTTCTTCCTAGGTTTTGCCTTTCTAGGGAGTTTTTCCTAGCCACCGTGCTTCTACACCTGCATTACTAGCTGTTTGGGGTTTTAGGCTGGGTTTCTGTACAGCACTTCGAGATATTAGCTGATGTAAGAAGGGCTATATAAAATAAAATTGATTGATTGATTGATTGATTGTTAGTTCTGAACGATTTGTTGCCATAGAAATGTACCTGGCTAAAAGGTGAGGCACTTTCATATGACCGGTTATCCCGAGTTACTTTGGTAACAAACCTGTTTCGTAGTATACCTCTCTGGACTAAAAAGCCAACTCAATTAAGAATCTCCATTGAAAATGCTTTTTAGTCCAGGATTACACTTCATCTGGATCCGGGAAACCTCCCCCTAGATGGGTTTATATTTTTGAATTTTTTTAGATTGAGATGTACTAGTATTACCTCAAATACTTATCAGATATAGCTAAATACTATAGTCTTAACAAGCCCTTATTGTACTTTGCAGGAGCACCACTCCATTCAGCCAAACCAGGCTGGACTTAATGGGGTTTACCTGCGGGCTTTCTGCACAGGACTGGACTCAATGCTACAGCCTTATAGACAGGCTCTCCTGGACCTCGAACAAGAGGTAGCGAAGATAATTTACAAAATGCATTGTAGCACTAATTAATACAATGCAAAGTGATAATCAATCCCACCACTTTCCTCTTCATTGCAGTTTCTTGGCGACCCGCATCTCTCCATATCTCATGTGAATTATATGCTGGATCAGGTAATGGCGGTTACTGTTTTTTATAGTTTTTCTGATTTAGATTTCCTTGTTATACATTTGAAGTAGAATTCCCTCGGACATCATTGCACGCGAGATACAACAACAGAATATGTAATGCACTTTTCTTTTTACCACACTGCTCGACGCACCTCACCTCCATTTCGTCCACAAAACAAAAACAATAAAAAGGTGCTGGGGGGCTGTCACCCCTCCACCCCTCCCCTGATTGGAGTAAACTAACGGATCAAAAGACTTCTACTTTCGCTCCCATGTTCTGTACATGTAGTTAACTAATTATACATATATTCCTAATTTCCTCTTTCTTCAAGTGCTGGATTTTCATCCACATCGGCCAATCCAGACAGTGGCGCTGTTTCCCATAATGCGGATTCCATCATTAAATGTGAACTTTCACACCTACAGTCAGAAGAACCACTGTATCTTTCAATATGTCATGAATATTAATGTAACAATATATCCTAGTAATTTAATGTAATCATGTTGTTCTTCTCCAGTTTCAGTTGCTGTTTCCCTCTGTTATGGTGGTGGTGGAGACAATAAAGTCCCAGAAGGTAAGGGCATTACAATGGAGACAATACAGTCCCAGAAGGTAAGGGCATTACAATGGAGACAATACAGTCCCAGAAGGTAAGGGCATTACAATGGAGACAATACAGTCCCAGAAGGTAAGGGCATTACAATGGAGACAATACAGTCCCAGAAGGTAAGGGCATTACAATGGAGACAATACAGTCCCAGAAGGTAAGGGCATTACAATGGAGACAATACAGTCCCAGAAGGTAAGGGCATTACAATGGAGACAATACAGTCCCAGAAGGTAAGGGCATTACAATGGAGACAATACAGTCCCAGAAGGTAAGGGCATTACAATGGAGACAAAAGTATTCACTCGCCTTCTGATATGACTGAGAAATCACACAATTACCTTGGAGGAAATTATTTAAGACACTCATAAAGCACTTTTCATACACCCATAGCACCCTCCAAAAACTATTTATGTTCTCAAACTCGAGGGTCAACGCATTTCTGAAGTGCCTTGGTATTGTCACAGAAAAATGTAAATCTATCTTTCTCCCACGTATTTAAAGTTCACCATGGTGGCTGCTGTAGCACAGGGGCATAAAGGTGTCACAGCGCTCAGAGCAGAGTGCATGATGGGTAGATACGGTTCAATCAATTAGTGTGGAATATGGAAATGAGGTCATATCCTGTCTGTCCTAATTAGATCCACGGTTGTCAGATCCTGGAGACGGTGTACAAGCACAGCTGTGGAGGCCTGCCCCCTGTACGCATGGCCCTGGAGAAGTAAGTTACGGCCACCACATTTGATTGAAAAAGTTAAGTTAGCCTCTTATAGAAGCTTTATGCATGTTTATGCTCTTACTTGGATATATGCTGCATGTGTGGTGTCATCCTGAAACTGATGCTGCAAAGTGAAATATGCATACCATATTTCCAGGAAAAACCTGAAGGGGGTTTTGAATTCTCTGTGATTTTACAATGGTAAGATCCCGGGGTGCTTTTTTTTCTAAATCGTTATTTCACCCCTGGATAAATTATTCCCATGACATATGTCATATCCTGCTACACATAAACACTTGAATCTTTAATGATACCTGGATGGTGTTTCTTAGAGCAACACAACATAAAGGATCTCTCTGCTGTCTGTCTGTCTACCCAGGATCCTGGCGGTGTGCCACGGGGTGATGTACAAGCAGCTGGCTGCGTGGATGCTGCACGGTCTGCTGCTGGACCAGAGTGAGGAGTTCTATGTGAAGCAGGGGCCCAGCGCTGGAGGGGCCGCCGCCAACCAGGAGGATGACGAGGAGGACCTGGGGATCGGAGGCCTCAGCGGTAAACAGCTGAAAGAACTACAGGACCTGGTGAGAGCCCTTATGCAAAGATTCAGTATCAGCTTTTATCTTCCCCTAACTGGCTGAGCTAAGATAAGAGACAAAACTGATCCTAGATCAGCGTCTATGGGCAGTTGCATCCATGTTTCCAGCTGAGAGAACTACAGGATCTGGTGAGATGGCGGGTAGAAGTTGCCCTTGGGCACAGCTTCAGGATCAGTTTATATCTCCCACCAAATCCTAATCTTAAACATCAGGGGTGGGGAGGCAAAGCTGACCTAAGATCAGTGTCAATGAGTAATTTCATCCTACTCCATACCTTGTCACTTTATCTGTCCACTTGGATTTGAAGTGCTTGCATTAGTGTAAAGCTTGCACCACTGCTGTTGGAGTAAAGATTGTAGGATGGATAAGATCTAAAAGTCATGTGTATGTACTTATAAGTCAGCTTCAGGAGGCTGATTTGGTCATGTTCACAAGGCAGGGAAAAACTAACTGAAACAGGGTGTGAGTACCCAGACTGGTCCAATAAGACATGCTCAATTTCGTTTTTTCTGTTTGAAAGTGTTTTCCGTTGCGTGCCCTAATGAACGATGCTGTTGTCTGTGTTCCGCTGTAGAGGCTGATAGAAGAAGAGAACATGCTGGCTCCGTCCCTGCAGCAGTTCTCTCTGCGGGCTGAGATGCTGCCCTCCTACATCCCCATCCGCGTGGCTGAGAAGATCCTCTTCGTGGGGGAGTCCGTCCAGATGTTTGAGAACCACAACCACAGCCCGTCCAGAGCTGGTGAGAACCTGGTCCACACATTTACCTTTTCTTATGTGCTTTTTCCTTTCACATTTACTGTAGCTGCGTTTTACATTGACTTGTTAGTCATCTAGCTTTAGCAAGCTGATGTTTTTACCTATTGTGATTTAGCTGCAGTAGGGAAACAGTAGAGTGAGGAAGAAGTGATTGTTTTCTGGGTTTTCACCCTCAATCATTTGCTTACCTTACTAGAAGTTCTTTGACAACTTGTTAGCATTATTTCTGATTTTGGCATCTAATTGGTTTGCTTTGGTTGCTACGCTTCTCTAAAAACATCAACAACAAATAAACACCAAAACAGCTCGCCAAACACTACTTCAATCTAACATATTGCGACAATATCACTTCAGGAGATCCACATTGGACTTGTAATGAAAGATTTTGGAAGATCTTTGATGGATAATGTTTTCCTCCCTTTCCCCTCTGTCTGTGTTTGTGTCCAGGCTCTATACTGAAGCACCAGGAGGACATGTTTGCTACAGAGCTGCACCGTCTCAAACAGCAGCCCCTCTTCAGCCTAGTGGACTTTGAGAACCTCATAGACGGCATCCGCAGCACCGTGGCAGAGGTGGGCTTGGCACTTCAACATATCTAGGAAATGTCAGATATGTGTTTGTAATGACTGCTGCAACTTCCCACTATGAGCTGGACAACAAGGTCCTGTTCTATTCAGGTGATGTTAGGGCTACATTCATCTCAATAACATCGGTATGGGATTCCAATAAACAATTGATTAACCAATGTATCCTTCTATTTGCAGCACCTGTGGACATTGATGGTGGAGGAATCCGATCTCCTGGGGCAACTTAAGGTTTGTATTTGGACTATCTAGCTGTGACAGTTTAGAGTTGATTTGAGATTGTTAGTGTGCATGTTTGAGCTCGACTACATTGCTGTCGGACTGAGCAGAATCACTGATCTATAAATCCCCTTGGATCTCAAATAACTTCTCATCATGTGATCAAGATGAGTGATTCTGTGCCTCGCCTTGTTCAAACTGACCCCGTCAAACACGCCGTTTCTCTTTCCCTGTAGATCATAAAGGACTTTTACCTGTTGGGCCGTGGCGAGCTGTACCAGGTGTTCATTGACCACGCTCAGCACATGCTCAAGACCCCGCCCACAGCTGTCACTGAACACGGTACGTTCACAGATCCAGGATCAGTTTACTCGAACAGATATCTAAACTTGATTTATAGGAGGTAGAATGCACTAAGCGCTAAGGGCCAACTTCATTTTATGGAAAATTCACCCTTTATTCAATCACAAACCATGGTCCTGTTGGAATATGTCAAACTGCAGTTTAAACTGCATCCTAACTTCCTCCCTTCCTTGAAGTGATCACTGATCTAACACTGTGGCTAGATCAAAGTAGGGGTTCCAGTAAATATCTTTCACCAACCCGATCATTTCTGATTGTTGTTATTCCAAGGAAGGAAGGAAGCAGTGTAGAAGAGTATGAACAGGCCTCATGTCTATTGCAGTTATTCTTTGTATCTAACTATGGCTGTTTTCTCCACCCCTTCCACAGACGTAAATGTGGCCTTTCAGCAGGCTGCTCACAAGGTGTTGTTGGACGACGACAACCTCCTGCCTCTCCTGCACCTCACCATCGACTACCAGGGGAAGGAGAGCAAAGGTTTGTTCCTCAGAGAGGCTTTTCAATGGAGCCGAAACCCTCCACTAGGAGTGTAGGAGGTCTAACTGTATTTTTAACCAGCGCTGCTTGGAGTTCTCTCTTCACTCCCTACCAGACTTGGGTTCAAATACTTTTATTTGAGTATTTGTTTTTGAAATACTTATTTTCTGTGTATTTTCTAATACATGCCAATACTTTCCAAGTGTATTTCCAAATACATTCCAATATTCAGCTAGTTGTATTTTAAAAGAAAATATTTACTTTGAAATGTAATTTAAATACCCTAAATAGTATTTGAACACAGGCCTGCTCCCTACTACCTCTTCCCCCATGGCCCTAACTTACCCTTCCAATATGGCAGAAAGTCCACCATGACACTGCTTATACCTTTTTATACCATTCAGATCTGTAAATATGGAAAGGTCAGGGCCAAGGGGAAGGGGTAAGGAACATATTGGGACCGGCAGCTGTGTTCTCCAGTATATTGTTTTGTAACCAGTTGCTGCCATCTTGTGGCTAACTGTAAGACAGTCTAAAATGGACGCCCGTCTTCATCTTCTCTCTGTCATCTGCTTCTGCTATAACCTGGGAACACGAGATAGAAGGCAATCTGGTGGATCTGTACTGGGAAGTCACCTGTTTCACCTGTTATCTTTTTTAAAAAGCAGATGAAGGAAAGCAGATGAGAAAAGAAGGCTACTGAACTTCGCACCCTAATCCACATAAGTGCACTACTTTTCACAAAGTTCTGGTCAAAAGTATTGCACTTCATAGGGAATAGGGTGCTATTTGGGATGATCCATTCGTCTATGTCTTCTACCCAGTTTGTGCCATCTTGTGAACAATGCTATGGAGTGGATCAGAGGATGTGAGCAGAGTGGAGAGAGGAGTGGAGCGTGTGTAATGATTTTAAAAATGTAGGAGCGTCGGCCTTCTCTCCTGTAATGCTCAGCCACAACCTCTGGCCATGCTCTGCCCACCATTTTTCATTTCCTTCATCACTGTTCTTTTAATTAGGCCTATTATGTTGTATTTATTTAGCCTAACCCCACCACTAATGCCCAGAGCTGTTGATATGAGTCCACCAAGAAATATGTCACAACTTGTGTAATTGATGACAAGACAACCAATGAGCACATGCAGCAGCACCAGAGAAGTTTTGGTTTCTATACAAGCTATTGTTAAAAAAAAGAGGAGTTTAAGTTTGTAACAGTGCTAAAGTTGTCTGTCAACTGTCAAATGTGAGAGCAACAGAACCAGTTACAACTGAAGTATCTGATCATCAATAGATTAGCGAAAAAGCTATTAGTTTTTTAACACAGTGGCCACATAGCCTATCACCTAGACAGGTCCTTGTTTAGTAGCCTATGTTGAAACTTCTTACGATGGTCTACTTCAAAAACAAAGGGTACACAGTCACAAAAGTAGATGGGGTGTTTGTTAAATTATCTTTTTAAACAAAAAATGAATGGATCGAATTTGGAGAGGCAGTTTTTTTTCTGTGAGCCCTGAGCTATTTTTTTTTTTAGCAGACAGGAAAGGATGTTGAGCGCCAGGGTGGTGCACAAAGACTGTTCCATGACTGGGATTTCAAACCGCTCAAATACTCTGGTATGGAGCCATCCTGTGGCTAACAGTATGATTGTGTTCTCAGATGCCACAGGGACCAGGGAAGGGGCCACTCCCCCACAGGAGTCCTCCCCCAGGGAGGTGCCCCCTACGGGCTGGGCTGCTCTGGGCTTGGCCTACAAGGTCCAGTGGCCCCTGCACATCCTCTTCACCCCTGCCGTTCTGGAGAAGTGAGTATTCTACAGCAGGCAACGGCTGCCTCCCAAATGGCACCTTATTCCCTATATAGTGCACTACTTTTGACCAGGTAACAGCTGCAGGACCGGTAACAGTGGAGAAGTTTAGCCTCGCGCTTCAATGCTCTTAGTAGTTGTGGAAATCGACACGATATTGCTTTTTACTTTGTGCATCGCTGACTCAACCTTTAACATAAAGTGATATCCATTAGCAAATGTTTGTGCAAACAGACAATGGAATATTAGGTACACCACCCCGTTCACGAAAATGGATCGCTCCTACAGACAGTGTGTCACGTGGCCGTGGCTTGCTGTATAAAGCAGGCAGACAGGCATCGAGGCATTCAGTTACTGTTTGATTGAACATTAGAATGGGAAAAGCGAGTGACCTAAGCGACTTTGAGCGTGGTATGATTGTCGGTGCCAGGCGCGCCGGATCCAGTATCTCAGAAACGGCCGGCCTCCTGGGCTTTTCACGCACAACAGTGTCTAGGGTTTACCGAGAATGGTGCGACAAAAAAACATCTTGATGAGAGAGATCGAAGGAGAATGGCAAGAATTGTGCAAGCTAAAAGGCGAGCCACAAACAGACAAATAACGGCGCAGTACAACAGTGGTGTGCAGAACGGCATCTCGGAACGCAGAACTCGCCAATCTTTGTCACGGATGGGCTATTGCAGCAGACGACCACACCGGGTTCCACTCCTATCAGCTAAAAACAACACGACCGTATCCTGTCCCCCAGGTATAATGTAAAATCCACGACCGTATCCTGTCCCCCAGGTATAATGTAATATCCACGACCGTGTCCTGTCCCCCAGGTATAATGTAATATCCACGACCGTGTCCTGTCCCCCAGGTATAATGTAATATCTACGACCGTGTCCTGTCCCCCAGGTATAATGTAATATCCACGACCGTGTCCTGTCCCCCAGGTATAATGTAATATCTACGACCGTATCCTGTCCCCCAGGTATAATGTAATATCCACGACCGTGTCCTGTCCCCCAGGTATAATGTAATATCCACGACCGTATCCTGTACCCCAGGTATAATGTAATATCCACGACCGTATCCTGTCCCCCAGGTATAATGTAATATCCACAACCGTGTCCTGTCCCCCAGGTATAATGTAATATCCACGACCGTGTCCTGTCCCCCAGGTATAATGTAATATCCACGACCGTATCCTGTCCCCCAGGTATAATGTAATATCCACGACCGTATCCTGTCCCCCAGGTATAATGTAATATCTACAACCGTGTCCTGTCCCCCAGGTATAATGTAATATCTACGACCGTATCCTGTCCTCCAGGTATAATGTAATATCCACGACCGTGTCCTGTCCCCCAGGTATAATGTAATATCTACGACCGTGTCCTGTCCCCCAGGTATAATGTAATATTCCGCTACCTGCTGAGTGTGCGGCGGGTGCAGTCTGAGCTGCAGCACTGCTGGGCTCTACAGATGCAGAGGAAACACCTCAAATCCAACCAGACAGACGCTGTCAAGTGGAGGCTACGCAACCACATGGCTTTCCTGGTGGACAACCTGCAGTACTACCTACAGGTGATTCTATGTAGAAATTACATTTTTACATTTTCGTCATTTAGCAGACACTCTAACAGCAGTGAGTGGATACATTTTCATACTTTTTTGTACTGGTCCCCCGTGGGAATCTAACACACAACCATGGCTTTGCAAGTGCCATGCTCTACCAACTGAGCCACACAGAACCACAACCACGTGTGATTTGTGAGTGATCTGTACATCCAAAGACTAAGTACTGTACAGTGCATCTGGTCTGTTTGTAAGAATAGAGAGCAGTAGTAAAGACATGAACAGGTATAAAACTATACAGCCTTATTCAGCTTTGGGAGGGAATTTGAGAGGCTGAATGTACCACACTCAGTTTTACCATGGGCATATTAATGCAAACAAGCATACCTTTCTTTGTTCTAGAACTACCAAGCACATATTTTTTTGCTGCTCAGTTCCTCTTTTTGTTACTGGTCCCAGATCTGTATAGCCTGCTCTAAGGTGTTGGCAAGACAACACATCTATTTCTAGGACCAGGCTATGAATGATCTTGTTGTTGGTGTAATATATCAAACATGGCTGTGCTCCTCCTCTCCCTCCTCCCTCAGGTGGACGTGCTGGAGTCTCAGTTCTCTCAGCTGCTGCAGCAGATCAACTCCACCAGAGACTTTGAGAGCATCCGGCTGGCCCACGACCACTTCCTTAGCAACCTGCTAGCACAGTCCTTCATCCTGCTCAAGCCGGTTAGCATCTCAATTTATTAGCATTTGACATGAATACAATGTAGCAGTAACTTTTAAGGCCACTTGCAGGTATTCTTTATTGCAGTCACGTTATGCAGATGATCAGATTGCCGTATCACGTTGATATGGTTCCTGAGAAGGTAAACCCTTCCCTGACCCAATAGCGCAACGCGACTGCAATGAAGACAACCTTGAACATGGTCTTGCGCTTGTGTGCTAATCATGCGTTGATGTCAGTTGGAGATTAACAACAACACTGATATCAAATTAGGATTCAGCCATGAGTGACCACTTAGCCATAGTTGGCCATTCATTTTTGAATTTCGTCCACTGTCTTCTCTCCCACCCCAGGTGTTCCACTGTCTGAATGAGATCCTGGAGCTGTGTCATAACTTCTGCTCATTGGTCAGCCAGAACGTGGCTCCGCTGGATGAGAGAGGAACAGCCCAACTGGACATCTTGGTCAAGGTGAGGCTCTGTCTGCTAGCAATAGCCTTTCGAAAACCCATTGGCACGCATCTACAGTGAGGGAAAAAAGTATTTGATCCCCTGCTGATTTTGTACGTTTGCCCACTGACAAAGAAATTATCAGTCTATAATTTGAATGGTAGGTTTATTTGAACAGTGAGAGACAGAATACAACAACAAAATCCAGAAAAACGCATGTCAAAAATGTTATAAATTGATTTGCATTTTAATGAGGGAAATAAGAATTTGACCCCCTCTCAATCAGAAAGATTTCTGGCTCCCAGGTGTCTTTTATACAGGTAACGAGCTGAGATTAGGAGAACACTCTTAAAGGGAGTGCTCCTAATCTCAGCTTGTTACCTGTATAAAAGACACCTGTCCACAGAAGCAATCAATCAATCAGATTCCAAACTCTCCACCATGGCCAAGACCAAAGAGCTCTCCAAGGATGTCAGGGACAAGATTGTATACCTACACAAGGCTGGAATGGGCTACAAGACCATCGCCAAGCATCTTGGTGAGAAGGTGACAACAGTTGGTGTGATTATTTGCAAATGGAAGAAACACAAAATAACTGTCAATCTCCCTCGGCCTGGGGCTCTATGCAAGATCTCACCTCGTGGAGTTGCAATGATCATGAGAACGGTGAGGAATCAGCCCAGAACTACACGGGAGGATCTTGTCAATGATCTCAAGGCAGCTGGGACCATAGTCACCAAGAAAACAATTGGTAACACACTACGCCGTGAAGGACTGAAATCCTGCAGCGCCCGTAAGGTCCCCCTGCTCAAGAAAGCACATATACAGGCCCGTCTGAAGTTTGCTAATGAACATCTGAATGATTCAGAGGAGAACTGGGTGAAAGTGTTGTGGTCAGATGAGACCAAAATGGAGCTCTTTGGCATCAACTCAACTCGCTGTGTTTGGAGGAGGAGGAATGCTGCCTATGACCCAAAGAACACCATCCCCACCGTCAAACATGGAGGTGGAAACATTATGCTTTGGTGGTGTTTTTCTGCTAAGGGGACAGGACAACTTCACTGCATCAAAGGGACGATGGACGGGGCCATGTACCGTCAAATCTTGGGTGAGAACCTCCTTCCCTCAGCTAGGGCATTGTAAATGGGGCGTGGATGGGTATTCCAGCATGACAATGACCCAAAACACACGGCCAAGGCAACAAAGGAGTGGCTCAAGAAGAAGCACATTAAGGTCCTGGAGTGGCCTAGCCAGTCTCCAGACCTTAATCCCATAGAAAATCTGTGGAGGGAGCTGAAGGTTCGAGTTGCCAAACGTCAGGCTCGAAACCTTAATGACTTGGAGAAGATCTGCAAAGAGGAGTGGGACAAAATCCCTCCTGAGATGTGTGCAAACCTGGTGGCCAACTACAAGAAACATCTGACCTCTGTGATTGCCAACAAGGGTTTTGCCACCAAGTACTAAGTCATCAGAGGGATCAAATACTTATCTCCCTAATTTAGAACATTTTTGACATGCGTCTTTCTGGATTTTTTTGTTGTTATTCTGTCTCTCACTGTTCAAATAAACCTACCATTAAAATTATAGACTGATCATGTCTTTGTCAGTGGGCAAACGTACAAAATCAGCAGGGGATCAAATACTTTTTTCCCTCACTGTATATATATAGTACCAGTCAAAGGTTTGGACACACCTACTCATTCCAGGGTTTTTCTTTATTTTTACTAATTTCTACGTTGTAGAATAATAGTTAATCAAATATAAAATATATTTTGATTTGTTTAACACTTGTTTGGTTACAACATGATTCCATATGTGTTATTTCATAGTTTTGATGTCTTATTCTACCATGTAGAAAACAGTAAAAATAAAGAAAAACCCTGGAATGAGTAGGTGTGTCCCAACTTTTGACCGGTACTGTGTATATATAATATATAGTAATTGCTTGTTTAGTCTTTGGTGCTAAATGGCCAATGCAAACTGAAGTACATCATCTGTAATTTCAGGGTTTCAGTCGTCAGTCCTTCCTGCTCTTCAAGATCCTGTCCAGTGTCAGAAACCACCAGATCAACTCTGACCTGGCTCAGCTGCTGCTCAGGCTGGACTACAACAAGTACTACACCCAGTCAGGAGGCACCCTGGGGAGGTAGGGACCCATTACACTACACCCTGGGCAGGTAGGGACCCATTACACTACACCCTGGGGAGGTAGAAACCCATTACACTACACCCTGGGCAGGTAGGAACCCATTACACTACACCCTGGGCAGGTAGGGACCCATTACACTACACCCTGGGGAGGTAGGAACCCATTACACTACACCCTGGGGAGGTAGGGACCCATTACACTACACCCTGGGGAGGTAGAAACCCATTACACTACACCCTGGGCAGGTAGGAACCCATTACACTACACCCTGGGCAGGTAGGGACCCATTACACTACACCCTGGGGAGGTAGGGACCCATTACACTACACCCTGGGGAGGTAGGGACCCATTACACTACACCCTGGGGAGGTAGGGACCCATTACACTACACCCTGGGGAGGTAGGGACCCATTACACTACACCCTGGGCAGGTAGGAACCCATTACACTACACCCTGGGGAGGTAGGGACCCATTACACTACACCCTGGGCAGGTAGAAACCCATTACACTACACACTGGGCAGGTAGGGACCCATTACACTACACCCTGGGCAGGTAGGGACCCATTACACTACACCCTGGGCAGGTAGGGACCCATTACACTACACCCAGTCAGGAGGCACCCTGGGGAGGTAGGAACCCATTACACTACACCCTGGGCAGGTAGGGACCCATTACACTACACCCTGGGGAGGTAGGGACCCATTACACTACACCCTGGGCAGGTAGGGACCCATTACACTACACCCAGTCAGGAGGCACCCTGGGCAGGTAGGGACCCATTACACTACACCCTGGGCAGGTAGGGACCCATTACACTACACCCTGGGCAGGTAGGAACCCATTACACTACACCCTGGGGAGGTAGGGACCCATTACACTACACCCTGGGCAGGTAGGAACCCATTACACTACACCCTGGGCAGGTAGGAACCCATTACACTACACCCTGGGGAGGTAGGGACCCATTACACTACACCCTGGGCAGGTAGGGACCCATTACACTACACCCTGGGCAGGTAGGGACCCATTACACTACACCCTGGGCAGGTAGGGACCCATTACACTACACCCTGGGGAGGTAGGGACCCATTACACTACACCCTGGGGAGGTAGGAACCCATTACACTACACCCTGGGCAGGTAGGAACCCATTACACTACACCCTGGGGAGGTAGGGACCCATTACACTACACCCTGGGGAGGTAGGAACCCATTACACTACACCCTGGGGAGGTAGGGACCCATTACACTACACCCTGGGGAGGTAGGGACCCATTACACTACACCCTGGGGAGGTAGGGACCCATTACACTACACCCTGGGGAGGTAGGAACCCATTACACTACACCCTGGGGAGGTAGGGACCCATTACACTACACCCTGGGGAGGTAGGGACCCATTACACTACACCCTGGGGAGGTAGGGACCCATTACACTACACCCTGGGGAGGTAGGGACCAATTACACTACACCCTGGGCAGGTAGGGACCCATTACACTACATCCTGGGCAGGTAGGGACCCATTACACTACACCCTGGGCAGGTAGGAACCCATTACACTACACCCTGGGGAGGTAGGGACCCATTACACTACACCCTGGGCAGGTAGGGACCCATTACACTACACCCAGTCAGGAGGCACCCTGGGGAGGTAGGGACCCATTACACTACACCCTGGGGAGGTAGGGACCCATTACACTACATCCTGGGCAGGTAGGGACCCATTACACTACATCCTGGGCAGGTAGGGACCCATTACACTACACCCTGGGCAGGTAGGAACCCATTACACTACACCCTGGGGAGGTAGGGACCCATTACACTACACCCTGGGCAGGTAGGGACCCATTACACTACACCCAGTCAGGAGGCACCCTGGGGAGGTAGGGACCCATTACACTACACCCTGGGGAGGTAGGGACCCATTACACTACACCCTGGGCAGGTAGGAACCCATTACACTACACCCTGGACAGGTAGGAACCCATTACACTACACCCTGGGCAGGTAGGAACCCATTACACTACACCCTGGGCAGGTAGGAACCCATTACACTACACCATGGGCAGGTAGGAAACATTTACACTACACCCTGGGCAGGTAGGAACCCATTACACTACACCCTGGGCAGATAGGAACCCATTACACTACACCCTGGGAAGGTAGGAACCCATCACACTACACCCTGGGCAGGTAGGAACCCATTACACTACACACTGGGCAGGTAGGGACCCATTACACTACACCCTGGGCAGGTAGGGACCCATTACACTACACCCTGGGCAGGTAGGGACCCATTACACTACACCCTGGGCAGGTAGGAACCGGACACTACATCCTGGGCAGGTAGGAACCCATTACACTACACCATGGGCAGGTAGGAACCCATTACACTACACCATGGGCAGGTAGGAACCCATTATACTACACACTGGGCAGGTAGGAACCCATTACACTACACACTGGGCAGGTAGGAACCCATTACACTACACACTGGGCAGGTAGGAACCCATTACACTACACCCTGGGCAGGTAGAAACCCATTACACTACACCCTGGGGAGGTAGGAACCCATTACACTACACCCTGGGCAGGTAGGAACCCATTACACTACACACTGGGCAGGTAGGAACCCATTACACTACACCCTGGGCAGGTAGGAACCCATTACACTACACCCTGGGCAGGTAGGAACCCATTACACACCACCCTGGGCAGGTAGGAACCCATTACACTACACCCTGGGGAGGTAGGAACCCATTACACTACACCCTGGGCAGGTAGGAACCCATTACACTACACACTGGGCAGGTAGGAACCCATTACACTACACCCTGGGGAGGTAGGAACCCATTACACTACACCCTGGGCAGGTAGGAACCCATTACACTACACCCTGGGCAGGTAGGAACCCATTACACTACACCCTGGGCAGGTAGGAACCCATTACACTACACCCTGGGCAGGTAGGAACCCATTACACTACACCCTGGGCAGGTAGGAACCCATTACACTACACCCTGGGCAGGTAGGAACCCATTACACTACACCCTGGGGAGGTAGGAACCCATTACACTACACCCTGGGCAGGTATTAACCCTTTACACTACACCCTGGGCAGGTAGGAACCCATTACACACCACCCTGGGCAGGTAGGAACCCATTACACGACACCCTGGGCAGGTAGGAACCCATTACACTACACACTGGGCAGGTAGGAACCCATTACACTACACCCTGGGCAGGTAGGGACCCATTACACTACACCCTGGGCAGGTAGGAACCCATTACACTACACCCTGGGCAGGTAGGAACCCATTACACTACACCCTGGGGAGGTAGGAACCCATTACACTACACCCTGGGCAGGTAGGAACCCATTACACTACACCCTGGGCAGGTAGGAACCCATTACACTACACCCTGGGCAGGTAGGAACCCATTACACTACACCCTGGGCAGGTAGGAACCCATTACACTACACCCTGGGGAGGTAGGAACCCATTACACTACACCCTGGGCAGGTAGGAACCCATTACACTACATCCTGGGCAGGTAGGAACCCATTACACTACACCCTGGGCAGGTAGGAACCCATTACACTACACCCTGGGCAGGTAGGAACCCATTACACTACACCCTGGGCAGGTAGGAACCCATTATATTACACACTGGGCAGGTAGGAACCCATTATACTACACACTGGGCAGGTAGGAACCCATTACACTACACCCTGGGCAGGTAGGAACCCATTACACTACACCCTGGGCAGGTAGGGACCCATTACACTACACCCTGGGCAGGTAGGGACCCATTACACTACACCCTGGGCAGGTAGGGACCCATTACACTACACCCTGGGCAGGTAGGAACCGGACACTACATCCTGGGCAGGTAGGAACCCATTACACTACACCCTGGGCAGGTAGGAACCCATTACACTACACCCTGGGCAGTTAGGAACCCATTACACTACACCCTGGGCAGGTAGGAACCCATTATACTACACACTGGGCAGGTAGGAACCCATTATACTACACACTGGGCAGGTAGGAACCCATTACACTACACCCTGGGCAGGTAGGAACCCATTACACTACACCCTGGGCAGGTAGGAACCCATTACACTACACCCTGGGCAGGTAGGAACCCATTACACTACACCCTGGGCAGGTAGGAACCGGACACTACACCCTGGGCAGGTAGGAACCCATTACACTACACCCTGGGCAGGTAGAAACCCATTACACTACACCCTGGGCAGGTAGGAACCCATTACACTACACCCTGGGCAGGTAGGAACCCATTACACTACACCCTGGGCAGGTAGGAACCCATTACACTACACCCTGGGCAGGTAGGAACCCATTACACTACACCCTGGGGAGGTAGGGACCCATTACACTACACCCTGGGCAGGTAGGGACCCATTACACTACACCCAGTCAGGAGGCACCCTGGGGAGGTAGGGACCCATTACACTACACCCTGGGGAGGTAGGGACCCATTACACTACACCCTGGGCAGGTAGGAACCCATTACACTACACCCTGGACAGGTAGGAACCCATTACACTACACCCTGGACAGGTAGGAACCCATTACACTACACCCTGGGCAGGTAGGAACCCATTACACTACACCCTGGGCAGGTAGGAACCCATTACACTACACCCTGGGCAGGTAGGAAACATTTACACTACACCCTGGGCAGGTAGGAACCCATTACACTACACCCTGGGCAGATAGGAACCCATTACACTACACCCTGGGAAGGTAGGAACCCATCACACTACACCCTGGGCAGGTAGGAACCCATTACACTACACACTGGGCAGGTAGGGACCCATTACACTACACCCTGGGCAGGTAGGGACCCATTACACTACACCCTGGGCAGGTAGGGACCCATTACACTACACCCTGGGCAGGTAGGAACCGGACACTACATCCCGGGCAGGTAGGAACCCATTACACTACACCATGGGCAGGTAGGAACCCATTATACTACACACTGGGCAGGTAGGAACCCATTACACTACACACTGGGCAGGTAGGAACCCATTACACTACACACTGGGCAGGTAGGAACCCATTACACTACACCCTGGGGAGGTAGGAACCCATTACACTACACCCTGGGCAGGTAGAAACCCATTACACTACACCCTGGGGAGGTAGGAACTCATTACACTACACCCTGGGCAGGTAGGAACCCATTACACTACACACTGGGCAGGTAGGAACCCATTACACTACACCCTGGGCAGGTAGGAACCCATTACACTACACCCTGGGCAGGTAGGAACCCATTACACACCACCCTGGGCAGGTAGGAACCCATTACACTACACCCTGGGGAGGTAGGAACCCATTACACTACACCCTGGGGAGGTAGGAACCCATTACACTACACACTGGGCAGGTAGGAACCCATTACACTACACCCTGGGGAGGTAGGGACCCATTACACTACACCCTGGGCAGGTAGGGACCCATTACACTACACCCAGTCAGGAGGCACCCTGGGGAGGTAGGGACCCATTACACTACACCCTGGGGAGGTAGGGACCCATTACACTACATCCTGGGCAGGTAGGGACCCATTACACTACATCCTGGGCAGGTAGGGACCCATTACACTACACCCTGGGCAGGTAGGAACCCATTACACTACACCCTGGGGAGGTAGGGACCCATTACACTACACCCTGGGCAGGTAGGGACCCATTACACTACACCCAGTCAGGAGGCACCCTGGGGAGGTAGGGACCCATTACACTACACCCTGGGGAGGTAGGGACCCATTACACTACACCCTGGGCAGGTAGGAACCCATTACACTACACCCTGGACAGGTAGGAACCCATTACACTACACCCTGGGCAGGTAGGAACCCATTACACTACACCCTGGGCAGGTAGGAACCCATTACACTACACCATGGGCAGGTAGGAAACATTTACACTACACCCTGGGCAGGTAGGAACCCATTACACTACACCCTGGGCAGATAGGAACCCATTACACTACACCCTGGGAAGGTAGGAACCCATCACACTACACCCTGGGCAGGTAGGAACCCATTACACTACACACTGGGCAGGTAGGGACCCATTACACTACACCCTGGGCAGGTAGGGACCCATTACACTACACCCTGGGCAGGTAGGGACCCATTACACTACACCCTGGGCAGGTAGGAACCGGACACTACATCCTGGGCAGGTAGGAACCCATTACACTACACCATGGGCAGGTAGGAACCCATTACACTACACCATGGGCAGGTAGGAACCCATTATACTACACACTGGGCAGGTAGGAACCCATTACACTACACACTGGGCAGGTAGGAACCCATTACACTACACACTGGGCAGGTAGGAACCCATTACACTACACCCTGGGCAGGTAGAAACCCATTACACTACACCCTGGGGAGGTAGGAACCCATTACACTACACCCTGGGCAGGTAGGAACCCATTACACTACACACTGGGCAGGTAGGAACCCATTACACTACACCCTGGGCAGGTAGGAACCCATTACACTACACCCTGGGCAGGTAGGAACCCATTACACACCACCCTGGGCAGGTAGGAACCCATTACACTACACCCTGGGGAGGTAGGAACCCATTACACTACACCCTGGGCAGGTAGGAACCCATTACACTACACACTGGGCAGGTAGGAACCCATTACACTACACCCTGGGGAGGTAGGAACCCATTACACTACACCCTGGGCAGGTAGGAACCCATTACACTACACCCTGGGCAGGTAGGAACCCATTACACTACACCCTGGGCAGGTAGGAACCCATTACACTACACCCTGGGCAGGTAGGAACCCATTACACTACACCCTGGGCAGGTAGGAACCCATTACACTACACCCTGGGCAGGTAGGAACCCATTACACTACACCCTGGGGAGGTAGGAACCCATTACACTACACCCTGGGCAGGTATTAACCCTTTACACTACACCCTGGGCAGGTAGGAACCCATTACACACCACCCTGGGCAGGTAGGAACCCATTACACGACACCCTGGGCAGGTAGGAACCCATTACACTACACACTGGGCAGGTAGGAACCCATTACACTACACCCTGGGCAGGTAGGGACCCATTACACTACACCCTGGGCAGGTAGGAACCCATTACACTACACCCTGGGCAGGTAGGAACCCATTACACTACACCCTGGGGAGGTAGGAACCCATTACACTACACCCTGGGCAGGTAGGAACCCATTACACTACACCCTGGGCAGGTAGGGACCCATTACACTACACCCTGGGCAGGTAGGGACCCATTACACTACACCCTGGGCAGGTAGGGACCCATTACACTACACCCTGGGCAGGTAGGAACCGGACACTACATCCTGGGCAGGTAGGAACCCATTACACTACACCCTGGGCAGGTAGGAACCCATTACACTACACCCTGGGCAGTTAGGAACCCATTACACTACACCCTGGGCAGGTAGGAACCCATTATACTACACACTGGGCAGGTAGGAACCCATTATACTACACACTGGGCAGGTAGGAACCCATTACACTACACCCTGGGCAGGTAGGAACCCATTACACTACACCCTGGGCAGGTAGGAACCCATTACACTACACCCTGGGCAGGTAGGAACCCATTACACTACACCCTGGGCAGGTAGGAACCGGACACTACACCCTGGGCAGGTAGGAACCCATTACACTACACCCTGGGCAGGTAGAAACCCATTACACTACACCCTGGGCAGGTAGGAACCCATTACACTACACCCTGGGCAGGTAGGAACCCATTACACTACACCCTGGGCAGGTAGGAACCCATTACACTACACCCTGGGCAGGTAGGAACCCATTACACTACACCCTGGGGAGGTAGGGACCCATTACACTACACCCTGGGCAGGTAGGGACCCATTACACTACACCCAGTCAGGAGGCACCCTGGGGAGGTAGGGACCCATTACACTACACCCTGGGGAGGTAGGGACCCATTACACTACACCCTGGGCAGGTAGGAACCCATTACACTACACCCTGGACAGGTAGGAACCCATTACACTACACCCTGGACAGGTAGGAACCCATTACACTACACCCTGGGCAGGTAGGAACCCATTACACTACACCCTGGGCAGGTAGGAACCCATTACACTACACCCTGGGCAGGTAGGAAACATTTACACTACACCCTGGGCAGGTAGGAACCCATTACACTACACCCTGGGCAGATAGGAACCCATTACACTACACCCTGGGAAGGTAGGAACCCATCACACTACACCCTGGGCAGGTAGGAACCCATTACACTACACACTGGGCAGGTAGGGACCCATTACACTACACCCTGGGCAGGTAGGGACCCATTACACTACACCCTGGGCAGGTAGGGACCCATTACACTACACCCTGGGCAGGTAGGAACCGGACACTACATCCCGGGCAGGTAGGAACCCATTACACTACACCATGGGCAGGTAGGAACCCATTATACTACACACTGGGCAGGTAGGAACCCATTACACTACACACTGGGCAGGTAGGAACCCATTACACTACACACTGGGCAGGTAGGAACCCATTACACTACACCCTGGGGAGGTAGGAACCCATTACACTACACCCTGGGCAGGTAGAAACCCATTACACTACACCCTGGGGAGGTAGGAACTCATTACACTACACCCTGGGCAGGTAGGAACCCATTACACTACACACTGGGCAGGTAGGAACCCATTACACTACACCCTGGGCAGGTAGGAACCCATTACACTACACCCTGGGCAGGTAGGAACCCATTACACACCACCCTGGGCAGGTAGGAACCCATTACACACCACCCTGGGCAGGTAGGAACCCATTACACTACACCCTGGGGAGGTAGGAACCCATTACACTACACCCTGGGGAGGTAGGAACCCATTACACTACACACTGGGCAGGTAGGAACCCATTACACTACACCCTGGGGAGGTAGGAACCCATTACACTACACCCTGGGCAGGTAGGAACCCATTACACTACACCCTGGGCAGGTAGGAACCCATTACACTACACACTGGGCAGGTAGGAACCCATTACACTACACCCTGGGGAGGTAGGAACCCATTACACTACACCCTGGGCAGGTAGGAACCCATTACACTACACCCTGGGCAGGTAGGGACCCATTACACTACACCCTGGGCAGGTAGGGACCCATTACACTACACCCTGGGCAGGTAGGGACCCATTACACTACACCCTGGGCAGGTAGGAACCGGACACTACATCCTGGGCAGGTAGGAACCCATTACACTACACCCTGGGCAGGTAGGAACCCATTACACTACACCCTGGGCAGGTAGGAACCCATTATACTACACACTGGGCAGGTAGGAACCCATTATACTACACACTGGGCAGGTAGGAACCCATTACACTACACCCTGGGCAGGTAGGAACCCATTACACTACACCCTGGGCAGGTAGGAACCCATTACACTACACCCTGGGGAGGTAGGAACCCATTACACTACACCCTGGGCAGGTAGGAACCCATTACACTACACCCTGGGCAGGTAGGAACCCATTACACTACACCCTGGGCAGGTAGGAACCCATTACACTACACCCTGGGCAGGTAGGGACCCATTACACTACACCCTGGGCAGGTAGGGACCCATTACACTACACCCTGGGCAGGTAGGGACCCATTACACTACACCCTGGGCAGGTAGGAACCGGACACTACATCCTGGGCAGGTAGGAACCCATTACACTACACCCTGGGCAGGTAGGAACCCATTACACTACACCCTGGGCAGGTAGGAACCCATTACACTACACCCTGGGCAGGTAGGAACCCATTATACTACACACTGGGCAGGTAGGAACCCATTATACTACACACTGGGCAGGTAGGAACCCATTACACTACACCCTGGGCAGGTAGGAACCCATTACACTACACCCTGGGCAGGTAGGAACCCATTACACTACACCCTGGGCAGGTAGGAACCCATTACACTACACCCTGGGCAGGTAGGAACCGGACACTACACCCTGGGCAGGTAGGAACCCATTACACTACACCCTGGGCAGGTAGGAACCCATTACACTACACCCTGGGCAGGTAGGAACCCATTACACTACACCCTGGGCAGGTAGGAACCCATTACACTACACCCTGGGCAGGTAGGGACCGGACACTACACCCTGGGCAGGTAGGAACCCATTACACTACACCCTGGGCAGGTAGGAACCCATTACACTACACCCTGGGCAGGTAGGAACCCATTACACTACACCCTGGGCAGGTAGGGACCGGACACTACACCCTGGGCAGGTAGGAACCCATTACACTACACCCTGGGCAGGTAGGAACCCATTACACTACACCCTGGGCAGGTAGGAACCCATTACACTACACCCTGGGCAGGTAGGAACCCATTACACTACACCCTGGGCAGGTAGGAACCCATTACACTACACCCTGGGCAGGTAGGAACCCATTACACTACACCCTGGGCAGGTAGGAACCCATTACACTACACCCTGGGCAGGTAGGAACCCATTACACTACACCCTGGGCAGGTAGGAACCCATTACACTACACCCTGGGCAGGTAGGAACCCATTACACTACACCCTGGGCAGGTAGGAACCCATTACACTACACCCTGGGCAGGTAGGAACCCATTACACTACACCCTGGGCAGGTAGGAACCCATTACACTACACCCTGGGCAGGTAGGAACCCATTACACTACACCCTGGGCAGGTAGGAACCCATTACACTACACCCTGGGCAGGTAGGAACCCATTACACTACACCCTGGGCAGGTAGGAACCCATTACACTACACCCTGGGCAGGTAGGAACCCATTACACTACACCCTGGGCAGGTAGGAACCCATTACACTACACCCTGGGCAGGTAGGGACCCATTACACTACACCCTGGGCAGGTAGGGACCCATTACACTACACCCTGGGCAGGTAGGGACCCATTACACTACACCCTGGGCAGGTAGGGACCCATTACACTACACCCTGGGCAGGTAGGGACCCATTACACTACACCCTGGGCAGGTAGGGACCCATTACACTACACCCTGGGCAGGTAGGAACCGGACACTACATCCTGGGCAGGTAGGAACCGGACACTACATCCTGGTTAGGTAGGAACCCATTACACTACACCCTGGGCAGGTAGGAACCCATTACACTACACCCTGGGCAGGTAGGAACCCATTACACTACACCCTGGGCAGGTAGGAACCCATTATACTACACACTGGGCAGGTAGGAACCCATTATACTACACACTGGGCAGGTAGGAACCCATTACACTACACCCTGGGCAGGTAGGAACCCATTACACTACACCCTGGGCAGGTAGGAACCCATTACACTACACCCTGGGCAGGTAGGAACCCATTACACTACACCCTGGGCAGGTAGGAACCGGACACTACACCCTGGGCAGGTAGGAACCCATTACACTACACCCTGGGCAGGTAGGAACCCATTACACTACACCCTGGGCAGGTAGGAACCGGACACTACACCCTGGGCAGGTAGGAACCCATTACACTACACCCTGGGCAGGTAGGAACCCATTACACTACACCCTGGGCAGGTAGGAACCCATTACACTACACCCTGGGCAGGTAGGAACCCATTACACTACACCCTGGGCAGGTAGGGACCGGACACTACACCCTGGGCAGGTAGGAACCCATTACACTACACCCTGGGCAGGTAGGAACCCATTACACTACACCCTGGGCAGGTAGGGACCGGACACTACACCCTGGGCAGGTAGGAACCCATTACACTACACCCTGGGCAGGTAGGAACCCATTACACTACACCCTGGGCAGGTAGGAACCCATTACACTACACCCTGGGCAGGTAGGAACCCATTACACTACACCCTGGGCAGGTAGGAACCCATTACACTACACCCTGGGCAGGTAGGAACCCATTACACTACACCCTGGGCAGGTAGGAACCCATTACACTACACCCTGGGCAGGTAGGAACCCATTACACTACACCCTGGGCAGGTAGGAAACCATTACACTACACCCTGGGCAGGTAGGAACCCATTACACTACACCCTGGGCAGGTAGGAACCCATTACACTACACCCTGGGCAGGTAGGAACCCATTACACTACACCCTGGGCAGGTAGGAACCCATTACACTACACCCTGGGCAGGTAGGAACCCATTACACTACACCCTGGACAGGTAGGAACCCATTACACTACACCCTGGGCAGGTAGGGACCCATCACACTACACCCTGGGCAGGTAGGAACCCATTACACTACACCCTGGGCAGGTAGGGACCCATCACACTACACCCTGGGCAGGTAGGAACCCATTACACTACACCCTGGGCAGATAGGAACCCATTACACTACACCCTGGGCAGGTAGGGACCCATTACACTACACCCTGGGCAGGTAGGAACCGATTACACTACACCCTGGGCAGGTAGGAACCGATTACACTACACCCTGGGCAGGTAGGAACACATTACACTACACCCTGGGCAGGTAGGAACCCATTACACTACACCCTGGGCAGGTAGGAACCCATTACACTACACCCTGGGCAGGTAGGAACCCATTACACTACACCCTGGGCAGGTAGGAACCCATTACACTACACCCTGGGCAGGTAGGAACCCATTACACTACACCCTGGACAGGTAGGAACCCATTACACTACACCCTGGACAGGTAGGAACCCATTACACTACACCCTGGGCAGGTAGGAACCCATTACACTACACCCTGGGCAGGTAGGAACCCATTACACTACACCCTGGGCAGGTAGGAACCCATTACACTACACCCTGGGCAGGTAGGAACCCATTACACTACACCCTGGGCAGGTAGGAACCCATTACACTACACCCTGGGCAGGTAGGAACCCATTACACTACACCCTGGGCAGGTAGGAACCCATTACACTACACCCTGGGCAGGTAGGAACCCATTACACTACACCCTGGGGAGGTAGGGACCCATTACACTACACCCTGGGCAGGTAGGAACCCATTACACTACACCAAGGGGAGGTAGGGACCCATTACACTACACCCTGGGCAGGTAGGAACCCATTACACTACACCCTGGGCAGGTAGGAACCCATTACACTACACCCTGGGCAGGTAGGAACCGGACACTACATCCTGGGCAGGTAGGAACCCATTACACTACACCCTGGGCAGGTAGGAACCCATTACACTATACCCTGGGCAGGTAGGAACCCATTCCACTACACCCTGGGGAGGTAGGAACCCAATATTCCACTATACCCTGGGGAGGTAGGAACCCATTACACTACACCCCGGGGAGGTAGAAACCCAATATTCCACTATACCCAGTCAGAGGGCACTGTGGCCTGGTAAGAAGCCTGATTGAAATGTTGCTGCACTAAATACCTGAGAGCATTGTGTTATTTTCTTCACAACACTACATACCCTGCAAAAGAGGCTTTCAGGTTGAGGTGCACCCCTCAACACTCCGGTTGAAGTTTCCCCTATGCTGATCTAGGATCAGCTTCCCCTCCCTCAATCCTAACCTTAACCAATAGTGGGCAAATGCAGAACTGACCGAAGATCAGCGTCTAAGGGGAACTTCACCCTACACACCCCTCAACACTGATACCTGTCTTTTGCAGTTTCTGATTGGGAGAGAAAATGGAGGATTTCCAGATGAGATCTTGAGCCACAAGCATTCCAGACCATTTATCTTCAAGTCAGATGGAAGGACTTGAAGATCAGTATGTTGTTGCATAACCCCATTGTGTCCTGAAATGTCTTTGATACTCTCGTTTCAATTAATATTCCATATTGTCCTGTGCTTGTATGGTTCCTCTAGCCTGGTCCCAGATCTGTTTGCGTTGTATGATCATGTAGGAGTTGGCTATACAGCACAAACAGATTTGAGAACCGGTTGTTTCCATCTGTTACTTACCCTACCGTATCCTATTGTATAAATTGTAAATACTGTATCATTGTGTGTGCCTTTTCATGAAGAAACAGACTAATAAACAATCATTAAAATGAAATTATCAGTTTATTATTCCATAAAAACAGACAGGTTAAAACTATATACAGTAGCGGAAGCATGCAATAGAACTGATACAATACATTTAACATGGTTGAAGGTGTGTCTGTGTAGGTACAAGTTGCTCCTAAGCACTGACACAGGGTCAGATATCATCCCTCATAATGGTTATGATTGAGCATTGGGAAACTGATCCCAGATCTGAGGTTAAGGGCATCTTCTACCTACAACAAACCTTTGTGTGCGACTGGAGGCTCGGATTAGGATGAGGGTGGGGATGTGTAGTCATGACGATATTGGGGGTTGCTATGGTATCCCAGGCGCTCCCCACAGATCAGACTGTGGATTAGCCACTCTGGCGACACCATGGGTACTTCCTGTGATGTCACACTCTTCAGAACCAATGGCGGACAGGTGCGGTCTGTGACCACCACGTCAAACTTGCCCCCAGGAATGTCTGTTGACGCAAACGGAAGACACGTTATGAAAGCAGACATCCAGAACATGCATTTGTCTCTACTCAAGGCTTTAACAGAGGGGGATGTAGAACAGAAACTGGGCTGGAAAACAGAAAGTGGAAAAGGTGGATTGAACCCGTGACCTTCAGGGCTAATAAGTGTTAGGGGTGTTGCCATACAGGCACACCAAAATGTTTGTTTTGTTTATTTTCAAGCACAGTGCTAGGTCATGATTAGTAAGGGACAGGCGAGCATGTATTGTACTGTGCTATACGTACCAGAGCTGTCCTTGTCTGCTTGGTGCTGTCTCACAGAGGAAGCTCCACTCATCGTCAGCAGCTCAGACCACAGCTCCACCGGCTTCTCAAATACCAACAGGACCCGCAGGGCCTTGAACGGGCTGCAGCGCGGATGCCTGATCAAAATAAACAACACAATGCATTCCCCTCAGCACATCGACCATATTAATACTTGAAGTGTTTTGTTCACTTTGAATGCATGCCTCCTGAGGTGTTGAACTGTTTCACTCTATAGCCACCATGGTTATTTGTTTTAACCTGCTAGTCATCAAGGAACGTTTGAACAGATCTGGCCACATGTACTCTTAAATCTCCACCTGGTACAGCCAGAAGAGGACTGGCCATGCCTCAGAGCCTGGTTTCTTCCTAGGTTCCTGCCTTTCCAGGGAGTTTTTCCTAGCCACTGTGCTTGTGTATTGCTTGCTCTTTGGGGGTTTTAGGCTGGGTACCTGTAAAGCACTTTGTGACAACTGCTAAATGGGATTGATTGATAGGCTGTGGATGCCATTATAATAGTAGACTACCAATGTTTACATTTGTACCACTTGAGAGTGCCGACTTAAAGTGCCTGCATTAATATTCCTGTGCATATGATAGTGACAGGAGTAGCCTGACATCATTTTCGGATAGAAGCAACTAGAATCCTCACCATTCCACTATGCGGTCGTCGGGGCCCACTCCGGCGGGCAGCAGGTAGTTCCTGTAGTTGAGCAGCTTGCCCTCCTTGCAACTGTCCCTCACCCAGATGTGAGACACACACGGCACACCACTGGCCACACACAGCAGGTACTTCCTGGTTCGGCTATGCTGGTCGGTGATCAGCAGGCTCTGATAGGCCGCCTTGCACTGCGGAGGGAGGGAATCACAAGAGAGGACACTTCAGGATGGGCAATATGACGTAGAAATGGAATATGTAGAACGAAAGCTAAACATTCCATTCTTTCAGTGGAGTAATTGAGGGGAAAAACTGCTGAAATGGGACTTGAACCAGGGACCCTTTGTTTACAGAGCAAGTGCACTACCTCCAGTGACATACTGTATAGGTGCAGACCTCTTGGCAGAGGATGTAGTGCGCCTACATAAAGTAATGCCTCCCTACTGTAGCTTCTCTCCATATTCCAGGAGAACTGACATGGCTGTAGAAGTGTGCTCAGAAGTAATTATATCTCTATGGGTGTTCCATCTCACCTGTTCCTCGTTGAAGTCCTGGAGGATGAAGCCTCCTCCGGCCTCCAGCTGGGTCTCAGTGTAGCGTTTGTGATAGGGGGCCGTCTGCACGTACTCTATTGGAGGGAAAGGACAACGTACAACGTGTTAACATAGACAGTCATAGAGCAAACACACACATGGAGAGATCTTTAGCTGTCATTTAGATAAGCATTAAAGGATGTGTGTGTGTCAAATTAATTAAATACATTTCATTGAGGCTGCGCAGACCACTGTGGAAGACCTTTGCCTAAAACTAACCAGATCCCTGGGCAGAATTCTTACTTGAGATCCATGTACTCAGTTGAATTTTTCTAGCATGTTTCCCATTGACATCAATGAATGATTAACAACAAAGTCTCAAAGTTAGGATTCCGCCGATTATGATTCATCTGTCAAACATTAATATTGGGATGAACAACAAATTAGAGACCCCCTGAACAACAAATTAGAGACCCCATAAGAATTAAAATGTAAATGTGGGGCTCCCCCAAAAAGTCACAAGATTTCAATGTTGGGCACCCCCAAAAGACAATATATAATTTGAACACTGGAATGAACTATCCCTTTAAGGGGTGTTCCACTGTCTGGAACTACACAAGGGTTTGATCCAAAATCGACCCCTAGACCCTAGAGATCTGACTGGATTTGACAGGTGTATGCAATTTGGTAATAGCTCCACTTTGCCCTTTGATAGGCGAGATGAAAGTTTCACCATATTGCTTATACCGATCAAATCCTCTCCGATCTCCACAAGGACGTAGGGTTTAGGGGTAGATTTGGGATTGGGCCATAGCCTTCTCACCCTCCTCGCCGTCGCTGATTGGCTGGTTGGTCTGGCGGTCGCTCTCTGACGATGCCGTCAGCATGAAGGCAAAGCCCAGGAAGAGAGATGCACTCTGGGGCAGCGGGCCGTGGGTCTCCAGCAGGGCACCATGGTCGCAGGGCAGGTCAGTGCCACTGCCTGAGGTGTTACACACACCAACCCGCTGACCTGTGGAGAGGGATGGATGGATGGACGGAGACAGACAGTCAGAGAGACACACATAAACAGAGAGAGAGAGAACGAGAGAGAGAAATAGACAGCAGAAATTAGAAACCATTAATGAAACAGTAGGAATTGTATATTTCAAGAGAGAAAAGGTCTATGAAGCGAAAGAGCTTTATAACAGACTGAGGAAGAACAGGAATACCACCGGTGCAGTAAAACGTGAGGTTCAGCCCTTCAAACAACTAAAGGAAAACAGGTGATCCGTGCGTGGTTCAAAGGGGTGAAAAGTTTATGGAAAGACACCCCTCTAAGCAAATAACAGTGGATACTATAAAAACACACCTTTACCTGTCTCCTTTACACACGTGGACCAACACCAAGTCTATTAGTAGTTATTCACATACCAACTCAGCCTAAGGTCTTCTGTCGCTCCGTTGGTAAAGCATGGCACTTGTAATGCCAGGATAGTGGGTTCGATTCCCAGGACCACCCGCACATAAAATGTATGCAGTATGCACGCATGACTAAATGGCATATAAATGTATTATTATTTTATCAGGAGAGGGTGGTGGTTGCAGTGTACCGTGGCGGTCAAAAATATATTTGTGGGTCTGAATACAAACTCACAGGCTTTCATATGACTGGTTATAGAATCTAGCACTACTAAGAGTACTCTTTACAGAAAATCATTTAAAATCCCAAACCTTTGTTTATTTAAAATGTTGGTGATTAAACAATCCCATGACAAACAAAGAGGTGTAATGGGTTCTCACTCAAAAAGATGTTGCATAAAGCTTACTTCATTACTCAATGTTTTTAATTATTTTCACTGCATCAGGGATAGCGTTACATTTTCATTGCATGCCCTGCCCTTATAGTTCAGATTACATTCAGAAAATAATTATGTTCAGAATTAAAATCATGCATTTAAAAAAGTACCAATACTGACTAAAACCAATTGTATTAATAAATAGTGCATTTAAAATGTATATTTGCAGCAGTCTAAAAATTCTGCACCCCACTGAGCCATATTATGTTAAATCAATATAGGTATGCATTCACTAACTGTAAGTCGCTCTGGATAAGAGCGTCTGCTAAATGACTAAAATGTAAATGTAAATTTCTAGAATGTATAAAATGCCTCCACCTATCCAAAGCATCACCAAGGGCTCTCAGTCCACTGTTCTGGGGTCAGGTCTGTAGGGCTAGCTCAGCGATCTATGCTCTGAGGTTGGGGTTGAGGTTTGGGCTGTGGCTTAGTGTTAAAAAGGCTGGGGCTGGGTTTGGGCATTTGAGGTTTTGGGTTGACATTTAGGTTCAACCTAAATGTTAGAGGTTACAGTTGAGAGTTTAGGCTTGGACACAGAGGTTAGGTTTAGGGTCAGCGTTAAGGTATGGTGTCAGGGTTAGGGTGACCAGGTCTCCGTACCGGCTCTGGGTCCTCCTCCCCCCCTGCGGCCTCGCTTAGCCGGGGTCCTCTCCCTGTCCCTGTCCTCAGAGCTGATCAGCTTCCTCTTCCCAGAGGGGCCGGGGGTGCGGGGGCTGTCCGAGCTGCGGTTGGGGGTCCCCTGGGCCCCCCCTGTGATCCCCCTGCGTCTCCTCTTCCCCTCCACCAGGTTATCTGTGGAAGACACCACCATAGAATGTATTCTATTAGATCTCTATTTCAAGCTGTGGGGGTGGGCACAGCAATGTCACAAGTCATCACACTTGACACTGAAATGACACTAACATTTAACCTCATTTCTGTTTGATGAATCACTAGTTGATCCTCCCTGTATGAAGGAATCACTGTTTTCACAGAGACTTGGGAGTCTTTATAAAGCTTTGTGAAAAGTAGAGATGACTCAACTCAAACTTAAGGGTAGTACTGTAATATGTTTCCTTATTGGGCAGTGCTCACATTATACCCTTTTAACATTATCATGCCAACCCAACCCAACCCAGACTGTACTGTACTGTGCTAGGTCCAATCATTTATTTTCACATTGTCCTTTCCAGAACCGTTCCAACAACTATTGTGGTAGCATAATCAGGCCAGTACAGCTCGGCTCGGTGTGGAGAGGGTACATTTGTATTTATTTTTACCCCTTTTTCTCCCCAATTTCATGATATCCAATTGGTAGTTACAGTCTTGTCCCATCGCCGCAACTCCCCTACGGACTTGGGAGAGGCGAAGGTCGAGAGCCATGCGTCCTCCGAAACACAATCCTGCCAAGCCGCACTGCTTCTTGACACACTGCTCACTTAACCCGGAAGCCAGCCTCACCAATGTGTCGGAGGAAACACCGTACAATTGGCGACCGTGTCAGCATGCATGCGCCCGGCCCGCCACAGGAGTCGCTAGAGTGCGATGGGACAAGGACATCCCAGCCGGCCAACCCTCCCCTAACCTGGACGACGCTGAGCCAATTGTGAGCCGACTCATGGGTCTCCCGGTCGTGGCCGGCTGCGACACAGCTCGGGATCGAACCCGGATCTGTAGTGACGCCTCAAGCACTGCAGTGCCTTAGACCGCTGCGCACTCGGGAGGCCGTGGAAAGGGTACTTGAGGTTCTTGCCAGGGCACGGCTATGTGGTTCTAACTCAGTCAGTCCTCAAAGCTTTGTGGTTGTCTTACCCAGGCTGATGTCGGAGGCCTTGGTCAGGGGCGTGGAGGGCTCGTAGGGCCCCAGGCCGTACTGTTCTCTCAGCCTGTTGCCTTGCTCCATGGTCAGGATGACGGAACTGCGGTTGTACCACTGCCTCTCTCCAGCTGTAGTGGCTGTAGTCTGGCCCTCCCTCTCTCCAGCTGTAGTGGCTGTAGTCTGGCCCTCCCTCTCTCCAGCTGTAGTGGCTGTAGTCTGGCCCTCCCTCTCTCCAGCTGTAGTGGCTGTAGTCTGGCCCTCCCTCTCTCCAGCTGTAGTGGCTGTAGTCTGGCCCTGCTTCTCCACACTGTAGAACAGCTCCTCGCCCTCCATCTTGTAGCCCTTCACTAGACCTGGAGAGACAAGGCAAAGAGAGAGAAGGGTTGAAAAACAGTCAAATTCACATAGAATCATATCAGCAACATGGAGAAAACCAATATAGTGAATTGAAGAGAGACTACAGCACACTGGTGATGTTAACGCTCCACTGAAGATCCATTACATTTGTAGAGAGTCAGGATCACTAATGTGTTGGAGCTTCTTTTCCATTTAAAGACAGAAATGGGAAAAGGGCCAACCACATGAAGAGAAAAGAGTTTCCAGTGACAGCCTGACTTCTTCTCAGCCATGGGGCTGTGTTGTGTCCCATTATTCTATCCTCTACTCCAAACCCATTCTAACCCCATTCTCTCTTCTCCTGTCTAGCATCCAGATTCTCCACACGTGTTTGCACACTCCCTGTCATGGGTTTAACCATGGGGGAAACTTCCTCCAGCCAATGCTTACACCAAACCAATCCATTGCTTTTAAATCCATGACAGGGATTGTTCAAGTGGAAACTTTGGGAGTGTAAACAATCTGTCCTCTCCCCTCCCCCTCTCATGCCGCGTTTATAACAACTGGGAACTCAGAACTGGGAACTCGGAAATCTCAGACTTCCGAGCTTTCAAAACAACTGGGAACTAGGAAGAAAATGAGCTCTGACTGGGAAAAAACGATTTGAACGGTCATCCAACTCGGAATTCCAACTCGGGACCTCGGGTCTCTTTCTAGAGCTCCGACTTTCCGACCTGAAGATCACTGACGTCATGATTTGACCTCATATTTTTCAGAGTTCTTAGTTGTTTTGAACACGGCATCACCTGTGCTGAAGTACTCGTCCTCCAGCAGTGCCGTGACCTCAGTGTCCAGGGGGATGGGGTCACACAGCAGGATGTCCTTGCCCGTGACCTCGCACTCATAGCTGTCATCGAAGAGCAGCCGGAAACGCCCCTCGCCCAGGTCCTTGGTGATGCGGCCCGAGTAGAAGTAGCCGTTGCTGGACCACTTGGCCACCACGCGAAGCCCCACGAAGCTGCTCCCAGCTGGACTGCCTTCATCTGGGGAGGTGGTGGTGAGGAGAGACGTGGAGGAGTGGCTGGGGACCGCAGGGCTGTCTGGGATGCGCGGGGTGGGACACAGGCGGGTGTAGGGCTCATCCTCAGAGGAGGACAGGGCTTGGCCGCGGGCATTGGCACGCGGGACGCCGGCACCCCTGGCAGAGTCAATAGGACAAAGAGCACCATCAACGTTTTGAACATTACAGACAGATATGTTTAGAAACGTTATGTAAAGAATAGATCAGCATTACTTCTCCAGTGGAACAGACTAGTAATGTTCTATATACTGTACATTTCTACCAGTAGTGATTTAAAGTTTGGGTTCTTTATAGTAAATAAGAAACATACATGTTAGACAGGGACAGTTGTGTTGCATTGAGATGATTAGTGAAGTCAGGTAAAGGAGAAAGTTGTGTTGCATTGAGATGATTAGTGAAGACAGGAAAAGGAGAGAGTTGTGTTGCATTGAGATGATTAGTGAAGACAGGAAAAGGAGGAAGTTGTGTTGCATTGAGATGATTAGTGAAGTCAGGTAAAGGAGCCAGTTGTGTTGCATTGAGATGATTAGTGAAGACAGGTAAAGGAGACAGTTGTGTTGCATTGAGATGATTAGTGAAGGCAGGAAAAGGAGAATGTTAGCAGGGACAGTATGGGATTGGAGAGACAGTAACACTGGTTAGCAGGGCCAGTATGGGATTGGAGAGACAGTAACACTGGTTAGCAGGGCCAGTATGGGATTGGAGAGACAGTAACACTGGTTAGCAGGGACAGTATGGGATTGGAGAGACAGTAACACTGGTTAGCAGGGACAGTATGGGATTGGAGAGACAGTAACACTGGTTAGCAGGGACAGTATGGGATTGGAGAGACAGTAACACTGGTTAGCAGGGCCAGTATGGGATTGGAGAGACAGTAACACTGGTTAGCAGGGACAGTATGGGATTGGAGAGACAGTAACACTGGTTAGCAGGGACAGTATGGGATTGGAGAGACAGTAACACTGGTTAGCAGGGCCAGTATGGGATTGGAGAGACAGTAACACTGGTTAGCAGGGCCAGTATGGGATTGGAGAGACAGTAACACTGGTTAGCAGGGACAGTATGGGATTGGAGAGACAGTAACACTGGTTAGCAGGGCCAGTATGGGATTGGAGAGACAGTAACACTGGTTAGCAGGGCCAGTATGGGATTGGAGAGACAGTAACACTGGTTAGCAGGGACAGTATGGGATTGGAGAGACAGTAACACTGGTTAGCAGGGCCAGTATGGGATTGGAGAGACAGTAACACTGGTTAGCAGGGACAGTATGGGATTGGAGAGACAGTAACACTGGTTAGCAGGGACAGTATGGGATTGGAGAGACAGTAACACTGGTTAGCAGGGCCAGTATGGGATTGGAGAGACAGTAACACTGGTTAGCAGGGCCAGTATGGGATTGGAGAGACAGTAACACTGGTTAGCAGGGACAGTATGGGATTGGAGAGACAGTAACACTGGTCTATAACAAATACCTGCGGTACTGCAGCTCTCTGTGAAGAGCAGGTTGGAGGATCCTTGTTCTAAAGCCATTTCTGTACTCTATGCTAAGGTTTCATTATATATCTCAGTGTCTGTCATCTCAGGTTTACTTGTTTTCAAAGTTTGGAAAAAACATACACGCACCTACACGTTTTAGAACGCTGAATGATGTCGGGAAGCAACCAACTCCCATGTGTCCATGTGTTGCACACCAGTTGAATCGCGTTGCATCACAATTTTGGGAAGGCACAATTGGCTACGTACGTGCTGGCGTGGATGTAGTTGTGTTTGAACATGCAGCTAATGTCTGCTTTTGATGATGTCACTAGGTGTTTCTGGAACTCTGACCCACTACAGCTCCAGTGGCGTCCCTAGACAGGGCTCACCTGGACAGAGGTGAGCGGGACGGAGGCCTGCCCCTCCTGGCTCTTCCGCGGGGCGTCAGTGGGGTGAAGGCCCGCGACCCATGAAGTCCTTGAGCTCTCTCTCCCATGAACTCTGACCCCGTCACTTGACCCCTGTGGCCCCTCTGCTGCGGCCCACTACCCCTCCTGGGGCTGCAGACAGAGAGTAGAGGGACAGGGAAGGATGAATCATCCCATAAAAGCTGAACTAAGGTCAGTTTTATGTTTTTCCTCATGATGGTTGAGGTTAGGGTTGGGGGAAGGTTAGCTGATCCTAAATCTGTGCCCAGGCCAAGTCCTACCAAGAGAGGGACGGTCCACACAGCAGACAGGGGGCAGATGATGGACACCCATACTGTGGCCACATGGGTTGGTCCAGGTAGGGGAGCAGTTGTGGATAAGGCCTTACCATATGTGTTGATAGGGGGATCTTAGAATAACTTATCTGGGTGTTGGGTTGGGGGGTTGGGGGGTTGTGGCTGTGGCGGAGGGGTAGTTAGACAGTGGACAAAGTCAAAGACTGACATTTGCATGCATACCTGTCAACACGTGAGAGTGGTTAAAAGCATAGACATAGAATGTCACTTCTAGTAATTCTATTTCTATGGTTAAGAGGGAACTTAAAGATACTGAACCCTTGTCTAGTATAGGAATGATTTAGTTTCTCCCATGTTTGTGTTGTTGACAGGTGTGCAAATGTGAGTGCGAAGACAACAGAGATTAAGACTAAGAAATAAGCACAGTAAATAGTGTCAGAGCATGGATATAAATCATGTTACAAAAGACTGAGGGCCACTCATTACAAGAAGGCAGAAGGCAGTCACTAGACGGAAATGTCGGAGGTCAATTCCATCAATTCAGATCAGGAAAGGAACTGCATGCATACATTTTTTTATATAATAATCCAATTCAAACCCATGTCCATTACAGTACCTGGCAGACTTGGCCCCTCGGCTGGGCGGCATGATAAAGTCGGGGTCCCTCTGGGCAGGGCCTCTGACTGTGCTGGTGCCCCCGGAGCTGTGCTGCAGGCTGGAAGCCTTGGAGGACAGAGAGCTGACATCACCCAGGTCACCGGAGGTCATGGAGCTGCCGGTGCGACACGGAGAGATGTCGCTGTCCAACACACGGCTGTCCACCACCGGCTCCTCCGACTCCTGAGGAACAGAAAGAAGGGACACACATGCACGCATACACACACACCAAGAAGACACACACACACACCGGGAAGACACACACACCGGGAAGACACACACACACACACACACCGGGAAGACACACACACCGGGAAGACACACACACACACCGGGAAGACACACACACACCGAGAAGACACACACACCGCAAAAGTGAGGCATAATCAATGACAAAAAGAATGAGTTGGAGAAAGTAAAGGCCTATGAGCTAAATGCCTTGCTTGGTCCCACCTCAGTGACCTTACGGTCCACCTCTCTCCCATCCTCGTAGTACACATCTGTGATGATGCGTGTGACCGTCGTCCGCACTTCCTGAATGGTCCGCACGTGTCTGCGATGGGCGGGGCCGGCGGCTGCCCTCGAGGGCGGGGTCTCTGGCTCGCCCTGTCACACAGAAGGGGGTGGAGTTAACCCTTGACCCTCAGCACGTGTTCTTTGCTTACACATATCAGGGGCTGTATGTATGAAGTATCTCAGAGCAGAAGTGCTGATCTAGGATCAGTTATGCCTCAGAGATCATAATGAATAAGATTACATAGGCAGGTTGAACCTGATCCTAGATCAGCACTCCTGAGACGTTTGATACATACGGCCCTTGATCTGCTACAAGGTCAATCCAGTTTTATATTCTGTCAAAGATCATTTCAGTTTACTTCCTGATTTTGATAAAACCATAAAATACAATAAGCAATTGTCAATTCATGAATTGAATTTCAAACATGATGCCAATCCTGATCTGCTAACCGTTAAGGTGTAGGGGCTAGCAGAAGGGACAATGGTTTGTTTCTGTTCCATTTTGACATTGTAAGAAGGACAGGAGGTGTGAGGTAACTAAGGACCCTTACGCTGGCTGTTGGAGACCTGGGGCCAGCCGCATCAAAACTGGTCTGCTGAGACGCCACTCTCTGACAGAGCTAGAGGGAGAGAGACGAGGAAGCATGAGGACATGAGACAAGCAACGTGGATGAAGAGAGAGAGATAGAGAGATAGATAGATAGATAGATAGATAGATAGATAGATAGATAGATAGATAGATAGATAGATAGATAGATAGATAGATAGATAGATAGATAGATAGATAGATAGATAGATAGATAGATAGATAGATAGATAGATAGATAGATAGATAGATAGATAGATAGATAGATAGATAGTTAGATAGAGAGAGAGAGAGAGAGAGAACATGAGGACATGAGACAAGCAAGGTGGATGAAGGGAGAGAGAGAGAGAGAGAAAACATGAGGATATGAGACAAGCAAGGTGGATGAAGAGAGAGAGAGGGAGAGAGAGAGAGAAAACATGAGGACATGAGACAAGCAAGGTGGATGAAGAGAGAGAGAGCGCGAGACAGAGAGAAAACATGAGGATATGAGACAAGCAAGGTGGATGGAGAGAGAGAGAGGGGGGGGGGAGGAAGGGCGGTTAGGCTAGAAGAATAACGGACAGGAATCTCATAATCTCTTTCTATTCCCTTTAATATGATCAACCATATCCTTGTAGCTACCCAGTGGCTCTTACCTTACTGGGTGAACTGGGAGAGATGGTGTTGTCAAAGCTTGTCTGCTGGGACACAGCCCTCTGTCTGATGGCAGCGGCTCTGGTGGGGGTGGATGGCTCCGGGGGCCCACACGACTCTCTCTCCCCAGCTGCGGTGCCTGTCTGTGGGGTAGGCACTGCTGGACGGCCTGGGGTGGATGGTTCAGCTGGAGGCGCTTTCTCTCTGAGCCCCAATGGCAACGTACACTTCACTTCCTGGCGGGGGCTGGAGGGGGGCTCCGATTGGCTGTTGGGGAGGCTGATGCATCCAAGGGAAGGAGAGGAGATGGCGGGTCTTTGGGAGCTTGTCTGCTGTGAGGGTGAGCTGAACAGTTCCCCTCTGTGAAAGGTGAGAGAGACATTTCATATGTCAATGGCACAATCAATCACTTTCATTGTGTGGTGAGCGTTCAAGAGCCAAAATGGCAGCCGTGCATCACCCAGAGGGGCGCTACACATGGATGGGGTGAGTCTGTACACTATAAAGGCCGTTCAGGACTAATGAAAATACATGTATGCACATATAAATATACAGTGCCTTCAGAAAGTTTTCATATCTCTTGACTTATTCCACATTTTTTGTTGTGTTAACATAGGGCGGCGCACAATTGGCCCAGCGTCGTCCGGGTTAGGTTGGCTCATCACGCTCATTTAGGCTTGCCATAACAAAGGGGTTGAATACTTATTGACTCAAGACATTTCAGCTTTTCATTTTTTATTAATTTGTTAAAATTCCAAAAGTCAGAATTCCCCTTTGACATTATAGGGTATTGTGTATAGGCCAGTGACAAAAAAATATCACTTTAATCCATTTTAAATTCAGGCTGTAACACACCAAAATGTGGAAAAAGTCAAGGGGTTTGAATACTTTCTGAAGGCACTTATATAAGGGCTGATATCATCCTTTGCCAAATGTTAATAAAGGTTTCAGTATTGCCTCTGTAGTCCTGTAATGGTAGGCCAGAGACAGAGAGCAGGTACAACTAGGGCTGTGGTGTGTGGTGTGGACACCTTGAAAATGACCTTGTTATAACACCCCGACAGGACAAAACCAGACAGAGCCTCCATCTCTCTGAGGGGGCATGAATGGTACCCAAAATAGCTAAGAAGTAGGTCTCTCTCGCACGCACGCACATAACCTACTTCCAGAATTGTAAAGATATACCAGGACAGGTGGAGGGCTGTCAAGGTCAAATGGACACAATATTGGAGCAGCATTACTAGTGTCCCTTGTTGATCTCAAACTGTCATACCGGAAAACTTCAATTAATAGCCCAGACGTTTATTTGCTTAAATCCCTGAACACAACAGGCTTCTATTAGAGACAGGCTTCTATTTGAGCCAGACATCTATTTCCTTAATGCACACAGCTTTTGCTAATTTGCATAGTTAATTGTTTAATTCCAGCATTCACTTCCAGCATTATAATATATTTTCTTCATTTCCTGCACTGATGTGTTATCATTTAAACACTGTCAAATTGTTTGTCTTAGTATGCCTCTATATAAAAAATAAAAAAAAACATTTCCTTGACAATAATTGTTCTCCTCTTTGACTGTGCAATTTAGGCAATTCTTACTTTCGCCACTAGAGTACGATCGGACGATTTCTAGGGTTCTGTACTCCGAAGTTGTTGACTGTTTTTGTGCTTGCCAGTTAACTAGCAGTTCTCAGCAGTTAGAAGCCAATAGCTAGCAGTTTTTTACTGGTGATAAAAACAGATGACTGCCATCATTACTGAATTATTGAATGTAACAAATCAAACATTAAACCTCGTAAACAATTCATGGTAACAATTAATTTAGACCCAGCGTTTATTTGAAACAGGCGTTTATTTGCTGAAATGTGTGCCACTGCCGGCTTTTATCTACAAGATGGTCAAGAACAAAGGGCTTACATCGAAGAGGAAGAAGATTGACCGCAATCCCAGAGTCAAACACAGAGAGAAGTTCAGACGAACCAAGATCCGCAGAAAGGGACAGGTTTGTAGACTACTTTTGAAACTTGAAGTTGCAGTGTATAAAATGTATACAAATCCAATGTATGATTTATAAGTGCTTCGCAGGCATTACTTACACCTCCTGCAGGCACATCTTTCAGGACCTCTGAGGGGTATACTACAAAGCAGAACCAATGAGTTAGTCAGCTTACTTTGATAAACAACCAGAAATAACTGTTGATTTTCTGATTCATTTAGAAAGATTAACTTAGATTTGTGTGTTTGGTTGTTGAGTTAATTAGCCCATTTCAAGCTTAGTTATTTCAGAATATTGAGGGAAGTTATCTGGCTAACTCCTTGATCCTGCTTTGTAGTATATACTCCTCTGCTGTATGCTGATATGATATACAGTATTTGATAGGAAAATTGACGACTTGTATAATTAAACTAGTGTCAATTATGGGTCAAATTTAAAAAACACTTGTTGGAATACAAACTTCTCTACATTAAAATCTTGAATGTATTCCAGGTTCATGAAGTCCATTGTGAGGAGACAAGATGCTGTCTGGTATTCGTGTTGGAGTTAGTGTCCAACTCAAGTAACCAACCCAACCGTTTCCACACAATTGAAAGTAAATTACGCTATCACTGATAGCTGTTTGCGGTGTCATGCCTTTAAGGAAAACTGTTGCCAGTTCCCTGTGGACTGGAGAAGATTTGTGATTTATCCAGCACATAAAATGTAATGCCAACATACAGTTTAGGTTTAATGTCCCAAGTCAGTTACTTTACTAATGTGCTGTCTGTCATTACTCTGAAAATCTGCTTTGTTGTACTCAAACTGCTATAAGGTTGTTCTTAAGTCAAACAACGTGGTCCTCTGTAGCTCAATTGGTAGAGCATGGCACTTGTAATGCCAAGGTAGTGGGTTCGATCCCCGGGACCACCCATACGTAAAAATGTATGCACACATGACTGTAAGTCGCTTTGGATAAAAGCGTCTGCTAAATGGCATATTATTATTATTATATTATTTTAAAAGGGACAAGCAGCTATTTGAGACTGTATTTCATTGAAGTTTTACTGTACTTTAAAACAGAATGGATACTCTGAGGCCACTATAGACATTAGGCTTGTGTGGCTACTAGGCTCTCAATATGGCCAGCAGGGGGAGCTATTATACTGGGAATCAACAAACTATACTTCAGGTCGGCACCAAATGTTCAGAGACAAACGTTACAGTTTTCAAAGGTGCTTAAAATAACTATCCTTATCATCATCGTTATCAGAAATGACATGAGGTAAGTAAGCAGGGTCGTGTTCAGCAGGCACGCAGCGGAAGAGATCAGTGCGAAACTGGGAGGTAGCCTACAATCCAAATGTATCCACTAAGAAACGCTCGTTTTAGTTTTGCATTGCGCAACATAAAAAAAATGTTGTGCCACACTGTGACCTGATGAACACGACCCAGGTCAGAGGCCATACACGTTGTTTACCTGACAGGGGTTCCAGGGCCACTGGGATGGGCCTCGGCCTGGTCCTCCATCACCTGTCTGTGGGCCTCCCTCACCCTGCTGAACACAGAGGGGCTGGGCAGGGGGCTGGGGAGGGGGACACTGGTCAGACAACAAGCCAATAGTATGTCATCAAATTGCCTTGCAATGCAGTTGCTGTATTCTCCATTTCCCTTGGGGAAGAACGGAAATGTGTCTTTATACTTGAACCAAACCCCCCCGACACACACACACGCACAGAGAGATCCCCTGAGCAGCCAGGGGATAAGTGCCTTGCTCGACAACGGCAGGTGACGGAATCTAGGATACTGACGCCAGCAACCCTCCAGCGAATTCATAACTACTTTTGTAACCCGAGTGTCAACTCAACTGTGCATGGTAAAAGGATGAGCTACTCACAAACACACCATGGAAACCAAATGACCTGACATAAAGTCAGGTAATACATGTATATGCAAATACATGCAAATACATGCAAATGTCAGCCATTATCATTCACTTACGCATCTGATGGTTGTAACATACTGTATTAAGCATCTTTTATAATACTCTCAACAGGGTTCTTATTTGGGGTACAGAGTACAAATAGGCATCCCAGTATGAAAAAAGTATGAAAATGTATGCACTCACTACTGTAAGTCGCTCTAGATAAGAGCGTCTGCTAAATGACTAAAATATATTTTTAAAAAATATGAAGCTGAATCGTGATAATGAGTTGTAGGAATACATTTGGGAAACGGCTCAAATCCCAGGCAGGGGAAAAAGTCTGAAATCGGGCTGCCTTGCATAGAATCCAAAGCGGGTTACCTGGTTACAGCCTTGACAACGGTGGTAACCTTGGAGACAGAGCCTTCCTCGTCTGATAGCGGTGGCTCTGGGAGGAAAATAAAAGCGTTTCATTTGGGCTTTTTGTGGGTTGAACAAAATAAATCAACAAACTGAGACGTCTATTCTTGCAGTAAAGGTGTGAGTCAGCAGAGGATGTCACATTTCTATACATCAATGGATATGCTTCAGTAGTCATATGAAACCCCTTTAATTCTATGTACATAGTTGGAGATTGTTTGATGCTGTATGCATTTTCTGTGAATTTCTATGGACCACTGTACCATTTGAAAGATAGTCACTTGCCCCTCTATGGCATCAACACACAGAATCATAAGAAAATAACATACAGATCTCTTGAACATCCACAGGCAAACCAAAAGGTAACATACGTGGTCATATCATGTCACAGTGGTCATAACCTGTTTATAAGCAGGCATTGTAATATAAACCATTACAACAGCTATCATTTCTATTCCAGTGGTAATAACGTGGTAACCCAGCAGGCCTTAATGAGGAATGTTATTTCTCTAGTTTTTTTTAGGTAATGACATCATAATGTATATGTATTGTGTGTCTATCTTTATTTGATTGTCATGTTTCCCCCTCAGCTCCCTCTGCTTGGATCTCTTGATTGGGCCAATCCATTGGGCTCCCAAGTGGCGCAGCGGTCTAAGGCACTACATCTCAGTGCTTGAGGCATCACTACAGACCCCCTGGTTCGATTCCAGGCTGTATCACAACCGGCCGTGATTGGGAGTCCCATAAGGCGGCGCACAATTGGCCCAGCGTCGTCCGGGTTTGGCCGGTGTAGGCCGTCATTGTAAATAAGAATTTGTTCTTAACTGACTTGCCTAGTTAAATAAAGGTAAAATAATAAAATAAATAAAAATAAAAAATAAATAAAAACTGACTGGGATTTTATAATTATGCCCACCTGTGTGTTGTTTTTGTTGTGACACTGATTGCCATTGCCTTGCACGCTGAAGAAGGGCTCATACCCGAAATGTTTGTGCGGCAATAAAAATATGTCAATTTAAGTTTATTTACCGGAGTGCTGTCCTATTTCTGTTATTTGAAAAATGAGGTAATAACGTGGTAATAACACATTAATTAGCGGCCTATAACAGCTCTTACTCTGCAAGCTGAAGCGCTCTGAGCTGCCCTCCTCCACAGGCGTCACCAGCTTCATCCGCAAACTCAGTTTCCCATCATCCCCTTCGGCCGTGTCCTCGCCACTCTCCCCCGCCATGATTTCGCTGGTCGCCATCGCTGTCTCCGTGGAAATGTCACCCGCCGCCGCAGACTTCTCAGAGAAGAAAGTCATCTCTGAGGAAAACAAAAAGAGCCAACGACCACCACAATGTAATCGGATCAGATCAGAGCCTCTCCGGATCAGATCAGAGCCCCTCCGGATCAGATCAGATCCTCTCCGGATCAGATCAGATCCTCTCCGGATCAGATCAGATCCTCTCCGGATCAGATCAGATCCTCTCCGGATCAGATCAGAGCCCCTCCGGATCAGATCAGAGCCCCTCCGGATAAGATCAGAGCCCCTTCGGATCAGATCAGATCCTCTCCGGATCAGATCAGAGCCCCTCCGGATCAGATCAGAGCCCCTCCGGATAAGATCAGAGCCCCTTCGGATCAGATCAGAACCTCTCCGGATCAGATCAGAGCCTCTCTGGGGGATTCTAGTAGTGAACCATGATACTGGAATGATGAGTGGAGGTGAGTGGGAGAACAACAGTGTTTGTGTAAAGGAGTAGGTGGGAGAGAGTGTGTGTGTGTGTGTGTACCTGAGTGGGTGAATAGGAGAGAGAGGGTGAGTTTGTATGTTTATGTGTGAGGGCGAGTGTGTGTGTGTGTGTGTGTGTGTGTGTGTGGGTAGGTAGGTGGGATAGAGAGTGAGTGTAAAGTGAGGTGTGAGAATGTATAGGTGGTTGGTTAGAATACTTTGCTTCAGTTCACACAGTAAATCTGGCTGTGGAGAGAGCCAGGTGATAATAGCCTCCTGTAGCTCAGTTGGTAGAGCATGGCGCTTGCAACGCCAGGGTTGTGGGTTCGATTCCCACGGGGGGCCAGTATGAAAAATTTATGCACTCACTAACTGTAAGTCGCTCTGGATAAGAGCGTCTGCTAAATGAATAAAATGTAAAATGTAAATAATATTTCCTGAGAGGGAGAAACCCACCAATCGGAGTGCTGTGTCTCGGTGTCTGCTTCAACTGGCTGATCAGAGGGGGAGTGGCACTCACAGGAGGGCCAATCAGCTCGCCTTCTTTGGGGAGAGTGAAGTGGAATGGGATCTCTGCAGAGGACAAATATTAATACAAACAACAACCATTACAATCTCTGAACTGAATGTAATAGCTTCAAAATGACAAGTTATCGGCCATAGAAAACTAAGGATTATATAGTCCTGGTAGCCCAATGGATTCACTGCAGGGACAATACACTTAAATAGAGTTGGCCAATAGTCTTTCATCACTGCCTTCCCTTCATGGCCACTGATCTGAAGGGACTAGGACACATGAAAGCAAGTGGATGAAAACCTATCAAGTATTTTCACCTATCAGTGGTCAGAAAGGCAAGCACATTGGGGGGGGGGAGATCTACTAATTAATTGAATCACTTCAAAAGCTGTTAAATCAATAAGAATACCCTTTTTTTTTTATGGAACACCCCCCATCCCATCCCATCCCAAATATACCCCTGGTGACCCACTCCCAACCTCGGTCTACACACAATATATTGGACAAAAACAAACTTCTATCTACTTCATTGATTCTTAATAGTCTTTCCTCGATTCCTCGTGTCCTCTCTCCTCAAAACGCACTGGAGGAGGTCTGAGGGAAGAAGGTCTGAGGTTCCTCCCCTCTGATCTTTTCCTACAATGTGTTTTGAGAAGGAAAAAAAGGAATCAAGAAAGCACTGTTGAGTCACCCTATATCTCCACAGGCATCTAGGCGTCTCACCTCCAGAGCTGTCACTGAGGCTCTTGTCACGGACCCCCTCTGCTTCCCTAGACCCTCCCTTTTCAGTCTGGGAGAGTCCGATTGGTACCCGCTGGGTGTCCTTCAGCTGTGACCCCGTGCCATTTGACGACACCGACCCCCGCCGGCTTGCCACTGGCTGAGACGTGCCCATCTTCGACGGCGACGTCACTTCCTTCTCCAGGAGCTGGGAGCTCCTCTCGCTCTCCTCCAGCACAATGACGCTGCCGCAGCTCTCCTCCTCTCCTCCTCCCTCGCTCCTGGAGTGCGAGACAGGGAACCTCCCTTGTTTTTCTTCCTCCTCTCCTCCTTCCTCCATGGGCTCTGGAGAAAGCACCTGGCTCTGAGAGAGAGACAGATAGAGGCCTGAGCCCTCGGGCCCCAATGTGCTGTCCTGCTGCTTCTCTCCCTCCTCCTCCTCCATCTCTTCTTCATCTGCTATGTTTTTCTCCTTGGGGCTGTTGGTAGCAGTGCCTCCACGCTCCTGTGACAAAGACTGTCTGGATTTAGCCGGGTCCTGGTTTTTCTGTGAGCTTATCGGGCTTCCCACTCCCCCTCCTCCGGCTTCTCCTACTTCTCTCCTTCCTCCTCCATCTCTTCTAGAGTCTACAGAAACACCTGGACTCGGCGAGAGAGCCTTCACTGAGCCCACGCGAGACATCTGTGAGAAAACAGACTGGGCTTGAGACTGAGACAGGGAGGCCAAACTACAGGGAGTGCTATTGGAGGAAGAAGGCGTCTCCTGCACACAGCTGCTAGGGGTTAACAAGTCTATGGTTTCAAGCTTCTGTTGGGAGGAGGGAGAGGGGGAAGAGGCCTTGGCAGTCTGCTTCTGAGAACTATCTGTTTTGGTCACATTGATACCATCGTGACCTACATTCACACTGCGTACATTCAAGGTTGTCTGTTTGTGCGTATCAGACTTCTGTGATGTGTTACATTCCTCTCTCCTGGCACTTTCCCCGCTAGTCTTCAGCAAGTCAGGCACCTGAGGAACTTTAGGAAAAATAGCAGAGGTTTTTGGGTCGGAGGGGACCCCGTTACTTTCCCTCTTCTGGCTGTTACGTGACATTACAGAGTCACTGGTGTCTTTCCGTAGGGGTCCGTCCAGACCTTCTTCTATCTGTGTAGCCTGGCTGTCCTCCTCGACATCCTTCCCCCCAGCCTGCATTGAAGCCTGCTGGGCCAGACTACAGCTCTGAGTATTCACAGACAGCTCCAGTTGGAAAGAATCCGTCACAGAGCGTGCATGGTCAGTTGTTGTAGGTGCTTTGGGCTGGGCGGCTGCGGCGGCCATTTTGGATGAGCTTGACTCCAGTGATGTGGGTTGGGATGATGACGTCACTTTCCTGCTGTTCATCTCTTGTGGAGCTGTGCTACTGCTTCCAGCCTCTTGGCTCTGGGTTGGGACAAATACATCCTTTGGAAAGAGAAAAATAAGACACTAAATTGATGGTGTTTTATGAACCTATAGAAGGACTGATTGAATACTGAGATTCTTGATTATCATAATAAACCAATATAATCCATAATGAGTGAAGAATAAGGGGAGGTAAAGGTAGGTCCCTGGTCTCCATATATTGATACATTCAAACTGTGAAAGTTGTGTACTTGTAAAATGTCAGTACAGAAACGTAAAGACCTCGCTCTTGCCTACTACTTACTAAAAGTATATACTATGTACTAACCATACTACATACTATTTAGAACAAACTGTTTAGTAAAAACATAAGCAGTAAGCAACAAATATCAACATACTGTGTGTCAGACTTTACTTTATTGAGGAAAAATGTACTTACTATGACTGAGATATGTGGTTGTCCCACCTAGATATCTTAAGATGAATGCACTAACTGTTAGTCTCTCTGGATAAGAGCGTCTGCTAAATGACTAAACTGTCAAAACGTAATACTAGGCTCATCCATACTGAGAAGGCGTCATCTAATGCACAATTTGGTTGTTCCCCCGCCATTCTTTCATTTTGGTACAGCCCGACCCCTTATCTGATTATCAGCTGTTGTCAAACACACATCGGTCTGAGAGTTCCTACTACATGGAAATCCATGAGTATGACATACAGGCATTTAAAGCAAACAACGTTTTCGAAATTCCACATATAATAAAACATTCTATTTTTCACATTCCCAAACAGCCTACTATTTAGGACACAAAAACGGGTAACCGGACACGGCCATTGAGTTCAGTGCTAACTGAATAGATTTTTTCCACTGTCTGGTCAATGGAGTAAAGATACATACATGAGAGAACTCAGGCTGGGTAGGCAGAGAGAGGGTCCTCTCCAACACAAAATCTGGGGAGTTCTGGAATACTGGGGTGGACGCCGAGGGGCGTGACTTAGGAGCTGGGTCCATGTCCATTGGCTCCTCCTCCTTGCCATCCGATTGGTCCTCCGGAGGCATAGACGTGTCCATTGGTTCATCGGCACCTGCGGGGTTACCAGAAGTGTATCACTGAGTTCTATTTTTCAGCATAGACACTAAAACAACTGACATGTCAACTGGATAAAATAAAGTTTAGTTACCCATTTCATTTTCTTGTCCTGTCGGTGAACTGGGGACGATAAAAGGTGTTTGGCTCAAATTTTCCTGGGTGGGTGCTACAAAGTCAACAGAGTTCCTATAGGAAGAGAAGGCAAAGATGAATGCAACAATCATTCTTCCTCTGAGGAGGACAACACAGAATTGCTGGATGTGTTCGGTAGGGACAAAACGATTTGAAACAATAAAGTGCTACCTCAACTTGTCCAATTTTAACACAGATTTTCCTTTTTCGTTGCAAAACGCTTTGGTACGCCTTGTCCTACTGAACACAACCCAGGCCAACCCAAACAACAGGACTACTACTCAGTGGGAGTGTGCAGTATAGTGTTGAGGCGAGAGTTGTCTTACTGGGATAGGCTCTCCTGCACCAGGGTGCCCTGCCCAGAGAGGTGCAGCAGACGCAGGGTGTTGGCGGGGGTAAGGGTGGGCACGGCTTGGTTCTCTGGCTCTGACACTGTGCTGTCCACCCTTGTGCCTAGAGAGAGAGAGAATGAGAGAGAGAGAGAATGAGAGAGAGAGAGAACTCCATTAACACCTGTCCATTTTGTGATCAGTTGTTCATGTCAACTGTTGATAACTGCTCTCCTTGAAATTGTTTTGTGAACAACTGACTACACTTTTTTAACCTCTTCCAACAAGAGCTGCTCCAACTGGAGAAGTACTGTAAGCCCTGACAGTATATATCTTTAACACAGAGAGATAGTTTGGGTGAGTGGATAGATGGATGACCCACCTGTCCTGTCAGCGTCGAAGAGGTCCTCCTGAGAGGACAGCAGCTCAGAGTCGTCCCCTTTGGGATCCTGGTCCTCTGAGGCCTGCAGGCCCTGGGAGTGGAGCAAAGCCTGGACACTCAGTTCCCGGCCGGCCCGACCCAGGGACTCCGACGAGCTGCTAGAGCTCACCTCCGACCTGGGGGAAGAACCAGACACTTCATTTAACTAATGCCCAATTCCAAATCAACTCTTAGGCCTTTCATTTACTTCTGGAGATCTTAGAGAAGTTGATGTGAAAGCAATATGATGAAAATTCCACCTACGCTATTGGGCAAGATAGACTCATTACCATATTGCTTACATCTATCAAATCCTCCCAGATCTCCACAGGTGCATAAGATAGCGTCTAGGAATCGATTTGGGATTGAGCAACAGAACTAACATGTGTAAATCTGTGAGGTATGGATCGATCATTTTGGGGCCGAATCCTAGCTTTATAAACGACTACCAATGTCCCACTGACATCAATGTGTGATTCACGTGAATCTTCCAATTAAGGTTTTCATTTTCAGCCTTCTTTTTAAAGGCCCAATGCAGCCGTTTTTATCTCAATATCAAATACATTCTGGGTAACAATTAAGTATCTTACTGTGATTGTTTTCAATTAAAATGGTCAAAAGAAACAAAAATAGCTTCTTTGAAAACAGCAACTTCCCAGCTAGGACTGTCTGGGAGTGAAAAAGTGGGGAGGGAAAAACTGAAAACTAGCTGTTAATGGCAAACAGGTTTGGAACTCTCTTTCTTATTGGTCTATTAACGAATTAACCGCCTGGTGATGTCACCAGGCAGGCCAAAACTCCATCCCACCAAAAAACAGGAAGAAATTATAGGCGGTCTTTTCAAACAGCTCTTACGCTAAAAGGGCATTATCATAATTTTCACAATGTCTGTATTATTCAAACCAGATAATGTGGTAATATACACTACCAGTCAAATGTTTGGACACACCTACTCATTCAAGGGTGTTTCTTTATTTTTTACTATTTTCTACATTGTAGAATAATAGTGAAGACATCAAAACTATGAAATAACACATGGAATCATGTAGTAACCAAAAAAGTGTTAAAACAAATCAAAATATATTTTATATTTGAGATTCTTCAAATAGCCACCCTTTGCCTTGATGACAGCTTTGCACACTCTTGGCATTCTCTCAACCAGCTTCATGAGGTGTCACCTGGAATGCATTTCTATTAACAGGTGTGCTTTCTTAAAAGTTAATTTGTGTGATTTCTTTCCTTCTTAATGCGTTTGAGCCAATCAGTTGTGTTGTGACAAGGTTTGTAAAAGACCAAGTCCATATTATGGCAAGAACAGCTCAAATAAGCAAAGAGAAACGACAGTCCATTATTACTTTAAAGACATGAAGGTCAGTCAATACGGAACATTTCAAGAACTTTGAAAGTTTCTTCAAGTGCAGTTGCAAAAACCATCAAGCGCTATGATGAAACTGGCTCTCATGAGGACCGCCACAGGAATGGAAGACCCAGAGTTACCTCTGCTGCAGAGGATAAGTTCATTAGAGTTACCAGCCTCAGAAATTGCAGCCCAAATAAATGCTTCACAGAGTTCAAGTAACAGACACATCTCAACATCAACTGTTCAGAGGAAACTGTGTGAATCAGGCCTTCATGGTCGAATTGCTGCAAAGAAACCACTACTAAAGGACGCCAATAAGAAGAAGAGACCTGCTTGGGCCAAGAAACAGGAGCAATGGACATTAGACCGGTGGAAATGTGTCCATTGTCTGGAGTCCAAATTGGAGAATTTTGGTTCCAACCGCTGTGTCTTTGTGAGACGCAGTGTGGGTGAACGGATGATCTCCTCATGTGTATTTCCCACAGTAAAGCATGGAGGAGGATGTGTTATGGTGTGGGGGTGCTTTGATGGTGACAATGTCTGTGATTTATTTAGAATTCAAGGCACACTTAACCAGCATGGCTACCACAGCATTCTGCAGTGATATGCCATCGCATCTGGTTTGCGCTTAGTGGGACTATCATTTGTTTTTCAACAGGACAATGACCCAACACACCTCCAGGCTGTGTAAGGGCTATTTTACCAAGAAGGAGAGTGATGGAGTGCTGCATCAGATGACCTGGCCTCCACAATCCCCCGATCTCAACCAAATTTAGATGGTTTGGGATGAGTCGGACCGCAGAGTTAAGGAAAAGCTGCCAACAAGTGCTCAGCATATGTGGGAACTCCTTCAAGACTGTTGGAAAAGCATTCCAGGTGAAGCTGGTTGAGAGAATGCCAAGAGTGTGCAAAGCTGTCATCAAGGCAAAGGGTAGCTATTTGAAGAACCTCAAATATAAAATATATTTTGATTTGTTTAACACTTTTTTGGTTACTACATGATTCCATATGTGTTATTTCATAGTTTTGATGTCTTCACTATTATTCTACAATGTAGAAAATTGTAAAAATAAAGAAAAACCCTTGAATGAGTAGGAGTGTCCAAACTTTTGACTGGTACTATATATAAAACACAGGAAAATCACGTTTTTGACTGCACTGGACCTTTAAAGCTTGACTCTCGAGCCCTTGTGGTACACTGAGGTTTTATGACAAAATATGATCTTGTAGGTATGCATCCTACCGATGGATATTCTCACCTCTTGGATTTGCTGTCCTGACTGCCTGAAGGTAAGCCCGTTGTCATATTCTTCTGTTCACCTGGTGACAACAAAACAATGACAAGTCAACAAAATATGTTTCACTTTGATTTTAACTGGGTCCTATTCACTGCAGCAAAACATTTAGCAACGGGGGGAAAAAATGTCTGTGTTCTTATTCTTAATGAACATGTTCAGGGTCGTATTCATTAGGCACAATGTAGCAAAACATTTTGCTATGGAAAACGACATAAAAGCAAATTTCTTACTGGACAAGTTCAGGTAGTCCCTCTCAGTTTTCCTCAGAACTTCAGTTTGTTGCCTAATGACTACGACCCAGGTACTACCCCCCTATTTCTCCCAGTTTCAAACGTTTTCCACCTACTAAACACGACCCTGGACTCAGGTGAAGTAAAGATGACCTACCGGTAGTATTGTTACCTGGCTTGTTGTGTCTCTGGCTGTCTGTCTGGGCAGCAGTAGGCCCCTCCTCCTCCTGACTGTTCCCCACCACTTCACCCAGACCCTGGCTCCCAGAAAGATCCAGAAAACCAAACTGGGACACTCCTCCTAAAACACACACACACAACATAAACAGCTCAAAATCATGATTCATGAAATGCAATATTGAACTGGTGATGACAAAGAAGTGGTATAGCCTAAAAATAATGTTTCCAACAAGGAGCATTTCAAAGCTTACACAGCTACAGTATATTGTCTCAGACATGTCTCAGATGGTTATTTATTTCTCTGTTAAAAACTGCTTGTACCTTCAGACTGGGCGCATTGTGTAGTGGAGTCCGCCCCAGACTCCATGGCCATGCCTCCTGTAGCACACCTGATGGTTTCAGGGATCAAGATGTCAACGTAAAGCAGATTTTTGCTGAATTCCAAACCGACCCCTAGCCTGCCCCTTACATCATAGCTGCCTCTGTAGATTGGAGGTGATTGGATAGATATAAGTGTTATAGCGTCATCTTGCCTTCTGATTGGCTAGGTGGAAATGTCGGCATATTGCATCCACCTATCCAATCCTCTCAGATCTACAGGAGTGTCTAGGTAGTAGGCAGGGGCCAGGGTCCATTTGGAATGCAGCCTACTCCTCAAACATCTCAATGCTCTTACAAATGCTTCAATTCACTGCATCTTGGTGACGATGTTTACCTAGTACCTACCTCCTTGTATTGGGGAGCGAACAAACTTCTAGGACTTGACTTTCCTCCTGGTTGACTAAAGAAAATGAATTCAACAGGTTTAAGACAGAATACAATGTCTGCTATGGGGAGACAAATGCTATCAACTGCTTTCAATGCTATCACAGAGAAACCAGTGTTATCAATAGGCTATATGCATGTTATTACTCAGAAAAAAGCTGCAATGGTTGAAACCAGGGTTTAAATTCCACACTTACTCTTTGCTGTGCCCTAAACTTAGCGGCCTGGACTTTTAGTGCTTCGGAGGGTACATTCATTTGGTATCGGGAGTGACCAACACCCCACTAAATGTTCCAAATCTACGTAAGCGATGGGGTTCGAACCCGGGTTTCCTGCACGCCAGAAGAGTGCATTAGACCACTAAACCAAAGCATAGTCTTGGGGAGCCAATGCAACTCTTCGGGTCCCAGGCAAGGTTACTCATCACAGCAGTCACATACAGAGAACCACAGCTTCAAATGGTGAGGGGCCGTATGTATCAAACATATCAGAGTAGGAGTGCTGATTTAGGATCAGTTTGGCCTTTTAGATCACAGTGAATAGAATTACATGGAAGGGGGAACTGATCATACGGCCCCAGGTATCCAATCTCTGTCCTTTATGGTCACAGAGTGAGAGACCAACCTGGCCCGTTGTGATTGTTGTTCTGGATCCTCTCTGATTGGCTGTCTGTCTCGGAGTATCTGTTTCCTGCCGGAGAGGAGATCAGCTCCTGGGGAGAGAGACGGCTGGATTCAGTGGCCCTGTTCAAATTACAACAGGCATCACTCATTCCCATGAAGTAGGACAATTACTGACCTGACATGACTGGATTGGTGAAAGCTATGTGATGAAACCCTTGCTGTCACCTATCCAATTGTGTCAGTATTGACTCCATGGCATGCAGGATGGAGAGATGTATTTTCAAAGGATTCAAATTGGGCCAAGTGATATTCTGCTCTTGACAACTGACTTGAGATCTGTTATCCTCACACTTCTAACATTGATGAATATGAGCTTCACAACAAAACAAGTCCTAGATCAGTTGTTAAGACTTATAGAGGTAAGTAATGTCATGTCCCAACCTAAGATGATATGCCCCAAAGTTCCTTTGAGGTCATCAGACAACAAACTAAGGTAGTAGGAGGAACTTAGCCTGGGTGCCAGTCTGTTCCTGCTCTAAGGTAGTAGGAGGATCTTAGCCTGGGTGCCAGTCTCTTCCTGCTCTAAGGTAGTAGGAGGATCTTTGCCTGGGTGCCAGTCCATTTCTGCTCTCTTGCTTGACAATGGAGTAGGCAAAAACACAAACTGATCTGGGACCAGGCTAGGAGGAATTGACAAAAACAATACTCCTATCGTCTCCCCTCCCTGTATGTCCAGAAAGCATATTACCGCCTCTCAAAAGGTCTCTAGACCTTTATGTTACAGGATGTAACGTTAGTGTACTTGCCCTCTGAGTCGCTGGTTCGAGCCCTGCTCTGGCTGTCTGTCCTCAGTGGCTACTCTCCTGATTTCCACGCTGCAGTATGTCAATCACAGAAATTACCATCTTTGCATAGAATTATGGATACATCAAGTGACATTGGTGCAAGTAGGGCAAAGTAATTGTACAGATGGGCAACCTCCCAGGCATATATATCCTAGAGATCTTTTCATCTATGGCTCTTTCTCTTCATCTATGGTACTACTCCTGCCAGTAGACATGGATCATTATGGCACAGGAGGTTTACTGTAACTGTACTCTCCGCATAACCACAGTCGCTGGTTCAAGCCCATGTCCACTTGTTACCTTGATCTGTCGCTACACCGTGCTACTCACCAGTACAGGGCTGTGGGAGGTGGCGGGCTGCAGGCTGGACAAGCGGCGGGCGAGCAGGGCGCGGTAGCTGCTGTCCGGGTCGTCCTCCAGTGCTGCACTATCGGGCTGGGAGTCCTCCACGATCAGGCACGGGTTCTCGGGATGGGGCAGACTCGAATCCAGGTCACTTCCGCCAGGATCCATCGGAATATGGCATGCAAGGACAGCAGGTAGCGTAGCTGCTGCGCCAAAACAAAGAGCAAAGGCAGATATTATAGCAACAACTGCCCGACTGTTAGGTAAAGCTGATCAATATAATACGACTGAATCGATCTGTGTGGTGCCATGGACTTGCAGTCCACCTGCCGATAAATAGTTAGCTAGCTAGAACACCACAACAGAATTTGCTAGTCTAACTAGCTAGCCTAGCTACATTTATGAAGTGAGACTCGAGCACAGCACATGACTGAGAGCAAAACGTTGAGCCAACTAGCTAGTCCATTAAAAAAATTGCCATGCATAATAATGGTTTACTTAACTAGCTAGTTTGCTAAAAAATTATATTTCATAATTACGATTGCAACCACAATATGAGCTAGCGTCCTTTTGGTATAGCTAGCTACCGTGGTCGTCCAAATACTACCCCAATAATTCCATAAGCCCATCCCCCTTTCTCCCATTCGCTGTAAAACTACACATAAGGATGGATGTGATTGGTCCAGGACGTTTCTGGCATTTTGAAGACGCTGTGTGAGACGCTTGCGGAGTAAAACATAAAACAACTTGCTTCATACTCTACAGCTAGCTATATTTCACGAAATCATAATATTTGTTAACAAGGCTGTTCTGGCAGTATAACTTCGGAAATCGGCTAACTAGTTAATGTTAGCTAGCTAGTTAACTTAACGTCGACGTTATCCAGAAGTGGACAACTAGCTACGGACCTTCAAAATGCAATGTTGTGTTTGGGGGTGCAAGGCCCAATATCGGAAAGGAGCGGGGTTAGGATTTTTCCGATTCCCCACTGGAGAGAATGAAATTGCTCAAAGTCAAAGGAAAGCTTGGATACAAAGGGTGAAGAGAGAAGACCCCGAACCAGATCTGCGTTCCCATGGTGGTGGTAGATTGGTACTCCAAATGGGAAACGACTGGCACCCTACTACCTCCTCTCGCATTTGCGGGAGGCACTTTGGTTTAAGTAAGTTGATGGTCAGTTCGTAGCCAACAGATCCGACCCGCTTACTGACAACTGTAGGACAGGCTTCCGGTGTAGATTAAGACGCCACTGAGGCGGCGTGAGATATGGCTCAGAAAACGTAACTCAATCCTGGGATGAGAAATGCGTTCTCCGAATTGTCCCATTATCACAACTGTTACACAGAGAAGATTGAACAACTGCTAGTTTTTAGCAGTCATACAATCTTCTCTGTGTAACAGTTGGGATAATGGGACAATTCGGAATACAACTCATTAAAAAAACTAGCAGTTGTTCGATCTTCTCTGTGTAACAGTTGGGATAATGGGACAATTCGGAATACAACTCATTTCGCATCCCTGGATTGAGGTATATTTTCCAAACCATAACTAATCTACACAGGAAGACTGTCCTACCCTAGTACAGCTGTAAGCAAGCGGGTCGGATCTGCTGGCCAGTCAGTTTGATGCATTCCCTAACAGTGGTTGGCTTCCTGACAAAGAGCTAGCTAGCTACAGAGTTTTCATGAAGGAAGTTATGTATGGTAAACTGTCAAAGACAGGTGAACCATCATGCACACAGGCAACTGCATAGAACACCACATTTCCAGTGAAATAATTGAAGTGTCTGTCTGAAGAGACTGAAATCAAATTTGAGTTCATATTTATTTCAGAGAAACCAAACCTGGATCCGGACCACCCTGACTTTGCCCCTTCCCTCTTCCTTCGCCCAGAGGACTATGCCTCGAGTCCGAACGCAGCTCAGACAGAAGGCAAAAGAACACTGCAGAGCTATGACAGGGCAGTGAAAAACAAGTGCCTTGACCTGAGTGAGGTTGGAGGTGCTGACCTGAGGGACAGTGACGCTGACACCGCAGAAGAAACTGAAGAGCAGGACCTGGGCACTTGTGTATCGTGTGATGTCATGAGGAAGGCCTTAAATGATTTGCAGTCCAGACATGATGCTCTGCAAGTCGAAGCTGTCAATCTCAGGGCGGAGAGAGACTTTTACAAAGAGAACGCATCTCAATCTTCTCTCTTTGTTGACACCTTTACAGACAGAGACAATGAAACACATGCAGTGAGAGAAGTGTCAAGCATGGCTAAATCAAATGGTATGAACGAACAATGTACTGTGATGGTTGAGGAGCCATGTCTTATGAAGTTTGAGGAGCCATGTTCTGTGAAGGATGAGGAGCTTTGTCCTGTGAAGGTTGAGGGGGACTATGATCAAGTGTTGATTAAGGAAGAGGAACAACAGGTCCAAATAGAACTTTGTAGCCCCTTGGTTAGTCAGGACAAAGTGACCAATGTCTCCCAGGATAAACCTACCCAGCAGAACAACATTATGAAGGCCCCCAGACGACCATGTCTGTTAGCCCAGGATAAACCCATCCAGATAGTCAACACAATGTCCCTCACTAGAGTGGTAGCCCCCAGCCCCTCAAGTCAGGTAACCAAGGATAAACCTATCCAGCTTGCCAAAACCAACAACCAATGTTCTGTGAAGGTTGAGGTGGACTATGATCAAATGTCGATTAAGGAAGAGGAACAAAAGGTCCAAATAGAACTTTGTAGCCCCTTGGTTAGTCAGGACAAAGTGACCAATGTCTCTTGCAGGCTCCCAAGTCATGTCCCCAAGGATAACCCTATCCAGCTTGCAAAAGCCGTAGTAGAAACCCACCTAATGACTAACCATCTGCCTGGCAGCCAAACCACCGCTGAGCCTTTGCAGAAGAGTCCTCTGTCAGCTCATAGGACACCTGTTGCAGGCAAACAAATTCAGAGAAGCAGAACAAACACAGAGAAGGATGAATTGCTTTGGCTGGGCTACATGAAGTGGAACGTTCGTCTTCCTGCAAGCACAATTAGAACCGCACACAAGTTTCAGACGCCTAGGGCAACAGTGCAATATCTTCTACATGCTGTCTTCTCCCAATGTGAACTAGCCTCCAGCAATCTCATGGGCATTCCTGCACTGGGCCTTAACAAACTGGACCCGGACAAACTTTCTGCCATAAGACAGTTTGTCGCTGCAAAGTTTCGCCGTTTAGACATGCGCCAATGTGGTAAAGACTGGGTAAAGTGCCGGCGCCAGATAACCAGCATGCTCAGGAACATTCGAAAGGAGGATAGGAAGACGAGGGGGCTCTCAGGAAACCTTTGTACGATAGAGAAGGTGGTAACGGATCAGTGTTTGCCCAGTCAGCCATCGCCTCCCTCATTCCCCTTGATCTCCCAACAGCACACAGCCGCCTTCTACAGCCCAACAGAAGAAGAAGAAATCCTCTGTCTGGAGAGTTAGGTTACAGAATATCTGTAATGATGTTTGTATTTTCCTGTAATAAATAGATTGTTAGGAGTAAAACATATGACTGATGATGTATATTTGAACTTTGGTTGATATAGGCTATAGGCTACGGTACAACTATATCATGTCACACGTAGTAGAGTGGAGCTTTGAAGGAGTGATGTGGATAGGGCACAGGGTTAGGGTTAGGTTAGGGGGTGGTGTTGTGGATAGGGCACAGGGTTAGGTTAGGGTTAGTCACAGGCTGTGCTCAATAGCAGTTATATAGTTGGGGTGAGTTGCCCCCAGAATATGAAGTGCTTGAAACAGTGGTAGAAAACCTAAATGCAATCCATCATCATACCATTGCACTCCAATCAGACCTGTCGGTGGCTATGAAATGGCCTCCCTTGCTCTTCTCCTTCCTTCTGGCTCTCCACTTTATGAGCACGTTAGAAGTGAAAGCAAAGGTGGATAGAGTCTTTCCATAAGGGAGCTGAGTGAAATAACTGATACACACATTTTGAACATAATATAGTAGGTGTATAATCTGTACATACACTACCGGTCAAAAGTTTGGACGCACCTGCTCATTCAAGGGTGTTTTTTTATTTTTACTATTTTTTACATTGTAGAATAATAGTGAAGGCATCAAAACTATGAAATAACACATATGGAATCATGTAGTGACCAAAAAAGTGTTAAACAAATCAAAATATATTTTATATTTGAGATTCTTCAAATTGCCACCCTTTGCCTTGGTGACAGCTTTGCACAATCTTGGCATTCTCTCAACCAGCTTCATGAGGTAGTCACCTGGAATGCATTTCTATTAACAGGTGTGCCTTCTTAAAAGTTAATTTGTGGGATTTCTTTCCTTCTTAATGCGTTTGTGCCAATCAGTTGTGTTGTGACAAGGTAGGGGGGTATACAGAAGATAGCCATATTTGGTAAAAGACCAAGTCCATATTATGGCAAGAACAGCTCAAATAAGCAAAGAGAAACGACAGTCAATCATTACTTTAAGACATGAAGGTCAGTCAATACGGAACATTTCAAGAACTTTGAAAGTTTCTTCAAGTGCAGTCGCAAAAACCATCAAGCGCTATGATGAAACTGGCTCTCATGAGGACCGCCACAGGAATGGAAGACCCAGAGTTACCTCTGCTGCAGAGGATAAGTTCATTGCAGCCCAAATAAATGCTTCACAGAGTTCAAGTAACAGACACATGTCAACATCAACTGTTCAGAGGGGACTGTGTGAATCAGGCCTTCATGGTCGAATTGCTGCAAAGAAACCACTACTAAATGACACCAATAAGAAGAAGAGACCTGCTTGGGCCAAGAAACACAAGCAATGGACTTTAGACCAGTGGAAATGTGTCCTTTGGTCTGGAGTCCAAATTAGAGATTTTTGGTTCCAACCGCCGTGTCTTTGTGAGACGCGGTGTGGGTGAACGGATGATCTCCGCATGTGTAGTTCCCGCCGTAAAAGTATGTAGGAGGAGGTGTTATGGTGTAGGGGTGCTTTGCTGGTGACACTGTCTGTGATTTATTTAGAATTCAAGGCACACTTAACTAACATGGCTACCACAGCATTCTGCAGCGATACGCCATCCCATCTGGTTTGGACTTAGTCGGACTATCATTTGTTTTTCAACAGGACAATGACCCAACACACCTCCAGGCTGTGTAAGGGCTATTTTACCAAGGAGAGTGATGGAGTGCTGCATCAGATGACCTGGCCTCCACAATCCCCGACCTTAACCCAATTGAGATGGTTTGGGATGAGTCGGACGGCAGAGTGAAGGAAAAGCAGCCAACAAGTGCTCAGCATATGTGGGAACTCCTTCAAGACTGTTGAAAAATCATTCCAGGTGAAGCTGGTTGAGGGAATGCCAAGAGTGTTCAAAGCTGTCATAAATGCAAAGGGTGGCTATTTGAAGAATCTCAAATATAACATATATTTTGATTTGTTTAACATTTGTTTGGTTACTACATGATTCTATATGTGTTATTTCATAGTTTTGATGTCTTCACTATTATTCTACAATTTAGAAAATAGTAAAAATAAAGAAAAACCCTTGAATGAGTAGGTGTGTCCAAACTTTTCACTGGTACTGTAGATTCATTACTTTATTTCATGTTAACAGGATTTGTGTATGCCCGGAGTTCATTCACTCCCCCAGTTTGTTTGGGGTAAAGAATGCCAACGTTTGCAGCTGATGGCAGCAGTGGCTATGTAAACAAAATCAAAGTGTGGATTGCTGTCTCTCCTAGCATGGACTTCTTTTCATTTAACATCATAGGTGAACTATCTCTTTAATCAACCCCAGTGCCATGGGTACTCAGGACTACTTTAACCTGCCTCTGTTTCTATGGTGACGCCACAATCTGTTCCTCACAAAAGTAGGGCAATAAAAAATATTTATCACGCATCAGGACCCAGGACATTTAGCATTTAACTCAAACCAAGTATGTAATCAGCATGCAGTTGCTTACCCATTTCTGCCTAATGAAATCAATTAATCAGATGTAGGATGGTACACTACTGTTACTGACAGTTTACACTGTATTATCTACTATCATCTACCCAGACATGGGCTGTGTCTGAAATGGCTTGGGAATAGGCTGCCATTTAAGACGCAGTCTAGGACAGGCCACAGAAAAAGGCTTGATGTTTGAATGTAGGAAAACACTTTATACAAATTCCCAAATCCTCAGTGAATTGACTCTGAAATGTCTCACTTATTTTTTGTCAGAGGACACCAAGTCCATTAGTGATGCTATGGCAACTCCATTTAAATAAATAGTTATAACAAAGTGATTAGACTTTACATCTTAACACAGAGAACCTTGAGTCGAATTGACCCACTGGCAATCTGAGACTTCAGAAACTACCTCAGCTAAGAAAGAACAGCATATGATCATTCCCTTAGTGTAGCAGGGGAACAAATAGCTTAGGCGGGGATAGTTTATTCAAACTATTAGATTTGTTTAAACATGTATCTACATGCAGCTCAGAAAGGTTATTTGAGCCAGTACAACTCAATAGCAATCACAGGTATCTTTGGTACGTTATTGAGGCACCCATAATACACTACTACCAGGCAATGAAGATGATGCATTTTGGGTTGCCCTTGGACAGCATGCAACCTCATGAGCTAATGATATTCATAGCCTAATTTCGTTGATAAACAATATAAAATATATGCATAAAATGTTTCATCAAAATGTTTAAAATAAGCTAGCCTATACATAAATATGATTTAACTGTTTTAATAAAACCTAAAAAACGGAATAACAGCATTAGGTCGTGGATACTTTTTTTCAAGCCCAACCCTAAACACAGCACCACTGATATGAAAATCATATGGCTATAGGCGACACATACGTACACGGTGCGGTGCATCGTGCTGGCGCGTCATATTGCCAAGCAGACCAGTTGAGTTGGAACCGAAAATAAGAAATGCGCAGCAGACGGAGCACGAAAATCCGAACGCAAGTCACTATTCTGAACCTGTCCTTGAACACAAACCAGTGACATTGATGTTCAAATAGGCCTATATTATGTCACATTTCCCCCAAAAATGTATTAGGCACTAGAAAGTACAAACTATTGCTTTACCTGAAAAGTTGATTTTCTCTTTTGCAAGCAGAAAGTGTGAGATTTGTATTGCCCCCTTTGCAGCAATACCGGTGCGCGTTAACTGCGTTCACATCTCTCTCTCTCTCGCCCCCCTTCCTCTCTTTTCCAGGAAGACAGGGTGTGGATACAGACAGTGCCACTTAAAGATGCAATGGCATTTTTTAATGTTGGCATATTTAGTGCATGTAGGTGCTGAGGTGCGTGCACTCTTAGATTTTTTTTTGCAATCTACAGTGAGGGAAAAAAGTATTTGATCCCCTGCTGATTTTGTACATTTGCCCACTGACAAAGACATGATCAGTCTATAATTTTAATGGTAGGTTTATTTGAACAGTGAGAGACAGAATAATAATAAAATCCAGAAAAACACATGTCAAAAATGTTATAAATTGATTTGCATTTTAATGAGGGAAATAAGTATTTGATCCCTCTGCAAAACATGACTTAGTACTTGGTGGCAAAACCCTTGTTGGCAATCACAGAGGTCAGACATTTCTTGTAGTTGGCCACCAGGTTTGCACACATCTCAGGAGGGTTTTTGTCCCACTCCTCTTTGCAGATCTTCTCCAAGTCATTAAGGTTTCGAGGCTGACGTTTGGCAACTCGAACCTTCAGCTCCCTCCACAGATTTTCTATGGAATTAAGGTCTGGAGACTGGCTAGGCCACTCCAGGACCTTAATGTGCTTCTTCTTGAGCCACTCCTTTGTTGCCTTGGCCGTGTGTTTTGGGTCATTGTCATGCTGGAATACCCATCCACGACCCATTTTCAATGCCCTGGCTGAGGGAAGGAGGTTCTGACCAAAGATTTGACGGTACATGGCCCCGTCCATCGTCCCTTTGATGCGGTGAAGTTGTCCTATCCCCTTAGCAGAAAAACACCCCCAAAGCATAATGTTTCCACCTCCATGTTTGACGGTGGGGATGGTGTTCTTGGGGTCATAGGCAGCATTCCTCCTCCAAACACGGCGAGTTGAGTTGATGCCAAAGGGCTCGATTTTGGTCTCATCTGACCACAACACTTTCACCCAGTTCTCCTCTGAATCATTCAGATGTTCATTGGCAAACTTCAGACGGCCCTGTATATGTGCTTTCTTGAGCAGGGGGACCTTGCGGGCGCTGCAGGATTTCAGTCCTTCACGACGTAGTGTGTTACCAATTGTTTTCTTGGTGACTATGGTCCCAGCTGCCTTGAGATCATTGACAAGATCCTCCCGTGTAGTTCTGGGCTGATTCCTCACCGTTCTTATGATCATTGCAACTCCACAAGGGGAGATCTTGCATGGAGCCCCAGGCTGAGGGAGATTGACAGTGGTTTTTGTGTTTCTTCTATTTGCGAATAATCGCACCAACTGTTGTTACCTTCTCATTCCAGCCTTGTGTAGGTCTACAATCTTGTCCCTGACATTCTTGGAGAGCTCTTTGGTCTTGGCCATGTTGGAGAGTTTGGAATCTGATTGATTGATTGCTTCTGTGGACAGGTGTCTTTTATACAGGTAACAAGCTGAGATTAGGAGCACTCCCTTTAAGAGTGTGCTCCTAATCTCAGCTCGTTACCTGTATAAAAGACACCTGGGAGCCAGAAATCTTTCTGATTGAGAGGGGGTCAAATACTTATTTCCCTCATTAAAATGTAAATCAATTTATAACATTTTTGACATGCGTTTTTCTGGATTTTTGTTGTTGTTATTCTGTCTCTCACTTTTCAAATAAACCTACCATAAAAATTATAGACTGATCATTTCTTTGTCAGTGGGCAAACGTACAAAATCAGCAGGGGATCAAATACTTTTTTCCCTCACTGTACCTAAAAGGGTTATTCAACTGTCCCCATAGGAAAACCCTTTGAAGAACCCTTTTTTTGTTATAGGTAGAACCCTTTTGGGTTCAATGTAGAACCATTCCCACAGAGGGTTCTACCTGGAACCCAAAAGGGTTCTCCTATGGGGACAGACGAAGACCCCTTTTGGAACCCTGTGTAGGACTACACGTGTGTGTTATTTATTGTGGGACTGGGATTACTTTGAATAGATCTAAAATGTTGATCACATAATTATGTTAGGCTAGATTTTCATCACTTTTGGCAAAGTGACCATTAAAAAAAATGTGTACTAAAAGAATAAAAGTAGGGTAATGCTGTGTTTGGTTCTATAACTATTTTGTACTGTCATTAGCTCTATGGTACAGGTTTATGGAATATCGAATTCAGAAGAAAATATGATGTAGCCTACTTGGACAGCTCAAGTTTGGGAATCCAATTTATTCAATGTACTTAGGCTGTCTGATTCACAGATTTTAGAATTGTAAAATCTAGGGTGCTCAACCAGGGGTACTTGAGTGGCCTCACAGTTCCAACTCCATCATCAAGTTCGCTGACGACACAACAGTAGTAGGCGTGATTACCAACAGCGACGAGACAGCCTACAGGGAGGAGGTAGGCACTCTGACGGCGTGGTGCCAGGTAAACAACCCCTCCCTCAACCGTAGCGAAACAAAGGAGCTGATTGTGGACTTCAGGAGGAACCAGTCTGGACACGCCCCCATCCTCATCAACAGGGCAGCGGTGGAGATGGTTAATAACTTCAAATTCCTTGGCGTACACATCTCAGAGAAGCTGAAATTGTCTAACCACACGGACACCGTGGTGAAGAAGGCACAACAGCGACTCTTCAACCTCAGGATGCTGAAGAAATTCGGCCTGTCCCCGAGGATCCTCACAGTGTTCTACAGGAGCATCATCGAGAGCATACTGTCGGGCTATATCACAGCCTGGTGCGGCAACTCCACCACCGCGGACCGTAAGGCGCTTCAGAGGGTGATGATACGTGCAGCCGAACGCACCATTGGATGCACACTGCCGGCCCTACAGGACACCTACAACACCAGGTGTTGCAGGAAGGCCAAGAAGATCATCAGGGACCCTATCCACCCAAGCCATACCCTGTTCTCCCCGTTTAAATCACTCCGGAGCATCATGGTAAAAACTGGAAATGGCCAATAGCTTCTACCCTCAGACCATCAGGCTGCTGAATAGCCACCACTAGTCAGCTACCCACTCTCTAAAATGATGTTGGAGGCGGCCTATGGTAGAGAAATGAACATTAAATTCTCTGGCAACACCTCTGGTGAACATTCCTGCAGTCAGCATGCCAATTGCACGCTCCCTCAAAACTTGAGACATCTGTGACATTGTGTTGTGTGACAAAACTGCAAATATTAGCGTGGCCTTTTATTGTCCCCAGCACAAGGTGCACCTGTGTAATGATCATGCTGTTTAATCAGCTTCTTGATATGCCACACCTGTCAGGTGGATGGATTATCTTTGCAAAGGAGAAATGCTCACTAACAGGGATGTAATCAAATTTGTGCACCAAATTTTAGCAAAATAAGCATTATTTTTTTTGTATGGACAATTTCTGGGATCTTTTATTTCAGCTCATGAAACATGGGACCAACACTTTACATTACATTTTAGTCATTTAGCAGACACTCTTATCCAGAGCGACTTACAGTTAGTGAGTGCATACATTTTCATACTGGCCCCCCGTGGGAAACGAACCCACAACCCTGGCGTTGCAAGCGCCATGCTCTACCAACTGAGCAACAGGTGGTTTATATTTTTGTTCAGTGTATATTATTGATTTTTTATTATAATGTTTATTGTTTTTATTTAACTTGGTCCCCACATCCCCTCAATGGTTATGCTGCTCCCCATATGGTCATTCCCCCCATACCCTGCAATCACACCTGCAACCCTGTACATGTGACTATTAAACACTCTGTATCTGAATCATGATACCATAGGCCTACTGGTAAAATGCACATGAGGGGGTACTTCAGGGGTACTCCTGGCAGAGCGAAATTCAGTTGGTGGTACAGTAAGCGAAAAAGGTTGGGAACCACTGGCCTACTAGCCTCGTACGAACCATCCTGATCTCGCCAGCTTGTAAGAGGCTACTGGCCTACGGGACTGTTTTAAAAACATTGAAACTATTGTCAACCCCAATATGTTAGTTTTGGTCTGTGCTTTAACTGTGTGCAACCTAAACCACATTCTGAAATATCCTGCGTACCAATCAACATTGTAACAATCTTTTACTTCATTCAATATTAACATTAATATTCTAATTTACGGCACTGATTTGTCTATTAGTCAACTAATAGACTTAATATTATACTTATTTTGAAGGAATCTTCTTTTATAAGCGATCAAACCAAAAGTGTTCTCATTTAATCCTGCAGATGGCAGTAGATACTCTTGTTCACGAGCACAGCAGGTTCCGTTTGAGAGGATCTTTGGCTCAGGCCTGTCTCAGTGTGAGATCAATAGGAGTGCTGACTCATTGAGGGATGTAACACTGGCTGACTATGTCCCAAATGGCAACCTATTTCCTACATAGTGCACTACTTTTCACCACGGCCCATAGGGCTCCGGTTAAAAGTAGTGCACTAAATAGGGAATAGGTTACCATTTGGGACAGAACCACTGTGCTGCTGAGAGGAGGGAGATTTACTCCAGAGCAGGGTCCTGGTGTATAAACAACCCCAGCCATCTATCACTGCTGCAGGAGACGTCACCATCCGACAGGCTCCTTCTAAACACAAACAGCAGCCTTAGAGCAACCTAAAGCCCACTGAGGTATGCTTGTTAGATATATAAGGTGAAAGCATCCATGCACATGTAAATGGATCGATGGAGGAAGGCTAGAGTGAATAAAATGCCACCATGTGAAAAGACAGTGAATGGCTTTACGTCTACTGCTTCCTGTTTACAAATATCCTTGTTTGCAAATATTGTTTCTGATCATACTTCCTGTCCCATTAAGATCAAAAGACACACACACACATTTTAATATTGTAATATTGTATTGTTGTAATATTGTATTGTTGTAATATTGTATTGTTGTATTGTTGTATTGTTGTAATATTGTATTGTTGTAATATTGTATTGTTGTATTGTTGTAATATTGTATTGTTGTAATATTGTATTGTTGTAATATTGTATTGTTGTATTGTTGTAATATTGTATTGTTGTATTGTTGTATTGTTGTAATATTGTACATTTTATATTGTACATTTGTAATGGTGGAGCAGTGAACATTTGTATAGTGCACAATGTGTTGTGTGATGTGTTGTTGTATTTATGATGTAGACTATTGTTTTGTTGTGATGTGTTGTTTTGTTCCTGTTTGGACCCCAGGAAGAGTAGCGGCTGCCTTGGCAACAGCTAATGGAGATACTAATAAAATAATAAATACTAATACAATCTCTTCCTGACTTGCTGTGTCCTTTCAAAGCTCCAAATTAAACTCTTCATACATGTATTGATAATACAGTCAAATATTGAACGTCAGATCAGAGATCAATCAAGTGAATTATAAAATACGAGACGTCCCTTCATATTCAGATTAGATCGTGTGGTATAGGTTGTCAAACGAAACCTCCATGGGGCGAATTTATATATAACTCACCAATGATTTATGTTCTGAAAGGCAGCTGTTCATATCCTGAGCATGACATGCATGCCAAATTGTGTAAATCTTTGTCTTACACCCCAAATCTCTCCATTCCTGTCCTCCACCCTCTCTCTCCACCCTCTCCACTCCCTCTCTTTTTAGGATAATTGCCTAGATTGGGCTGATTGGTGCAGTGCATAGGTACTCTCTGGGGAGCTTCTATGACGTAAAGCTCCTGGTCATATAGCTGCTGAACCACCTATACATGGTCATTAACAGACATAGAAACTGAACCTATAGTACGACATCTAGTGCCAACTATAAGATAAGGGTCAAAGTCAAACAGTGATTTTGGTCTTTAAATTATCATTTCAAAATGGCCTTAAAATGACAATCAAAACAGATCGAAATCTGAAATAAATGGTATATTCTAGATTGAATTTCATCTCCACCAAAATGTTTCCATCATAGGGTGACTATATGAGTTACATAAGCCTACTATGAGGGCAAACAACATGTTTTAATTCATTATTGTCAATCAATGGTGAAAATAATGAATTCGTACTATTTTCCGATTAGTTCTCACTTTCCAAAGCAAAGGTCAATGTACTTGTACTGTATCTGTAGGCCAATAAGCATCCTGATTCAAGACGGACTGATCATTTTTGTCCCACAACAACTGAGTTTCCTGTTATGAAACATGATAAGTGGAGAACTCAATGAACATCCTCCAATTTTCTGGTCATTTCAGGCCAGCATTTCCCCTCTGTAGCTAATTTGGTTATTTTCCAGCTATTTTAGGAGATAATGTAATACATTAACATTTAAAAAACGTATTCTATTCCACTTCGTCTCTGAGGCCTTTTGTTGTCAACGTCTCTGCACAGATGAAGGGTTGTTGTGTTCAGGGAGGGAACAAAGAGGTGTCAGTGTGGTAGTCTATTGGCAACATCTCCTGGTGGTACATCCAGGGACAGTGATATAAATATACCTATTTATTCAAGAAAAACAACTTCAGTTTCTCCAGACACAGATATATCAAAGACAGTCTTACAGGAACAGATGTTTCCTAAGATATTAGGTGGGTAGGCCTATTAGGAAACTACAGGACTAGTTTTAGTAGCCCTAATGCTGGTGGTTTACAGCCATGTTTATTTTACCCATTTTGTATTTTCTATCTTAAGTCTGTTAACTAAATTATTGATGTATCAAATGAGGAGGACCATATAGTATACCACTCATCATCATCATCACCACTACCTATGCATGAAAGTCGATTCAGATCAAATTGATAAACATTCTCATAACCTCCATTTCGGATTTGGCCAATGGCGTGCTGTGACATCAAATAGCCATATATCCCTGCACCAATCAAATCGCGTCCCCCTCACAAGCCACACCCACCGATCCTCCCCCAACCCTCCCTCACGCACTGTGCTGCCACCGGATGCAGTTGTCATGGAGATGGAAAAGGAGCCAGCATCCGCTCCTCTGCTGTTGCCATGGAAATCCCTGTTGCAGCAGCATCGCTCTCTGTAGCGCCAGGAGAGCCGGAGGAGCAGCGCGAGCCCACCCTACCCGTTCAGCACCGTGGACAGCACCATAGGACCAGACCGCCGTTTAACCACGGGAGATTTTACATGCTGATAGTTATCGGAGAAATCTCAACGGACCACCACCTTCAGTCTGCCAAAAAACACTTAAAACAGGGTGAGTGGGCTACTTGACAGGGTATTATAAGTCTTTACACATCTTTCTAAACTGTTCAAGTTCAAGATTACCCACAAAGATGTTGTTTTATGTAAAAATGTGGTTTGTTTAGATGTCAGAGGCTTGACCCCTATGCATTGGCCTGCACTTGCAATATTAAAATGTATGACAAAAATCTAACCAAATTGGTTTTTAGAACAAGCTGTGACTTTGTTTGGAATATTGTCATCATCTAATTAATCCATTGCAGCGGATCAAAAAGGGAGCGGATGATGCCTATATCTCAAATACAGGCTGCAGTATGAGTGAGTTAGATTTCAGATTGAGCAGAGCTGTTTGGTAATGCATACATAGAGGACACTGCACCAGATGTATAGCCCCCTATAGGGCTGAATATAGCAATACGGAACACAAAACTATTGTACCAGTATGTGATATCCTGAATGACTGCAGTGTTTCTGGTATAAAGAGTTTAATTACTCTTTATAGTTTGCAATGGATTATTCTCCATAGTTATTGCAGTTGGCTGTAATAACTAAGAATTTGCAAATGTGAAATCAATAGGCCCTACTGGGTTATCTGAAACACTGGAATATAGATGACTGGAAATAATCCCAGACAAAAAAACATGATGTTAAATTATTCTAGAGAAAACTGTGACAGGTCGTTGAATAGAATAAGGTTGAGGCAATACACTGGCCAATCAAGAAAAAACACAAACCCTGAACTGATGTCTCTTCCTGTGCCAATGGACACTCTTTTAAATGAGAACTGGCATCATTCACAACAGGGAAACAGCTTGCATACTGGGTAGTTCACCATTTACAGGGGGCGTAATAAGGTTAATCATATAACTGCCAATATTAATAACAATCATCTTCCTACAAGGGGTTATTTGCCAACCCAGTAATTTTCCGATGTTACTGTACATTAGGGGTTATCCATTCCCAGTACTCGAAGGAAGGCCATGGTGTTTAATGGTTTTTAATCCATGACTTTGAGTCAGTGGTTGATTAAGATGGTGAAGGCCCTCTCCAGCCTATTAGTAGAAATCTACCAATCAGTGCCAAGGAGCAATAACAACCAGCAGGGTCATGTTCATTAGGTCACGTGACAGAAATCAGCCCCTAGACAGGCACTTCTACTCCAACAGTAATGTGTTTGTTGTATGGTTATAGATAATTATGGGTAACATAGTGCATCATGCTACATTTGTTATCGTGTGTTAACAGGGGTGCAGTCTTGGGACATCGATCTGACTCTGTGCGACCTGAACAGGGAGCTGCAGCTCTTTGAGACGCGACACTCCGCCCAGTTCTCCTCAGAGGTCAAAGGTCAGTCCTGTTCAGGGTCAAAGGTGATAGTTTGGGGTTGCATGACTCACATGGACAAACGGGCCTAGCAATAAATTGTTAGAAGTGATCAGTTTGCGGAAGGCGAGGCTCAGAATCACTCATCTTGATCACATAAGGAGAAGTTATTTGAGATGCAAAGGGATTTGTATATCAGTGATTCTGAGCAGTCCGACTGCAATGTAGTCAGTCAATCTCAAACATGCACACTAACGAGAGGAGAGGAACTAACGAACACAGTGTCATCCTGTTGTCTTGAGTCTAGTGTTTCTGTGTGTCATGTCTGCTTGGTTTGTGTGTTTTCCACATTTTACAGAAATTGCTGATGAACAGATGTAAAGTTTCCTCATATTTCCTCCTTATGAGCCTAATCAATAGAAAGTCGATACATCAGCCCTGATGCAGTCTGGAAAGCTTTGCTCTTTTATTACACTAAGTAGCTTTTGAAAGGTTTTCAGAGTAAATAAAACGTTCGGTGACAGGAGCCGTTGGAGAGAATCCATGGGCTGTGTCCCAAATAGTACCCTATTCCCTATTTGGTGCACTACTTTTGACCAGAGCCATGGTTCCTTTCAGGGCTCTAAAGGAAGTCGCACACTCATCTCTACCGCTGTGGATTTTTTTTTGACCAGCACCTCGGCTAAAGAACAGGGTGTTCTTTCAGAGCTGTAGTTAGTTGCTGCAAGAACTTGCAGTGGCCTTATCACTGACATCCACCTTCCTGTCTGTGGTTATGACTGCTACACACCCCTTGCACTGTTTTTGCTGACTTAAAATTAAATCTAAAAAATGATTAATTTGATTTTTTTCCTACTGATCTACACAACCTGCTTAACATTTTCAAAGTGAAGGAAAAAGGAAATAACATTTTTTTAATGAATAAAAAATAAAAAATGAAGATGTCTTGATTGCATATGCTTCACTTCCCAGAGTTAATACTTTGTGGAAGCAACTTTGACAGCAATTACAGCAGTAAATCATTTGTAATAAGATTCTACCAACCCTGCATAACTCTTAGGGCATATAGCTATTGTTTTTGTCAAAATTGCTCAAGCTCTGTAAATTTGGTTGGGAATCATTGATGGACAGCAATATTCAAACCTTGTCTCTGATTTTCAAGCAGATTTAAGTCAGGACTGAGACTGTACCCCTCAGGAACACTCAACACCTCTTGGAAAGCCATTCTGATGTGTCTTTGGCATTAAAATGTGTTCATTGTCCCACTGACAAATACAACTCTATCCCAGGGTTAGGTACTCAGAAGACTGAGGCAGGTTTTCGTCTAACTTTTTACCTGGGCTTTGCTCCTTTCATATTTATTTTGATCCTGATAATCCGCAGTCCCTGCAGGTGACAAGCATACCCATAACATGATGCTGCCACCAAAATACTTGAAAATACAGAGGGTTGATCAGTTATCAGATTGTGTCAAGTCTGGGCTTCCGGAAGAGTCACACAAGACATGTCCTTTCTCAGCAGACATCTCTATTATTGTCACCTCTTTGTCTGTGACCCAAATGGCACCCTATTCCCTATATAGTGCACTACTTTTGACCATGGTCCATAGGGCTCTGGTCAAAAGTATAGCACTATGTAGGGAATAGGATGCCATTCGGAACGTAGCCCTGGAATGGAGTCACTATTCTCCAGACAAGAGAAGGCACCATGGGGATGAGCTGTAGATGAAATGGGGCGTATCGACCAGACTCTCATATTAAGGTTATAGGAGACTGTGGATCGATGGCTCTAATGTCAAAGTGAACACAATCTCCCCTGGCTGAAGATGAGACCAAGGCCTGTGGTGAGCCAGTGGAGCCGTGGAACTACTGTGTGTCTGTGGGTCGTCACTATCTGACCATGCTGTAGACGACGGAAGTACAACATCTTCTATTCACAAACCCTAACCCTAGAAACCATGCTTGCTTATTAGCTATGAATGAGTATTGTCACTTTAGTCTATTCTAGCATGGCTCTCTGATGACCACCCTGCCTGTTGCTTACAGCAGCAACTGTTCATGCCATCTCCATCTCCTCCTCATTGGTCCTTCTTGTATAAGCAGTCACTGAAATACTATTTATTTTTGTATGTCTATTTCTGATATACACTGATATATCTCATTATTGACGCAGCAGCAGAGTTGAGCATATGTTGTTGTCACTTTCCATGATCCCGTGTGAGAAACCCTTCAACTGATCAAAGCAAAGGAGCCTCTATATCTCTCTCCATCCACCCACTCATTTCACACATAGCCAGTGCTGGCTCATGCTACAGATGTAGAATCTTAATTTGATCACTCTTTTGTTGCTGAGGATTTTCCTACACTGCAGGAAATGCAGATGAGATTTGTAATTTACATAAATTCACTGAAACCCCACACTAACACACGGTTATATTAACAGTATTGCACTTTTCATGTAGCCTACTTTTGGCCAGCTAATAGCCAAACCACCGATCAAGCATCATTATGAACTAAACATTCAAATCCTGTTGCTGCAGGACTATTTTGCCGGGACAATATACTGTAGGTCAAATTAAGATCCTACGTCTGTATAAATATATAGATTGTTTTCAGAACATTGAATCATTAGCAAGAAAGGAAACAGGCAGTAAAGCAAAGCTAAAAGTGAAAAGGGCTCTGTTTTTGGCTGAAATGACACCATACTCACTATATAGTGCACTACTTTTGACCAGGGGCTCTAGTCAAAAGTAGTGCACTATATAGGGAGTAAAGTGTCATTTGAGACAAAACCTATATACTATGAACATACAGTATATACTTTTTTCAAACCACTGAATAATTGGCAATGGAAGAAATAAGGCAGTTAGCATAGAAGTGAGTGTGAAGTGAAAATGACTGTATTACCTGCAATAGAGATATGTGAACAGGGTGTGATATTTAGGATATGTACCAAATGGCACCCTATTCTCTTTAAAGTGCACTACTTTTGATCAGAGGGCCCTGGTCAAAAGAAGTGCACTATAAAGGCAATAGAGTGCCACTTGGGACGCAACTCTGTCTAAAGGGGTTGGAATATGGAGGAGGGGGGTTTAAAAGGATGTTATTTTCCATCCTTAGGGGGTATCAAAAATATGTCTTACCTAAAAAGTAATACCATAACCATGCAAGGCTTTGATCAACAAAAAATATATACATGTATATTGAGAACCGAAGTGAAACCCAAAGCAAGTCATACACACAACCCTCTCCTATTGATTTGAATATAAAAGGTGGAGGGGTGGGCATACTCGACAAACACATTTTGGCATGGGAAAGATGATAGCGTCTGTCCCTCAGGAAGTAGATTTGAATACTGAGCACTGAGCACAGCGACATTCTCCTTTGGTATGCCAGACTACATGTCTTGTCTGACAGCTCCTAATTTACATACCGCTGTTTGATCTTCCCATCGCTGCATAATCACACATCAGGTTGCTATTGGACCAATCCACCAATCCACCAATCCAAATCCATTTGATTAGTATGCACTGTCACAGTCAGGGTGCCTGTTTTGGGTTCTCTGTCTGTCAACACCTCAGACAAACACTTATTCCTTTCACTGCTGTTTATCGCTTTACTTGACTGTTTTACTTGCCTCTCTCTCTCTGTCTCTCGGACAGTTTTATCTCCTATCTTTTTCTTGCTTGTTGTCCCCCTCTATCTTCCATCCCTCCATTATTACTCTCCCTCTATCATTGCAGCTCTCTCATGAACAAAACAATTTCCTACAATTTCCTAC